>NC_047047.1:12785460-13410460 GCF_011762595.2 Tursiops truncatus
CCTGGAGGTCCAGTGGTTAAGACTCCACGCTTTCACTGCAGGGGCGTGGGTTCAATCCCTGGTCAGGGAACTAAGATTCCTGCACGCTGTGGCAGCTGGATCTGACTCATGGACCATAGGTTGCCGAACTTTGCTCCATTATGTCCTGTCCCACCTTATCTAGCTTTACACCCTTCCTATAATATACACTGCAATCGAGTTAAACAACCTCTCATTCCTCTCATAATTTAAGTGCCACCTCCTCCAAGAAGGCTTCCTAAACTGCACAGCTGAAAGTACTCTTTCCCTCTCTGGCTTTTTATCTGCACCAGTCTATTGGATGAAGTTCTTCCTTCCTTGCTCTATAGTTTTCCTCATATGTTAGCCCTCCTTCTTCCATATGGAGCAGGATCTTGGGGGAAAAAATGGGAGACAATTATTTCAGGAACTAGGGCAGACTTAAGGAAAGTGCTTCAGAGTTTCAGTAAGAACTCAGAGTTGGAAGATACAGGGGGAGATACAACTAATAGGAGACTACAATATGCCATTCACAAAATAAATTCCAGATGAACTAAAGAGCTAAATGAATAAATATGAAATATTAGAAATAGATATGATGATAGACAAATAACTTGAAGTATAGAAGACCATTTTAAACGAGGTACAACAACCATGAAGGGAAAGATTAATTCATTTTACCACTTACAAATTTTAAATTTGATATGAAAGAAAGACACTGTAAACACAGTTTCCAAAAAGAAGCAATAATGTGGGAGAATATATTTGTGGCTTACATAACAGAGGTTAATAGACAGAATATAAAAACCTCCCCCAAATCAATAAGACCAACAAGTCAATGGAAAAGTGGGTTGAGGACATATACAGGGAATTCACAATATGAAATATCCTTAGTCTCACTGTTAATCACAGAGGAGGGATGTAAGATGAGATATCATTTTACAAATCAAACTAGTAAAACGTAAAAAGATTGACCACATCCAGTGTTTGCAAGGATGTGATGAATGGCTCTCCCATCAGTTGGTGGAGACGTAAACTGGTACAGCCCATTTGGAGCACCACTTAGCAGTATCCGTTAATATTTTCAATGCGAATTTCCTAGCACCTAGCAATGCCACTGTTGTACATCGTCCTAGAGTTGTGTTTAAACACAGGCACAAAGAAGCATATAAAAAATGCAGCAGCCCCAAACTGGAAACAAATGTCCATCAGTAAAAAAAGGATTAGATAAACTGCGCTATGGCCACACTCTGAAATAACCTTTGGTAGATTAAATGGACGAGTAGATCTATAGGTACTGTTATAGGACTATCTCTAAGACCGAGCATTAAAAAAAAAAAAAAGTAAGTTTCAGAACAATATCAACAGTACCATATCATGTAAATTTTATTAAAATATGAAACAAAATTATTTATATTTATTTATTTATATAAAATTTTTATAAAATATTTATTTATATAAAATTATTTTTATATAACAAAATTATTTATAAAATTATTTATATCTATTTATATAGATATACAGATATGTCTATGACCATGGATGGCTGGAACACCAGATAATAGCCATGACTTCTGTGGCAGGAACAGGAATTGGGTGGGAGGTCAAGAGAGCTTTTTGCATTATTGTTTGAATCTCTTACAAGCAACTAATTTTGTGGAACTACTTTTTTAAAATGACTTTTTAAAAAGCAGATGATTTCAAGTAAAAATAGTGGGCTTGAAGGCACGGTTCTAGTTAACTAATCCATGATTTTGGACCTCAGTTTTCTCATCTGTAAAATGGGCAATACAACACCTTCTCTCATAGCTTTTGTAAGGATCCCATGAAATGATGCCAGTACCATGCAAATAAAACATGTCATCATTGCCACTTGGATTCCTAGGGAACTGCGGTTGGGTTTGACATTTAGACTTTTAGTAGCAGAAGCTCTGTTACTGCCCAGAGAAATTAACCTCTGTGAGCAGATGAAGCACAGAGAAGAAACAAGGTTTGCTTAGGACCACCCAGCTGAGAAATGGTGCATCTGACGTTCTTTGACTCTTAATACACAGGAGGCAGAAAGTAGTAGAAATGAGGTCTTCTCCTCAGCAAAGCCTCTAGGGATCTGACAAACTTCCCAAAATCTCCTCCTAACTGGGAACAGCTCTGGATTTAGGAAGGTGTTGTTTGTATGTTTTTGCCTGAAAAGGAGAATTCATTTTAAATGCTGAATTTGGATTTTGTACAGGTGCCTAGAGAAATCTGGGCCCGAAGCCTGCTTTAAATAAATTGAATAAATGGCTGTTGATGGTATCAGCTATTTTTAATTGGACCCCTAGTCTCTTCTGACCCCTCCCTCTTCCCTCCGCCTGTCCTGTGGGCATCCCACTACCAGAGACGGCTCTTCCCCTGTGACAGCGGATTGATTTGTAAAGAGTCAGTTTTGGTGTCTATATCCACACAAAAGTAGACATTTCTGTCGTTATTGTTTCAACTGATTGTCATTAGAATAAAGAAAGTGATTTTTTTGTGGGGGGGGTGGGTTGGGGGGTTGAATATAACAGCTCATACTCAATCTTCAGACCATCTTTTCTACATATACTAGAGGCATCTTGACCATCCTATGATTTTCTAGTATTTCTTACCAGTAAAACACAGAGATGTGGAATTACATGTATCTTTTCCACAACCTAGACTCATTCAGCCAGATCAGGGCTGGCCAATGCTAAGCTCTGAGGAGACAGTAATTCCTGGGAGACGTGATGTCTAGCAGGGAGACCAACCCATAAGCCACACGGCGACAGTATGATCCGTGCCGTGTACAACCACCAGAGCCTGTCTGCCTCAGAAAATGTCTCAGCGGAAGTGACGTTTCAGCCGACCCTCAAAGCATCTGAGTGTGTTTGCTTGGCAGGGAGGTGTGGTATAAATGGCGGCTTGGCAAGAGATGAGGCTGAGAAGGACACAGAGTCTCTGTCATGAATATTCTCGTAAGGAGTTTAGACTTGACCCTGGAGACCGTAGGGAATCATTGAAGGGTTTTCAGCTGCAAGAGGAACATGATACTAAAGGCACTGTAGAAAAATCATTCTGGCCACGGTGTCGAGGATCAAAGAGAGGGTCACGGCTGAATACAGACAGACCATGAAGACACAGCGGCGATGGTCCAGGCCAGAGAGGTTGGGGACCTGAACCAAGGCAGTGCCTGCGAGGATGGAGCAGGGTGGAAAGGTTCACGAACATTTAGGAATTAGAGTCAATGGGATCTAGTGACTAGGTGTGAGAAGTAAATTGGAAAGATATATGTCAGGGAAATACTGTATGACATCACTTCTGTGTGGAATCTACAAAACACAACAAGCTAGTGAGTATAACAGAAAAGAAGCAGACTCACAGAGAGAAGAAACTCGTGATTACCAGTGGGGACGAGGCAGAGGGGAGGGACAATATAGAAATGGGGAAGTCAAAGGTACAAACTATTATGTATAAAATAGGCTACTAGGATATACTGCACAACATGGAGAATACAGTCAGAATTTTGCAATTACTATAAATGGAGTATAACTTTTAAAACTTACTCCCTATCTAGTGAATCCCTATATTGTACACCTGTACTTATGTAATATTGTACATCGACTATACTTGAATTTTTTTAAAAAGAAAGATACATGTCAGGGATGTATCAGCAGGAAATAAGCCTCACGCAAAAGGGTTTTCTTGATGAGAATTTAATGAAAGCACCAGATACAAAGGTGTGGTTTGAATAAGGGGAGCTTACGGGGTAGGTGAGGCACCCAGGGACCCGCAACCACAGAAAACCATTACCACCCATGGGCCTGAAGTGGCAACCTGGAGGACAGCATTACTGGAGCTCAGTGAGAGCTGGGACCCTTCGAGAACCACCCAACAGGCGCTGGTTAGGCAGGGAGGGGCCAGGGAAGAGGGAACATGGTGGGGAATAACACCCACCTCTCTCTCCTTCTACCATCCCATCTCCTCCCAGTGCCTGAACAAGAAAGCAGAAGTCAGCCCTCCTGGGCGCAGAGCCGGGCAGAGAAGGGTGGAGAAGGAACGTAGGGAAGGGAAGATGGAGACAAACTAGCACAATGGGAATTCCTTTAGCTGCGAATCAAAGGAGCCCACTTAGGACTTCCCTGGTGGCGCAGTGGTTAAGAATCCGCCTGCCAAAGCAGAGGACACAGGTTCAAGCCCTGGTCCGGGAAGATCCCACATGCCGTGGAGCAACTAAGCCCGTGAGCCACAACTAGTAAGCCTGCGCTCTAAAGCCTGTGAGCCACAACTACTGAGCCCACGTGCCACAACTACTGAAGCCCGCGCACCTAGAGGCCGAGCTCCACAACAAGAGAAGCCACCGCAATGAGAAGCCCGCGCACCGCAACGAAGAGCTCCCTCTCACCGCAAGTAGAGAAAGCCTGCGCGCAGCAGTGAAGACCCAACGCAGCCAATAAATAAATTAATTAAAATTTAAAAAAGAAAAAGAAACCCACATAAACTGGCTTAGGCCAAAATTAAAGGTGGGACGGGGTAGTTCACTGACTCATGTAACTGTCAAGCAGGAGTGGATCCAAAGCCTTACAAGAACGTCATCAATACTTCTCTCTCTCCTTGTCAACTCATTTTTCTCCCTCGATGCCAGCTGTGTTCTCCCAGAACTTTCCAGGCAGCAGTGAGTCTGACTACCAGCATCTCTAGGGTCACAGACCGAGAGCTTTTATTCCCAGAGAAGGGCAGGGACTCCTTCTCCAGTTCAGAAGGGCCCCAGCAAGGGGCCGACTGCCTGGCATGGGTCGCATGGGGTACTGGAGGCAGCTAGGACCAGCTCCTGACTCAACATACAGCTTGGGAGCTTGGCACTGGCCATGGTGAGAATAGTTACACTGAGAAAAATCAGCAAACGTTACCAATCGGGTTCTTCTTAACTTAGTTGCTGAATGTTTACCAGCAAACCATTGTGGGTCGGGAAATGCTGCACCATCATAGGTTCAAGCTGGGTGAATGAGGAAGGGAAAGAAGGTAAGTTGGACATGGCTGTCAATGTGATGGATGGGAAGGAAGGTTCATTCTCCTGGTGCCTGGAGATCAGGATGCGAGTCCCAAGCCTTCTGCTCAGAGACTTGCTGCTGTGTCTGCATGACTGGTCTGAGGGCTTGATGACAAGACTGCTGTGCTAGGCAGAATGATGGCCTCCAGAGATGTCCCCATGCTACCCCCCAGACCAGTGACACGTGGCAAAAGGGATTTTGCGGATGCGATTAAGGCGAAGACCTTGAAAAGGGAAGATTATCCTGGATTATCCCAGTGGACCCAATGGAATCACAAGTATTCTTGTCAGTAAATAGGAAGGCAGGAGGGTCAGAGAAGGAGTGGTGTGTTGTTGACTGGGGGCCACAAACCAAGGAGTGTGGGCATTCTAGAAGAAGCTTTTAGAATCTGGAAAAGACAAGAAACAGATTCTTCCCCAAGGGCCTCCATACAGATTCCCTTCTGCATCCTTGAGAAGTAAGCCCTGAGCAATCTTCCCAAGCAGTGGTTATATCTGGCCTTTAAGACACGTGTCTGTCCATACACTGGTGAGGCAGTGAACAAGTGGATTAGTCTGAGGGTTAGTAATCAGAGTCTTAGACTTGTTTGTGAGGCCCTGCGGGATAGAGGTTTCAGAATGCAGAGCTCACCCCAGCTGAAGTAAAGATTTCTTTAATGGTCTTTCTAAGTATCTGTTCTGCTACAGTTATGTAGCAAACCCCATATTTATAGATTGACAACACTACAAATTAATGTGTTCTTCTAGAGTTAAACTGATTACCATGATGTAAATATTCCCACTGTGGCTAATGGCGGGCTATCAACATGATGCTGATAGATGCAGAGGTGGGAAGAAGTGTATGCGGTTGGCTGTCTCGAGCTGGTCCAGCATACCACTGCTTGTCTCTACCCTTCACCTCCACTTTCTTAGTAGGAGAAGGGACACCCTGATAGAAGCATGGTTGGAATGCTCATGGACCAATTACGATGGGCCAGGCACTGTTCTAAGAGCCTTACATTTTAAAAACGTAATTCTTTATTAAAAATTAATTAATTAATTTTTTATTGTTGGCTGCGTTGGGTTTTTGTTGCTGCGTGTGGGCTTTCTCTAGTTGCGGTGAGCAGGGGCTACTCTTCATTGTGGTGCGTGGGCTTCTCACTGCAGTGGCTTCTCTTGTTGCAGAGCACAGGCTCTAGGCACGCAGGCTTCAGTAGTTGTGGCACGTGAGCTCAGTAGTTGTGGCTCGCGGGCTCTAGAGCACAGGATCAGTAGCTGTGGCACACAGGCTTAGTTGCTCCGCGGCATGTGGGATCTTCCTGGACAAGGGCTTAAACCCATGTTGCCTGAACTGGCAGGTGGATTCTTAACCACTGTAACACCAAGGAAGCCCAAAAATGTAATTCTTATAGCAACACTATGTGATAAGCAGAAATAAGAAAACTGAGGCATAGATGAGATAACCAGTCCAAGGTCATCTAGCTAATATCAGGAGAGCTGATCTGAACTTAATTTGTGTCAGTGTCCATCATCTTGAGAACTACACTGAAGTATTCTCTAAAACTGCACTGTCTAATACAGTAACCACTAACCACATTAGCTATTATAATTGAAATGAAATAATTAAAATTTCAGTTTTTCATTCATATTAGAAACATTTCAAGTTCTCCATTGTCACATGATGCTAGTGGCTACTGTATTGGCCACAGATAGAACACATTTCCATCATGACAGAGGGTTCTATGAATAGACTGTCAGAAGGAAAGAAGCCACACTCATTTGCTTGGAAATACAGAAAATTTAATGGCCTCTGTGGACTGCAATAACATAAAAACTCGAGATACACAGTTTCATGTCTCTTCTGCTCTGATCTAAGCGAATTCATTCACTTATTCATTCATTCATTCAATACACATTAACTGACCACCTACTAGGTCCCAGGACCTGTGCTAGGTTCTGGGGATAGAAAGATGAATAAAGGAACAAAGCTCCCGCCCTCCGGAGCCTCACGATCTGACGCTGGAGGCAGACAAGTGAAAAGGCAATTATAGGGCCATGAGGGGAGTGTGATGATGGGAGACTCAAGGATAATAGGACAGACTCCGACAGGCAGCCAGCTGACTCTGAGGCTTTCAGGGAAGACTTCACAGAAGGGGTGATTTCCAAAGTGGGTGTTGAACGATGAATACGAGTTGGCAGGTTTCGGGTATTTTAGAGAGAATGTTTCAAAACTCAGAGAGGCACAGAAGAACATGGGCCACCTGGGGACCCGTGACTGAAGGGACCTGACTAACGTCTCAGATGCGATAGATACTCAGGAAGTGACTAGAAGTCAATGTTCTCCTCAGGGGTGGAAGGAGGGCAGCGTTGAGCAGGAACAGGTGTCGGGGTGGAGAGAAGGGAAAGAGAAAGAGCTTCCTTTTGGACACGCCAAGTTTGATGGGCCTGCAGAATGTCCAAGAGGGTATGCGGGGCTGAGGGTATGCGGACCAAGGTCAAGGGATACAGGTTTAAGGACATCAGCCTCACGGCAGTGATTAAACGAAGGGCCTGGCCGAGCTCATGGGGGAGGGTGTGCAGAGAGAGATGAGGACAAACTGAGAGTGACCCGAATGAACAAAACCAGCTCCAGGAAATGCCAGGGGCAGGAGAGAAACGGGGCCAGGGGAGAAACCTCATTAGAGGATCATCGCAAAGGATGTGGTGCCCAGAAATCATGGGCTGTGATGCCAACTGAGGCAGAGAAGCCAAATCACACGAGGGCTGAAAAGTCCCCCCAAGAGTGAACCGTGGGAAGGGCCACATTCATGGACTCAGAGAGCCAGGCTCAGTGGGTTCAGGAAGAAATGGAAAGTAAAGGAAGGCAGATAATAACTGTGAGAGACAAAGCCTTTTGTAAAAATACTCAGCCTTGGGCTTCCCTGGTGGCGCAGTGGTTGGGAGTCCGCCTGCCGATGCAGGGGACACGGGTTCGTGCCCCGGTCCGGGAAGATCCCACATGCCGCGGAGCGGCTGGGCCCGTGGGCCATGGCCGCTGAGCCTGCGCGTCCGGAGCCTGCGCTCCTCCACAGGAGAGGCCACAACAGTGAGACACCCGCGTACCGCAAAAAAAACCAAAAAAAACAACTCAGCCTTGAAGATTATGATCAGAGTTTCCCCAGCACATCTATTAACTGCTTTGAAGACGCCAGTAGACAGAGAAATGTGAAGAATCCAGGGTGAGAAGGAATAAACGGGAAGCAAGGCCCCAAGGACCTAGGAGGGGATGGGGTCCAAAGCACAGGTGGAGCGTTTGGCTTTGGAGGAGAGGGGCTCTCAGTCCACTGGTGTGAGACGGAAGCGGGAAGGATGAGCACAGACACAACATGTGTGAACGCGGGAAGAGGAAATTGAGGAACCCCATCTCCTGGCCTCTGGGTGAAGCAGGAGATGAGGTTCTGCTGAAAGCAGAGGATTCGCTCGAGGACAGGAGTGAGGACCTGAAATAACCACTGGGCAAAGGGAGAAGCACAGGGAGCACGCCTGGGCTGCACCCCAAGGCCAGCGGAGGTTGGAGAAGAGGCCGTGGATGCGCCAGAGCTGAGAGGTACCATTTTCCTGGCTGTGCTCAGACCTCCAGGTGCAACAGAGGAACAACAAGACAGCTGAATTCATCCAGGTCTGGACTCTGCCGAGTAGGAAGGGGGGATGGGCAAAAAGAAAAAGAGGCTGACGCCCTGGTTATCTGGAAGGATGTGAAGACAGGAGGAGGGGGACACACTGGAGAAAATACGATGCCATCTAGCAATCCGGGGTGGAGGAAAAAGAGAAGTGAACAGATGGGAAGCAATGACCAGAGAGTCAGACATCAAAAATGAAGAAATTGGGAATTCCCTGGCAGTCCGGCGGTTAAGACTCCACCCTTCCACTGCACGGGGGCACAGGTTCGAACCCCGGTCGGGGAGCTAGGATCCCACATGCCACAGAGGGCGGCCAAAAAATGGAGGAATTATGGGGGATGACAGTGTCCAGGGTGTAACTAAGAGAGGGTTTTAATGGGGGAAGTGGAAAGACACCTGGAATCGAGTAAATGAAGAATCTGTAAAACAAGTGGTTTCGATGGTCTGTGAAAGTGGACTTCGAAGACACCGAATCTGAGGAAGAGGGGACGGAAAAGAAGACCTTGAATGTGGGGGAATGACCAGTGGTGTGGCAGGTGACAGTGGCAAGGAAGGGAAGAGGTTTGGGGGAAGGTTTCATATGAGGATAGAAGAGAGACCATTTGAACTGGCACAGTTAGGTCCCTGGCAGAGGGCTGGTGCCATCCTTACGTGAGCTTAGAAGAACTGTCAGTCTCCCTGTGAAAGTTCTGAAGAAGCAGGTGTCCTCAATGAAGAGCCAGGTGCCAGGTGCCAGTATTCCGCACAGAGGCGGCACCTTTGCAGTTTTTGGACAAAGTTTTTGGCACATTGGCAGAGCTGTTGGTCAGGTTACAAGGGAGGCAGTGGATCATTCTGAGGACGAAAGGGTGGGGGTGGAGGAACTGACACTTTAGGCACAGATGACAAATATGGAGCCTGATGGGATCACCTGACCTCAAGAGGTTAGCTAGAGCTCTGGGGTCAAGGGTGGCCCCAGAGAGTAGAGAAGACTTGGTGACACTCTCAAATGGGGGGGGCTTTTGTCCAGGATCCCCCAAAACATTCGTGAGAAGTTTGGGATCCCAGAAGATAACAGGCCAATGGGACAACTAGGTTGGTTGATTCCCAAGACCCACACTCTTGGGTGGAAACCAGAGCAGCCTCCCAGGAGATGAGGGCAAGTTGGTCACACTCCCAGAGAGGTCCTCACCTAAGTGTGCAGAGTCCAGACTAGACATTCCTTCTGGTAAGGAAAGCAGAGGACCCAGGGAATGGACAATGAAAGAAATCAAGCAAGGGAAGTCATAATTATTCGTTACTAAAAAATAGAGATTTACTGGGGGCCAGGGATGAACTCTAAGCTGGTAAAGGCCACCCAGGCACACATGACAAAATAAAAGACGCAAAGGCCAATTCCGCTGGACCCATGATCATCAGGTATGTGGGTTTCCAAGTTTCTCCCTCAACTTCACCCTGAAGAGACTTCTCCAGTCCTAGGAGGCCAATGGTCAGAAAAATCTCAGCTATTATCCAAGTAGCCCCACGTCCCGGGAATCACAGGGCTTGGCAGGGAGGGTGTGGAAAGGAAACACTCCCTCTCTGTGTTCTAGAAGTAGTTTCAGAATAATGCTGGGAACCCAGACTTTAAACTGAGGCCCGAAGTGGTTTGGGCAAAGCCCTCCTTCTGCATACGTGCCCTTCTGAAGAAGTTTCAGTTCTCTGAGTAGGACCTGAAAGGCCCAAAGACAGTCTCTTCTTCATAACTCCACACTCGCCTGAGGAAACTGAACATCACCCATCCCAGTCAGCAAATCCCGAATATTCCAGAGACACCTGAACAGATAGGTGAGCGGCCACCTGAGACTCCAGGTACCTGCCACCCTTAGCTCAGATGTCATCTCCTCCATGACACCCTCACCACTACACACACACACACACACACACACACACACACACACACACACACACACACCAGACACATGCCCTCCACTGTACCCCTCTCTCCATAGAGTTTACCATTGCATTTATCATCACACTGTGCTTTAATTGTTTACATTTTGCCTCTCCAGCTACCTTTGGAGCTTCTTTATCCCTATAAATATTTATCCCAATAAATATTTGTAGGAGGAGTTGGACTGGTCTGGGATAGGGTTAAATTGAATCGAACTGAGTTGAAATGAACCGAAATGACACTGGGAAAAAAGAGTAGGACATTCCCGCAGCAACAAGGCTGAGCGTTACGCTGATTTCCTCATCAAGGGTCTCCCCAGAAACCCACCACCTCCAGAATGTCTCCCCAGTTCCCCAGCCACGGCACCCCTCTCCCACCAGGCAGGTCCTCATTGCTTCTTGTGGAACAAAGCCGGCGCCGGCTCATTGCTAGGTTCAGCCATGACCTGCATGGGCTGGTTGTTCAGGGCGGCCTCACGCATCTTGTGGTACATGAACTCGTTCTGTCGGAACATGCGCAGCTCCATCTCCGTCTGCATCCGCATGGCCTGTGGGACGCGGATACACCGAAAACAGTGAGGACAAACCCCCAGGATGTGTTGGTTTCTGACCTACCTTGGCCCTTTTGGAAATGACACACTATGGGGTAAGTGGCTCCCAGCCACTGAGATTCAACTGTACCTCCCCAGAGGACACAGACACACACACACTCATACACTGCGAGTCTAATGTCCTGGCCGTGGACTCCATTTGTTAGGAAGAGGGAGTCAGACACCTGAGAGAGTAGCTTGAGGGAATGCTCTCAGCGGAGAATGTTTGTTCTTAGGAACTGCTAGGTGGGGACCTGGATTTGAACCCTGGTTCCTGAACTTAAGTCCCATCAACACTGTGGGACATCAGGCAAGGGACTTAATCCCTTCAGCCCTCAGTTTCCTCATACACGAAATGGGTGAGATTCCCTCGTACTTTACAACGGCCGGGAAGATTACTATTTCTATGTGACACACAGAAAAACCCTCATTCTCCCATATGTTAATTCAAGAAATATTTATCAAGGGCCAGGCTTCGTTGAGGGGCTGAGGTTAGAGCAGTGAATACAATGACAAACACTTGTATTTGACAAGCTTAATGTACTGACATACATTCTATGACACCAAAGTCTGTCCTCTTTCCCTGTACTACTGCCTGAGGACAGTCCTCTGAACCCCGTCACTTTCAAATAAATCAGCCCTCGAAGCACAAAGCCAGCCAGCAGCTATGAAGAGCATGCCACTCACCAGACACTGTTGAGTGCTTTTCACACATCAATTCATTGAACCTTTGCCACAATCGTACCCTTTTTTCTCCATTTTTCTGATGAGAAGACTGAGGCCCACGCACTCAATATTTGTAGCCACAAAGCTGGAAAGTGGTCCAACTGGAATTGGATCCCAGCAGTCTGGTCCCAGAGCCTGTGCTCCCTGACGCTACTCCATGTGGCACGTTTTCTAATGTACGTGCTACACACACATATGCACACCATTAGGTTTTCTCAGTCCAGGCCTGGAGCATCCCAGGGTTCAAGCCTCAATGTTGCCGTCCACTCGCTTTGTGACCAAGGACAGGTTACTCCCCTTCTCTGGGCCTCAGTTTGCTCAGATGTAAAACAAGGGGAGCGGACTAAGCATTTCTGAATTCCCTTCTGGTCTAGCAGGCAATCTAGGGTCTTTCCAAAAGCGGAGTCTAGCCCTCAGCTTCCATCTTCAGAGAGCCCAGACTCGCCCCAAGAAGCCACTTGCCTCTAAGTCCTTGGTGATGGGGTGGGAGGGTCCGTGTGTCACCAGGAGAATGGCGTAGGCTTTGCAGATCATGCCGTGCCCCACCTCAATGTTGCCAGCGTGCCAGTTGGTCAGCCCTGCCCGCATGATGGCCATGCCCAGCTGGGCATTGTTGGGGTGATACAGCTTCCTGCAGGGGCAGAGCAAGTAATGATGACACATATTCCCAACCTACCTTTTATCTGCACAACATTTGACAACTTATAAAGTGACCTCACTGATGAAGTCCATATACTCTCCCACCAGCGCTGTGAGGCGTCAACCATCAGGGGAGACTAGGGCACACAGAGATGCACTGAGATGCCAAACACCCCACGCGGCGAGGCTGCAAGAGCTGAGACTCCGACCTAGCTACTGAGCCAAGTCCTAATGGGGAAACGGGGTCAGGATTGTACTTGAAACTTGAGTACAAGGAGCTGGGAGCCTTCAGCCCTCCTTTGAAAGGGCTAGGAAGTTCAGGGGAAAAAAAATAATTCGAATGTCCTTCTTGGGACAGGGTTGTATCTTCACCTCCTTGGCACTCTCTTAACAGGACTTCCTTTCGCATGGTGTACAGGTTTCCCAGATTTTGTTTATGAGTAACATCCACTCAAAAAAATGCAACTTTCTTATGCCAACATATTCATTTGGCCAGAAATACAAATTCACATGCCCATGTGGACACATAAGGCAAGAGAGGACATTAGCAGAGGGAAGGCAAAGGACTTGCCTTTTACAATTGATAAGCAAGAATGGCTGACACCTCTTTTTTTTGCACCTTGCTGTGCAGCACGTGGGATCTTAGTTCCCAAACCAGGGATGGAACCCATGCCCCCTGCAGTGGAAGCGAGGAGTCTCAACCACTGGACCACCAAGGAAGTCCCTCTTTTTTTAAAAAAAAAATAAAATCTAAAGCTGACAAGATTGCCTCTGTTGATTGTTAGGGGGGAGAAACTTTTCTAAGCACTTAAAATCAAGCCAGATTTAGCCTTAAGGAAACCACAAGCAGAAGATGCCTCCCAAATGACAGACAAGCTGGAGGATTTGGGGAAGACCAGGGATGACAAATAGATTTCATCTCAGGTAGCAAATCTGATTATTTGGACATTATTGCTCAGAACTCCACGATACAAAGACTCAGTTATAAAGAGGACAGGTATCAATTACTGATGTCTGCTGTGGGCGCAGGAGGGGGAGGTAGCGACAGGCATGCCATCTCTTTGCCATTCCTGGAATAGACACGTTTCCAGGAGACTACCTGAGACCCAGGATCGTCACCTACATATAGCCATCCACCATCCTCCTGGCGTAGTGTGAGGCCTCCTCAAAGGCCTGCAGGTAGGAGAGGACCTCGGAGACGGTGCTCAACAGCCGCAGCGTGTAGATGTTGGTGTCGGCAAACACTGGCTCCTGCTTCTGCAGGCACTCCCGGCATAATTTCACAACCTAGGAGACACAGGCCCTGTCTGTTACCCCTGCACCAGAGCACATGCTGGACTCACATACGGGAGCATCACGATGGCATTGGACACTCACTCTTCGAAGCTTGAGGAAACTACCGGCAGAGAAGGGAAAGCACAAGTTTGTGATCTGAATAGCAAAATGGCCCTGTTTGGCTAAGATGTAGGGATGGCAAGGGTAACAGTGGGAGACACAGCTGACACGGCAGAATGAGGAGTTATCATAGAAGTCAGCAGGGAGTTATGAAAGCCATGTTCATACATATATATGTACTCCTTCTCACAACGACACAATGAGATAGGCACTACTAATATTCCCATTCTCCCAGACGAGGAAACTGAAGCACAGAGCGGCGAGTGCTTTGCCAAAGTTACACAGAAAGTGAGCAATGGAGCAAGTATTCAAATCAAGCAGTGGAGCTTTATCTTAACCATCATTCCCATGATTCTGCATCCTGGCTGTGCTCTGGAGTCATCTGGAGAGCTTTTTTAAATCCCGATGTCTGAGTCCTACCCCAGACCAATTGAAACTGAATACCCGGGGGAGGGACCCTGGCATCCTTCACATCTGCCCCTGGGTGGCCCTTATGCACAGTGAGGTTGGACAGTCATGCCCTGCTCCAAGTGTATGTGAGGGATTGGCAGAGAGAGAGGCCAGGCGACCCATCAGGAGGAGGCCACATGGGTCCTGGTGAGGAAGAAGACGGGCCCGACCACAAGCGGCTTTACAGTCAGGCTTTTCCAACTGACTCATGTGTAGACGTATCTTCAGTTACACCCTACACAGTCAGATGGTCTCTAGATTTTAGTGGTTCACAGTTCTCCCCTCCTTCCCTTGCCACTCTCACGGGAGAAATGTCACACAATTCTTTCCATTTCAAATGCGTGGAAACCAGTTTTCTCTGAGACTCTCCCAGAGGCCCATGAGGCAGCCAGGTAGGGGCGTGGCAAACTGTGAGCTGGCAAACAATCTATCCTGAAGACAATCCTTGTAAGCCCATGAGCAGCGTCCAGCCCTGCACCCGACCCTACCAAGCGTGAGCAGAGAAGAGGACAAACGAAGAAGACGACAGAGGAATGGAATCCGGAGCTCCAGCTCCTACCGTGAGCCTCTGCCATAGATTTTCTGGACTGTACAGCAACACTTTGTTCATGGGACTCTCTCCTCGCAACCTGACAGAACTCCCGGGAGGCAAGGAGCATGTCGTGTGTTGGTCACCCCAGTAAGGGCTCAAAAGTGGGCAAAGAATGAGTGAGGAAAGGAGGCGAATGAAGATCAGAGAAAAGCAGATAGAAACGAACAGAAATTAATCTCCCACCTTGCCATGCCCTCGTGCCATCCAAACCTAGCTACCAAATTGTCTAAAGAGCTTGGGGGAAAATATCCTGCTTCATGGTCCCTGTGTTCTGTTGCAGACTAGACGGATCACACCTTAGGGGTGAGACACGGGAATCTGTACTTCCAACAAGCTGCCTTTGTGAATTCAGTGCAGGCACGTGCTCTGCAGGTCAGTGTTGGCCGTGGGTCTCAACTCTAGGTGCCTGTTGAAATCACTCGGGAGCTTTACAAATCTTGATGTCTGGGTCCCACTCCTAGAGATGCTGGAGGAATTGTCCTGAGCATCAGGATTTTTTCAATGATTCTTGTGTACAGCCAGTTGAGAACGCCTGGTGTTTCTAGAGCCAGGGTTGAATGCACAGTTAGTAGATCTGGACACTGTAGCCAGGACGCGAGAAAGCAAGACACCCACTGCCATTTCCATTCCTCCATCCCCGATATCACAGACACCCCCGGCCCCAGGACGTTTGTCAGGCTGCCTGTGCTCTCCTCAAACCCAGTTTCAGTGAGTTGCCGATGCAGGGGACACGGGTTCGTGCCCCGGACCGGGAAGATCCCGCATGCCGTGGAGCGGCTGGGCCCGTGAGCCATGGCCGCTGAGCCTGCGCATCCGGAGCCTGTGCTCCGTAACGGGAGAGGCCACAACAGTGAGAGGCCCGCGTACCGCAAAAAAAGAAAAATGAATTCTTACCTCGTGGTACAAACCCTCGGAGCGAGCCTTGTCAATGTTTTCGAGCGTATCCTTGGAGAACTGTATCATCTCCTTCACCACCTCCTGAGAGGGCTGGAAAAGGGAGGGACATTCAGTTGGAGACCCCCTTGTGAGGCAACCCACTGCATCTTTGAACAGCTGCCACCTTTCACATTCACTGTAGTACAAGATGAATGCCTTCCTCACTGAATGCTTCAGTTCTGTAAATGCCACTCAAGGTCCCTAGAGCTCAGGACTTCCCTGGTGGTCCAGTGGTTGAGGGCAGAGGCCGGGGACTTGACCAAAAAATATCATACTCCAGTTTGCCATTGGAGCTCATTAAAGAGGGCCCTGTAGCTATGGGCTGTCAACCCTTCCAAGTGTCTCTGCATCCAGTCCCTATTTCCTTGTCTAGACCAAAAGGATATCCATGAGAGAACTCGTCAGCCGTGAAATCTAGACCTACCAGGCTCCCTATGTTAGCCTAAGCAGTCTAGTGATCTTTTAAAAAAAAAAAAATGAGGTTTTGATATTTGAGGTACCATAATTAAGAAGCCAGTTCCCATGAAGGCACGATAATTTTGAAGAAAAAGTGCCAAATTTCTCAAAGACCAAAGGAAAAGTTTGCTTGCTGTGTTTATCCCTATCAGAAGCTCTTTTCTGGGGGGACTTCCCTGGCGGTTCAGTGGTTAAGACTCCTCGTTTCCACTGCAGGGGGCACAGGTTCGATCCCTGGTCAGGGAACTAAGATCCCGCGTACCATGTGGCAAAAAAAACCCCCAAAAAACTCAACAGCAAAAAAAAAAAAAAAAAAAAAATACTAAAGAAAGAGAAGTTTTTTTCTGAAAAAAAGATTTTTTTTTTTTGCTTGGGCAAATCTAATATAACTTTTTTCCAAAATAAAAATACCTTTATTATTTATTCTGACTGTAAAATTAACATATGCAAACTGTAAAAAATTAAAACATTATGAAAAAGTACGGAGAAAACAGTAGAAATGCCCAGAACCCACACGAAGATGGACACAGCACGTTGAGGAGTATTTTCCAATGAGTATACAGAGGAAAAATATTTAAACTATGTAACAACTGGTACAGGAAAGGCACCGACCTATCAAAGGCACAGACACATCAACAAAGAGTATGTCTGTATGACTGTGTGTTCTGGCTGAATTGCAGTCCTGCATGTACACACATGCATGAGGGTGTATATGTCAATAGCATCAATCTTTTTCTAACTCGAATAATAACGTATTTCTGTCTATTGCCTGCTTTTTTTTCACTCAGTAGATTGTGGATATTTTTGCATATAAATATAAAAATACCTATATCGCCTTTTTAGTAACTAGAGTTTTCCACTGGACGAAACTAGAACAATTTAATCAGTTCTCTGGTCGTCCAATTTTTTCACCACAAAGAATCGGGATCAACAGCTGTGTTTATATCTGCTGCTCACATTATTTTGTGAGGTCACCGTCACTAAACTACCAAAAAGTTACAGGAGAATGGGCATCTGTTCCCTTAAAAATACAGCCCCCTAATACGTGCAGATCAAGGGTCTTCCCTCAGGCTCCCAGCTGTCTTGAGCCAGTTCCACAGTGTCCATCTTGCAATAGGAGAACCCGAACCCAGGACAGCTTGCCTCAGGGTCGAGATCACTTAAGGAAGTGGGATTATATTTATGCTTCTCCCCACTTCACCTACTTTGGCTTCTGCAGAGTTCTTGATCATCCCTAAAATTCTGACTACCTTCATTTCCGTATCCTTCTGTTATCTGGGCCTCCCTGCAATTCTTCTGTATTTGTTTCTGTACTTGTCTCACAGCCTGACTCCAGCATCTGATGCATCCATCAATGCTCTGAGTTCTTCTGGCAGGTCTCACTCCTGACTTAACTTTCACCTTGACCTTTGATTTGGCTGAGATGCCTGGCTTCTGGCTGCCTTCCTGCCTGACGACCCGAATGTTGGCTTCCCGCCCGAGCGCTACTCAGCATTCTGCTAGTTAGCAGACCATGCCTTGGTCCCAAGACCAGTCATTTCAGCGTGCGTCTGCTTTCCTTAGCCCGTTGGAATCAAGCACATTAGTGAGAGGAGTCCATATCTTGCCTGGTTGTGTAGAGTTCTGTGACTGGTGGTTCGGAGGTGTGTCACCCATCCATCAAACGTACATCTTTAGTTTCACCTATAGTTTGTTGCCCAAGTGTTGGCTCATAAAATCACACTAGTCTCCAACCCACTGTACGTTCCATTGTCTTTAAAACTCAAAATACTTAGTGAATCTTCTGGGGTAATCAATATCTTGCAGGGTAAATTCAGGGAATACCAAGCTGTTAGGTGTTAATGAAAGCCTTGCTCAGTTTGATGTTGTAAGGAAGAGTGTTACTTTAAGCTCTGGAAGGGAATTAAATTTTTTCAAGGAGGCAACTGCCAATGTTCTCAAAACAACCTGGCTGAAAGGTTGTTAACTGACACATGCAACATGGGATAAAGCTATTCGGAGAAGGGAAATGGGCGGTTCCACTTGGCTCCCTTTTCGGAGTAAAGGCAGGAAAACCTGATCTGCAGATAGGATGTAAGGAAGCCCACAGAGAGAGGCTCCCCTCTCGAGGAGCACACCACAACTAATAGAAAACAGGGAGGAAGAGAAAGGAACCGGAGGAGAGGGGTAGAAGCCAGAGGAGGAATCAAAAGAGGAGGGGAAGGAAAGAGGGACATTAGCTCCCCAACCTTGAGAAACTGGAACATTCCTATTGTAAAAACCATAGCTGAAGGCTGGAGAGAGAGAGAGAGAGAGAGAGAGAGAGAGAGAGAGAGAACCAAACAGCCTAAACAAGGAGGGTCCAAAGCTACAATCGGGGGAAATTGGTGTTATGTTCTCATTTTTAAAAAATTTGGTTTTTATTTTTATGCAGGTCTATATGTGTATGTTTTTATTATATTTATTTAGTTATTTATAATATATACATAGGAGTCAGAAACAATTTTGATGCCAATTTAAGGTTTGAAGATGAGTCACAAAGGCTGGTGTATAGAAAGGAGCTTGTCAGGCTGGGATAAAGCATTATTTAAATGAAGAAAGAAGAGCAACTGTGATGACATCGTAGATAGAAAAGCTTGAAGAAACTGTTAATAAGTTAGTCCAATGCTCCACTTTACAGATGAGGAAACTGAGACCCACAAGGAAGAGACGTGCCCAAGCTCAGACATTCAGGGTCACAGCCAGAACTAGAACACAGGCCTCCTAATTCTCCAGTATTCTTTCCACTGCAATATAATGGCTTTTTATTATGCCTTCAGATGCACTTGCCTTTAAAAAGTTATACTCAATTTTTTTTTCTGCTTACTTGTTTTGGTTGAGTCATTTTAATTTTGAGTTATTTCTTTATTTTAACAGAGAAACCCAATGTGATATAAAAATAATAGACAGTTTTCGCTTTGAATCAAGGTCGGTTCAAGCAGAAATCATCGATGTTTTTATATCAAGAGAGATGTCAGCTCTGCTAATTCAGACTGAAAGACGTGGGCATACAGTCACCAGCTGGTGAGCGTATCTAAAGTGAAGGGACAGGAGCTAACAGCCACACATCACCTATTTAACTATTGGAGTTGCCAGGTAAATATTGAAAAATTTAGAGAAATGACTACACAGTTGTTTCACTTAATTTCTGAAGGGAGAAAAGAGGGTCTGGCCTCTTTGAAAAATTAGGTAGTGGTGGAAGCAAGTTATGAAAAAAATACTCAGGGCCAGGCACCAGGAGGGAAGGCTGGCTGGCTTGCTGATAAGACACATATTATCCTGCAGGTTCTGGAAGGTCAGGGTGAGGGTGGACACAGTAGCTTATTCTTTTCTGTAGCTCCTGTGGTACTGTGTTCAGTGCCCCACACATAAGTGTCAGTACACATTTCCTGGAAAACAGAACCTTTGATTCTGTGAAAATGGGGTTGTTCCTATAAGGAACACATTCCTGCTTTGTATCCTGCCTGGGAGGGATGACTCTCAACTTCTCCACACTAGGCATCGTTGATCCACTGGTTACAGATTCCTCCTCCTACTTCTGTCTGTTTGGAGACTGACTCTGCTTGCACACCCCGGTGGGGTGAGTGAATCTGTGTCAGGGCATGTGTCCCTTTTAATTGAAATAATTTAATAAATTTAATTTTCAGAAATGGTAGCATACACAGTGTTATGGGTTGAATTTCATCCCCCCCAAATTAAATTCCTATGTTGCAGTCTTAACCCCCAGTACCTCAGAATCTGACCTGATTTAGAAATGGGGTCATTGCAGATGTAATTTGTTAAGATGAGGTCATACTCAAGTAGGATGGGCCCTTAATCCAACAGCACTGGTGTTCTTAAAAAAACAATGTCAGGTGAAGAGAAAGAGACACATGAGGAGAAGACCATGTGAAAAGGCTCAGGGTCAGCTACAAGCCAAAGAAAGAGGCCTAGAACAGACCCTTCTTTCACAGCCCTCAAAAGGAACCAGCCCTGCCAAGACCTTGATTTCAGATTTTAGCCTCCAGACCTGAGAAACAATACATTTCTATTGTAAGCCACCCAGTTTGGGGTACTGTGTTATGGCAGCCCTAGGAAACGAATTCATACGTCAATGTCCAGCCCCTTAACTCTTTTCCCTTAAGAAATAGAGCTCAACTATTTACAATTACCAAGACATGGAAACAACCTAAATGTCCATCGACAGATGAATGGATAAAGAAGATGTGGTACAATGGAATATTACTCGGCCATAAAAAAGAATGAAATAATGCGATTTGCAGCTACATGGATGGACCTAGAGATTATCACACTAAGCAAAGTAAGTCAGAAAGAGAAAAACAAATACCATATGATACCACTTATATGTGGAATCTAAAATGTGACACAAATGAACTTATCTATGAAACAGAAACAGACTCACAGACATAGAGACTTGTGGTTGCCAAGGGGGAGGGGGATGGGGGAGGGAAGTATTGGGAGTTTGAGACTAGCAGATGCAAATTATTACATGTAGAATGATAAACAACAAGGTCCTACTGTATAGAACAGGGAACTATATTCAAAATCCTGTAATAAATCATCATGGAAAAGAATATGAAGAAGAATATATATATGTATGTATAACTGAGTCACTTTGCTGTACACCAGCAACTAACACAACACTGTAAATCAGCTATACTTCAATTTTTAAAAATAATAAATAAAAAAAAAGAAAGAGAGCTCATTCCATGTCTGTACACAAAGATCTAACTCATTAGTTTATTTTCTTAACTTAAATATTTCCCTATTGGTGGTTATTTAGCTTTTTTCCAATATTTTGCTGTTCCCAACAATGCCATAATGTACTATCTCTTTACACATATACCCCTGTGCACATACGCAAGTATATCTGCAGGGTAAATTCTTAGAACTGCTTGGCCAAAGGGTAAAAAATATTATATATTGAGAGTAAAAATAAGTTAATGGCAAAAGAAGCCTCGAATAGCCAGAAAATGAAAGAGAGGTGCATCAAGTGGGGGAACAGAGCTATCTGGACAGTAGCACTGACACCACTGGGTAATGAAGTCATTGAGAGAGGCCCCACCATCTGAACCTAGAAGTCAGTTTTGCTTGTAGCCTTTGCTCTAACCAGAGACAAGTTCCTGCCCACACTTAGGATGCATACGTTAATTCAGAAGTATATTTGTATCTTAAATGCTCTGGTGAACTGTGAATTATATAGAAGTGCTGGGTTAGCCTCCCCGAGGAGAATGGCTCCCGGTTAAAAACCTACGTGTGATTTTTCAGACCTGACCGTAGGCAATTCCAAAGGCTCTCCCTGGCAGGCCTCACGGGTGGGGGGAAAGCTGCCCTCCCCACAGGGGATTTGGTGCAGGGCCAGAGCACCGCAGTCTGTGAAGGGAGATGCAGCCGAGGACTCAGGTCCCCCGGCAGGTCATGCTCTTCGCATATTTGCATTCCTGGACCAGGTGCCTTCGTTCCTAAGTCTCTCGCTCTCTTTTATTTTTTTTTTAATTGAAGTATAGTTGATTATCTGAGGTCTTGAGGTCTTCTTCAGGAGCCTCTACGAAGGCCTGCTTATTGTGAAGGGGGCGCTGGGGGACATCTCCCTTGGTAAGACTTCCAGTGCTGAGTGGTCTCACCATCAATTAGGCAACAGTTACTCAGGAATTAAGCATATTAAGCAATCCAAACATTGCCCCATCTCCCCATTGCCCATTTCCATGGGACTAGGAATATCTTTGTGATAACCCGACAACAAATCTCTTTGCCCATCTGGTCTCTCTATATGGAATTCTCAGCATCACTTAACCTGCAAAGGGGCAAGAAGAGGAACTTAAATTTACTGAGTGTCTACTCTCTATGCGTCTCCTTTAGCGTCTACTCTCTATGCCTCTCCTTCAGTGTCTACTCTCTATGCCTCTCCTTCAGCGTCTACTCTCTATGCCACTCCTTCAGTGTCTACTCTCTATGCCTCTCCTTCAGTGTCTACTCTCTATGCCTCTCCTTTTACATATATCATCTTGCTTAATCCTCATAACAACCCCTGTAGCAGGTGCCATCATTCCTATCTTACAAATGAGAAAACAGAGTAACTTCCCCAAAGTCAGACACCTGGCAAGCAGTGGTACCAGGACGCTAGCTGGGACCCATCTGCGTGCTCTGTCCACCACCCGCTCTGTCCACCAGGGCAGAGGCGCCTTGGTTAGCTGTGGAATCTGCCCTCGCCTGGCTCCTGGGGAAGATGCCCAGAAGCACCCCAGTGGTGGGGCTGCCTGTACCTTCGGGTCGTCTTTCACACCCAGGAAGAGGTCGTCCTTCAGCCCTTTCTGGCAGTGCTCACACGTACAGTCAAAGTAGTACTGCTTCTTCAGCTGCTTCTTGCGTTCTTCGCTGACGTTAAGGAAGTCGATATAGGACACGGTCAGCTCCTCTCCTTCTGAGATCTTGCCCAGGGCCCGGAGTTCAATTCTGGAGCAGGGTAAAGGAGAAGAGTCCATCAGATCCGGGGTGGGATGTACGCTCTTCAAGGTTTCAAGAAGTTGAGTCTCAAAGACAACGACCTCCACTAACACTGAGAAAACTCCATTCCCCCCCAAAGGGGGAGATGTGGTGTAAAGGACAGTTTTCTGGAGAGTTCTACTCTACTCATTGTAACAATCAAATCTGCTCCATTCAGCTAATTGCTCTGGAATCAGCTCAAATAGACTCCCAGTAGAGGTCTGGGCTCCATCATAAAAGCATACAAAGGTTCCAAGCCTGCAGGTCTCCCAGTGCATTTAGCTACTGATTGTCTGTAACAAAGGAATGGAGAAATAATAAGGCAAAAACTCCAAACAAGAGAAGCCTTGATAGTCATTTCTGGTTAGTTTGGAAACTAACCAGAAACACGCACATTCAGTTACCCAGAAGCTTGGCCCATTCTGTGTCTAATTATAAGCCCCCTCTTACCTTAACCTTTGGTCCAATGGCTCAGACCTAATTTATGTGAGGAGACTTATGCCTGGAGATCTCTGAGGCAAATAAAGGCTAGCTCTTTATTAGCCCACTGCATTGTTCACTTTTGTGTTTACTGGGGGACATGGCTTTGGGGTTGAAGGTGGTTAGCGAGAGCAGATGACATTGTAACCCCCTTCCAGCCTAGACCTGACCCTCCAATTACTTACAGCACTACACACCTCACCATGTGATAGATACAGAATGTACTGAAGACAAAATCCCACTGCACAACTGACACCCAGCTAAGCCAAACTAGCTGAGACCAGCCTGTGGGCCTCTCAGCCATGCATCTTCCACCCAGGAGTCCAGAAACTACAGAAAGAGTGGTGAGCCCGGCAAGCTGGATCCTAAGCTATGCCCCTGTATCCCCCCAACATCAGGGGGCCTCCCTGCCCAGAGGGAACCCATCACCCAGAGAGTGAGGGGCAGGATGCAGAGGGCTGGGAAAGCATCTACAGAGAAGTCCATGGTCATTTCCTTTACCTCCCAGGGAGGCTGATTCAGATGCCACGTGAAAGGCAGGAGAAGATTCCAGCACCAGAGAAAGGTCCCAGTCAGAGGGAGCCCCTTCCACGTGCTCGGAGGTGACAGCCAAGCGAGGAACAGCAGTGACTTGCATGTCCAGGCCCCTGAGGTGACCACTTAAGGTTAAAGAACCTTCTCTCAAAATGGGGTACACTGCCTTGCCCAATATATGTGATAATACAGGATAAGTAAGCAATTCTGCTCCCACTAGCCCTTTCACAGAGGCAGCTCACTATATTGACATGTCCTCGTTCAACAGTGAATCAGTGACCAGTTGAGTTGGCCAGTAGCTTTGCTTCGCACCAAGGTTAATCCAATTCCCACAAGGTCTCAGAGTATCTCAAATTATTTCAATGATATGAGAGAGTTTTCAAAACCAAATTAATGTCAAGTCACTTAGGTATAAGAAATGCACACTTATATGCCCCACTTTACCTAACTTGGCACTGGGAATCAGGGGAGGAATAGTGACCACTATTCTGTTTTGGATCCCAGACCTCTTCCATCTCTAATGCTCTGCAGTTCTACAGTTCAGCTAATTGAGCCACAAGTAGGCAACTTAAGTATTTCTTGTAGAGGTCAGGAGCAGAGTCCAGGGCCACAGAGACTTAGAATTAGGAAGGTCCCTAGACACGCTCTCACCTTGACCTTTGCCCTACAAATGTAGAACCAAACACCCAGGAGATGATGTGAATCGTCCGAAGTCCCTCGCAACGCACATCAACACAGACTCAGGTGCACCGACCACTCCTACCCCTGCCCTCCCAAGGCCCAAACTTCCACACAGCATTTTGTTGTTAATCCGAAGATCATTTCAAGTACTTTCAAGCCCACCTTGAGAAAAAGGCCCACTGGGGCTGTGGAGTTGTCATTAAGAAAAGTCCCAAGTAAAATCTAACCTAAACCACTAATTCATAGTTGACCAGAAGCAATAAAGAGAATACTATGAATAAATATTTATCAAAAACATCACAGTTATGGGTACCATTTTCAGAACCAGTCTGAGTGAGAAGTTGGAGGTTATAAACAAACACAGAGTCCTTGGGCTTCCCTGGTGGTGCAGTGATTGAGAGTCTGCCTGCCGATGCAGGGGACACGGGTTCGTGTCCCGATCCGGGAAGATCCCACATGCCGCGGAGCAGCTGGGCCCATGAGCCATGGCCGCTGAGCCTGCGCGTCTGGAGCCTGTGCTCCGCAACGGGAGAGGCCACCACAGTGAGAGGCCCGCGTACCGCAAAAAAAAAAACAAAAAAACACAGAGTCCTTTAGTAGGTCAGTAATATCAACAGTGCTCATTTCACGATAAGCAGGGTTTAAAGGGAGAGTGTGGGTTTTTGCTAAGATGATGTGGACTGGAAAGGACCTTCACGCTTTGAGGTTGGAGGAGAGAGAGAAATGAGGAGTAAGAGAGGGAAGCATAGGCACAGCAGGTAGTGGGTGGGTGAGGAACAAAATGATTAATATAAATGCATTAAACACGTAGCATCCAGCAAAGACAAGATTCTGGGGAGCAGAAGGACATTATGGACAGACAGCCAAGGGGTCTCGTGAAGGGGCAGCCCCAGCAAACCAGGCAAGTGAGGGAGATGGGTCAGAGCAGCAGGGATGTTTCCAAAGACTGACCCACCTCATCTGGGTGTGAAACATGGATTTCACTGCCTCATGACTGAAAAACAAAACAGACACCCAAATGGAAATCATTACCATTGGCTTATCCCGTATGGCTAGCAAGGGCGCACAACACTCCAGGTTATGCCATCAAAGCTTTGGTCATCACAACCATCTCTATCCCAGCCGCTCCTAGCTGGGCTCCCTTGACAAGAGGCAGCCTGCTATAGTGGAAAGTGCACTGGATTTGGAATGAGAAGTTCTGGGTTCAAAGGGATTCGGCCCTGGACAAGTTGCTTCACTTCCCTGGGCCTCGGTATTCTCATCTGTAACCTGGTCATGAGACCGTCATGAGACAACGCATCGAAAAGTAGAGTGCTACAGTATTTTTCAATGGCAGGGCACAAAAAGTATGGGAACCATTCATGAAAGATGCTCCAGGTTGCCCAGTCCTGTTTGAGCGCCAAATCGTGGGCAAATTGGGCTTGGAGTACCCCTTCAGAGCCTTGGGGTTTTCTGAGTGGTACACCAATAAGGGCTTCAACTTAGAGTCCCCAGCTGTGTGGCCACCAAGAAACAGCATCAAGCGATCTTTGGATTCAAACCCTGGCTCAAAATAAACCGTCCTTCAGGCATTCTTTTCCAAAAGAATAAAATAAAAGTAGAGTGCTAAGAAAACACGTGGGAGGCTATTATTGTCCCACTAACAAGCATCTTGGACAAATAAGGGTGGCCTCTTTGAATGTCTATTTCGGGAACAGTTTGAACTGTGTCTGGAGATCCATCACACAGGAAGTATGCAGAAATTACTGGGGTTAGAATTGGGCTCCTAGCTCCGCGTCCAGTGTTCTTTCCACTATGGCAGGCAGCTAGACAGTGACTGCAGTCGCCTCTTGCACAACATCCAAGAAGCTCGGGTACAATGTGGCTGCTCGAAATTAGTGGACGCGTGGAAGCCAGAGCGGGCACTGGTGATGATCTGAAGAAAGGGCCCCCGGGTTCTTGTGGCTGCTGCATGTGGTGACAAGAAGAGCTCTGGGTCACCACCACTTAGGGGAGTGGTGTCCAGAAAGACCAGCCCCACATGTGAATCTGATCTTCTCTGCCAACCAGGGTAACTCCAGACACCAGCTCCTCTGGGGAGGATTCCATGAGGTCCAGGCCAGTGACCCCAAGAGGCTTACAAAGGGAAATACAAATGCTGGGGAAAGATAATCATCTGGGTGCAAAATGAACTGTCCTGTCTTGAGTGACTTTCTCAAGTGCTACTGTCATGCATGCCCTTGCTTCCAGAAATAGGAAGGAAAAGGGAAATCAGAGCCCTCGCTCTATTGGAACTTAAGCTTGAGTCTTGGCTGAGAACCAGAAACCATTATCTTTGGGGGGAAGCCTGCTCATTGTTGATGGCTTAGAGTCAACCGGCACCTGTCATAAGAGCTCATCTCTAAGAGCAAAAGAAATATTGTTTAGGCCTCATTCCCCCAAAGCCCCCCAGCCTAAGCCATGGACAACGAGGGGCTCATCCTGTTTGCTGACTCTTCTCCATTTGCGCCCCACCCCAAATTCCATTCTCTGCCCTCCTGTCCCGACCTGTGCCTTCCAGGGG
Organism: Tursiops truncatus; assembly: GCF_011762595.2. Lineage (NCBI taxonomy): Eukaryota > Metazoa > Chordata > Mammalia > Artiodactyla > Delphinidae > Tursiops > Tursiops truncatus. The sequence continues at coordinate 12,812,573 of NC_047047.1, forward strand.
GGCAGGGCTGACCTCTGAGGGCTTCATCACCCAGGTTCCTTGGCCCTCTGGCTTCTGGTTGGGGTTTGGCCCATGGGAGGAGATCAGAAGATGGGAGGAGAAAGAGGTTGGGGTATTTAGTCTCTTGGCTCTCCCTCTGCCACACCACAGTTCTAGCAGTGGCTGGTTTCTCTACAGGTACAGCCAAGCTGTTGGAGTGGCGGGGGTGGGCAGGGAGAAAGGGCCCCGTCCCATGGCTACAGCTCTCACCAGCTGCAAGAACCGTACTTCCTCCATTGCCCCTCCAGGTCAAAAGGTGGTAATGGTTTCATTCTGTCACTAGACCCTGGACATTTCACCATTCTTTGTCAATTTCTTCGACTCTACCCACACTTCCGTCAATTGTGCTCTCACTAACTTCTCTTAGGGTAACCCCTGCGTGTGCCTTCTGATTTCTGCTGGGAACTTGACTGTTCCTGCCAAGCGCCTTCTCAGTTGATGAGGTTCTGCAATGACCTCTAGATAGAAAAATCTCAGGCTTCAAGTTCTAAATTATGTAGCAGTTAGAGGTTTATCTAACATATCTAGGCAACCTCAAGAAACATACAGAGACTCCAAAATTCCTCATGTGGAATTCTTTGCCATCTTCCTCATTATGTTTCTCCCATTCACAATTATTCTAGAATAAAATTTCTATTTTCTGTCCATTTGGAATCCATGCTAGCTCAGGTTCAACAGGTTACTTTTGGTTTAAATCAAGGGTAGAGACAATACCGTAAGGTCTCCCCATCCCCAACATACCAACCCAAGTTGAAGACATACTCACTTGCCGTTGTTAAATATGACCGTGCAGTTGGGCCAACAGTCATGGTTCACCAGGCCCAGGTTGGGGAAGATGCCCACACCCACTGCCTGCAGGCCTCTCTGGTCACTGAGCGTGAAACCATTGCAGTTAATCTACCCAGGGGAAAAGAGGAGAGTCAGCTAACATAGACTTGGCGCAGAACACCCTCCAGCTGTTGAAAGTTTTTTAAAAAATAGAAAACCTGGTCTCATCCTGGAAATGCTTAGAGAGTCTGGAAACGAGACAGTCAGTCTCCTGTTCTCTGTGTGACTCCAAATGACCCTCAAGATTAGCACCGTGGGAGAGTCTCCTATTTGCTAAAATGCACCACCACCTTGAAAGTTTTGGGTAGCTGTATTCTAAAAAGGCCCAAAATGGGAATTCCCTGGTGGTTCAGTGGTTAGGACTCAGTGCTCTCACTGCTGGGGCCCCAGGTTCAATCCCTGGTCGGGCAATTAAGGTCCCACAAGCCGTGTGGCACAGTCAAAAAATAAAATAAAGTAAAAAAATAAAAAGGCCCAAGATGGAAATGTTGGTTCTGAGAAGTTTCTCCTTTTTCCTGTATCTGGGTCTCACGAGTCTTCCCCAGCGTCTATCTTGGTTTGTGTGTGTGTGTCTCCTCTGCTACCTCTGACTACTCTCAGCTCCTATAACTATTCATAAAATAAAATTAACATCTGTTTTTGATGATTTTGTGTCTGGTGGATACCTTGTACTCCCTGTCCACAATTTTAAAATCTGATGAGTGCAACATTTATCTCTGAATGCCAGGCATATCAAATTGGTTACTGCTTATACGGCACCTGATTTCTTTCTTTTTCCTTAAAAAAAGTTATTTTTTTATAGAAATAGATTCCAAATGTCTGCTCTCAGGGTATAAAAAAATGTATAAGAATAAATATTACTTAGGATACATTAATATCTGCACACAAGTTTCTGCCAAATGTAAAAATCATATATATAAATACATGCTATCCATAATATTTATAACACAATATACATTTATAGATATATACTGATCTGTATAGCACATAGCTATTTGTTATTGATACTAGAGGACAGTCACTTTCTCCATCAATCTCATTGGTCATTCAGCAAGTACATGAAGTTAAGCCCGTCAGTACCACTAATAAGCTGTGTTACCTTGGGCAAATTTCTTTCTTCTCTGAGCTCTTATTTTCCCATCTGTAGGTTAAATAAGTTAGACTAGATGATCTTTATGGGTCCTTTCCACTGTACACCTTGGTGATTACAGCATCCTTGGCTGTAGTCCCCAGACCACCTTAGAGATACTCAAGATAGTCTATGACACCCATTCACACCAAGGCTGTGGAGCACAGAAACTCCACATGTGAGAGTAGGAACTCTGGCATCAGACAGACTGCTTCTAGACCTTCCTTGGACACCAGCTCACTGTGTGACCTTTGGCAGTCCTGTAACCTCTCTGGCCCTAGGCTTTCTGTTCTATAAAATAGGAATGTTAAAACCACGGACTTCATCTTGTTTTGCACAAAATAATATCTGGAAGGCTATGATGGTTATCTTTCTGTCAACTTGGCTGGGCTGTGGTGACCAGATATTTGGTTAAACATTATTCTGTATGTTTCTGTGAAGGTGTTTTTTGGATGAGATAAACATTTGAATTGGTAGACTTTGAGTAAAGCAGATTACCCTGCACAACGGAGATGGGCCTCATACAATCAGTTGAAGGCCTTCACAGAACAGAGACTGACTGCCCCTGAGGAAGAAGGAGTCCTGCCAGTGGACTGCCTTTGAACTTGAACCGCAATTCTTCTTTGGGTCTTCAGCCTGATGGCCTACCAGCAGCTCCCACCATCACAAGAGCCAGTTCATTAAAATAAATCTCCTTCCCTCTCTCTCTCTCTCTCTCTCCATATATAATATATATATGCTATCCGTAATATAAAGCATAGAGTATAATATACCATATATATATATGCACATACATGGACACACACAGTACATCCTTGTGGTTCTGTTTCTCTGGAGAACTCTCACTATTACAGAAGCACTGGCACATGGTGAGAGATGCTGCGTGTGATCATGCTACTGTTATCACAATAACCCCTTCCTCAGCCCACTCATCAGCACCCCACAAGGGGCCGGGCCTGCCGGATGGGAGACATGCCCCCATAGCCCACGGCCTGAGACTGCTGACCCCCTGGGCTCCCACCCCATCCTCCCGGACCCTCATGGCTTCAAGAGGCCTGGATAGGTTGCTCAAGGCAGTGCCCTCCAGAAAGCCCCTACTCTCCTCTCCCTGGTTGCCCACGATCAGCACATCAGATGTGGGAAAAGGAAGAGCCTTACTTCCAAAGTGACTGGTGGGCAAGAAGGGATAGTGACTGGGTCTTCGTTTTCAATGCGGAGAAGAGAAAATATAGGAAGTGCAGAGGAACGAGAAGGTAAATCACCATCAAAATCTACCGCTCAGAGCTAATGAGTAGTTTACGCTTGGGGTGCTGACTTCAGCCACGCAGGCATGACCTCAGAGTAAACGAAGACCGGAAAGAGAACTGGGTGAAACTCCGTCATGTGAGGTCTCTTTCCCCCGTCCAGCACTTCTCTTGGCCCCCCCTTCCACACGGACCTGGCAGCATCTGGAAGGTCCTTCGTCGGACAATCCCGGGCGCCAGCCCAGCCCCAAGGCCACTTTGGGAGAAATCTTACCACGCCGAAGATCCGCGAGATGTACTGCATGCTGAACTGCTGGCTCTGGGGCGGCCAGTACTGCAGGAAAGTGTCCACGTCCCCCCGCAGCTCTTTCAGCGCCTCCTCCTCGAAGTGTTCCACGTGGCTCTGCAGGTCGTCCACGGGGACCAGGCAGCCCTCCGTGAGCCCGCCGCCCTCTCTCTCCACCCGCCACATGACGCGCGCCGCCAGCCTGCGCAGAGGGGTGGGGTTAGAGAGGCCTCGCTGCGCTCATTCATTCGACAAACGCTTGCTGAGAGTCTAGTACACGCCCGGCACAGGGTCGGGCCCAAGACACCGTTTTGAACTAGACGGATGGAATTTCTTGTAGCATGAAGCTTCTCAGAGTGGGGGAGACCTAAGTTGAAAAGATAATCTAAAGTACTGTTAAGTGCTATGCCCCAAATCAAACAGGGTGACCTGATAGGGAGCGGTTGGGGAAGGGGAAACCAAGGTGATGGGGGGAGGCTCGACAAGGCACCCCCTGGCTGCCAGCGGAGTGAACAAGAGCCCGCCCTGTGCAGATGGGGCGAGTACAAAGGAACAGGGAAAGAGCTTGGCACGATTAGAAACAGCAAGGTGCTGGAGCTAGGGAGCAAGGAGAGGAAATCACATAAAGGTGGAGAGGTGGGCAGAAGCCAGGTCACGTGGGTCTGGGTAATCATGGAAGGGGCCTGGGGACACAGGGAGGTGCGGCAGCCTGGGTCTCTCCTGACTGTGCGGCTAAGATGAGCACTGGAGAAGGAGTCTGACGACTCCACTTCTTACTGTGTGACCCTGGGCAAATCACTTGACCTCCCTGAACCTCTCCAGTGGCAAGTAAAGTGAGGATAATATGTAGCCCCTGCCGTGCTAACCTGCAGAGTGTTGGTTCACAAACTGGCCCCCATCCACAGAGGGCAGGAAGAGAGGCAGACCACTCCAGATTGGTGGGTGTCAGTTTGAATCAGCAGGGGACTTACTTAGGAGGCTTGTCTTGGGCGGCCACAGATAAAAAGATCTTGGGGGCTTCCCTGGTGGCGCAGTGGTTGAGAGTCCGCCTGACGATGCAGGGGACATGGGTTCATGCCCCGGTCCGGGAAGATCCCACATGCCACGGAGTGGCTGGGCCCGTGAGCCATGGCTGCTGAGCCTGCACGTCCGGAGCCTGTGCTCCGCAACGGGAGAGGCCACAACAGTGAGAGGCCCGCGTACCACACACACACACACACACACACACACAAAAGATCTTGGCCCCTGCCAGCCAAATTTTAGAGTTTATAAAGAGGCCTTCACTGGGTTTTGCTATCTCAATGCCACATTCTTGGGCAGCTTCTGGGAGGCGGGGAAGGCAAGCGAGCACACTCCAAGGACAGGGGAGGGGATAAAGACCTGGGTCCAGCTTGCAGGTCGTGTCCTCCTCTCAATGCCCTCCTCCAACACAGAGGTGTTTAGGAGACAAAGTGAGGTAGTGGATGTCGACATCATGTGTGAACTTATTCACATTCTTAATGATTAGATAGAGAGAAGGCAGAGAAGACAATCTAAGAGGGGAAACAGTATAAGCAAAGGCCCTGAGGCAGCCCCAAACGTGCATGTGCAGGGAGCAGGGGCAAGAAAGGCCTCGTCTGGAAGGAGCAAAGGGCTCTGGAGGAGAAGGGGGGTGGTTAACGTGGGACAAGAGGGAGGGCCCTAGAAAGCACAGAACTTTGTTTTGGGGGGAGTTTTTTTTTTTTTTTTACATCTTTGTTAGATTATAATTGCTTTACAATGTTGTGTTAGTTTCTGCTGTACAACAAAGTGAACCAGCTATATGTATACCTATATCCCCTCCCTCTTGGGCTTCCCTCCCACCCTCCCCATTCCACCCCTTTAGGTCGTCACAAAGCTGATCTCCCCGTGCTATACAGCATAGAAAGTACAGAACTTTGAGTATGAGACAGAGGGCCTTACTTCACTCTGAGGGCAGAGAAGGCCCACTTGTTAACCATTAGGCAGCCCATGCCCACAAGATAAAGCCTGTGACCAAGGGACACTTTGGTGACTCTCTGCCACTCATTAATTTTTTTACACAGGCAGATCAATTTTTAAAAAGTAAACATTGGGGGGCTTCCCTGGTAGTGCAGTGGTTGAGAATCTGCCTGCCAATGCAGGGGACACGGGTTCGAACCCTGGTCCGGGAAGATCCCACATGCTGAGGAGCAACTAAGCCCGTGCGCCACAACTACTGAGCCTGCGCTCTAGAGTCCACGAGCCACAACTGCTAAGCCCACGAGCCACAACTACTGAAGCCCGTGAGCCTAGAGCCTGTTCTCCGCAATGAGAGAAGCCACTGCAATGAGAAGCCCGTGCACCGCAGCCAAGAGTAGCCCCCGCTCGCCGCGACTAGAGAAAGCCCACACACAGCAACGAAGATCCAACACGGCCAAAACTAAATAAACAAATAAAATAAAATTTTTAAAAAAAATTAAACACTGGGGAGCCGCACGGAACAAGTCTGCAACCAGCTCCACCAGTGGAGATCCCCTCATAGATGGGCTTCCCAGACCAAGGGAGAGCACGGAAGAAGGGACCATATCCTGTCTCTTTGGGACTCTTTCCTGATTTGCACTCATCCCAGCTTGCTTGGACCTGGGCATGCTGTCCCTGCCGCCATCCCCCGCCTGACATTTGGGAATCCCAGTCTCCACCCCGGGGCCCAGCTCTGACCTGATGTTCTCATTGGGCACCTTCCCGTATCTCTTGATGGCCGAACACTCGTTCTTGTGGTTCTGCCAAGCATCCTTCTGGCAGGTGCGGTCACAGTAATGGGCAAACTTGCACTGCCCGCAGCGGTGGAGCTTCTCCTGCCTCTTGAAGCAAGTGTGGCACACAACGTTCACAAGGCTGGAAATGGAGGGAGAAAACCTGTGATTGGGGGACACCACACTGGCTTTTGGGGGACTGGGGTTCGGGTGCTGGCTGTCCTTGTCTTTCTAAGCTTCAGATTCTCATTTTTCAAAATAAGGGGCTTGGGTTTCCAAAGATCCCCTCTAGCTGTAGCTACGCTTCTGGCAGATATTTTTCAGTGAAACCAATGTAGGGAACTCTACTGTGCTCTTCATATAAGCCCTTCAATTTAATTCAGCAAGAGGTCGTAGAGTTACAACCTTTATGCGTTAGCCACCGGGAATACCACAAGTTGCTGGATGAACACTTGAACTTGAGATCACCATGCAGCATGAGCACCCACTAAAATAGGGGGGCCACAGGGTATTCCTGGATCACAACGGAGGAACCAAGGAAGTCTCCTCTAAGTCAAGGGAGTGGCTGGAAATTCCTCCCAATCCTCTTGCCAAAAGTCACTTGTCATTGGCACCGTGGCCCGGGAGAGGGCATACTGTGCGACATATCCTTCTCATTGTTGAAATGGAATGTCCCTTTCCCCAAAGAATAAAGATATTGTAACTACTTACGATATGATGGGACATGAAACATGGCATGTTTTACACAAAATGAAGTCTACACGTTATGATGTATGTCATAGTTCTGCGTGTTTTGCAGGAGTAAAGATGGACAAGGTTACTGATGTCACAGATGTTATCTGATGTATTCTCCTGGCTCAGAGAGAGAGTGGAAGTGATGGGTGGCCAACTCCACAAACTGCTGTGTCCCCATCTGCTGTGAGGTGTGATGCTAGTAATTTGTTACTAGTCATGAAGTACTCAAGGGCATAAAAGGTTAGTGCTTATTTATAACTTACAGTAGATGCAAGGTTATTCCCATAATAATGTCTTCCTCTCTCCCTTGCATTCCCTTAAGCTTTCCCAACGAGAGAGGAAGAGTAGAATTACCCTGACATACTTACAGTTGCACAGAATCCGCAGCGCATCATAATTATGCCGCTACTGCTGCTTTGACCAGGAGAAGGCTGGGGACAGAGCCCCAAGATGCTGCAGTATAGATTTCACCCCAGTCTGGGTGATGGAGAGACCTTTACAGTCATGCATATAATCCCTTATGAGGCTTGACTCAATGCAACTATCAGTTCAATAATATCTCACCTTCATATTGTCTCATGAGAGTCTTTACAATCACTTTGCTGTAATAAACGTTTAATTACTTTTCATGAAAAGAAAACGTGATCAATCTGAAATGATTTTTCTCCTAGTGAACACACAGTGGGTTCCAAAGGTTAACCACCAAATTATTTTCTACAGGCTCACACACCTGTTTAAATCTCATTCCACAATTTTTTTAGGACCTAGAGTCAATTTTTAAAAGCTGGTGAAATCCAGGAAGTATTATGAGCTATCTCCTAATTTAGACCTCCTTGAGATGAGGCTGACCTTTCTCTCCATCACCCCACCTACCATTAAGGCTTGGCCACGAGGCTGGAACTAGGAAGAAGGAAGAGGGTGGGTCTGATGCAGAGAGGGGTTCCTCAAACTTTAGTGTGTGTGCACATCTTCAGAGATCATGTGGTTCTAATTCAGCAGGTCTGGGGTGGGGCCTGAGATTCTGCATTTCTAACAAGCTCCCAGGTGATACTGATGCTGCAGCTTTAAGTAGCATGAATGTAGATATGAGAGATAACCTAAATTCCTCCCTTTCGTGGGGGGCGGGAGGGGGGCAGTATGTATGGAAGTATCAGGTAGGCAGGAAGGGGAAGTTTAAAAAAAAAAAAAAAAAGCTTGTCTTTCTGGTCTCCATCTCTTTTTGTTGGTGGTGGGATGGGTATTGCAGAAAGTCAGACCTGGAGTAGGTCAGAGTTGAGTTCAGACCCTGATTCCAGTACCTACTGACTGTGTGACCTCAAGCAAGTACCCTAACCACTCTGAGCCTTCGTTTTCTTATGTGAAAATGAGAATAGCAACACTTAGATCTTGATATCATTTAGACAAATGACTATTACCTTTTTAAAATTTTTAAAATTATTTATTTATTTTTGGCTGCATTGGATCTTCGTTGCTGCACCCAGGCTTTCTCTTGTTGTGGCGAGCGGGGGCTACTCTGTTGCGGTGTGTGGGCTTCTCGCTGCGGTGGCTTCTCTTGTTGTGGAGCATGGGCTCTAAGCACGTGAGCTCACGGGCTCTAGAGCACAGGCTCAGTAGTTGTGGCGCACGGGCTTAGTTGCTCTGCCGCATGTGGGATCTTCCCGGACCGGGGATCGAACCCACATCCCCTGCACTGGCAGGTCGACTCTTAACCACTGCACCACCAGGGAAGTCCAACTATTATTTTTTAATGAAACATACTTGGTATCTTAAAAAACTCAAGCAAGAAGAAAATTACAAAGAAGTTCCAAACTTCTCCCACTCTCAGAGTGATTCGAGGATTAAATGAAACAACGTGTAAAGTAGCAGCTAAGAGCCTGGCACAGAACAAGTCCTCAGTAGGTGTCAGAGTTTGGGCCAGGTGATCTCTGAGCACCTGCTCTCCTCCAGCACCCACTAATTCCCAGGCAGCCGCCACAGAGGACGACTTCCCAACTGGAAGAGAACCTATAGGTAGGGGGCCAAGGGTACTTCCATGATAGAAATACCACCCCTTCTTTACTTCCCCACCATGAGAGCATCTAAAAGACGTGATGTCTTAGAGGGAAGTGATAAGTGAAATAAGACAGAGAAAGGCAAATACTATATGATATCACTTATGTGTGGAATCTAAAAAAACACAACCGGGCTTCCCTGGTGGCGCAGTGGTTGAGAGTCCGTCTGCCGACATGGGGGATGCGGGTTCGTGCCCCGATCCGGGAGGATCCCACGTGCCGCGGAGCGGCTGGGCCCGTGAGCCATGGCCGCTGAGCCTGCGCGTCCGGAGCCTGTGCTCCGCAATGGGAGAGGCCACAACAGTGAGAGGCCCACGTACCGCAATAAATAAATAAATAAATAAATAAATAAATAAAAAACACAACCAACTAGTGAATATAACAAAAAAGAAGCAGATCACAGATATAGAGGACAAACTAGTGGTTACCAGTGTGGAGAGGGAAGGGGGAAGGGGCAATATAAGGGTAGGGGAGTAAGAGATACAAACTATTAGGTATAAAATAAGCTACAAGGATATATTGTACAACCCAGGGAATATAGCCAATATTTTATCGTAACTAAAAATGGAGTATAACCTTAGAAAATTGTGACTCATTATATCGTACACCTGTAACATATAATATCATGCATCAACTATACCTCAATTAAAGTTCTAAGACCACTTTTTAATTTATTTATTTTATTGAAGTATAGTTGATTTACAACGTTTCAGGTATAGAGCAAAGTGATTCAGTTATACATACATATATATAATATATATTCTTTTTCAGATTCCTTACCATTATAGGTTATTACAAGATATTGAATATAGTTCCCTGTGCTATATAGTAGGTCCTTGTTGTTCATCTGTTTTATATATAGTAGTGTGTGTCTGTTAATCCTAAATTCCCAATTTATCCCCTCTCCCACTTAAAACCACTTTTTAGATGACAGGAGAAAGAGTGCTTCTTCCAGCCAGCTTAGCTAGTGACCTTCACCAAGCCTCATTTCTCCTTAGTCTCATTTTCCCAGCCCCCACAAGAGTCCCATTCACACAATGCTTTGCAATTGAAAGAGATGTTTTTTAGCAGTTCTCTTGTGTTAAACCTTCACAACAACCCTTTAGAGTACAGGTCATCACTATCCTCACAGGGACAGTATTCTCATAGGGGTCCCTGAGGGCTGACACTGCTCCCAGCACAGAAGGCAGAGGAAGCCACCGAGCCTACCTGCTTTGCCTGCAGCCCTGAGTGTGCCCTGCCCCAGCCAGTGGTCCCCGCTCACTTTTTGCTCTGCAGCCCTGGGCTATGTCATCTGTCAGAGTCAAGTGGGATGGAAAGGCAGCTGTTGCTCAGCTCCTTGTATGGAAATAACCAGTTACTGGACAGATAAATGCAAATAGAAGGTGTCTGCAAGGTGGATGAGTCCTCCAAGAGCACAACCAGAGAGAACTGGACCAGCAGTGCTGGCTTCCTGGGCTGCTTAAAAACTCTCATCCTGCAAAGTGGTCTCCCCTCAAAAATCGAGGGGGAGGGCACATGTCTTAAAGAACATCACATCCCTCAAGTACCCAGAGAACTTTACAATATTTTCAATTCTGTCTTTCTTCCTTGTTCCTTCCCCTCTTTCTTCTTTTTACAAGTATTTATTGGGCATCATTTGCAACAATGTGGATGGACCTAGAGGGTATTATGCTTAGTGAAGTAAGTCAGAGAGAGAAAGGCAAATACTGTTTGTTATCACTTATATGTGGAATCTAAAAAATAAAATAGATGGATGAGTATAACAATACAGAAACAAATTCATAGATATAGAGAACAAGCTAGTGGTTACCAGTGGGGAGAGGGAAAGTAGGAGGGGCAGGATAGGGGTATGGGATTAAGAGGTACACACTACTATGTATAAAATAAATAAGCTATAAAGAAATAAACCGGGCTTCCCTGGTGGCGCAGTGGTTGAGAGTCTGCCTGCCGATGCAGGGGACGCGGGTTCGTGCCCCGGTCCGGGAGGATCCCACATGCCGCGGAGCGGCTGGGCCCGTGGGCCGTGGCCGCTGAGCCTGCGCATCGGGAGCCTGTGCTCCGCAACGGGAGAGGCCACAACAGTGAGGCCTGCGTACCACAGAAAAAAAAAAAAAAAAAGAAAGAAAGAAGCCATAAGGGTACAACACAGGGAAATATAGATTATTTTGTAATAACTTTAAATGGAGTATAATCTATAAAAATATTGAATCAATATGTTGTACACCTGAAACTAATATAGTAAATCAACTATACTTCAATTTTTAAAATTTTTTGCTTTTATTTATATTCTTTTTTAACTATACTTCAATTTTAAAAAGTAAATTAAAAATTTTTAAGTTTATTAAAAAATATTTCTTGAGCTTCTATTATGTGCTGTGCATTGAGCTAGGTGACAGAGGGCCTTAAAGACAAAGAAGATACAAACTTTGCCTTCAAGCAGTCCCTAGGCTGGGCTGGGGCATAAACATATATAAGCAAGGTGAGGCATGCCATCCAGGAGTGCTGGGAACCTGCTGCAGGGTTCAAGGTGAGGGAGGGAGGAATCTGGTAAGGTGATCACCGAGGAGGGGGCGACGCACTGTTCTGACCCTGTAAAGATGAGTTGAGTTGTACTCAGAAGGTCAAATTCTTCCACCATGGAGAGGCACTGGCACGAATCAAAGGCTTCCATAGGGGGAGGAGTCGGGGTAGGCACATATAGGAGAGAGGAGGAGATGTTTGACCAGATCATAGGATGCACCGTATGGGGAAAAGATGTTGGAAAAATGACCGGACTGTGGGGGACCTGGAATGCAACTCTCAGTACCAAGTCCTTATTCTGCAGCAGAAGGAAGCCACTGGAGGCTTCTGCAAAAAGGAGAAACACGGCCAGAGTTGGTACACTCACTTTCTTTTCCCTATGGCATCTACCTAATGTCCTTTTTAAACGGCCCGCATCAACACTTAAGGGGTATCACTGGGTTCACATCTGCATGATTAGTTACCTTAGCAGAAGAAGTTAGGTGGTACTGCATCCCTAGGTCAGACCTAGGGATTACCTATTTATTTTTAACATCTCTTTCATTAAAATAGCACTTCTCAAATTTTCTCTGCCGCGACTCCCAGGACAAGGTTCACACGCCCCACTCAGACCTGGACGCATCTCCCACATTCTACCTGAGACCAAACCCCTCTTCCCAGGCTCAGAACACATCTTTAGAGGCAAATGAGTGAAGGTGACATTGTTATGGGGACAACATGGCATTTGACCTAATCTATGTTTAAAAGGCTATTATCCCCAAACTTCTGCATTTAAGGATTAGTTAACAAAATTTAGCAACACAGCTCACAACGGGTCATATGACATTTCAACACATCTGACCTCCACAGCTAAATTAAAGCACCAAATTAAAAGCATATTTCTAAATCTACTGTGGTTACCCTTAAAATCAAGTGCCAATGTTTAAGGCTGTAACCTGAATACTTTCACAGTTACTCATTTTCTGAACTATCTGTTCAGGAATTTCTCTAATCCCTTTATTAAATTATTTCCATTTATAGCATCATTTATCCCCCACCACCTACCCACCAGCTGTTACCAGATTAAAGGCTACACTTGTGTTTGTGCATATGCCATGGTTAATTCTGGTGTTCCCATGGGCCCACATAGAATTACATGGGCTGAAAGCCCAACTCTCTCCACGGGACCTGAAGAAGCTCATAGTCGGTTTGATTTTCAAACAAGCCCGGCTGACAGTAATTTCTTTTAAAATACCTTTCTTTTTCTCATGTTCTCATCTTTATTTTTCCCTACTCAGATAGATAGATAGATAGATATTCTCATATTCTCTTGGGCACTTTCAACTCTTTAAACAGAATCATTTAGGACCTAGTCAAGAACTTAAAAAAAAAATCCACTATCCTTGCCACTTCTTAACATCTTTTGTGATAAATTGGATTAATAGGAAATTCATATGATTGGTTGTGATACGCTGTAAAATAGCCCCCCAAAAATGTCAATGTCCTAATCCTGGAAACTGCGAATTACCTTACATGGCAAAAGGGACTTTGCAGATATAATTAAGATTAAGGACCTTGAGATGCGGAGGTAATCCTGAATCATCTGGGTGGCCTAACGTAATCACAAGCGTCCTAATACGAAGGAGACGGGAGGTCAGAGGAGGAGAAGGTGCTACGTAGCTGCTTTGAAGATAAAACCCAGGGGTGCAGGCATTCTGTAGAAGCTAGAAAAGTCTAGGAAACGTAGTCCTGTGGACCCATTTCAGATCTCTGACCTCCAGAATTGTACAATAATAAATTTGTGTTGTTTAAGCCACTAAATTTGTAGTAATTTTTACACCAACAGTAGGAAACTAATACATTGGTTTGTTATTATAAACACTTTTTCCTGTATAATCACAAGTATATTTCTATTTCTTACCTATGAGTTTTTGGATCTAACCATTCTCAAGCCCCAGAACCAGATGTTTATTCTTCTGAAATTGATGGGTGTGTATTCTTTCTTTTATTAAGGCTAAATAATATTCATTGGACTGACAAGAACAAAAGAAAATTAAGTAGGCAATGCTGGGCCCACTTGTGTGTCAGGGCATGGGAGGCAGTGAGAAATGATGACAGACGAGATCCTGGGAGATTCATACCTGCCCTATGACTCACGCCTGTGACCTGGCGAAAGCCTCAGTTTCCTCATCTGTAAGAGACGATTGTATGAATTCAATAGGTCTTGACCTTCTTCTGGGTTGAGGATCGTTTTGAAAGAGATAACTTTCTCCCCAGAAATAAAAAGCATGCATGCACATCCACATAAACTTTGATCCTCCAATTATAGGTGTTTCCTTAGCTAAGGATCCGTGGACTCAGGTTAGGAACCAGTAGGCTAGATATACTCTAAATTCAAGACATCTGGAACTGTTAAAAAAAGAATAATCAAATCGTATTTTTGGCTTCTAGAGATGCCCACAAGCACATTTCCTATGCCATATCTTGTATTTGATGCTAAAATAAAATAATAATCAGAACAAGCTTTATTCCTATATTAGCTTAGCACCCTTCTCTTCCTGAACTGGAGTCCTTTGCATGTACTGAAGAAATGGTGCAACCCAGAAATCTCAGGCTGGAAGAGATCCTCAGGGTCATATGACTCAATTCCCCGCTATGGCCCGACTCTTCGTGTACATCATCTCTGCCAGGTTGTCACCAGGAAATATACAACCTTGAAAATAGCACTTTCCATCTCCAGACTGTGCCTACAGCCCTGTTCTACCTATCAGGCAATAGAAGCTCAGTGTCAAAGGCCTAACAGCTTGCAGGTGCCCCAGGAAAAGGATTGGGACTGATAACACCTTTTAATAGTTCCAATTTTTTTAAAACAAAAACAAAAATGCAAACTGGAATTTAATAACAATTTCAAAAGCAGCGTTATGAAAGTCCATTCAGAAGTGGTAAGCAAAACTACACTTTGACATGTTGTGAGTTGGTGTCTCTAAAGGTAAGGATATCTAAGACCTTCTTAAATGGCTTGAGCTCTGGCTAGGACTTTTTATCTCTCCCATTTTGACCTGAAATATGACTCTGTATCTTCTGCTTGAGGTGCCCATTTCTTACTCTTCTGTCAATTAAAAAAGAAAAAGTTCAGAACCCTCTTTCTTGCAAATAACAGTTTGGTATCGGTAGATGGCTATTAGGAGAAGTTTTTCAATGTTACTGTAAAACATGCTTCAAGTTCATGTCCCTGGTGAATTCTTTGGAATCTATTCCAGGCTGAGCATGTATCTTTTGGTTGTGGGTATTGTTTGAAGGTGATGGTGATGATGTGACTTTATTCATATTGTAATAAATTGTGCCCCATGGACCTTAGTCTGTGGGTCAACTGGGTTAACCAACTGATTGATTTTACAGTTTGGAAAAGATGGAGGTTGTACTTCAGAGGGCTGGAAGGGTCCTTCCAAGACCAAGCACAGAAAAGACAAGGATCCAATCTCCTTGCTGAGGCCTGAGTCACACTTAAGACTAAAACCATTTATCTTCTCATTCCATTTGATGTAAAATGAACTAAATAAGCTAAAAAAGGAAAATGAAAGATGCAATGACAATAAGTAACTGGAATAAAAGTAAACTAAAAGAAAAAAAAGAAACTTAAAGCTTAGACATCATTTTAAAAGATACATGTAAAATGAGAAAAATGGATAGTTTTAAATATAAAAGACATGAAAAATTAAAGAAAGTCAAAACTAATTGAGGACTATAAAAGAATTGAAATCCAATGAGCTGGGGACTTCCCTAGTGGTGCAGTGGCTAAGATTGCACACTCCCAATGCAGGGGGCCTGGCATCAACCCCTGGTCAGGGAACTAGATCCCACATGACACAACTAAGAGTTTGAATGCCACAACTAAAGACACCGCCTGCCACTACTAAGACCCAGTGCTGCCAAACACATAAATAAATATTAAAAAAGAAAAGAAATCCAATGAGCTAAGAAACCAAAATGATGCAAAAGAATTCAGAAAATTTAGAAGTCTTGAACATTAAGAAGTAATAAACAAATGAGCTACACATAATTTTAAAATGAGGGCATCAATATAAAATAGACAAATAACAAAAGAAGAAATGTAACAACCAATAAACTTTTTTTTTTTTTTTTTTTTTTTTTGCCACACTGTGCAGCTTGCAGGATCTTAGTTCCCCAATGAGGGACTGAACCTGAGCCCCCAGGAGTGGAAACTCGGAGTCCTAACCACTGGACGTCCAGGGAATTCCCCAATAAACATATTTTTAAGGACCTTTCATCTCCCTAATAATAATAAAAAATTTCAAAATAAAATAACGCTAAAATAAGTTTTAAAGGTTAAGGTGGAAAATACAAAAGTAAAAGATAGCTTTCCATGCTGGCCAGAGTTGGGAAGGAGAGGCTCTACTACTCATGGAGAAAACTGGTTTGATCCCCTTTGGTGGGGTGATTTGGAGATCTACATTAAGAGCCTTAAAAATGTCTTTTGAATCCAAAATATATATTTCTAGTTCATTTTTAATAAATAATCAGAGACATAAGGAGAGATCTACTAGGAAAAGTAGGAAAGAACCTTGATATCCAAAATGTAACACTTGTCAAATTGATGGACAACAGTCAACAAAAGGAATCTTATACAGTCATTAAAAATGCTTTGAAAGGATAATCAAGGTTTGGAAAGTTGCTCACAATATATCGTGAAGTAAAGAAGACAAGTTGCACAATACTTCCACTTTCGTGTAAAGAAAAAATGTATATGTTAATTACATTGAATCTAAGATATCATCAATTATTAAATGCACTACTTTTTTTTTACCATTAAGAAACAACAGCATCAAAATGCTCCCAATTAAATCATAATGAGCCATAGATTTTAGGATACATCATGATTTCAGAGGTGTTAAAATGAAACGTGTATTCTAGAATTGATAAAATACTATATTGTGTCACATTCCTTTCATTGTAAAATAACCTCCCCCAAATATTTTAATATCTTGAATTTAGGGAAGCATTTTATGATCAAGGTATACATTTAATACAGTGTTTCTCCCACCACTACCCTCCACCTACAAATCGCTGGGATCAAGAAAATATTTTATATGCATCATATTTGCATAAAAGAATTGTAAGAAGCCAATTATACCTCAATTTTTAAAGAAAAAAAAGTTGTAATGATATGTACCAGAAGGTTAACAGTAGTTTTCTGTAAATGCTAAGGTTGCAGAGAATTTTTATTTTCTTACTTTGGTTCTCCTATATTTTCTAAAATAAGTTTTAAAAAAATCTATACAAGAGAGCATAATGAATTTCCATATTAGCCCTACCTCATGCAGAAATAAGCAAGATCAGTCAGGCTAAGGAATCATGGAGCTCCTATTCTCTGTCCTCCCTGGAACTGGGAACCCTCAAAGTACAGAGCTAGAGGGACAGAGAGAAACCTTGAACAGCCCCTTCACCACCCCTGGGGTCTCATCCATTTTGAAAGACCAAATCCATGTAAAACAACTCCTTGGTAAATTGACCTTACCACTTACTTCGCCTTCATCCCTTTCCAGCACCCAACCCAAAATACCTAAAAGGGACGGCAAATAGGCTTTCTTTTAAATACCAGTTTTGGTTGATTAGCAGTGGCTCCCTGGAGTACTCCCTGGAGTACAAATTGGAGTTCAGAAGAAAGGAGTTGCCTGATTGATTAGCCATGTCTGCCAGGGATCATGGTAGCCCAAGTGCTACACATTTGCCAGGTCTGAATGGATTATCTTTCTTTTATTCTTGCTCCTTTATGTTTAAGCAGACCAGCTGTTTTTCCAACAAGCAAAATTAAAGAGATCCTAACCAGACTAAGGACTATATTATAAAGTCCTGGATTGTTGCTCTTAATGCTAAGCCCCGTCTATTCTAGCAAAGACGCAATTCAACTTGTAAGTCAGCATGACACAGTGCAGCATTATATTTTATTTATTTATTTATTTTTTTTTTTTGCGGTACGCGGGCCTCTCACTGTTGTGGCCTCTCCCGTTGCGGAGCACAGGCTCCGGACGCGCAGGCTCAGCGGCCATGGCTCATGGGCCCAGCCACTCTGCGGCATGTGGGATCTTCCCGGACCAGGGCACGAACCCACGTCCCCTGCATTGGCAGGCGGACTCTCAACCACTGTGCCACCAGGGAAGCCCAGCAGCATTATATTTTAAAGCTGAATATCACATATATTATGAACCAGTAATTCCACTCCTAGGATGCTCACCTCACGTATCTGTTCACCAAGAGATACAAACAAAAATGGCCATAGCAACCACTTGCAGGAGAACGGAAAAATAAATTGTGGTACCTACACACACAGAGCTTATTCGTTTTATTAGTAACACAAAACCACATGGATGAATAATAGAACTACATTTGAGTGAAAGAGGCATAAAACCACATATAACATTATACCATGGTTTAAAAGATGATAAATAGGGACTTCCCTGGTGGCACAGTGGATAGGAATCTGCCTGCCAATGCAGGGGACACGGGTTCAGTCCCTGGTCAGGGAAGATCCCACATGCCGTGGAGCAACTAAGCCCGTGCGCTATGACTACTGAGCCTGTGCTCTAGAGCCAGCAAGGCACAACTACTGAGCCCGCATGCTAACTACGGAAGCCTGCGTGCCTAGATCCCGTGCTCCGCAACAAGAGAAGCCACTGCAAGGAGAAGCCCGCGCACTGCAACGAAGAATAGCCCCCGCTCGCCACAACTAGAGAAAGACTGCACGCAGCAACGAAGACCCAAAGCAGCCAAAAATCAATAAAATTAAATCTTAAAAAAAAAGCTATATAGAAAAGATGAAAAATAAACTATAAAAACTAAAGTGTATATTGTTTAGGACTATGTACATATGTGATAAAACTAGTATTCAAAAGGCAGGGGAATAAATAACACAAAATTCAGGATACTGCTGTAGTTACCTTTGCAACAAGTATGAGACAGGATAGGGAAAGATAGGGAAGATGCATGTATTAGAATGTTCTAGTTAAGTAGGATGGTGGTTCACAGGGGTTCCTTTGTTGTAATGCTTCATAACATACATATATACGTACATGTACATGTCATGTATCGTTTGCAAGAAGAGATTTTCATTTAATGCAGTACTCAACTAAAGATAAAATCTTTCTTCATGTTTGTGTTTGGAGGGTAAGGCAGAAATAACACGGCTTGCAATAACATGGATTAGAAGGTGCCTCTTTTATAGAGTGACTTTTGTGGGTCACCTGGTCCTACCTCTCCAGTCAGTTTTCTCCTCTACAGCGGCTGAGTCTCCACAGGAGCCTAAAATTGGAGTGAAGACAGGATGAGCAAAGCTTTCCTCTGACGCCTCTCTGGGCTGTCTCAGGTGCGCCCGAGCAGTTCCCTCATCTGTGCAGTGATGAGTTTGAGTATATCACTTTTTTTAAAATTGTGAAACAGTAATTTGAATATCTATCTTTCTTTTTTATTGAAATATAGTCGATGAACAATGTTGTGTTAATTTCAGGTGTGCTGGGTAAATCACTTTTTAAAATAGTCTTTTAGATTGTTTTTAATCATTTTAAAGATTGTTTACTCCAATCATCCTAATTTTTATTAGTGTTGTAACAATAATATAAGATTTTATTAGAATCTTATCCACAACATACACTAAAGTTTTTTAGAGTTATTACTTCAAATGAATGATGAATTCTTTATAGTAAGAAAAACAGGTAAACAACCTAAATGTCCAGTTATAAAGGAGTGGTCAAAAAGCACGCAGCCGTTAAATACTATGTTTATGAAGAGAGTATAGTAACGCAGAAGGTACTTAAATCATTAAATGAAAAGCCATGATAGTTTATAAGATCCCAGCTAATAGTACAGATGAAACCTATGTTTTAAAATAAGCTGGAAGGAAATAGACAACAGTGTTAATGTTAGCTTCGCGTGAAGATACATTTTTTTTCTTCCTAAGTTTTACTCTTGTAATGGAAAGAAAACCTGCTCAATTCCAAACGCTCTTGAAAACGAAACGTGATTGGCTATATTGGCTTTTAGGGAATTGGAGACACCCACAGAGGTGTTCCATAAAAGGCAAGGTGGCAACTCAGCAATAGTAACAAGATCATTGTTCAGAGTTCCTGTGTTTCTAGCTTTTTATGTCTTAATTCTGAATCCAACTGACTCCTCAACTGCCCCCAACACACACACACAAGTAAATAAAGACACGCTCCCCTTGAAGAGGTATTACTGTCATCTCAGCCCCCCTAAATTCTTCAGCTGTAGCTAGCCGTGTACTCTGTTCACTGCCTTTTCCCTGAAGGTCTTGGTAAACTGGAAGAAATGAGAATTTGAATGCTACTCAAATTATCTCTGAAAAGCCGTGCCTATTCTCAGGACGGTCATACAGTGAGCCAACCACAAAGCCTAGATTATCAGAGGCCATCTTAATTCAGACCACTTCAACGTCAGGCAGGTCACCCCAGTTCTGGGGCTCAGAGGATACTGTCATGATTTGATCACAGTGCAGGGTTTTGTTTTGTTTTGTTAATAAAGAAAGATTTAGTACTACTTTAAAAGTTTGGTGGTCAAGTATGGACAGGATTGTGGGGAAATGGGGATGTAATTTAATAGAGCCACTTTGGAGATCCTATTAAAATGGAAAACAGCACACCCTATGGCACAGTGATTCCTCTTCTAGCCATTTATCCTAGAGAATAATCACACATGAATACAAGTGGACACGGTCAAGGATTTTGATCACAGAAATGTTTGTTTTTATGAAAAATTGGAAACCACCAAATGTCTCTCAATAGGGGAACAGATTTTCAAAAGTTCATGTATTTATAGGGTAGACAGTCCACAGCAGTTAAAATCCACAGCAGTCCATACAGCACATGCATCAACATGGATAGATCTGCGTGTGGCAGGAAAAACACAGATCTTCGAGGATTTAAAAGAAGTGGCTATAGACTTATAATTCCCATAAGGATATATATCAAAACATGTCGTTGAGTGAAAACAGCAAGTTCCAGAATGACATCCAAAGTATGATACCATTGGGAGTTCTCTGATGGCCTAGTGGTTAGCATTCCAGGCTTTCACTGCCACGGCCCGGGTTCAAGCCCAGGTCGGGGACCTGAGGTCCCCCAAGCTATATGGCGCAGCCAGAAGAAAAAAGAAGTATGACACCATTTCTGTTAAAAAGAAAAAACAGACAAACGACAGCCATACTTCTTGATAAGTACGGATATACACAGGCAGGCAGGTACATAGATAGATAGATAGATACATAGATACATAGATAGATAGACAGAGATATATGTAATAGTACAAGAACATTCTAGAAGGAAACACATTAAAATCATAACAAGGGTTACCTCTGAGGAAAGACAGAGGGGACTGGGACATGGGGTGGGAAAGGTGAAAGGGGATTCCAGTTCATTGGAGATATTCTAATTTTTAAAGGTAAGTGGATTCCAGATTACTTGTGTATTTACAATTACTTTTTTAAAGTCTTAGCAATGACTTAATCCTCTAATATATTTATTACACCTCAGAAACTAAAAACATGGAGGCTTCCATACGAGAACATTACCTAGGGCAACACACCCACCTCTCCACTCCCTGTCCCTCCACCCTCTCCACACACAGCACTCCCACTCGGCCAAGTTCACTGGTGTTCTGAGAGCGTGCCCCAAAGCTTTTGCTCACCTTTGCAACCCTCCCGGGCACCAGAGCGAACCCCATTGGCCATGACTGTTTGCAGAAACAGTCATGCCAGCAAACACTTAGCTGTCCGAGTGCCCTGCGTTATCAATGGTCACATGGATTGTATCCCTTTCCCTGCTGATTTTGAGAGCAAAGTATTCGAGAATGCGGCACCGGCCAAACCAATGGGAGAAAAGAAGACAACCCACATTCCGTACCTGTCAAAGACCACTGCGGAATAAGCCCGCTCAGCAAAGATGACGTCAGCAGCCCAGAACTCCTTAGTGGCCTTCAGACCTCTGCCTTTGCCCTCAGAAGTGAAGACCTCCACGTTCTCCATTCCCCCTATTGTCATCTCAGAAGCTTCGGGCAGCTCGGCAGATATTTAACACTGAGCCAAGTCCCTTGTCCTCGCTGCTATTTCAGCACCTTCAACATCCCAACAGCAAGACTATAAATGGACAGGCACCTCCCCTTCCCTACCCCCTCTCAGCCACCGGGCCCTCACCCCCCCTCTGCCTCTTTTCCTGGAGACGGGGATGGGCCAGGCCAGAGGACAGTGACCTGGGAAGGGTCCCATTCACCGCCCAGCAAAACTGACAAAGTCGAAAATGACCATGGGCTGGTGTGCTTCTCAAATTGGGCCTGAAAACTTTGGAAAAGTTCCTTTGCAAGGAGTCGTGAAGCCCTGGATTGCAGTCATGCCCAGCTGTAGTTGGAATAGGCAGCCCTTGGTCAGTAGGGTATTTTTAGAAGCCAGATGCCTCTGTCAATCCAAAGCAGACAGCTGACATGGTCCAAGAGAAGAGGCGAGGTGATGCTTGCTGCTCTGGGACCCTTCAGCTGTCAGGCTTGGACTTTCTCAAGTCAGATGGGCCCCTTGTTTCCCTACTCCCTCCCCCACGGGTAGATTGTTGGCAGAGAGCAGCAGATGCTAAATTGACCCCTTTGCAGTGTATATAACAGTACTATTTAGGCTCCAAGGGACATCCCTCTTCTCCAGTATTACCTGGGGCTCCCACAACATCCCCACCTGGGGCATGGAGGTCTGAGCGTTCCCTGATGATGTATTACTCAGGCTGTATTATGAGAGGAGGTAGGCCTTGAAAATGAAAACCCTCATGTCTATCATTCTATCAAATCTCCCTTAAATGGGTGTCCGCTGCCAGAAAAATACCAATACCTTGTTCTTTCCCAGGAATGAGGACATTGGAAGGATTATTCTAAAATCTCTATTGAACTAAATGCTACTCATCTCGATCTCCAGGCAGCTCTCACTGATGTTGAAAAGAAAGACATTTGCAGATCTGGAGCTATGGCTTACCTTCAAGGTAATATTTTTAGTTTCAGGGATGCATCTGTGTACAGATTTCTGTGCTCCGGGTTTCTGTGAGTGTAGTAGTCTACAAGCACTGGCTTCTGAGTCAGATAGATCTGTGTTTGACTTTTGAGCCTACTAGAACAACTTTGAGATAGTACCTGTAAAACAAGAGTGATAATTTCTACCTCACTGGTAAATGAGATAATATATACAAAGGACATAGCACAGCACTTGGTACTTAGTACAGAACTTATTAAATGATAGCAAATTTATTTTATTTATTCTGTCACGTTATCTTCCCCAAGCCATCAAGATATGCTAGAAATTCTGATGTGTCTTTAACCAAATTGCATCTCCTGAGACTTCTTTGACTCTTGGAAGCAGATGCAGAATCCTCTGTCAGACCACGTATCCCAATTTTTAGGTCATAACGCATAGCCCCTGGAACCAGAGGATAACTCAGTGACTTCTGATGTATCCGAAAGACCAAAACACGTTAAGACCTTTAAAACTGGGTGCCCCCCAAAAGTAAACATCACATGCTCTCGGGAAAAAAATGATTAAAAAGGAGTTCTTTTAGTTAGTTTCAAAAGAATGGCTGCATTCACATTGCCTGGCAACAGCCAGAGTCCACCCTTGGGAGCTAGCAGCTCAGCCTGGCAGGGATGGTGTCGTTCTTCTCTAGACACTTATACCCCTGGAACAGGTTCAGCCCAAGCCAGGGTCAAGGAGGAACTCTACCTGCCACAAGTCAGAAGGAGAGAGGGAGCATCAAACCCAGTGCTTTAGCTTCAACTGAGTCTCAACCTTATCAGAACAACAAGAATTATATTATTAAAGTGTGGTAGACAGAATAATGGTTCCCCAAAGATGTCCAGGTCCTACTCCCCAGACCTGTGAATATGTTACTTTACATAGCAAAAGGGACTTTGCAAATGTGATTAAATTAAGTATCTTGAGAGAGGGAGATTATCCCTGGATTGGATTGTCCAAGAGGGCCCAATGGAATCACAAGAATCCTTATACGAGGAGGTTAGGGGAGTCAGAGTCAGGTGGAGATGTAACAGTGGAAGCAAGAGGGTCAGAGTCAGAGAGACAGTTGAAGATGCTATACTGTTGGCTTTGAAATTGGAGGAAGGGGCTATGGGCAGAGAAATGCTGGCACCCTCTAGAAACTAGAAAAGGCAGGGGTACAGCTGCTCCCCGAAGAGCCCTCAAAGGAAGCATGGCCCTGACGACACCTTGATTTGAGCCCAGTGAATCCCATTTCTGGCTTCTAACGGGCAAACTTTAAGATAGTAAATTTGTTATTTTATGCCACTAAGTAATTTGTTACAGCAGCAATAGGAAACTAACACATAAAGTATTATACTTAGTTTCTCATTATAGTAAGTATTATATAAAATTCCTTTCGCTGGGCTTCCCTGGTGGCCCAGTGGTTGAGAGTCCGCCTGCTGATTCAGGGGTCAGGGGTTCATGCCCCAGTCCGGGAAGATCCCACATGCCGTGGAGCGGCTGGGCCCGTGAGCCATGGCCGCTGAGCCTGTGCGTCCGGAGCCTGTGCTCCGCAACGGGAGAGGCCACAACAGTGAGAGGCCTGCGTACCGCAAAAAAAAAAAAAAAAAAAAATCCCTTTTGCTGCTCTGAAATAAAATTCATACAGAATTTATCAGTTCTTAAACTTAAAAAACATAAATTACTAACTCCTATAGTCTGAACGTTTGTGTCCCCCACCAAATTCATATGTAGAAATCCTTACCCCCAAAGGTGATGGTATTAATAGGTGGAACATTTGGGGGGTACTTAAATCATGAAGGTGGAACCCTCATGAATGAGATTACATAGCGCCTTATAGAAGAGCCTCCAGAGAGATGCCCTAGGCCCTTCTCTTCTGCCATGTGAGGACACAAGGAGAATCCTGTGACCTGGAAGGGAACCTCCAGCCAAACGTGCTGGCTCCCTGATCTAAGACTTCAGGCTTCCAGGAATGTGAGAAATAAATTTCTGTTGTTTACAATCTACCCAGTCTTTGCTATTTTGTTATTGCAGCTCAAATGGACTAAGACACTGGTCTAACATAATAAGGGAGAAATAAAAATGAAAGTTAAATTATAATAAAAGTATATATATTCATTGTAAATTAAATATGTCAATGTGCTCACAAGACACATGCTTGAGTACAACTACACTAGAAAACATGATAAAGTAGTCAGATGTTTGCACCTCTAAGTAGAATCACTACGATGGTGAGAGCTAAAGATGTCGATTGATTTGGGGAACACAAATACCACACAAGGCATTGTTGTCTGTGACACGATTTTCTGAAATGGTGAGTGACTCCTAGTAAGCTCTGAATGAAAGAAAGTATAATCTTTCTTCAGTTAACAAGAAGTTGCCTTCCTGGAAAATTTACCATGCATTAAAACTTTATAAAAACTGCTCTAAGATTACATAAAAGAGTTCTAGACTCAGATAAATATAAACAAGATTTTGAAAGCAGCTCTTTTGCCCCTTTCCTGTTTGCCCATTTCTGTTCCCCTCTAACCTTGAAAGAACCTAATTATAGGAATGAGATCACCAGGCAATTTAACCTAACTCCTGACTTACGTTCTCCTGAATACACACCATGCTTTGTCTAATCTGTTGATATTTTCCCTAGATAACAAGAGGTAAAAATGAAGAATTAAACAGCTAACAAATGACTAGCTCTCTACCCCCAACAGCCCCCTTAAGCAATCCTGCAGGTAGATCATGCAGGCAACATCACATCTGAAGAAAGAGTCAGCCAGTCTACCTAACCGAGAATGATGCAGAACCCAACCTCCTGCCTCGATGATTCACTGAGATTCTTCCCCTTTTTCCCCTTTAAAAACTGTCACGGCTGAGCAGAATCTTCAAAGTTGGCCTCTGGACGTGAGTCCAACTTTTCCCCAGATTGCCATCTTTTCTGATTAAAGTATCCTTCCTTTCTACTGACACTTGCCTCTCAAATTATTAGCTTTTGAGCGGCGAGCAGTCGAACCTGAGTTTGGTAACAGTTTTACATAAGTGAAATACACATCTGGATATTTGAAGTTGTATAGGATGGGCAGAGAAACTTTAACGTACAGGGCTGTCCCTTGCTTCCCAGGACATCCAGCCTCTCTGGCCAGGACCAGTGAGACAGGGGATATCGGCTCTAGTTATCAGGCTGGTGAGAGGGAAGGGAGCACAGGGCCCTGCTATATTACATATTAACACAAATCCTATGTAAATGTATTTTGCTCATCTGCCCCCCTCCAGTTCTTTTCTTTTCCCCACTGGGATCCAAACCTTTCTTGCTGGTCCTAGCCCTGCCCACAATACGTGAGTAGCAGCCCTCAGTCATCGTGACAACCAGAAGTTACCCCCACGTTTCTAAGATGCCCCCTAACTAGTGGAACTGCCTCCATTGAGAATTGCTGGTCTTCGTCCTCAGGAAAAGCACATCTAGAGTTTTGAAAGGTTTTCTTATTGCTCTACTGGGGCTGTTTAGCCAGAGAAGAAAAGATTCAGGAAGGACATGAAACCTTTCTTCAACGTCATTCATCACAGTAAGGAAGAAGCAGTAGATTCATTCTGCATTTCCTGAGAGAGCAAACTAGGAGGGCAGAGTGGACATAACCATATGGCAATGTCGTTTAGCTGTTAAGATCGTAAACTTGAGATTCACAGACCCCCACAATCATGTTTCTGTTGAGCCCTTTTCGGCTCCAAAAAGATGGAAAATTGTTCCATTGTTAATGATTTTAATAACCATCCGGTCTCTTTCTTTGGCATGTCTGGATAAAGAAGGGTGGTGAGAAAAGAAGAAAAATGAGACTGTTCAAGTCAAAGGACCCCTGGTCCAGGAGAGTGGTCTGAGCTGGGAGATTCCAGACAAGGGGTGACGAGAATGACCATTACGGTCCCATTTACCTCTATTTTAGCTGAACTTCCCTCCCGACTCAGGCCACACACACACATGACAAGGACATTACTATGGCTACTGAGTACTCCCATACCCTAAAGGGGGTGTGGGGCAACTGTTGGCAGCAACTGTTGGCAGCAAGGGTAATGCTGGATCCCCAGTCGTGCACCTTAAGGGCAGAAGGTTAGACTTCCCTGGCAGTCCAGTGGTTAAGAATCCGTGCTTCCACTGTAGGGGCACGGGTTCGATCCCTGGTCAGGGAACTAAGATCCCACAGGCTGCGCTGTGCTGCCAAAAAAAAGGGTAGAAAGAGGTGCTGTGAAGAGGACAGGACTGAGGGCCGTTTTGGAGAGAGTTAGTAGCGTAACATCGCAAGACTAGACATGGGTTTCAAGTAGCCCTTACTATAAGCTCCACTGGTTAACTTTCATCTTGGGTAGAATCTGTTCCCGGATTTCACATTGCAGGCCTCAACTCTTTAACCATATTCTGTATTTGTATTGTCCTGGATCTTCAAGCAAACAATCTCAGAGGTCTTAAGAGAATGATTGTGTTCCCGTCAGTTGGATATGCTGCAGTTCAGAGAATATGTGCAAATAAGTGTGAAGGTGGAGAAATGAAACCTCGAGTAACCGTTTTGAATCATTGAGACAGTCTGTGTGCCTGTGTTAATACCGCACTGGTTGATCTACCGCAACCTGGAAAAACTCCAATCATCCTTCTGTTGAAAGGCTCACTGTCTGTGTCACACATCTGCAGGGACCACCATCTGGTGGCAAATCAAGGGAGCTGCAAGATTTTAAATCTTTTTCTAAGGCCTTTCTCAGTAGAAGAACAGCCCTTTGTCATTGGATTCGACCTTCCTTCATACCCAGAGCTAAGATTCATTTAGGCCAGGGGTCAACAAGTTTCCTTTGGGCCTGTGAACTAAGAACGGTTTGTACCTTCTTTAATGGTTGGGGGGAAAAGTCAAAAGAATATTTTGTGACACATGAAAATTACATGAAGTTCAAATTTCAATGATGGCAAATTAAATCCTATAAGAAAACAGCCATACTCACTTGTTTACATATTTTCTATGGCTGCTTTCACGCTACAACAGCAGAGTTGAATATCTGCAACAAAGACCATAAGGCCCACAAAGTCAAAAATATTTACTGTCTGGCCTTTTACAGAAGATGTTTGCCAATCCTGCTTTAGACCTAGCAGTGTTAAATAAGCCAGGGGTTGCTCATTGCTTTCAAGTGTATTCACTGGCTGATTTAGTCATTCATTGCATAATCACAGGATCAAAGAAGTTCTTGTGCACACCTAGCACTCACATTCCAGAATGACAGGAGCAGGCTCCCTCCTGAATAGTCCATTATATCCTGTATAATTACATCATTGACAAAACTTTACACTCTCTCTGGTCCCTGTGTTCTTACTCAAGCAGCACAGTTGCTTCCATCGTTCTTCCTTTGCTCTTAGAAATCCTTAGCTCCTAACTGCTTTCCTCTCAAGAATTCCTAAATTCACTCATTCCACATGCATTTATCAGCGCATGTACCAGGTACTATACTCAGTGCCCCGATACAAAGATGATTAAAACATAGGCCCTGTATCTAAGACATTGACCATTTAGAGAGGATTATGGAAAAGCATATAAAGATGGTGAGAGAGACGTAGGAGGCAAAGGGGAAAGGGTACTTAAGGCAGCCTGAGGAATCAGGGAAGGCTTCAGAGAAGTAGCAGACAGGGATAAGTGCGGAGGGGGAGAACCAGAACTGGAGGAGACCATTTCAAGCCCAAGGACACAGCAGCAGGAGCAGAGATGTGGAGGTGAAGAAACAGCATGACACGGGCAGAAAATTACAATCAGCTAGGTATTCTGGGAGCTACAGAAGCACATGTATTACACTTCTTTATCATTCTGGCACCAGACTATCACCCTTTATGTCCCAGCTTTTCATATACATTTGAGAGATAGTCTAACAGCAAGAATTCATGTTTGAATGCTTGAAATTGTGCTTTATTTGCACCACCTCATAGGTTTTCACAGCACCCTTTGAGGTGGGTATTATTGAGCCCTCCTAGTTAAAAAGCAGCAGCATCTCCTAAGTATAAACGCCAGAGAAACTCTCAGGTGTGTACACAAGGAGACTGCCCAAGAAGGTTAAAGCAGCACTGTCTGTAAAAGCAAAAATGGGAAATAAGCTCATAGTCTTATGAAAGGAGAACGGATAGCTCATGTGCATTCATTCAATGGATGTTATAGAGATGTGAAAGGGAATGAATTAGAACCTCACATCTCAGCAGAGGTTAACATCAAAAAACAATGGTGAGGGGCTTCCCTGGTGGTTGAGAGTCCACCTGCCGATGCAGGGGACATGGGTTCGTGCCCCGGTCCGGGAAGAACCCACATGCCACTGAGCGGCTAGGCCCGTGAGCCATGGCCGCTGAGCCTGCGCGTCCGGAGCCTGTGCTCCGCAACGGGAGAGGCCACACAGTGAGAGGCCCGCGTACCGCAAAAAAACACAAAAACAAAAAACAAAAAACAATGGTGAGTGAAAAAAGCAAACTGTAGGGGAATAAACAGCAGGCATAATAACATTTATATAAAGTTTTAAATCATGTAAAGCAATACTTCATGTTAGTTAGGGATAAATACGTATGTAGTAAAAATACACATATAAAGAAAGGCATGGGCTTCCCTGGTGGCACAGTGGTTAAGAATCCACCTGCCAATGCAGGGGACACGGGTTCAAGCCCTGCTCAGGGAAGATCCCACATGCCGCAGAGCAACTAAGCCCGTGCGGCACAACTACTGAGCCTGCGCTCTAGAGTCCATGAGCCACAACTACTGAGCCCACATGCCACATCTACTGAAGCCCAAGCGCTCTAGAGCCTGTGCTCCGCAGCAAGAGAAGCCCGCGCACCGCGATGAAGAGTAGCCCCGCTCGCCACAACTAGAGAAAGCCTGCGCACAGCAGCGAAGACCCAACACAGCCAAAAATAATAAATAAATAAAAATAAATAAAATTTTTTTAAAAGGCATGAGAATGAGAAATACTGAATTCATGATAGTATTTACTCCTAAGGGGAGGAAGAGTTCTTTAGGAAGTAGGGAGAGGGTGTTTCAGGAAGAAGTAGAAGATACAATAAACTGAGTTATGCAGTAGCTTGGCATTTAGGGGAATCAATAAAGGTTTAATGTTGCTGAATCGTCAAGTGAATGCAGGGTGGGGAGATGAGAGCAGTAGGAAGATAATGATATCAGGCAGGCGCACAGAGGTCCAGGAATAGCAGTCATGTTTGACTTTCTCCACCAGAATACGGGGAGCCAGGATGACGTCCAGATGGAACCCTTCGGCAGTATGGAGAGTAGATTGGAGGGGGGAAATGAGAGGAAGGATAAGTTAGGCAGCTGTTGCCATGGCACTAACAAAAGATGATAAGAACCTGAAATTGGTCAACAGTAGTGTGACAGGAAAGGAGAGCATACCCAAGAGAAACTTTTGCACAGTGCACCCAGGGACACGCCCATCAACAGGAAAATGGGTGGAATTTGGTACAGCAATTAGATGAATAAATAACACCTATATGCAGCAGCCTGGATGAACCTCAAAGTGTCCAGTGAAACAAGTTCCTGAATACTTCTAGAGAAAGACATAAATCTTATGAGATTCAGAAACAATCTAAACTTTTTTTCATCACACATATATATGATACAGGTATATACATACGGGGATTCCCCTGGTCGTCCAGTGGGTAAGACTCCATGCTCCCAAGGCAGGGGACCCGGGTTCGATTTCTGGTGGAGGAACTAGATCCGCATGCATGCCCCAACGAAAAGATCTCGCGTGCTGCAACTAAGACCCTGCGCAGCCAAAATAAATAAATATGTATATTTTAAAGATACGTATATACATATGAAAGGAAATGATGACTACAAACCATGGTAATGATTTCTTTGGGAGACAGGGAACGAAAGGATGAATGTGTGTGTGTGTATATATATACGCATATACTGAGGGAGCCAGAAGGAGAGAGAAAAACGTCACTTATGGAGCAATGATGACAACGTATTATAACCAAGGATTTTGCTCAGTCTACTCTGTGTATTAAAGGTTCTAACAAAGAAAAGAAAAACAGATAAAACAGGAAAGCATATATTTTTCAGATATTTTGGAGGTAGAATCCGTAGATTTCCTGACTGTTTTTCTTAGTGGTTTGAAATTCACTCTCCCAAGGTCAGCGGCCCCACGAGCGTTTCCTTCCTTCCAACGGAGAGACCCGGAGCAGCCGAAGAACAGCAGGCGCGAGCCAGGTTAGAACCGAGCCCCGGAAGTAGCGGACGAAGGGGGCGGGGTAAACAGGAAGGCGGGGCTAAACGGGGCTTTCTGGGAGCGGGGCTGCTGGGCAAGCGCAGTAGCGCGCCTCGCCGCCATGGGGGCGGTGCCGTCCCGTTAGCCGCTGGTGGTGGCGGCGACTTCCCCTCCGGAAGTCAGGTCTCCGCCTCTTGCCCCCACCCCGCTAGCTCGGCTGCGGAGGCAGCGGTTGTCCCTGCCTCTCCGCCTACTGCACCTCGGCCTACCCACCGGCCGGCGGTGTTGGCGGGGAGGGGGACAGTAGTTGTAGACGGCCGCCCCTGCCTCAGAGAAGGTGAGTTCCCGCCCCGGCAGCGGGGGCGGCCCAGGCGTTCAGCCCCTCGACCCCACGGCCCGGGAGAGGCCGGGCGGGCCCGGAGAGTACGCTCCCCTCTCCACCCGCCACGCCCGGAAACGGGCGCCGGGGCCCCCACACGGATCGCTGCCGGGGAAGCTGAGGTTGGAGCGGGAGAGAGGCGACCAGGCCGAGGCCGTGGGTCTGAAGCGTCAGGGAGAGGGAAGGGGGTGATGAGGACACTCAGAGATCGAGGGGACAGAGACGAGGAGAGAAAAGGCTCCAGACGTGGAAGGGCGTAGACCTGCGCAGGGTGAAATCAACATCCTGGAAAGTAGCGACCTCACTCACACGTGGGGAGAAGTGGAGTTCGGAGTTCTGGGAGAGTAGGAAGTAAACACGCGAGCTTGAAGGTGCCGGGCCCTAGAGGAGAGAAGGGGGTGAGGCTTTTGAGGGATCACTTTGTAGAGTTTGCCCGGGTTTTTGAGGATTACGCCGTGTAAAACAAGCCTCTAAGATTTACAGCCCTATCTTGACAGTGGTCTGAGTTTTAATATGTACCTGCCCGCGTCAAAGCTAATAAAGCAGGACATCGGGGCGGCGAAAACAGCTTTTATTCAGCAACTACTGACAGTAGGAAAAGAGCTGAGCTCCATTCCGATTTGCGCAGAGGTGTCCGGGGGGGTTTAAAGAGAAAATGTAGGAATGGGGCAAGGTGGAGCTCAAGTAGAGGCAGGGACGTGCAGAATTACAAAGGGTTGGGTAGTGTCCTTGCATCAGGCGAGCTGTGTCAGTTCGCTGGCAGTTACGGAAGTGAGGATTCTGTTTTCCCACAGGGACTGGGAGACAGAGGCCCTGTCCTTCCTGATGATTACACTGCAAAGGAATGGCTTCCAGATCCTTGAGAAAGACACTCCTAAGTTGTAGGAGGTACACACATACATCTCAGAGGGACAGAGCAAGGGTTCACAATCGTAATCCCTTTTTAGTTAAGTACTAAAGAGCGGCCAGGGACCTGTCATCAGGTGTTGGCTAGAACAAACAGTAAATGTCTTTTGACAGCCCCAACTTTTTCCAGATCTGAGCTCA
The DNA here is from genome assembly GCF_011762595.2 of Tursiops truncatus. Lineage (NCBI taxonomy): Eukaryota > Metazoa > Chordata > Mammalia > Artiodactyla > Delphinidae > Tursiops > Tursiops truncatus. Next base: position 12,844,809 of record NC_047047.1, read on the forward strand.
AAATGGGGCTGGTTCATCCGAGGGCCGTAGCCACAGGCTGCTGGAGGCCAAGTTAAAGTTTGGTCAAGCCTTTGTGCAGAAGTTTGGAAGGAGTATATCTGCCTAGAGTTTTCACCAGCACATTTTCCCTAACACATAAAGCTATTTCTTGATCATCTCAATCTAAGAGATGTTTGAGTTTCTACAATTATTGTATACCTGCAAACAAACTGCTGGTTCCAAACCCTGAGTTTAGGCTTTAAGGAAGTTTTGGAAAGGATTTTAGACGGTGGAGCTTGATCCCACTGCAGAAGATCTAGTAAAACGTTACGCCATCTTCATAATTAATTTCTAGTATTTGCAGTGTTGCCTTATGTTGCTTTTTGTCTCCAGAGAGAAAGATGGTGGAAGCCAGAACATTGTTGGATAATTTAATTTCTTTTTTCCTGAGGGACAACAGTAAATATAGTAACTTCATTAAAATAATTTTTATTTTCATCCTCTTCCACAATATACTCTATTTTTGTGTGGTATTCGGTAATCTTATACCTTTCACTTGGAGGAATGGCAAACAGTAAAGTATTATAAATTTCTTAAAACATTTTGTAAGAACTTTATATAAATTCCATTCACTAAAAATGGAAGTTAGAATTTCATTGCAACCAAATGATGTTCCATTAAGTCCCTTAGTGAAGACAACCTTTGGAAGACTAGATTTAGTGTCTTCAATCAGCCTGGGTTAGTATGATTGTTAGGATATTAAAAAATAAAATCTCTTGAATTTTCTGCTTTCGTACCAGATTTCCTGCCTTTCACTAACAAGTAAGCCTGAGCAGTTTATATGTGTCAAGACTACAATTCATCTTAGCTCCCATGGCCACATCACAGGAAGATTTGGAAACAGTTTCTTACGAAAAAAAAAAAAATACAGCTTTCTGCCAGACTTGGTTTTTTGCAATGACTTTGAATATGTGCAATTACTAAACACTTTAAATCAGTTCACACAACGCTAGCAGTTACTTTTCTATACTGCTTCAAGGTGGTATGAGAATACTGGAATAGGAGTCTTGACTGTTAAGTTCTAATGCTAATTTCTTAACTAGCTGTATGACCCTAAGTCCCAAACTTCCTGGACTTGAGTTTTGTCATCTGTGGGGAGGGGAGTTGGACTAGCCCAACTGAGTGGTTCTCAAATCAGGGGTGCTTTTGCCCCACCCCCTCCTCAGAGGACATTTAACAGTGTTTGGAGCCTTTTTTTTTTTCCCCTTGGTTTTTGCCACTGGACAAGAAAGGGCTTGGTGATTACAGGTGCTACTGGCATCTACTTGGTATAGGCCAGAGATGCCGCAAACAACCTAAAATGCACAGGCCAGCAACACAAACAACAAAGGATTATCCGACTGAAAACGTCAGTAGTGTCGAGGTTGAGGAAGTCTGCACTAACTAAACTGAGCTCCTTGACAGCTCTAAAACTGTGAACTGATTTTGCTGCTCCATACTGGTATTCTTTCCATGGCCTGGCTGTGTACTAGAACAGCAATTCATAAAACGTGAAACTTTGACCTCTAATGGCCATCAAATGACATTCAAAGACTAATGAAGTCTGTTGAGTTATGCTTGAGACCACTAGGATTTGAAAAACAAAATACAACTTGTTATCTAAAAATTACCTCTTGTCGCTTTGAGTAAATATCCTATTAACTTTTCAGTTAACTGCTACTTAACACGTAAATATTTGATATGCTGTTTAAAACACTAGTAGGAGTAGGACCCAAGGTATTTTTAGTTTAGATATTTATAAAAGCCTAACGTAATTGCCAATATAATAGTACATGAACAAGAAGAGAAAAAAAAATTTGCTTAGTACTTGGCCAGTATCTTCTTTTTTCTTAAAAGACTATATTAGGAGATTCCTCCAAAAGGTATCAAAGAATTGGCATGCTTCCAGTTATTAAAATTCCACTCTCACTTTCAAGATCCTGATACTATTAAAACTGCAGATCCATTTTCACCTATAGCTGTAACACTCTTATAAGGAGCTCCTCTGTATTGGGCTTGATAATAAACAAAGCTCAGTAAGGATTAAAAATTAGCGATCAGGGAATATATAGACGGTGTAAGATTATAAATAGGAAATTGAGAAATTAAACTCAATCACAAAAACCCAAAGAAATACCACATGACCAGACTTATATGAAAAGAAATATGCATTGCATTTATGGTCAAGGGAAAGATTTTCCAGGACACTTTGTAATTCATTCAGTCAAGTTTCTCAGATATTTTTGATAGTTAAAAATGTTATTGAGGGGCTTCCCTGGTGGCGCAGTGGTTGAGAGTCCGCCTGCCGATGCAGGGGACACGGCTTCGTGCCCCCGTCCCGGAGGATCCCACATGCCGCGGAGCGGCTGGGCCCGTGAGCCATGGCCGCTGGGCCTGCGCGTCCGGAGCCTGTGCTCCGCAGCGAGAGAGGCCATAACAGTGAGGGGCCCGCGTACCACAAAAAAAAAAAAAAAAATGTTCTACTGAGTAATAATATTCCTAAGAAATCAGTAAAAACAAAACCACAGCAAACAGTTCTTGCTTATCTGCTTTTTAGGAAAAAAAATTAGACTCATTTTAAGAATGAAGAACATTTCTGAATTCTTATTGAATCATAAATCCATTTACATAGCAATTGCCAAAAATGTTCCTTTGTTTTCTTGACAGTAAGCAGAGATTCGAGTCAACTGACAGAAAATCTAGTTAACAGCCCTTCTTACATTTATTCAGAAAACAGTTAGAGCTCCTACTATGGACCAGGTACTGTGTGTTAGGACAAGAGCATTCACAGACCCATTCACGTTTACTGATCTTTTAGGAGGACTGGCATGTATTTGGTGGCATTCTGACATAGGATGTCTGCCATGGGTCCAAGTAAAACTAATTTCACAAGCAAGAGCCTTGAGCTAGCTAGCCATAGATTACATATAATTATTGATGTTCAAAGGTTTAGTTTAAGTTAAGACATATTTTATGTTAAGCATGTAACTAGTGCCTGTAATTAATGATTTTGTTAATTTCTTTGTATTTTGTCATTGGAAATATGCCATAGTAAATCCTCAGTTACTTTTATGGTTGTAGTATTAGTGTAAAATAGCTAGAGCTTGGCAAACTCGTAGGTCACATACTAATCTCATTTCCTGAAAAGGCAAGGTTAATAACTAACACAGTTAAGAATATTCATGATGCTAACAGGTACACGCTGCATCTCTCAAAACTTCTTAAATGGGATTTGACCCTCAAAGTCAAAACAAAAAGAAATAAAACAGCATACTTTGGTTAATGGTTCCTTTGGGGTTTTTTTGTTTTTGGCCGCACCACTCGACATGCAGAATCTTATTAGTTCCCCAACCAGGGATCGAACCTGTGCCCCCTGCAGTGGAAGCGCAGAGTCCTAACCACTGGACCACCAGGGAAGTCCCAGCATACTTTGGTTAAGATAACAGAATCAGTTACCTAGTCTCCTAAAACTTAGTGCTGTGTTCTACTTAGTCTTTCCTAAGATTATAATGGTATTAAAAGATTGCAAATCTCAAGAGCCAGGAACAAGGCAAGGATATCCATCCTTACCACTTCTTTTCAGTATTGTACTAGCGGCCCTAACCAGTATAGTCAGACAAGAAAAAGAAAAACGTTTACAGATAGGAGAGGAAGAAATCACACTGTCTTTATTTGCAGATGCTATGATCATCTATGTAGAAAACCCCCAAGGAATTTTGGGAAATGCTACTAGAATAAGAAGTGAGTTTATCATAAAGGACACGAAATACAAGGTCAATATACAAATCCAATAGTATTTCTAAATGTTAGCAACAAGCAATTAGACATTGAGATTTTTTAAAAAATTCTATTTACTATTGCATCAAAAACCAAAATACTTTTGGATAACTTTAACAAAGTACAGTGAATGCTACATAACATTGCTGAGAGAAAGAAGATGCAAATAGTGGGGAAAATTGTCTTTTAATGCTTCTTAGTGAACTAAGTTTAAAAGTATAGGACCATGCCATTAATTTGGTATATTTATTAAAGAGGAAGAATTTATTAAAGGGAACCTAATTACACCTAAAACTCAGCAAATTAACATTCCTAATTTTGCTCAAACATTTTTTTCTTAAGTGATTAAAGATATTTAATAAATATTTTTAAAACCTTTATGCTGTACTATGTTTTAATACCATGTCACAATACAAATCAAATAATGTGCTGTGGGCGTGAAAAATTTTAGTAAATTTTTCACTCAAATTGAGTTGATTTGCTCGTTCAACCTATTAAACCTATTGAGGCATATTAAAAACATTTCATACAATGCAAAAGTTAAATTCAGGTTTTGCTATTTCTAAAAGGGTGGTTGGAATGTAACAAATTCTCTCTGACAGGTCTAGAATTAGGAAAAGTGGAGTGGTTCTTAGTATTTTATTAAGATATGAAGCATTTTTTAGACAGTTTTGAATTACGAGTAATTCATACTCTTCGTGTGTTTCATATTTAACTCAGTAGTTCACGTGCAGTGTTTTTATTACTTTAGCTTTTGCAATGGCTTTAGCTACTAATATTGAAATAAAAAAGACCAAACCTTGTACAGCAATTGAATAACAACGTGCATAGTTTCATTTCTCCAAAATAAAAGATTCCATTTTCTTTCTCTTTCCACTATGATATCTTTCCTGGAAGTAAATGGCATTGTGAGTGTTGGTCTATAACTAGGCTTGTGGTGTACAAATAGGAATGTCAAGTTTTCAGAATTTTGCTAGATTTTTTCCAAAAATTTTAGAAGGTACAACTGAAAAAATACTCCAGGTTAGTTTCAGAAGAGACAAACTATTTCTTGCTTGAGACCTAATACCAGCTTGTAAATAGCCTGCGTGTTTCTGCTTGACACTCCATATTCTTTTAGACATTGTATGTAGCAGACATTAACACAGGACGTAAACTGAAATCTTTATAAAGAGTTGGTTTAAAATCAGAGCAATCAGAAAAGATAATAAGGATCAAGTTGAACTTTCAGCTTTCATTAAAAAAAAAAACACCAAAAAAACAAAGTCCCTCTGAAACATGAGTTAGCTTGAAATACAAAGAATAGATAGGTACTCCTGTCAGGCACTCCTGACCTGTTTACCCATAACCTTTTCTACTTTCTGTAGTTACTAGAATAATTGGTTGGAAAAACATTTCGTTCTATCAGTTAAGTAGATGAAATCCTGAATAGCAATAAAAACAGCTCAGCTGTACAGCACTCACTATGTGCCATGCACTCTTCTAAGCACTTTACATTTAGTGATTTCCTTAAGACACACAGCAACTCTGAGGTGTATGTTATATCCTGTGTTAGAGGTTGAGAAACTTGACCAAGGTCATATAACTAACAAATGCCAGAACTGACTCTAGAGTCCCTATGTCTGGCTCCTAGAAGCAATGAGATAATTAACATAGTATGACAACCAGTAGTTCTGCATAGGTGACTCGAGCTTTGTTAGGTGGGTGATCTTTCTAGAAACAAAGCCAACACTTAAAACTCCAGTTTAACAAATTAAGGTAGAATTTTTTTTTCAAAACATTCATTATAGATCTTTAAGGTCCTCTCGTACACTTTACTGAGATATACTTACAATAAACGACACTTATTTAAAGTGTACAGTTCAATGAGTTTTTGACAGGTGTATACTCCCATGAAACCACCTTCATAAACAAAATGCCGAATGTTTCCACCAACCCCAGCAGTTTCCTCCTGCCCCTTTACAGTCCATCCCTCCCTCCGCCCCTGTCCCTGGCAACCACTAATCTGCTTTCTATCACTATAGATTAGTTTGCATTTCTAGAACTTTTTATAAGTAGACTCATAGTAGGTACTCTTTTGTGTCTTACTCAACATGATGATTTTGTGATTCATCCATGTTGTATGTCTTGCTATTTCGTTCATTTTTACAGCTGAATAATTCTGTTGTATGGATATACCACATTTTGTTTACCCATTCCCTTGTTGATAGACATTAGGGTTGTTTCAGTTTTGGGCTATTACAAATAAAGCTGCTGTGAATATTCATGTACAGGTCTTTGCATGGACATATGTTTTCAGTTCTCTTGGGCAAATACATATGAGTGAAATGACCGGATCATATAGTAGGTATTTAACTTTCAAAGAAATTGTCAGATTGTAAAGTTGTACCATTTTAAATTCTAACTAGTAGTGTATGGGAGTTCCAGTTGTTCAGCGTCCTTACCAACACTTGGTATTTTCAGTCCTTTTAATTTAGTCCTTCTGATGATGGTGTAGTATTATCTTCTGGTTTTAATTCGCATTTACTTGGCTGTTTCTTTATTTTTTCTGAAATGTCTGTTCAAATTGTTTGCCCATTTTAACTGAGTTTGTCTTATTATTGAGTCATAGAGTTCTTTATTTATTCTAGATATAAGTCCTTTGTCTGATGTATGAAATAAGAATGCGTTCCACCATTTTGTGGCTAACTTTTCATTTTTTTAAATGGAGAGCTGTGTAAAGCCCTGGAGATCAGAAAATATTTCAGGTTTTGTAAAAGCGGAGAAGTGGATTCCAGACGTGGAGAAGTTTTACATCAGTTGGAAAGGCAGCCAAGCATATCAGTTAATAACAGATTCTGGAGCCAGACTGCTCCTGTCATTTATTAACTGCAATCACAGACATGTTCCTCAACTTTTCTATGCCTCAGTTTCCTCATCTATTAACTATGAATCATAACAGTACTTAGCCCATAGGCTTCTTAGGAGGATAAAATTAGTTACTATTCTTAAGTGCTGAAATAGTACCTGGTACATGGTAAGGGCAATGCTGGGTAAGTGTTACAGAACAAATTATTAATAGGTGACTTGTAAATGTAATACTTTGAAGTGACCATAAAAGGCAATTTCAGGTTTACTAAAAGTACAAGTGATGCCATGCCTTATTTTCTTTTGTGAACCATCTGGTAGATCAGAGGAATGTTGTGGGATCATATTCTTCAGTGAGGACACTCAGTTTTCCGTGAGATTTTGGGGTATCCAGCAGTGTGCCAGGAGGTACTTGAAGTTTAAATGGCACATTTTATTTAAAGATTAAGTTAAAACTTTTACATAAACTGGATGTTTTAAGACTAGAATTCAAGAAGTTCATGAGGTTTTAAGGTTAATCATGAAACTTGAAATACATCTTTCTGTGATTGATCTCTAGGCTGTATACTCCCTAGACCTCCAGGCAATAAGAGTTCACTTGTCTGACTGTATAGAATGCTTTGGTCAAAATGGTTGAGATTGAGAACGATTGCTGTAGAAAGAATAGTTACAATTTAGGAAGACATGTCATGTATTTTTCAAATATTAATAAAATGGAAAAATAAGACATTTATATAGTACAAATAGATTTGAATAATCAGACTCATAGAAGGAAGATGGTGGGGAGCGCCGTGGAGAAGCATAGAATGTTCACATAAAGATGCTGAATTTAATTTTGGAATAAACTCAGATTCTATGAAATTCTTAATGTCTTTCTTATTGGGAATGAATAGAGCAATCCTAGATGAAGGAAAGAGGTGAATTCTTTGTAGCATGCCATAGGTGTTATCTTACTGTCTTCCTACTTAAAGTTTTCACCAGTAACATGGATGAACACATAGACTGAATGCATATAAAAACTATGTGTGGCAAAAGTAGCAAATGTCAAGATTAAAACAATTTGAATTTTAAAGATTGTCAGAGGTTTAGGTGGCCTAAACCCATTACAAGATGAAGTGTAAAGTCCTGCATTTAGAGAAATTAGTCAATTACATTAAGTACCAGATGGGAGAAGACAGCCAATGTGGGGAGAGAGATGCTACCTCTGGGATTTTAGCGATTACAGAGGTCAGTAGAAGTCAGTAACAAGTCTGCTGTAAGACACGAAGTACTAAGGCTGGATGCCCCAGATCATTTCCATAAAGTCCAGAGTTCTACTGGTGCCCTAATAACTTCTCCTTCAGAATGGTATTTTCTGGACTAAAAAATATATTACCATAGTAAATATCAGAGGCTTACTAGATGTTTTTATACTAAAATTGTCATTCTAATAAGCAAAAAGCCAGTACGTTAGCCTTGCAAGCACTTAGGAAATTAAGGTTTGAGATGGTATATGAAATGATATTCAGTTGAAGATTGAAAATATTACCCTAAATGTCTTACCTCCCTTTATTTTATTCATAGATACCACGTTGAATGAGCAAAGACTGAACTTTTTACAGATACCTTTTGTAAAAGGCTTGTAAGGAATAGTGCCATAATTTGAATTGCAGTGGATTTCACATTATGAGGTAGGTTGAAAATAAAGGGCTTCTAAATTGTTAGTATTTTTTATACTGAAGCTGGTACTTTGACTTGAAAGCAAGCAAAACTCTTAAAACTGTTAATTCAGATCAGATATATTAAAACTCATGAGTGCTATCTTCAAATTCAGAGGTGTAAACTTTGGATCACTTTCTCTAAAATAAACAATATTATTTATTTTTCAAGGGTAAAATACATACTCAAAAAGTTAGCTTTACTTTCAGATTTACAGGGAGCAAAATAAGAAATTGAAGATGCATTTTATGCGTTTTCAGATGATTGATCTATGTTGATGTAATTCTAAACTTTGAATTATTTAATTGTTATAACAAGATTGTGTTTGGTTTCAGGTAAATGGGAGTGGAGTATTGGACAAAAAATAGATTTTTAAATCTCTGCATCATGGTTTTTAGCTCAGTTGTTGCACCGTGTCACTATTTGGGGAAAGTTCATGCTAAGAAACTGAAGCAATTAATGGGTGAATATGATCAAATTTCTCCACCAAGTTCTCAACCTGATAAGGGTAAGGTTCCATTCACCTCTTCATTGATCTCTGCACCATCTGTGATCTTTTGGGATTGGATTCTTTCACTCTGCATGTCTTCAAGGTTCATCCACGTTGTACTATTTATTAGTATTTCATTCCTTTTTATTGCTGAATAATATTCCATTGTGTGAATTGCCACATTTTATTTATCCATTCATCAGTTGATGATCACTGAGTCATTTCTGCCTTTAGCTGTTAGGAATAGTGCTGCTGTGTACATTTTTGTACAACTTTTTGTGTGGACATAGATTTTCAGTCCTCTTGCGTTGAAACCTAAGAGTGAAATTGCTGGGGTTACGTGGTAACTCTATGTTTGACACTTTGAGGAACTGCCAAACTGTTTTCCAAAGTAGCTGCACATTTTATATTTGCACCAAGAATGAATGAAGTTTCCAGTTTTTCCTCCTTTTTGCCAACACTTATTATTATGTCTTTTTTTGTCTTTTTTTATACAGCAGGTTCTTATGAGTTATCCATTTTATACATATTAGTGTATATATGTCAATCCCAATCTCCCAGTTCATCACACCACCACCCCACCACCACTTTCCCCCCCTTGGTGTCCATACGTTTGTTCTCTACATCTGTGTTTCTATTTCTGCCCTGAAAACAGGTTCATCTGTACCATTTTTCTAGGTTCCACATATATGCGTTAATATGTGATATTTGTTTTTCTCTTTCTGACTTACTTCACTCTGTATGACAGTCTCTAGATCCATCCATGTCTCTGCAAATGACCCAATTTAGTTCCTTTTTATGGCTGAGTAGTACTCCATTGTATATATATACCACATTTTCTTTATCCATTCGTCTGTCGATGGGCATTTAGGTTGCTTCCATGACGTGGCTATTGTAAATAGTGCTGCAGTGAACATTGGGGTGCATGTGTCTTTTTGAATTACAGTTTTCTGTGGGTATATGCCCAGTAGTGGGATTGTTGGGTCATATGGTAATTCTATTTTTAGTTTGTTTTTTTTTTTGCGGTACGCGGACCTCTCACTGTTGTGGCCTCTCCCATTGCGGAGCAACAGGCTCCGTATGCACAGGCTCAGCGTCCATGGCTCACGGGCCTAGCCGCTCCACAGCATGTGGGATCTTCCCAGACCAGGGCACGAACCTGTATCCCCTGCATCGGCAGGTGGACTCTCAACCACTGCGCCACCAGGGAAGCCCTATTTTTAGTTTTTTAAGGAACCTCCATACTGTTCTCCATAGTGGCTGTATCAATTTGCATTCCCACCAATAGTGCAAGAGGGTTCCCTTTTCTCCACACCCTCTCCAGCATTTGTTGTTTGTAGATGTTCTTATGATGCCCATTCTAACTGGTGTGAGGTGATACCTCATTGTGGTTTTGATTTGCATTTCTCTAATAATTAGTGATGTTGAGCATCCTTTCATGTGTTTGTTGGCCATCTGTATGTCTTCTTTGGAGAAATGTCTATTTAGGTCTTCTGCCCATTTTTGGATTGGGTTGTTTGTTTGTTTTTTAATATTGAGCTGTTTATATATTTTGGAGATTAATCCTTTGTCCGTTGATTCGTTGGCAAATATTTTCTCCCATTCCGAGGGTTGTCTTTTCATCTTGTTTGTAGTTTCCTTTGCTTTGCAAAAGCTTTTAAGTTTCATTAGGTCCCATTTGTTTATTTTTGTTTTTATTTCCATTACTCTAGGAGGTGGATCAAAAAAGATCCTGCTGTGATTTATGTCAAAGAGTGTTCTTCCTATGTTTTCCTCTAAGAGTTTTATAGTGTCTGGTCTTACATTTAGGTCTCTAATCCATTTTTAGTTTATTTTTATTTATGGTGTTAGGGAGTGTTCTAGTCTCATTCTTTTACATGTAACTAGCTGTCCAGTTTTCCCAGCATCACTTATTGAAGAGACTGTCTTTTCTCCATTGTATATCCTTGCCTCCTTTGTCATAGATTAGTTGACCATAGGTGCGTGGGTTTATCTCTGGGCTTTCTATCTTGTTCCATTGATCTATATTTCTGTTTTTGTGACAGTACCATATTGTCTTGATTACTGTAGCTTTGTAGTATAGTCTGAAGTCAGGGAGTCTGATTCTTCCAGCTCCATTTTTTTCCCTCAAGACTGCTTTAGCTATTCAGGATCTTTTGTGTCTCCATACAAATTTTAAGATTTTTTTGTTCTAGTTATGTAAAAAGTGCCTTTGGTAATTTGATAGGGATTGCATTGAACCTGTAGATTGCTTTGGGAGTATAGTCATTTTCACAATATTGATTCTTCCCATCCAAGAACATGGTATATCTCTCCATCTGTTGGTATCGTCTTTAATTTCTTTCATCAGTGTCTTATACTTTTCTGCATACAGGCCTTTTGTCTACCTAGGAAGGTTTATTCCTAGGTATTTTATTCTTTTTGTTGCAGTGGTAAATGGGAGTGTTTCCTTAATTTCTCTTTCTGATCTTTTGTTGTTAGTGTATAGGAATGCAAGAGATTTCTGTGCATTAATTTTGTATCCTGCAACTTTACCAAATTCATTGATTAGCTCTAGTAGTTTTCTGGTGGCATCTTTAGGATGCTCTATGTGTAGTGTCATGTCATCTGCAGGCAGTGACAGTTTTACTTCTTCTTTTGCAATTTGTATTCCTTTTATTTCTTTTTCTTCTCTGATTGCCATGGCTAGGACCTGCAAAGCTATATTGAATAATAGTGGCGAGAGTGGACATCCTTGTCTTGTTTCTGATCTTAGAGGAAATGCTTTTAGTTTTTCACCATTGAGAATGATGTTGCTGTGGGTTTGTCATATATGGCCTGTATTATGTTGAGGTAGGTTCCCTCTATGCCCACTCTCTGGAGAGTTTTTATCATAAATGGGTGTTGAATTTTGTCAAAAGCTTTTTCTGATCTATTGAGATGATCGTATGGTTTTTCTTCTTCAATTTGTTAATATGGTGTATCACATGGATTGATTTGCATATATTGAAGAATCCTTGCATCCCTGGGATAAATCCCACTTGATCACGGTGTATGATCCTTTTAATGTGTTGTTGGATTCCATTTGCTAGTATTTTGTTGAGGATTTTTGCATCTATATTCATCAGTGATATTAGTCTGTAATTTTCTTTTTTTGTAGTATCTTTGTCTGGTTTTGGTATCAGGGTGATGGTAGCCTTATAGAATGAATTTGGGAGTTTTCCTTCCTCTACAGTTTCACCTGTGAAGCCATCTGGTCCTGGACTTTTGTTTGTTGGAAGATTTTTAATCACAGGTTCAATTTCATTACTTGTGATTGGTCTGTTCATATTTTCTATTTCTTCCTGGTCAGTTTTAGAAGGTTATACCTATGTGTCTATACCTTTCCAAGGATGTGTCTATTTCTTCCAGGTTGTCCGTTTTATTGGCATAGAGTTGCTTGTAGTAGTCTCTTAGGATGCTTTGTATTTCTGCAGTGTTTGTTGTAACTTCTCCTTTTTCATTTCTAATTTCATTGATTTGAGTTCTCTCCCTCTTTTTCTTGATGAGTCTGGCTAATGGTTTATCATTTTGTTTATCTTCTCAAAGAACCACCTTTTAGTTTTATTGATCTTTGCTATTGTTTTCTTTGTTTCTATTTCATTTATTTCTGCTCTGATCTTTATGATTTCTTTCCTTCTACTAACTTCGGTTTTTGTTTGTTCTTCTTTCTCTAGTTCCTTTAGGTGTAAGTTTAGATTGTTTGTTTGAGATTTTTATTGTTTCTTGAGGTAAGCTTATATTGCTATAAACTTCCCTCTTAGAACTGCTTTTGCTGCATCCCATAGGTTTTGGATCGTCATGTTTTCATTGTCATTTGTCTCTAGGTATTTTTTGATTTCCTCTTTGATTTCTTCAGTGATCTCTTGGTTATTTAGTAACGTATTGTTTAGCCTCCATGTGTTTGTTTTTTTACATTTTTTCCCCTGTAATTGATTTCTAATCTCATAGCGTTGTGGTCAGAAAAGATGCTTGATATGATTTCAATTTTCTTAAATTTACTGAGGCTTGATTTGTGACCCAAGATGTGATCTATCCTAGAGAATGATCTATGAGCACTTGAGAAGAAAGTGTAATCTGCTGTTTTTGGATGGAATGTCCTATAAATATCAGTTAAATCTATCTGGTCTATTGTGTTATTTAAAGCTTGTGTTTCCTTATGAATTTTCTGTTTGGATGATCTGTCCATTGATGTAAGTGAGGGGTTAAAGTCCCCCATTATTATTGTGTTACTGTCAATTTCCTCTTTTATAGCTGTTAGTGGTTGCCTTATGTATTGAGGTGCTCCTATGTTGGGTCTATATATATTTATAATTGTTATATCTTCTTCTTGGATGATGCCTTGATCATTATGTAGTGTCCTTCCTTGTGTCTTGTAACATTCTTTATTTTAAAGTCTCTTTTATATGACATGAATATTGCTACTCCAGCTTTCTTTTGATTTCCATTTGCATGGAATATCTTTTTCCATCCCCTCACTTTCAGTCTGTATGTGTCCCTAGGTCTGAAGTGGGTCTCTTGTAGACAGCATATATATGGGTCTTGTTTTTGTATCCATTCAGCCAGTCTGTGTCTTTTCGTTGGTGTATTTAATCCATTCACATTTAAGGTAATTATTGATATGTATGTTCCTATTACCGTTTTCTTAATTGTTTTGGGTTTGTTTTTGTAGGTCATTTTCTTCTCTTGTGTTTCCCACTTAGAGAAGTTCCTTTAGCATTTGTTGTAAGCTGGTTTGGTGGTGCTGAATTCTCTTAGCTTTTGCTTGTCTGTAAAGCTTTTGATTTCTCCATCAAATCTGAGTGAGATCCTTGCCAGGTAGAGTAATCTTGGTTGTAGGTTCTTCCCTTTCATCACTTTAAGTATATCTTGCCACTTCCTTCTGGCTTCTAGAGTTTCTGCTGAGAAATCAGCTGTTAACCTTATGGGAGTTCCCTTGTATGTTATTTGTCATTTTTCCCTTGTTGCTTTCAATAATTTTTCTTTGTCTTTAATTTTTGTCAATTTGATTACTATGTGTCTCAGCGTGTTTCTCCTTGGGTTTATCCTGCCTGGGACTCTCTGTGCTTCCTGGACTTGGGTGGCTGTTTCCTTTCCCATGTTAGGGAAGTTTTTGACTATAATCTCTTCAAATATTTTCTTGGGTCCTTTCTCTCTCTCTTCTCCTTCTGGGACCCCTATAATGCGAATGTTGATGAGTTTAATGTTGTCCCAGAGGTCCCTTAGGCTGTCTTCATTTCTTTGCATTCTTTTTTCTTTATTCTATTCCGTGGCAGTGAATTCCACCATTCTGTCTTCCAGGTAGGTCACTTATCCGTTCTTCTGCCTCAGTTATTCTGTTATTGATTCCTTCTAGTGTATTTTTCATTTCAGTTATTGTATTGTTCATCTCTGTTTGTTTGTTCTTTAATTCTTCTAGGTGTTTGTTCTTTAATTCTTCTAGGTCTTTGTTAAACATTTCTTGCATCTTCTCAATCTTTGCCTCCATTCTTTTTCCAAGATCCTGGATCATCTTCACTATCATTATTCTGAATTCTTTTTCTGGAAGGTTGCCTATCTCCACTTCATTTAGTTGTTTTTCTGGGGTTTTACTTTGTTCCTTCATCTGGTACAATGTCCTCTGTCTTTTCATTTTGTCTATCTTTCTGTGAATGTGATTTTCCTTCCGCAGGCTGCAGAATCATAGTTTTTCTTGCTTCTGCTGTCTGCCCTCTGGTGGATGAGGCTATAAGCTTATAGGATAGATGATTGCTACAGGGGCTCTTCCTTGATCTGTGTCTCAACAAGTGGCACCTCTCTGTCTTTTTGATTATAGCCAGCCTAGCGGCTATGAGGTGAAATCTTTTTATTATAAAACATATTTAAACATATAAGGAGAGAAAGCAGTATTATGAACGCTCATGCACCCACCATCCAGTTTTAACAATTATCAACATCTTTTTAATCTTATTAGTGACTTTTAACAGTTTTATTGAGGTATAGTTGACATACAGTAAACTGTATGTATTCCAGGTATACAATTTGATAGGTCTTGAGAGGTGTATATACCTATGAAATGATCACCACAATTAAGATAGTAAACATATCCATACCCACAAAAGTGCCATTTACAATCACTCCCTCGTACTTTTTCCTGCCTCATCCCCAAGCAACCACTGTGTTACTACAGGTTAGTTTCCATTTTCAAGAGCTTTATATATACGGAATAATATAGTATGTACTCTTTTGTCAGGCTTCTTTCATTCAGCATGATGATTTTGAGATTCATCTATTTCAAGTGTATCAATAACCTATTCCTTTTTATCATTGATTCCATTCTATAGAGATACCACTATTTGATTTATGCATTCACCTGTTGATCAATATTTGGGTTTTTTTTTTTTTTCCTTTCCAGGGCTATTACAAATAACACTGCTATGAACATTCATGTATAAGTCTTTATGTGGACATATACTTCCTTTTCTTTTGGATAAATATCTAGGAGTGGAATAACTGGATCGTATGTGAGGTGTATGTTTAACTTCCTCAGAAACTACCAGACTGTCTTCCAAGTAGTTGTATCATTTTACATCCCTACCAGCAATGTATGAGAATTCCAGTTGTTGCACATCCTCACCAGTCTCTTTAATTTCAGTCTTTCTAGTGAGTGTGAAGTAGTACCTTTTTGTGCTTTTAATTGACATTTACTTGATGACGAATGACACTGAGCATCTTTCATTTGTTTATTGTCCATTTGTATATATTCTTTTCTGAAGTGTCTGTTCAAATTTTTTTACCCATATTTAATCAATTATTTGTTACATTATTTTGCTCTAGTCAGAATTTTTATATTGTTTGAGTAGAATAAGGGCTGAATATTCTGGCTCACCAAATTAGGCTTCATTTAGATTTTCTTTTTAATCTCAAATTGCCAGTAAAGCTAGCTGATCACTAGTGACTCTAGATTTTGCTCTCAGACTTGTTCTGTTAATGGACAGAAATGTGTGATTCTACATGGGTTACGCTGCCTCCTAATTTTTGGAAATAAAGTACAACACAAAAATATCTAGCACATTATCATCTCATAGTGAGTACCTTTTCTGCTAGATTTGTAACGCAGGATTTGAGGTGGGTGGAGAGAAAGAGAAATAGTAGTTGTACTGCCCCCACCTGCCAAAAGAAATTTAAACAAGCAAACAAAGACTAGCATTATCTGATTTAAATTTCTTTTGAAACTTTTCTCTACATATAAATCCTAGCCCCTCTCAGCTGTCACCTCCATTTCCTTCCTTACCCCTCCCACCAGTGCTTTAATAGAGAACAAACCAGAAGGCATTCTAGAATGCTTTTTTCACCAATCAGAAGTAATGGAATGAAATCCAAGACCCTGTTCGGAAGATACGGAACTCTTGTCCCTCGTCTTTCCTCATGCCCTGTACCTACGATTAGTTTTGTCTCATAGCTGAATTTCTAATTTCCAGCATTCCCAAACCATTTTACAAACATCCTTTTATTATTAAGTCTTAAAATACTCTAGTCAGGTGAGTATATGTGTTCATTTTATTTTGTGTGAGTAAACAGAAGATTTTTAAAGATCAAATTACTTCTCTATGGTTTATTTCTTTTCTTAGACAACAGTATACAAAAAATTGACTATTCTGAACTTTAGAAATTGTTTGAACATTCAGATCAGGACAGTCACCATGGATGTGTAAGTTGTTGTATCCCTAATTCCTTACGTTTTTAGCCCTACAAAAGAATTCTATATGTCAGCTCCTTTCTACCCTCTTCATCCCGCTTCTGAGAAAGATAAAATTATTTGTGAGTGGCCTAGGCAGTATTTGACCTTTCTGATGCTCCTTTTTGGCATTTAATGTCATGATGTTTAACTTTCATGCCAAAGTAGTTTTAATTTGTTTGGGCTTCTTTATTTTGTTTTTTGAGACTCTTTTCAAGAGTAAAGGAAATATTCAGCATAAAATAATATAGTAAGAAGAATTTTCTCCCATCTTCTCTACAGAGAATCCCTTGTCAACCTAATGAATCGTTCAAAGAAGACATCTGACTCTTTTCAAGATGAACTTGAAGATTATATCAAAGTGCAGAAAGCCAGAGGCTTAGAGCCAAAGACTTGTTTCAGAAAGATGAGAGAGGATTATTTGGAAACCTGTGGATACAAAGAAGAGGTTGATTCTAGACCCAGGGGTAGAATGTTTGATCAAAGACTCCCTTATGAACCCATCCAGACCTACCGAAGACCATGCAATATCTCACAAGCAGTGGAGAAGCGGTTACCTCTGTGGCTACCAGCTCATGACAGCAGGCTGAGACTAGACTCCCTGAGCAACTGTCAATTCACCAGGGACTGTTTCTCAGGAAAACCAGTAGCCCTGAACTTTAGTCAACAAGAGTATAACTGTAGCTCATACAGTGTAGAATCTGGAGTTTACAGGCACCTCTCCTTAGAAAACAGTACCAGTGCCCATCAAGCTAGTTATAAACAGATACATCAGAAGAGAAAAAGGCACCCAGAGGATGGCCAGGAAAAGCCAGAAGAGGAGCGGCCCAAGCATAAGAGGAAGAAAGCTTATGAGGAAATAGATTTAGACAAACACAAGAGCATCCAAAGAAACAAAACAGAGGCGGAAACAGTCAGAGTCAGTACAGAAAAGCCTAAGAACCAAAAGGAGAAAAAAAGCCGAGATGTAGCCTCTAAGAAAGAGAAACGTAAGCGTAGAAAAGAGAAAAAGGAACAAGGGAAAGAAAGGACAGAAGAGGAGATGCTTTGGGACCAGTCTATCCTTGGATTTTGAAGCTCTTGCATTGGTTCTCCTGAGGTTAAACTGAAAAAATAGTTGAGGAGCTTGGTTTTACGTTGTCCACGTTCATAT
Organism: Tursiops truncatus; assembly: GCF_011762595.2. NCBI lineage: Eukaryota > Metazoa > Chordata > Mammalia > Artiodactyla > Delphinidae > Tursiops > Tursiops truncatus. Next base: position 12,862,527 of record NC_047047.1, read on the forward strand.
CGCTCTTTTCATGTGAACAGGTACAGAGCCTAAGTGAACAGAAAACATTTAATGTACTTGCTCTCCAACATGGAAATTACTTTTCTTCTCTTCTAAAATCATTACTACATTTTTCTTATGCGTAATGTAATTTCCCTTAATGAGGGTGGCTCTGCTTTTATTCATCAAATTGCTATGATGGTGGAAGTATTTTTCCCTTGGGAGGTCATTTATTTTAAATTGGAGGATTAATAGGCTTTACAGAATCTATTTCTTGATTGGCTTTTAGTTTGGGGTGGGTGTTTTTATATATCTGTGAAGCAGTTTAGATTGATTTTTTTTTCCCTTCGCTAGATCTAACTTGCAGTATATTTTCTAGATTGGAAAGTGGAAAATGACATACATTATAATAAGCTTAAGTTACATACAGTTTTAAACGTTTCAAGAAGTCTTGATACAAAATCAGTTTATATTCTGGAAATGTTTATAATATAATAAAGTTCTAATTTCTACATTTTTTTTTGTTTTCTGATTTCTGCATTTTTGAGCACACAGTGATGTGTTCCTATTCAACAAAGATGTTCTTCTGGAAGAGCAATAACTGAGCATATATAAACCCACTTTTTAGGGCAGAAACCTGAACGACCACAATTTTTCCAAATAGTTGAAATTGGGGAATTTATAAGAAAATGCCATTAGAGGGACTTCCCTGGCAGTCCCGTGGTTAAGAATCCGAGCTTCCACTGCAGGGGGACAGGTTCCAACCCTAGTCAGGGAACTAAGATCCCCCATGGTGTGTGATGTGGCAAAAAAAAAAAAAAAAAGCCATTGGAATATTCTTTCCTGACCAGTGTTTTCATTCTGATAATCCACTTTTTTACGATAAGCAGATCAAGTCTTTGAGCACTGCTGTTTTGTTGTAGAAAGAGTGGTGACCTGGGAATCTGAATCCCAGGATTCTAGACTCAACTATGCCATCAAGTTGTTATGTGACTTTGGGGAATTCACTTTATTTTCCTCATTATCAAATATACCTAGAAGGACTGGCCTCTAAAATGCTTTGGATAACAACAAGATGCTGTGATATGAAAACTCTCTTTGCATTCTACAATGTTGTGCTTACATGTTTATTGTAATATTAACTTTAAAATTACTTTGCTTAAATTATTTTTAATCATATATATTCCCTTCCCCTACTCAACTCTCTGCATGTAACCAGTCTCACCACCCTTGCTAGGCTGCTGCCTTACTCAGCTCTGACACCTCTCTGGGTCCCCACCTTGCCTAGCTTCCTACCTCAGTGGGTCCCAAATAGCAAAGAAGAAAGGAAGGAGGGCTCCCCCGGTGGCGCAGTGGTTAAGAATCCGCCTGCAAATGCAGGGGACATGGGTTCAAGCCCTGGTCCAGGAAGATCCCACATGCCACAGAGCAACTAAGCCCGTGCGCCGCAACTACTGAGCCTGCACTCTAGAGCCCATGAGCCACAACTACTGAGCCCGCATGCCACAACTACTGAGACTGCGTGCCACAACTACTGAAGCCTGCGCGCTTAGAGCCCGTGCTCTGCAACAAGAGAAGCCACCACAATGAGAAGCCCGCGCACTGCAACGAAGAGTAGCCCCTGCTCACCACAACTAGAGAAAGCCCGCACGCGGCAACAAAGACCCAACGCAGCCAATAAATAAATAAAAATAAATAAATAAAATACATTAAAAAAAAAAAGAAGGAAGGGGAGGAGGGAGAGAGGGTAGGTGACCCATTTTATTTTACACTAATGACCACAAACCTCCAACCCATCAGGTTTCCCTAGTAAATTTCCCATCCTCAGCGATGTCTTATATTTTCCCCTCTCTCCTCAAACCTTCCCCTCCCTGGTACCTGCCATACAGGGCCCCCTTCCTCTCAGCTGATGACCTCACCTCACACTCCAATAAAAAAAACAAAAGCCTTCAGAGGGGGACTTATTCATTGTCCTACCACTGGATCTATAAACTTCCCTCAAGTATTCTGTTCTCTGTCTTCTCTACAATAATAGTGTCCCTGCTCTTAATAAAGACAAATCCCTCCCCTCATGCACTGAATCCTACACCCTTTTACCTTTTCAAGGACTTCATCTCTCTCCTGCACCTTGAATCTCTCCTCTACTGGATTATTCCTTTATATGCAAACAAGCTTCTGTTTCCCCTCTTCAAAAAACAAAGCAAACAAACAGAAAAACAAAACTCCCTTGACACCCTACATCCTCTTTCAGCTATCTCCTTTCTCTTTTACATCAAACTTGTCTACAACAGCTGTCTATACTGACACCTCTCATTCTCACCTCCACCTATTCTAGTTTCTGTTCCTACCATTCCTCCGAGGCTGCTCTTATCAAAGTCTCCAATGACTTCCATGTTCTCAAATCCAATGGATATTTTTTATTTGTATTCAATTCAGCCTCTCAGCAGCTTCCATTTGGTCAATCAGTCCCTCTTCCTTGAAACATTCCTCTCTCAGCTTGCATAGCACCACATTCTCCTGATTTTTTCCTACCTCCATAGCTGCTGCTCCTTATGGGCTCATTTACTGGTTCCTCTTCCACCCACCTCTAAATGCATCATGTATATTGCATCAGGAGCCAATCCCAGACCACCACTCTTTCTAATTGCACATCCTAAGTGATCTCATCCAGGCTCATGGCTTTAAATTCACCTGTATGTTGATTTGTGGACTGAATGTTTGTGTCATCCCCCAAATTCATATGTTGACATCTAATCCCCAATGTAATGGTATATGGAGCAGGTACCTCCCTACCTTTGGGAGGTAATTAGGTCATGAGGGTGGAGCCCTCACGAATGGGCTTAGTGCCCTGATAAGAAGAGGTCAGAGAGCTAGCTGAGCCACCCAGTCTATGGTAACGTGTTACAGCAGCCCAAACTAAGGCAGTTGATGACCTCTAAATTTCTATTTCTAGACTAGATTTTCCCCCTGAGTTCTAGACTCATAACCAACTGCATTTGTTGTTATTTCCACCTAGAACACCAAAAGGGCACTTACATCCCTCGTCACCAGTCATTCTTCCCTCAGTCTTCCTCATCTCTGCAAATAACAGCACCGTCTTGATTGTTCAAGCCAAAAATCACTAAAAGCACACTTGACTCTCTCCTACATCAGAGCCATCAGTGATTCCTCCTGGTTATATCACCAAATTATCTCTCCTATTGTCCAATTCTCCCCATCTTCATTGCCACCACCCTGACCCAAACCATCATTTATCTCTGGTATTATTTTGGTTTTATTTGTACCAAACAGGACTAATAGGTCTGAGAGAAGCTGAAAACTGGGAGAAGTCATCAGAGGCTCTGAGCTGGTGAGCGCAAAACCAGCAACAGGAGTACTGAGAGACCAAATAGTATCATGGTCATCTAGCACTGAGGATTTCAAAACTATCCAGCAAATATTTCCTTCCAGAAAGACAAAGCCTTACCTGAAAAGAAAACTGCTAGGCTAAGAAACCTAATAGATCAGGGAAGTAACACCAGAGGTAAGGGAAAGAGAAGGTACCAATAGTAGGGAGAAGGTCCCAGATGAAGAACCCAGAAAATTCTGCGACAGCAAAATACATCTGAGGTGAGAATACCACCTTGCCAAGCAAGACCCGTAGGCCTGTAGGAAATAGAGCAGAAAAACTTTTCTGAAGCAAACTTAGCTCTGAAAGGCAGAGAAGTAGCCATATTTTGAGCCCTTCACTGAAACAACAGGGAGCCCTCAAGCCATGATGCTGGGAAAGGTACCCTAGGCCATTCCCTCTCCACAAAAATGTGTTCACAGTAGTCCAGGTCACCACATTTCATTTAAACTTTGGAAAGGAGGAGGAGAATATGATCTAGCCACACAAAGTGTTACAAAAGAAAATTGGACTAAAATACTTTGACAAGACACCAGAAAAATGCAAACACAAAGCAGATGAAAACTCTAATCTGACCCTTCAAACAAGGCTGCAAGACATCAAGAAAGCAATTAAAGCTTTAAGAAAAGCACATAAAGTGGAAAAAGAACTCTGAAATAAAATGGCCAGACAACTATGCAACTGAAAAAGACAACAATTAATTCCAAGAAAAATAAAATATAATGCAGTAAAGAAAAAGTAATTGTATTTTTTTAGTCAAAAATATTCATTGAGCATCAAATTTGAGCCAGACATGGTTACTAAACAATGACCTTGACAGACACAGGAAAAAATTAGTAAAAGAAAAAAAAATCATTTCAGAAATAAAAGGAATACAAGAGAGTATAGACACCATAGAAAGAACAGGGAAATAAACGGTAAGAAAGAGAGTAATGAAGATAATCCAACAAAAGTAAATTTACACCTTGCAAGAAGGCGATAAAGATAAGAGATGAGCAAAGGAGATCCAAATATACTGGAGTCTCTAAAGAAGAAGAATCGATGAAGCAGCACAAACATTTAAAACTCTCTATTTTTTTATGAATGACAACAATATGTATACACATTTGCAAAACAGTTGACTGTTGACTTTGGGCAACGCATGGAGTGTTCTGAATTCTCAGACCCCAAGACAGTTGAGCTTTCAACTCTGACAACTTTGGCTTTGAATTTCAGTTGGGCACTTACAAGCTGTGCGTGGTAGATTCGTTGTCGGGGAAAATGACAGCGATAATTTCCCCTCCCTGTAGCCACCCCTTGTTTCCCATCCAATAAGGCTGGGCTTGGCCATGTGACCTGCTTTGGCCAATGGGAGAACAGCAAATAAGATGGGAGCTGGATTTAGAAAGTGCCTGTGCTTGCCCTCATGCTGCTTTCGGAGCTCAGCCACCTCGTACACGCCGTACTGAATAATGAGAGACGTGTGGCTACGTCGGCACCACCCAGGTGCCATTGAACTCTTTTCCTCTTCACCAGATACAAGGCACCTTGGCCACCCAGCCCGCACTGAGCCAGCCCAAACAACTCACAAAATTGTGAGAAATAAATGTTTGCTGTTTTAAATCATAAGTTTTGTGGCAGTTTATAATGCAGCAAAAACTATATACTGCATGACTTTAGGTGAGTTTCTTAATCTGAGTCTCAGTTTTTTCACCTGTGATGCAGAGATAAAACAATTACCCATGGAGGGCTCTTTTGAGGATTAAACGAGGAAATATATGTGAAGTTCCTGGCACAGCATAAACACTCAATAATAAAAAGAACCAACCTCTGCAGGCTGGAATGGTGGCCGTCCTCAGGCTGGGGTACACAGCTGTAGTGCTTTGTAAGCAGTCCTCAAATCTAGAATGCCAGAGGGAGCCTGGGGCAGCAGAGGCCAAGCTACCAGGTGCATGCCCCAGGCCACAGCACTAGTCATTGGGGTTGGGGAGGGAGTGCACTCTAGGCTATTCCCTGCCACTATCATCACCTGCCACCCCATTCCAGCGCCCCCCCCCCACAGCGATGTATGCAGGGGCACTCAGTGACTTAGCTGGCTCCTCTGGGAACGTAAAGTATGGACCTCTGCAGACAAGAAACAAGCCAAAGGGCTTCCCTGGTGGAGCAGTGGTTAAGAATCCGCCTGCCAACCCAGGGTACACGGGTTTGATCCCTGGTCCGGGAAGATCCCACATGCCACGGAGCAACTAAGCCCGTGCGCCACAACTACTGAGCCTGCGCTCTAGAGCTCGCGAGCCACAACTACTGAAGCCCACGTGCCACAACTACTGAACCTGCGTGCCTAGAGCCCATGCGCTGCAACAAGAGAAGCCTGCACACTGCAAGGAAGAGTAGCACCCGCTCACCGCAACTAGAGAAAGGCCGCGTGCAGCAACGAAGACCCAAAGCAGCCAAAAATAATTAATTAATTATTAATTAAATAATTTTTTTTTTAAAAAAAGAAAGAAGCCAAAGAAAAGGACAACCCTCCCAGGCAGGATGGATGTCCAAATCAAAGAAATGTATCACAGGTTGCCTGAAGACCAGAGTCCCTGATAACAGTGGACACCGACTGGGCCCTGGGTCCTGGCAGATGTTGTACATCCTTGTGTACCTCATGCCCACGGCCACCACAAAGGGAACTGCCATTACTCCCACCATTTTACATGGAAGAAAGCTGAGGCTCAGAGAGATTAATTTGTCCAGGGTTACTCTGGAGCCCAGGCTCATCTCCTTCCAGGTCTGAGGTTTGAAACACCTCCCCTCAATCCTCACCCCCCATTTAGGGAGCTGGAGTCCAGGAGGAGCTGTGCTGGGTCGGGGTACCTGGCAGATAGGTGCTGCCTTCCCCAAGGGGCCAAGGGTGAGGAACTGGGTTTACCACAGACTTTGAAGGGAAGGAAGGAGTCGCTGGCCCCACGGTGTATGAGAGAATATGCAGAGGACGGTGGGCAGAGTCCTGGAGGGGCTTGGAAAGTGAGGTGTAACCTTGGTCTAATAGGAAAGGGAGTAACGGGCGGTTTCTAGGCAGAAAAGAAGGGCGTTGGACTGGATGGGCTAGAAGGTTCCCGTCCAAGCAGCAGGCTCCGCCTCAAGGGGACCTCATTTCCGCATCTGCAGCAGCCTGAACCTAGCAACTGTGAGCTCCCCCGCAAGCCTGGCTTCTCTCCCCTCCCAGGTCTCCCCTCCATTTCACTCCCCGCCCAAGGTCTCTGGCGAGTGAGAAATGGCCCCAAGCGGCGCCCTTCGGTGCAGCCCCGCAGCCTTGGTTTCGTCGCGCTGCTGCCTTCGCTCGCGTACCCAGGGCGCTGCGAGGCCACCTGGTCCTCCTCCATCACTAACTCATGTCAGCGACATCCGTGCGCACACTGTCTTCTGGTGAGTGCTGACAGCTCTGCACGAAGCAGCTTCGTTTCCTTCTCTTACCGTCACCCAACCCCAGATTCCCCTCAGTTCCGGACAGAACTTGTGTCTCACCCCGCACTAGGATCGCCCCAGAGCGTCTCAAACGACTTTCCCCTAAGAAGGCGGCGATCGCTGAGACTATAGCTGTGGTGGCCACGCCCCGCAGGGGCGGAAAGTGGGCAGGACACGCAAATTAACTGGCGCTTCAACCCAGGGGAGACGCGCGCAAGAAAGGACGCGAGAAGTCACTGATCAATCAAGAAGCCAACAAAGATGTCTGCGAAAGAGGCTAATGTTTTCGGTATAGTATTCACATAAGAAAGGGGGTGAGAGGACTTCCGTGGAGGTCCAGTGGTTAAGACTTCGCGCATCCACTGCAGGAGGCATGGGTTCCATCCCTGGTGGGGGAACTAAGATGCCGCAGGCCACTCGGCGACGCCAAAAATTAAAAAAAAAAAAAAAAAAAAGACCGAGGATGAGGTGAACTAAGGTTGCATGAAAGAAGGGAGGACCTAGAGAGGGGCGGGGTCTGAGGACTCAGATGTTAATCTGTTTTTTTCAGCGTAATATTTGACATGCTCTTTGCTTTGTATAACATAACATTAAGTGGAGTTTTGAAGTTAAGAAATGGACTGAGATCAGCTTGTGTGCATTTTCGACTGCATTGAAGGACATGAGGTATCCATCTTTTCTAACTGGCTGTTCCTGTGTTATGTGTTTTTATTATAAACTGGCAATCTAGTAGGTAGAATGTTTCTCTGAATTCTTTGAGCTGCTCTAGCAAATTAACAAAACCCCGGGAGGCAGCTGTTGAATCATATGATCTGTAACTGCATAGGTGACAACTTGAACTTGTGATTGGCCTCTGAAGGGGGCGGAGATCACCAGGGAGTCTTTTGGACTGAGCCTTTAGCCTGTGGGATCTGATGCTATCTCCCAGAAGATAAAGTCAGAATGGAGTGAATTGCTTGGTGGAATTGGTGTCAGAATCCGACCCACCTTAACTTCCTTTCTCCCATTTCTCCCATTGCAAACATTCTTCAAATAAAGTTCTTATTTTTGTGAACTGCCTCAAAGCTACTTGAAATGAAGCCTGACATAAATTAGTACACAAGCCCACAGATTCCACAAGTATCACAGGTGGCATTGAGCCCAGGGCTTAAAAGTTCTGGCCTTTCGCAGTGGTTAAGAATCCGCCTGCCAACCCAGGGTACACGGGTTCTATCCCTGGTCCGGGAAGATCCCACGTGCCAAGGAGCAACTAAGCCCGTGTGCCACAAGTACTGAGCCTGCGCTCTAGAGCCCACAAGCCACAACTACTGAAGCCAGTGCACCGAGAGCCCATGCTCTGCAACAAGAGAAGCCACTGCAGTGAGAAACCCATGTACCACAACGAAGAGTAACCCCCACTCACCACAACTAGAGAAAGCCCACGTGCAGCAATGAAGACCCAATGCAGCCAAAAATAAGATTAATTAATTAATTAAAAAAAAAAAGTTCTGGCCTTTCGTGATTCTGTGACCAGGAGAGGTTTAGAGGACAAAGTCTGTCCACAGGAATACAGAATAATAAAGAATAGCCAAATAAATAGAGACACAAACTACATCCATATGTTGAGAGATGTAATATTGGAAAGATGTCAGTTCTCAAACTGATCTAAAGGTTCAGTGACTCCCAAGCAAAATCGCAAGTGTTTTTTGGAAATTAATGAGCCAAATTTCAGATTTAAGGAAATCAAAATGACAAGAATAATCCAAACATACTCAGATAAGGAAAAGCTAGGGAGAGGACTTGCTCTGGAAGCTATGTAAGACTTATTATGAACTATAGTAATTAAGACAGAGTGGTATTAGTGCAAAGATACAACAGAACCCAGAAGCAGAGCCATGAACAGATGGACATTTGGTCAATAATTGTTCAAAGAAACAAGCCGAAGATGGAATCACCTGTGCTAAGCCCCACAGAGACTTAATACCTAACGTGATCACAGTTTCAGCCTCTCCCAGGAGTGGAATTTTAAACCAGTCCATCTGGAATTACCTGGTCAGCTCCAGTGGGGTAACCTGCCTAAACCCCCCTGCCTTCCTCTAAGGGACAGTGACCTTGCCTGAAATGGTCCACTCTTAACTTCCTTGTCCCACCCTCCTTCTGCCTATGAAAACCTTCCATTTTGTTCAACTCCTCAGAGCCCCTTTCTGTTTTCTAGAAGGGAAGCTGCCAGATTATTGAATAAAGCCAATTAGATCTTCAAATTTACTCAGTTGAATTTTGTTTTTTTAATGTAGCGAAAGCAGCACTTCAGAGCAGCGAGGAAGACAGACTTCTCAATAAACTGTGTTGAGGAAATACGGTCTCTGGATGCGAAAACAAATGAAGTAGGATGCCTACCTCACAGCTTGGACAAAAATCAATTCCAGCTGAATCATACATCCGTGACACTTTTACAAGACATCCTATGAGAATATATCTTTACGATCTATGGCAATGGTTCTCAGTCAGGGACAATATTGCCCCCCCAGGGGACATTTGACAATCCCTGGAGACATTTTTGGTTGTTAAAACTGGGAGTAGATGGTTGCTACTGGCATCTAGCCGGTAGAGACTAGGGATACTGCCATACACCCTACAATGCACAGGACAACCTCTACAACTAAAAGTTACCTAACCCAAAATGCCAGCAGTGCTGAAGTGGAGAAACTCTGGTCTAGGGTTAGGAAATTACATCTTAAATATGACACAAAAAAAGTTCTAACTCTAATAGTTTAATTGCTAAGTTTGACAACATTATAATGAAGAACGTCCGTTCATCAAAAGATACTGCCAAGAGAACGAAAATGCAAGGCACAGGGTAAGCGATCTCATACAGATAGAGCCAGCAAAGGGCTCATCTGCAGAATACAGGTAAGGAAAAATGCAAACAAGGCAACAGAAGAATGTTCCAGAGACCTCGACCAGCACTTGACAAAGAAAAATTCCAAATGGCCAACAGATATTAGGAAAGGTACTCAGAATCATTGTAAACATGGAAATATTGGATTTTAATTGTTGTAATTAGATACAGAATTTAAGTTCAGATCATTCCAAGTGTTAGAAAGAATGTGGAGCACTCAAAAGCTTCTGGGGGAGGATTTAAATTGATAGAGCCACTTGAAAAACACTTGGTGTTACTCTGTCTGATAAAACTGAATGTGTCATGCTGTGTAACGTGTAAAGTGGACATTCCTTTCCTGGGCCTACAGTCTATAGGAACGCAGGCTTATGTATGTCAGGAGATGTACGTAAGAATATTCATGACAGTGTTGTTTAAAATGGCCCTGGACTGGAAACACTCACGATGCCCATGAATGGATAAATGATCTGTGATCATGTATGTATGTATTTTTTCTCATAGAAGGGAATACCATACAGCCATGAAAATGAATGCACTGTGGTGAAATTCAGAACAAAAGAAGTATATAATTCCATTTATATAAAGTTCAAACAAAATTAACCAGGCAAAGCTAGCATATTTTGAGATTTATATTTAAGTGATAAACTGTAAAGAGGAAGAAGAGATTACCATAAAAATCACCCTAGTGAAGGACAAGTGCAGATTAAGAAGGAAAGGAGCCGGGCTTCTGGGATGAGGCAGTGTTTTATTTACCAGCCTGAACGGTGGTTTGGTAGACATTTCCTTTGTGATAAATCATCGTGCTGTAAATTTGTTTCGTGTACATTTCTGCATGTGTGCTATATTTTACAATTTGAGAATGGTATGTTTTATTTTTAAAATGTTTCAAACTAAACTCTTCAAACAGGATAGAATAATAGGGTTTAGGTTATAGACTGTATCCCAAGGTGATGAGCTTAAGTGTTCCTCAATCACCTTGAGAACTGTGATTGGATTTGTTTCTCCTGAGAGCCTGGAGCTGTGAGATGATGAGGTTCTAAAACTCAAAAGCCTGAGACAAAGAGGCATGGCTTCCTGCTTCCCAGCTTCCCTGCTCGCAGGGGACCTGGCAGAGAAGTTTGAGCTGCAAAGAAGTTGGGATTCTTCTCCTGGAGCTGAGTAAAACCTACCCCTAGCTAGGGCTCCTTCCTTCTTTCTTTCCTTCCTTCTTTCCTTCCTTCCTTCTTTCCTTTTGAGGTTCTTGGCAGGCGAAACTCTGCTCTCGGTGGGCCCACAGATCTTCTACTTACACAACCCCAAAGACTTGTAGGCTAGAGGAAGTGAGGTTCCACCTGTTTGTGGAAATTTCTCTCAGTAAACTAGTGCATGGTGGTGACTCCACGTAAGAGGTGAACCAAACGTGTTGCTCTTTTGCTGTCTTGTTTGGTGGCCTTGGGTGCACTAGTTGGGAGGGATGGTGGCTTGAGGTGCAAACAGGAGGAGGCTGGGTGAGAAGTACCGCCGAGGCAGTTAGAACTCCTTGGATCTGGGCTTCCCAGGGGACCTGGATACGTGGAAGTGAAGTGTGGAGAGAGGTCAGGGCCCTTCTTCACTCCTGTATTCATTCAGCAAGTGTTTATTAGGCATCTGCTTTAGGTCAAGCACCATTTGACATGATGAGGAGACAGCAGTGAATAAGGAATCTGCTTGGTGAGGGATTTCTTTTTTTTTTTTTTAATTTTTTAAAAAGTTTTTAATTTTTTGGAGCACCGCAAGACATGCGGGATCTTTGTTCCCCAAGCAGGGATCGAACACAGCGCCCCCTGCAGTGGAAGAGCAGAGTCTTCACCGCCAGGGAAGTCCTTTGGCGAGGGTTTTCTATTCGAGGGTGGTAAGATGGAAAATAGACCACATTTTTCAATTAAATTGTATGCCAGATGCAGCATTCAGCATCACCTGGGACTTCAGTAGAAATGCAGAATCTCAGGCCTCACCCCAGACCCACTGAATCAGAATGAGCATTTTAACAATATCTGGAAGCACTGTGTTCGGTGATGGTGAGTGCCATGGAGAAGAATAAATCAGGGAAGTGGCCCAGGGTGTCCCGGGGGGTTGGGGGAAGGGCAGTCAAAACTGAGAAGGTGACATTCCAACTAAGGCATGGGAAAGCAGAGTCCTCCCGTGGGATACATAGGTAAAGAGCTTTGCTGGCTCAGAGAAGAAGTACAAAGACCCTGAGGCTAGAGTATGCCTGCGCGTCCCTTGGGAGAACTGTGGCTGCAAAGGAGGAGCAAGGGCAGTGTCACCAGAGAGAAACCAGACACCGCAGGACAGTGAGACAACCAATAGTGGCTGGGCTTTGTAGGCACCCTTGGGGATTTGGGCTTCCTTCTGGGGGAAGGAGCAGACCTGGGGGATTTTGAGCAGAGGAGTGATATTAGCCAGGATTACATTACATTCAAAGAATTATTCTGGGGCTTCCCTGGTGGCGCAGTGGTTGAGAGTCCGCCTGCCGACGCAGGGGACGCGGGTTCGTGCCCCGGTCCGGGAAGATCCCACATGCCGCGGAGTGGTTGGGCCCGTGAGCCATGGCCGCTGAGCCTGCGCGTCCGGAGCCTGTGCTCCGCAACGGGAGAGGCCACAACAGTGAGAGGCCCGCGAACCGCAAAAAAAAAAAGAAAAAAAAAAAAAGATTATTCTGGCTGCTGGTTTAGAAACAGACTCAGCAAGCAGGCGCTAGAAGGCCAGTTAAGAGCTGACAGCCGTGATTCAGCAGAGATGTGGTCCGGCCCCGGCAGGAGCTGCTTGTGTGGACATGGTCCAATCCTGGATGCAGTTTTTTTTTTAACATCTTTATTGGAGTATAATTGCCTTACAATGGTGTGTTAGTTTCTGCTTTATAACAAAGTGAATCAACTATACATATACATATGTTCCCATATCTCTTCCCTCTTGCGTCTCCCTCCCTCCCACCCTCCCTATCCCACCCCTCCAGGCGGTCACAAAGCACCGAGCTGATATCCCTGTGCTATGCGGCTGCTGCCCACTAGCTATCTACCTTACGTTTGTTAGAGTATATATGTCCACGCCACTCTCTCACTTTGTCACAGTTTACCCTTCCCCCTCCCCGTGTTCTCAAGTCCATTCTCTAGTCTTTATTCCCGTCTTACCCCTAGGTTCTTCATGACATTTTTTTCCCCTTAAATTCCATATATATGTGTTAGCATACGGTATTTGTTTTTCTCTTTCTGACTTACTTCACTCTGTATGACAGACTCTAGGTCCATCCACCTCACTACAAATAACTCAATTTTGTTTCTTTTTATGGCTGAGTAATATTCCATTGTATATATGTGCCACATCTTCTTTACCCATTCATCCAATGATGGACACTTAGGTTGCAAAACTACAATGAGATATCATCTCACACCGGTCACAGTGGCCTGAATGCATTTTGAAAGCAGAGCAGCCTGGACCTGCTGCTGATGGCACTGCCCATGCGGTGTGAGGGAAGCAGGGGAGCGGAGAGTGTCTCCTGGGGTTCTGGTCAGAGTCAAAGAAGAAGGGACGGGAGTTGAGGGAGACAGAGCCTGCAGGCAGTGCGAGCCCCCCAAACTCCCCACAAGTCCCCTCGGAGGAGAGTGGAGTGGAATCTCCGTGGGGGGATGGCAGCTCTGAGCAGAAGGAAATGCCTTAGAGAGTTTGGTTTCAACTGGATATGAGATTTTTTGTTTTTTGGATTTTGGGGGGGCAAATTTTGCTTCCTACCCTATAGTGTGGCCAAGTTTGTCTTCATATAGAGCATTCCAACTAAAAACAAAGCCAGAGGGACAGAGATGAGGCTGAGAAGTAGGCCGGAAAGCGATAACCCAGCAGACTGTGAAGAAAGGTAGAAGTTGATGGAGGTTGCGGGTAGAGACCAGAGGGAGCATGGACTCTATAAAGGCTGGAAAAAAAAAAGGGAGGTGGCCGTTGCAGCTGGTACTTGGAGACTGAGGAATAGGTAGAGGTCGGACGTGGATGGCCTGGGGACTTACTGAGGACTATTTAGAGCAATAAGAAACAGAGGGGCTTGGCTGCAGGAGACATCCAGTCGTCCCTCGGCATCCATGGGAATTGGTCCCAGGATAGCCCCACCCCCGTGCTCAAGTCCCTGTACGAAATAGCGCAGGACAATGAATACGGAGTCTGGCCTCGGTATCTGCGGATTTCGAAGGTTTCACTGGCTGCTTCCTGGAGAAGAGCTCAAGGGTGGGTGAAAGGGGATGGAGGCTGATCTGTGGCGCCGGTGAGGAGACGGGGCTTGGACTGGGGAGGCGGCAGCTTGGAGGGAGGGCAGTGGGTAGATTCCAGAGATGCGTAGTAGGTAACAGAGGCCGGGCTTGGTGGATCTCATGGTGCCTACATTTTCTGCGTATATCCGAGCCCCATGTAGGCAGGGCCTGATTCCCCCTGCCTCTGTCCGCTCCCATCCACCTCCCAGTGGACAGGCCTGAACCTCTCCTCTGTCTCCTTACGGGCACTTGTCATGGCTGTTTTGCTATTTGGACACGGGGCGGGGGGGGGTTGCAGGGGGGATGGTATTTTCTGGCCATCACACTACACTGTAAGCTTCCTCAGGGCAGAGAACATGTCTCTTTAGTTCACTTATATGTCCAGGGCCGAGCAGATCACCTGGCTCGGGGTATGTGCTCCCTGAACACGCGTCATGAGCAGGTGAGAACATACAACATCACACCAATTTGCATCTCACATCACAGGGTTCGCTGCACACAGGAAACTGAGACCCTGAGAGAATAAGGCAGGAATGTAAGTCAACAGCACAAGTGGCCAGCCTGGCTCCAGATCCGCGTCTGCCCACAGTTGTAACCTGTCCGAAGGCACCCAGACCGGAAGCGGAGGGCGCGGGAACCCAGCCCCGCACCGCACCGTGCCTGGGAGGTGAGTCCTCCCAGGGACTTTGCATTCCACCCTCCTCCCGAAGGCTGGATGCCCAGGGCTCTCACCCACCACCCTGAACTAACAGATCGTCACTGTCTACATTTTCACTCTTCCTCATTCTTCCATGCTGAGGGAGTGACCGGAGGCCTCTCTGAAATTACATTTCACTTCGCCAGAATCCGCTATCAATCTGAACCCTTCACAGAAACGGAACCTCTCTGCTGTTAACTTCGTTCTCACTTCAGAGTCTATTTAGAGGAGGGGGTTTCCCTCCTGGCCAGTAGTGTTTCAGGAGCAGATCCTTCCCAAGGACGAGGGCCCTAGCCCGCAGCCCCCCCTCTGGGCCAGCACCCTACTGTGCCCTACCGACCAGGTCTCTGGGTGTCTGCAAAACACAGCTGCTTTGTTGGCCCTAGCTAAAAACTAGGAGCACCTAAATTTGCAGAGATACGATGTTTTTTAAAAGAATCATGGGGAGAAAAGGGGAGGGGAAAGTGGGGTGGGAATTCCCTGGTGGTCCAGTGTTTAGGACTCAGCACTTTCACAGCAGAGGGCCCAGGATCGATCCCTGGTTGGGGACATAAGATGCCCGCAAGCCTCGCAGCAGCACGGCGTGGGGGGTGAATCATGGTCCGCACCTGTTCTGTCACACCAAGCAGCTCTCTTAAAGGTAAGGTAGAGCCTTTGTGCACTGAAACAGCAAATGGGTCTGAATATATTGTTCGGGAAGAAAAGCTAAGTTGCGCACCAGAATGTACGATCTGACCTCACGCCTGGTTGAACAGAGTTCTAGTCTGCAGTAACACAGGAATATGTCCAGTAGTTATCTCCGGAGAGTGAAATCAGCGGAGTTTAATTTTATAGTGTATATTGCTGCTGTGACTTTCTACATTTAGCACAAACAGGTATTTATTTTAATTAACTGGAGAGATAAAAACACTAAAGTATAACAGAAAACTTCTCAGAATAGACCACCAGTAACACATTCAATGCTGCTGCCTGTCATTCCAGCATCCTAATGAGAATATTCATAACTGACAGGCACTGCCCAGTTGCTCTGTACCCATCACTCTCTGAGTCCTCATAACACCTAGAAGGTTGGTACCAATATTGGACTAGTTAAGTGAGCAGGCTGTGGACCCTCTGCCTGGGTTCAAATCTTGGCTCTTCCACCTTCTGGCTGTGTGATCTTAAGTAAGTTATTTAAACTCTAACTCGGTTTCCTCATCTGTAAAATAGGAGTAATAATAGGTCCAGATTTTAATCACAATAAGTGGCATCTTCCTCTGTTCTTTTACCCCAGCTATGAGATTAAAGTATACCTGTGTGTGTATATATACATACGTACACATTGTGTGTGTGTGTGTGTGTGTGTGTGTGTGTGTGTGTGTGTGTGTGTGAAAGAGAGAGAGAGAGAAAATGTATGACGATCCCTATTATTTCTTTCTTGGCACATAAGCACAGGGACTAGCCAGTTCTGTTTCTGCAGAATTTACAAATAATTCTAGTTTCATTTATTTGCCTGATGTTCTCTCTGTTTTCTTAAAATGACTTGATTTTCTTATTTTTATTACACGTTATATTATTTATGGCAAAAACCCCACAAACTACAATTAAGTAGAAAGACTAAAACCATCTATAATCACCAAACCTAGCAATAACCACTGATAAATTTTAGATATTAATGATATATTTCCAGGGCTTCCCTGGTGGCGCAGTGGTTGAGAATCTGCCTGCCAATGGGGGGGACACGGGTTCGAGCCCTGGTCTGGGAGGATCCCGCATGCCGCGGAGCGACTAGGCCCGTGTGCCACAACTACTGAGCCTGCGCGTCTGGAGCCTGTGCTCTGCAACAAGAGAGGCCGCGATAGTGAGAGGCCCGCGCACCGCGATGAAGAGTGGCCCCCGCTCGCCGCAACTGGAGAAAGCCCTCGCACAGAAATGAAGACCCAACACCACCATAAATAAAAAAAAAAAAAAAAAAAAAGATATATTTCCAGATCCACAAATTTACACAGTGTTTAAAGACTCATTTTCTTAGTCCATTATATTTTATGATTCTCAGTCTATATCAAAATCATATATTTTCTTACTGAAGCATAGTTCATTTACAGTATTGTGCCAATCTTTGCTGTACAGCAAAGTGACTCAGTTTTATACATATATACATTCCTTTTTTAATATTCTTTAATAGTCTTGGTTTATCCCAAGAGATTGGATATAGTTCCCTGTGCTATACAGTAGGACCTTATTGTTTATGCATTCTAAATGTAATCGTGTGTATCTACCAACCCCAAATTCCCAGTCCATCCCTCTCCTTCCCCCCCTTGGCAACCACAAGTCTGATCTCTATGTCTGTGAGTCTGTTTCCGTTTTGTAGATATGTTCATTTGTGCTATATTTCAGATTCCACATATAAGTGATATCATATGGTATTTGTCTTTCTCTTTCTGACCTACTTCTCTTAGTGGAATAATTTCTAGTTGCACCCATGTTGCTGCAAATGGCATTATTTTGTTCTTTTTTATGACTGATTAGTATTCCATTGTATATATGTACCACATCTTCTTTATCCATTCATCTGTCAATGGACATTTAGTTTGTTTCCATGTTTTGGCTATTGTGAATAGTGCTGCTATGAACATAGGGGGTGCATGTATCTTTTTGAGTTACAGTTTTGTCCGGGTATCTGCCCAGGACTCAGATTGCTGGATCATATGGTAACTCTATATTTAGTTTTTTGAGGAACCTCCATACTGTTTTCCATAGTGGCTGCACCAACTTACATTCCCCCACTAACAGTGTAGGAGGGCTCCCTTTTCTCCACACCCTGTCTAGCATTTGTTGTTTGTAGATTTTTTGATGATGGCCATTCTGACCAGTGTGAGGTGGTACCTCATTGTAGTTTTGATTTGCATTTCTCTAATAATTAGTGATGTTGAGCATCTTTTCATGTGCCTACTGGCCATCTGTATGTCTTCTTTGGAGAAATGTCTGTTAAAGTCTTCTGCCCATTTTTTGATTGGGTTGTTTGCTTCAAAACCATATATTTTCAAAATCAATGGCTACATGGTATTTACAGCACATGATTATAATATAATCTCCACTAGAAATTGGAGAACCTGATCTTTTCAAGAAAAAAGCATATATTTATAGCAAAACAATTAACAGAAAGTTTCTTCTTCATCTTCCTTGGGAGAGTTTCATCCATAGTCAATATAATGGAAAATTCTAAGACTTATGACTCTTTTCAACATGAACTTCAGGATTATATTAGAAAGCAAAGAGCCAGAGGATTACAACCAGAGGTTTGCTTTAGAAAGGGGACAGAAGACTCTGTGTCCAGAAAAAAGGACCACACTGCACCCAGACCTCCAATGCTGGAGCAGAGAGTCCCCTTCAGGAGGCCCCACAAGTCCCCCCGTTCCTACAAAAGGCCGAAAACAGTGGAACGCCGCTTACCCACCCTGTCCAATAGTCATCACTTCCGGCAAAGACTGGAACCTGTAAATCACTGTCAGAAAAAACACGACCATTTCTTCAATATCCGGTGGTTTCCAAGCCTACCTGTGCGAGGAATGACCACTGGCCCACACACAGCACAACACAGAGAAGAGACCAGCTGCTTCTCAGAGGACCACACCGGCGTCCATCAGGCAGGAGATCAAGACGGAGGCTGGACGGGAAGGTCCAGGGAGAAGGGAGGAGGACATGGCAATGAGGAGCAGGTATCGTGGAAGAGGAAGCACCACAGGGATGAAGAGGAGATCCACAAGGAGGACAGGAGGAAGGCCAGAGTGGCGCCAGGAAGCACAGAGAAGTCCAAGTACAGAAAGAAGAGCACCCATGATTGGGACCCCATGAAGGAGGGAAGAAGGTCCAGTAGAGAGAAGAAGCATCCTGGCAAACGTAGCACCCATGAGTGGGACTTGTAGGATGAAGCTGTCCTCGGTGGTTGTTACTGATGCTGGAGATCTGGGACCTGGATATTAAATGACTTGGATCCATTGGAAAGGTTGGGTTAAATGGTATTGAAGCAATTCAATAGCCATACTTCAAAGAAAATAAAATTAGATCCCCACCTCAAACTCTGTTCAAATATAAAAACCCAGTTGGTTTAAAGATGTCAATTTAAAACCAAAATAGAAAAGTATTAGAAGAAAATAGAGGAAAATTGTTCTCAATCTTGGAATATGAATGGCTTTCCTGAACAAGACACGTTAGCCAGGGGCCATAAAAGAAAAAAAAAATAGGGCTTCCCTGGTGGCGCAGTAGTTGAGAGTCTGCCTGCCGATGCAGGGGACACAGGTTCACCCCCCGGTCCGGGAGGATCCCACATGCCGCAGAGCGGCTGGGCCCGTGAGCCATGGCCGCTGAGCCTGCGCGTCAGGAGCCTGTGCTCTGCAACAGGAGAGGCCACAGCAGTGAGAGGCCCGCGTACCGCAAAAAAAAAAAAAAAAAAAAAAAAAAGGAGAAAAAAACCCCGTGTATTTGCAAAAACACTTAAACTCTGCATATAACAGAAGATTTTGTGGTACATTTTCTTTAAAACAGAAGTGAAAAGATATGCATTGTGCATATGCATTGAGCAGCTCCAGAAAGATACACGAAACACTGGTAACTGGGCTCTGGGGGCAAGAACTGAGCTGGGGGAAGCGGGTAGACGGAGGTAGCTGGTAGACTAACTTTTCAAAGTGTACATTTCTATTTTGAATTTTGTATTATATGAGACTACTACCTTTCCAATAAATAAATATTTTAAAGGTAAGAAACAGATTGGGAAGAAATATTTGCAACACTCTCTACTAATATCTCTTGTGCCCGTGATCAAATGATTGCCTCTTAGCTCCTAGCAGCTTCTTTTCTCCGCTTTGTGAAACTGGACCCTGTAAACGTGTCTCCTTTGCCAGCCGGCTAGTTAGTCTCTGCCAGTAGAGGGCGCTAGAGGGACACCATAAACTGGGAGCTGGAGGGACTTTCTTCCTTTTCCCGGGTTTGCCAGTTTTCCGGGGCAGCAACTCTTGCCTTTGTGTGTGTTTGATCTGGTGGCAGCCCAAGCCCTCTGACATATTTCTTTGTCACTGGGGGGCTGTGTGACCTGAGAGATCTATGTTCTCTCTGCAGAGCTCTGACCCTCAGTCATGGGAGGCCCTCTTCCAAGTTTCTCTCCGCTGTTCACCCTCCCTTAACCGTCAAGGGTGGGCAACCTTCAGCCTGCAGGCCAGATCCAGCCCTCTGCCTGTTTCGTGTACAGCCCTTCATCAAAGAACTGTTTTCACACTGGAACCCCAAAGAAGCAAAATGTTATCCCAAAACAGTGGATCCCATTCTTCTCATTAAAGAACTTTGTTACAAAGCTTGTACTCAATTATTATTATAGTTTTAATTTCATCAATACAAAGATTGTGGAAATTTGTTTTCTGTGTTGTCATATAAGTACTTACATAATATCCTTGATTATGCCTCTTATTCCACAAAACCTAAACTATTCACCACCTGGCCCTTTACACGAAAAGCTCGCCAATCCCTACCTCAGTCTTTTTTTTTTTCTTATTTTTTGGCGGTACCATGTGAGACCTTAGTTCCCCCACCAGGGGTCGAACCCGTGCCCCCTGCAGTAGAAGTGCAGAGTCTTAACCACTGGACCACCAGGAAAGTCTGCCTGCTGTAGTTTTTTTATACCCCTTTTAGTTGTTAACCACTTTTTATTAGTTAAAAACTCTTTATATCTAATTTTCTCTGTTTAAATTACTGGTATGGTTTGTCTCTTGATCTGGCCCTGAATGATATAACCCTAATAGACAAATAGCTTCTACCATTTAATAAGAGAATATGAACAACCTAATAGGAAAATAGGCATTTATCTATTCATGTAGTTAACAAATACTGAATTCCTGTCATTGTTCTAGGCACTGAGATAAAGCAGAGAATGAAATACAAGTGAGATACAAAGAAGGAAAGTAGGAAGGAAGGCTTTGTGGATGTATATATAATAGAGCTCATTTCTGGAATTGGGTCATGATGAGCAGGTAACCCCCCCTGGATGTGGGTCCGGATAGACTTTGAGAGGCTTGCAGGTTGTTGGAGTGTCCATTGTTTGCTGTTTGGTATCATCCCACATTTGTAGAACATCTGGCATCCTTAGTCCCCAACCACAAAATGCCGGTAGTTCCCTCTCCCTACCCCAAACACAGACGATCAACATAGGCCCCCATAAGTCTACGAAAGGTGCCCCCTTCCCAGAGGTTTCTTCTCCCTCTGAGAATGCCCGGCTTAGCCTTCAAGTTCAACTGAACAAAAATTTAGAAATCGAGTCCCTGATTTCCTTTGTCCCTGAAGACAACCCAGGGAGACAAACAAGGCTGGTATCTTACCTCCATTTATCAAAGGAGGAACTCAAGACCTCAGGGGCTGGAAGAACCAAGCAACAATTCCAACCCAGATCCTCTGAGACCTGACCCAGTGCTCTTCCCACCTTTGTTTCCAAATGCTACTTTAGGCAATGCACAAACACAGCATCAAACAACATTGAATGACACAGGGAGAAGGCAGTTCACTGTTCTCCTCCACTCCTTGTGCAAGGAGAGAGGCTCCATTCAGTGCTAATGTGTCTTTACACCCCTCTCTAGGGCTGTTAACCTCCCCTGCTGACTTCAGCTTTTGTTTGCATCGTATGTAACAGTTACTTTCCATTTATGGTACTTTTCATTAGACTTTTAAAAAAAATTAATTTACTTGAGCTTTTCTTTTTAGGTCAATTTAGAGAAAATGCCATCCTGGAATACATAAATCTGGAAAAATAAAGGTGAGGGGTGAATAACGACAGGGAGGGAAACACCAGCCTAAACCACGCCTTATATGTTTCAAATACAGGCTGACATGTTGAGGTATAAGGTAAAGATTCAAATAAGGAATAATTTGGGGAGGGTGCAATCTGGTTATGAATAGTATATCTAAAGCTGTGCCTGGAGGTTGGGAAAGTTTTTAGGCTGAGTGGCTTGGGCCTTCTAGGAGGGTCTGAGCTAGTTGTGTTTCATCAGGAAGCAATAACCTGTTTCAGGCTGTTTCAGATGCACTTCACATCATCTGAGTCCCTTAACTTGAAAGTTCTTTACTAGAAAGTTCACGTGTCTGCATCACTGTCCCCCGCAACGTTAGGATCATTTTTTCCAGTATACAGTTGAGAAAACTGGGGCTCAAAGAGTTGAGTAAATGTACCCAAGTTACCCAGATGGTGAGTGGCAGGGCTAGAAGGGGCCCCTGCTTTCCCAACACCACACTTGCCTCCCTTCCCTGCAACCACCCGCTGAGAATGATGGGTACAGAAGGATCAGGGACAGAGGACTCAGGGCAGGTAAGTATCAGGACCGTGGATTTTAGCACGGGAGTTCATGGGTGATGTGGAGCTTGAACTGACTGCAATTGTAATTGTCTGGCAACACGTCTGTGTCAGGCAGGAGACACAGCTCCTGAAGGGCAGGAACTGGCTCTCATACACCTTGATTTCCCTGGGCTGAACACGGGGTTAGATGGCTCCCTCTACGTGTTTGTTGAATGAATGGCATGAGGACAAGAAAGCTCTTCTAGATCAGCAGAGCCTGCAG
The DNA here is from genome assembly GCF_011762595.2 of Tursiops truncatus. Classification (NCBI taxonomy): domain Eukaryota; kingdom Metazoa; phylum Chordata; class Mammalia; order Artiodactyla; family Delphinidae; genus Tursiops; species Tursiops truncatus. The sequence goes on from NC_047047.1 coordinate 12,884,731, forward strand.
AGGCTGGAGAGTAAAACTGGAAACGTGGCTCAGCTTAGATGATTTACAGTCATTAATGCCTCTGCTGCATTGACTACAGCACAGGAATGGCTACAGCTCTGAAAGCATTCACAGGCCAAAGCAGCTCCGTGGTTGATCTTGTACAAAGGTCACACTAGAGACCAATATCCCTTAAGAATATAGATACAAAAATCCTCAACAAAATACTAGCAAACCAAACCCAACTGCATATTAAAAAGATTACACATTGTGACCAGGTGGGATTTGTTCTAGGAATGCTGGAACCATTCAACATAAGAAAATTAATCAATGTAATACACCACATTAACAGAACAAAGGGGGAAAAACCCCACAGAATCAACTCACTTGAAGCAGAAAAAGCATTTGAGAAAATCCAATAACCTTTCATCTTAAAAAACACTCAGAAAATTAGCAATAGATGGGAACTTCTTCAACACGATAGCATACACTTATGTGTACAGCAAAACCATAGTCAACATTACACTCAATGGTGAAAGACTGAAAGCTTTTCCCCTAAGATCAAAAATGAAACAAAGTTATTTGCTTTCACCATTGCTACTCCACATTATACTGGTAGTTTTACCAAAGCAATTAGATAAGAAAAAGAAATAAAGGCATCCAAATTGGAAAGGAAGAAGTAGAACTATCTCTATTCTGAGATGGCATGATCCTATAAGAAGAAAATCTCAAAGAATCCACACACACAGAAAAACTACTAGAGCTAATAAACATTAAGCAAATTTGCATGATACAAGATCAATACACAAAAATCAGTTGTGTTTCTATACACCAGCAGTGAGCAATCTAAAAAGGAAATTAAGAAAACAATTCAATTTACAATAGCATCCAAAAGAATAAAATACCAAAGAATAAGTTTAACCAAAAAGGTGAAAGACTTGTACACGGAAACCAAGAAAAGGAAAAAAAAAATTGCTGAAGGAAATTAGAGAAGACCTAAATAAATGGAAAGAAATTCTATGTTCATGGGTTGGAAAACATAATATTGTTAAGATGGCAATACTACCCAAAGCAATCTACAAATTCAATGCAATTCCTATTAACGTTTCAACAGCTTTTTTTGCAGAAATGGAAAAGCTGACTCTTAAATTCACATGGAAATATAAGGGGCCCCAGATAGTTAAAACAATATTTTAAAAGAACAGAGTTAGACAACTCACACTTCTCCATTTTAAAACTTACTACAAAATTACATGTATTAATCAGGGCTCTTCAGAGAAAGAGAACCAATAAGAGGTATAGATATAGATATAGATAGATATATATGATTTATTAAAGGTATTGGCTGTCTCAAGCATGATGGCTGAGAAGTCCCATGAACTTCTGTCTGTAAGCTGGAGACCCACAAAAGCCTGGGTTTTGTTGTTCAAAGGCCTGAGAGCCAAAGGTGTAGATTCCAGTTCTAGTTCAAAGACCTGAGAACCAGGAGTGCTAAGAGCAAGAGAGGATCAATGTCCCATCTCAGGCAGACAGGCAGAAGGAGGGCAAATCTAACTTTCCTTCACCTTTTTGTTCTATTCAGGCCCTCAACACAGTGGATGTTACTCACCCACACTAGGTTGGACCATCTGCTTTAAGCAGTCCACTAATTCAAATGCTACTCTCTTCTAGAAACAATCTCACAGACACACCCAGAGTGATGTTTAAACAGATATCTGGGCATCCGTGGCCTAGTCAAGTTGACATAAACTTGACTATCACACTACAGTAATCAAAATGATGTGTTGCTGGCATAAGGACAGACATATACATCAATGAAATAGAATTGAGAGTCTAGAAATAAGCCCATACCTCTGTGGTCAACTGACTTTCAACAAGCATACTAAAACTATTCAATGGGGGTAGAATAGTCTCTTCAACAAATGATGCCAGGACAACTTGATATCCACATGCAAAAGAATGAAGTTGGACCCCTACCTCACACCATGTATAAACGTAAACTCAAAGTGGATCAATAACTGAATTATAAGAGCTAAAACTATAAAACTCTTAGAAGAAAACATCAGGGTAGATCTTCATGACCCTAGATTTAGCAATTGATTTTGAAATATGACACCAAAAGCATGAGCAGCAAGAGAAAAATAGAAATATTGGACTTCATCAAAATTAGAAAGTTATGTGCATTAAAGGACATTATTAACAAAGTGAAAAGACAAGCAGCTGTATGGGAGAAAATAGTTGCAAATCATATATCAGAGAAGGGTCGGGTATCCAGAATATATAAAGAGTTCTTATAATTCAACAACAAAAAGACAACCTAATCTTTTTGATGCGCAAAGGATTTGAATAGACACACAAATAAGAAATACAAATAGCCAAGAAGCATATGAAAAGATGTTTAACATCATTAGCCATTAAGAAAATGCAAATCAAAACCACAATAAGGGGGCTTCCCTGGTGGCTCAGTGGTTGAGAGTCCGCCTGCCGATGCAGGGGACATGGGTTCGTGCCCCGGTCCAGGAAGATCCCACATGCCGCGGAGCGGCTGGGCCCGTGAGCCATGGCCGCTGGGCCTGCGCGTCCGGAGCCTGTGCTCCGCAGCGAGAGAGGCCACAACAGTGAGAGGCCCGCGTATTGCAAAAAAATAAATAAATAAAAATAAAAATAAATCACAAAGATACTACCTCACAGCCACTGGGATGGATATATTAAAAATAAATAAATAAAAAAGAACAGAAAGTAACAGGTGTCGGTGAGGATGTGGGGAAACTGGAACCTCATGCACTGTTGGTGGAAATGTAAAAGGCACAGCTGCTATAGAAACAGTTTGGCAGCTCCTCAAAAAGTTAAACACAGAATTACCGTATAACCTAGCAATTATCCTCCTAGGTATAGACCCAAAAGGGCTGAAAAGAAGTACTCAATACATACTTACACAAGAAAGTTTATAGCAGCATTATTGACAGTAGCCAACTAAATAGAAACAACCCAAATGTCCATTAATAGTTGAGGGGATAAACGTAATGTTGTAAATATGTACAACAGAATATTACTCAGCCATAAAAAAGGAATGAAGTACTGATACATGCTACAAAATGGGTGAACCTCAGAATCATTACTGCAAGTGAAGGAAGCCAAACACAAAAATCCACATATTGTACGATTCTGTTTATGCGAAATATTCGGAATATGTAAATCAATAGAGGGAAAATGAAGATTCGTGGTTACCAGGGGTTGGGGGGGGAAGGGAGCAATAAGGAGAGACTGCTTAATTGGGACAGAGATTTCCTGTGGGGAGATGAAAATGATTTGGAATTAAATAGAGGCGGTGGCTGGACAACATCACGAATGTACTAAATACCACTGGATTATATCCATTTTTAAATGGTAACTTTGTGTTTTGTGAATTTCACTTCAAAAAGAAAAAAGCTCACACTAATGTGTGGTCTCCCCAGGTCTGCCCTGTGTACGCTCAGGCCTCAGCGGTTGCTCCTGGTTAGGAAATATGGAGGGAGACTCTGGCCTCTGGCTGGGCTGTAGGAGCAGCCCCTTGAACTCTGAACCCAGCTCAGCAGTGCCGGTCCCCAGCGACGGGTAAGGGAGCTGAGGCAGGAATAGATTGGAAAGGAGATTGGCTTTGGATGCTGAAAGTATCCCTGCCCCATGGCCTGCTTTAGACCTCCAAGGACACTCCATCCCCTCTTTGGTGACCCACATGGCCTGCCTGCGGGTCTAGGTCCTTGTTGATATTGTGACCTTCTCCCACCGCCCTCCCCAGGTTCCCTCTGCCCCGAAGGCCCTCACATACCCAGCTCTCCTCCTCCCCCACCTTCCCACTCCCCGCTTCCTCTGCTAACCTGCATTTGAACAGCAAGATCACCCTGACAAGTGTCCCTGCCCAGACCTTGACTGCATCACCAGCAGGCAGAGCTGCAGGGCACCGCACAGCAGGAGGGGAGAGCAGGGTGAGGGGGCACACACACACACACACACACACACACACACACACACACACGCACGCACACACACACACATACAGCTTCAAAGTGGGCGGGCATCTTTGTTGATCTGCTAACTCCCCATTTCAGTGTTATTTTAACAGAAATTACACATTGGGGGTGGGGGGGGTAGAGAGAGCACCCTAATCTTATCAGCTCTTCCAGACTCTGAAGGTCAAGGTCTGGCTTTGCCTCCGGTCCAGGCTGGCGCCCCAGCTCACCTTCCTCAGCATCAGACTATGTCACTGTCAGTTAACTTTCCTTCACCCGCACAAGTGTGTGCCCTTGAGGGAAGGGCCTGGGTCTTGGCGACTTCAGGTCCAGCTGGCCCTGGAGTACACAGGAGGCTGCTGCCAATAACCACTCAGAAAGGAAGGAAGTGACCGGAGTTGGGGTCCTGAGCCACCACCACTCCCGTGGGACCCTCCTGAGCATCCTGAGTTCTCTGAGCCTCAGCTGCCTCATCTGGAGTCACATGGAGTGAAGATCCTGTTCTGACCTCCCAGGGCAGGAGGCGATCACACACGTGCGATTGCTTGGAGAGGCAGCCAAGACCTCTGAAATGCGGGGAGGATGAGGGCAGAGACCTTGCTATCCTCTCACCAGACTCCCGCCCCTCTCCCCCGCCGGGCCCCTCCCTCCCTGCTACCCGCTCCGCCCTCCCCCAGCTGCCCCGCCGGGTCCCAGCCCAGACCGTCTTAGCCGAGCCCCGCCAGGACCAGGTGTCCCGGGCGCGCCGAGATGCAGCCGCGGCTCTGGCTTCTTGTCGCCGCGCAGCTGGCAGGTAAGGCGGGGAGACCCTGGGGCGCGCGGGGCCGGAGCCGGTGGGCTTCGCTGGACCCGGGAAGAGCCTGAGCCGTGGAGTTTGGGAAAACTGTCCCCGTGGGATGCCCAGCCCAGAGCCCGGAGCTGCGGTGGCGCCCGGCAGGCGGCCGGCAGGCACAGTCCCTGGGGGTGGAAAACCTCCCAGGGAGCTCATTACCCCAGGGCTCCCGGGAGCCTCAGGACTGAGGCCACCTCTGCCCCAAAGCCTGAACCTAGAAGGGGAGACTGGAAGAGAGGAGGGAGAGAGGAAGGAGGAGGGAGGGTTGAAGGAGATGGGAAGGCAGAAAAGAGAAAAAGGAGGCCCAGAGAGGAAGGGAAAATGCCCTTGTCCAGGTCTGGCAGAGATGTGCCCCAGGAAGGGGCCAGGGGCCTGGTTCTGGCTTTAGTGCACCGGCGCTCGGCCCAGGGTTCTGTAGACATATTCTTATTACTTCCGGGGAAGTATGTAGCACAATCCACCAGATACCAGGCTGTTGCCAGTTCTCAGGCAGGTGTGTCAGGGTACCCCCTCAGGGTCCCCAGTTTCCCGAATACTCCCTGGGGGTGGGTGTCGTAGGCAGTGTGGCTCCCCGAACAAGCAGCGATGGAGTTCGAATGTTGTGGTTAGAATATAGCGGAGAGTCTGTCCCTCTGGCCAAGCCCAGTCTGTTTTCGTTTTTGTTTTCTTGCCGTACATGGGCTTCTCACTGTCGTGGCCTCTCCCGCTGCGGAGCACAGGCTCCGGACGCACAGGCTCAGCGGCCATGGCTCACGGGCCCAGCCACTCCGCGGCATGTGGGATCTTCCCGGACCGGGGCACAAACCCGTGTCCCCTGCATCGGCAGGCGGACTCTCAACCACTGCGCCACCAGGGAAGCCCAGTCAATCTGTTTTTTAGAAGAAACCCCTCCACACCCCAAACTGCCCACTAACCTGTGGTTGATTTGCTCTCTTGTTCAAGAGGTCCAAACCTGACCCTCCTGCCAGGGTGACAAGGCCTGCCCGCCTGGGCTCTGACCTAATGAACTCAAAGACATCTCACGTAGAAGCTAGTCTAGGCCATTCGAAGCTACTAGTGTTACTGTGGGTCATTTTAGAAACAGCAGGTCCCTCTGAGAGTGGAGTCACGGGGGGACTGAGACCATCAAATAAATCAAATGAGACCACGAGTGTGGTAAGGCCTGGCTCTGGGTCCGGAGCACAGACTGGACTCAGCCACAGCCGGGGGTTCAGCCTCCAGGGGCTGCAAAGCAAGTGGGCACGAGAGAGACCAGGGTGTGTCTCAGCCAGGAGGTCTTCAAGTCAGGACGCAGGCGAGGATCGTACACAGAGAGCCCAGGGCCCCTCGACCCCTGTCCGCTCTGGGCTTTCTTGGTAGAGCTTCTGGAATCTTATTTGCAGCCCCACTACGTGCACATGAGCCCATGCTGTGGATCCGGGTTTCCTCAATTCAAGGAGTGGCTCAAAGCTCAGGTTCTAGGTTCCCAGACCTGAGTTTGAATCTGGATCCACCACAAAGAGGCTGTGTGACCTTAAGCTGCCTCTGTTATAAGGTTAAGCAGATGTGTTAACCTTCCTGAGCCTCTGTTTCCTCATGTGTAAAATGATATGTTTCCTCCCAAAAGATTTGGTGAGGATTAAACAAAATAATGCACGTACCATACTCAGCACAGTGATTCTTTTTTATTTTATTTTATTTTTTTTTGACCAAGCCGCGCAGCATGCAAGATCTTAGTTCCCTGATCAGGGATCGAACCTGTGTCCCCAGCAGTGGAAGAGAGGAGCCCTACCCACTGGACCGCCAGGGAATTCCCTGTCGATTCTTACTATCTCCCCCAGGAGGTCAATGACCCCACACAATGAAGAATCTCTACTCTGCTAAAAAGACAGTATGGCTTTTGGGGAGAAGAGAGAAGGCCCAGCAGGGGCCCCAGGTACCCTTTCATTCTCAGTGCGAACAGAAGCTCAGAGCCATCTGAGTGTGAGCGGAGTCCAAAAGTTTAAGTTCATTTCTTCAGTGTTAGAGAAGGTCACTCTGGGGCCAGGGAGCCTGAGCTCCAAGTACAGGCAGGATTATGAATGTGGGCCATGACCTCAGAAAGCCTTGGGTACACACACACACACACACACACACACACACAGACTGTGGCCTCCTCTGCCCATCCAGGTCTGTGTCCTCTCTGGACCTTGATGCTCCTGGGTCTCTGCCCTGGTCTGCAGTCTCCTCTGCCCCGCAGCTAAAATGAAAGCTTTGCCTGGTCAGATTCAGTTTGTTGGACTTGGCCATGAAGGACCCGTTCTAATCCTCTCCTTACGATTTCATTTGCTACCAGTAACAGCCCCTGAGATGTGAGACACACAGACAGTGGTTTACCCACATACAGCACTTTCCACCTGGCAGTGCTTTTCGGACATTCTAAGCCTCAGAAGCAGGCAGGACTGCAGTAAGCCGCCCTCCTTTTATAGGAGGAGACAGGCTCCACGACTCGCCTGAGGTCCCACAACGCCATGGGGCACAGACGGGGTTCAAGGCCAGGTCTGTGTGTTCTGCTCTAGCTTTCCTGAACAATCCCCTACCTGCAGGGGCTTCCCATCTGAGACTGAAATGAACTCCCAGCGCCACGTCTGGGGTGTCTGTCCTTCCGCTCGGGAATGGGGATCCAGAGACCAATTGATTACGGGCTTGGGGAGTAATGGGCTAGAACTGTGCCTACCAGGGGAGAGTGAGTTCCTCTTGCTGGTTGTCACTGTCCAGAAATGGTGGCTGGCCCTCTCTTAGGTTGGCCAGACCGGCCACGTGCTCTGCCGGTGATTCTGAGCTCCTCTCTGAGCTTGCCCTGGGTCTCCTTCAGCTGCTTGGAGCCTTTTGAAGGTCTACCTAGAGCGGCAGCAGGACAAGGTGAAAGGCAACCGGCTTTGACTTCAGACTGAATCCTTGAGTTTGACCCCCGGGCACTTACTAGCTGTAAGCAGGACTTTGAATAAGTCATATCATGCCTCAGTTCCTCATCTGTGAAATGGGAATAAAAATCCCAAAGTAAGTCTGAGGCATGATTGAGGTCGTTTATGCAAAGAACGAGGCATAAGCATGCAGTCAACAAATGGTGCTCTCTCCCCTGTCGCCTTTGTCAGCTGGCATCATGAACACCTGCCTGGTGGACGATCGCATGGGGGATGGGGTGCTCGAGCTCTGAGTCTTGGGGCCACACAGCATTTCCCCAGGCCCTGCAGCTGGGCAGGCTGTCTCATAACTTCTCTCATACTTGACTACGGGTGACTGTGAGGCCCCACGAGCCTGACCAAGAAAAGGTGCTGATGGTCTCTGCCCTTTCTGCTTCTCGCAGCTCTGCGAGGCAGCTCAGTACTTCTGCAGACCCCTGCGTCCACGACGGCTCAGACCAATCAGACGGTGACGCTGTCCTGTGAAGCCAAAACCTCCCCCACTAACTCTCGCATCTACTGGCTGAGGCAGCGCCTGGCCCCGAGCGCTAACAGTCACTTCGAGTTCCTGGCCTTCTGGGATCTCACCAGAGGGACTGTGTACGGCGAGGAGGTGGGGCAGGAGAGGCTAACTGTGCTTCGAGATTCTTCCCGGTACACTCTCAGCCTCCAGAGTGTGAAGCCTTCCGACAGCGGCGTCTACTTCTGCATGACGGTTGGGAACCCCGACCTGACCTTTGGGAAGGGAACTCAGCTGAGTGTGGGTAAGAATCTGGCTCAGTGCTGTAGATGAGCACTGAGCACCCGCTGGGTGCCGGGTGCGTGCCAGGCCCTGGGACATCCCACTCTCAGTGAGCCCCGCCCTGCAGGAGGGAAGGCCCTCCAGAAGCAACTGCACTACCGCTAATAGAAACAAAAAGTAACCCAGGGCCAAGCAGGTACAAGTGTCGTACGTAGTCATTTCACTTAATGCTGTCAAGCACCCTGGGAGGCAGGTGCTGTTTGATCCCGTTGTAGATGGGATGCTTAAAAGCATCGCTGCTTCTTCTGGAGACAGGGCACCCTGTCCTTCAGCCATTCTACGTTCACCTGAGGCTGTGGCTGGATTGGGCCGAGTCCCCAGACCTGCGAGTGGTGTCAGAAATCCCCTCCCAGTGTGCACACAGGGAAAGAACGAGCATGGGGACCCAGAGCTTGAACCCACGCCCAGAGTTGCAAGGAGCGAGGAGGCTGGATCCCAGACCCAGCTGCAAATTCTGCTGCAAATTTACCCAGTGCCTGTGGGCAGGTCGCTCCCCTTCCTGGGCCTCAGTTTTCCCATCTGTATTGTGGGGCTGCTAAGGGCCTCCATGACTCCCTCCAGCCCTTAGAAACTGCAGTTCCTCAGGGGTTAAGTCATCATGTCCAGTAGAAATATGTTTTAAGATTTTCTAATAGCCACGTTCAAAAAAATCAAAAGAAACAAGTAAAATTAATTTAAATAATAGATTTTATTTAACCCAGTGTATCAGTGATATTATTATTTCAATGTGTAATCAGTATACAAATGATTACTGACATATTTTACATTCGCTTTTCATGCTAAGTGCTCGATATTTATGGGTACAGCACATCTCGGGTCAGACGGCCGCGTTTCAAGTGCTCTGTAGCGCACGTGGCAGGTGGCTGCCATATTGGATGGTGAGGGTTAAACTGTCAAGGGTGTGAAGGAATCCTCAAAGCCCCCTCCCCAGGTTAGCCCAAGGCCAACGCCCAGTGGGCCTCCCACGGTCTTGCTTCCCACTCCCCTGGGATCTTTTCAGGCTGGGGGCATTGAGAGTGACAAGGGGACCCCCAGGAATTAGACCACTCAGCGTGGGAGGTGCAGGCATAGCGACATGATCAGGAAGACACAAACCAGAGGGATGCCCTCGTCCCATGTCACCAACCTCGGGTCTTAAATCAGGAGGTAGGGAAGGTAGGGAGAGCCCTCCCGACAGGAAGCCGAGGCATCCCTGGAGGGGTGGGTGTCAACTGATGCTTGCATTGAAAATTGGGCTTTTGTGAGTTTGGGGTTTTGGTTTGATTTATTGTTTCTGTCTCTATAAGCCCCACACTGCCCACTCATGAGATTTCAGGGTCCAGGAAAGGTGGATGGTGAAATAAGCAGAACTGGTTTTCAGAAGATTCCCGCCACGTGTGCCACCGCCCGCTCACTCCTGGCTTTGAGCTTCCCAAACCCCTCTCACTGCCTGGTTCCCCGGGAATGGCAGTCCCTCCCCACAACACGTGCTGGCAACCGTATCATCTCCGCAGGGTAGGGGTATTCAGAGTCAGAGCCTGCCCTCCTGCCAGAAGGTCAGTACATTTTAAAGGAGGAAGCCTGGATGGTAGAGAACGTATTTGGGGGAAGATGGGCCTTTTTCAGGCCCCTCAAGACACCATGGGCTCAAAACTCCTGCCCCTTTCCAAGAGGAGAGAAGTAGGGACAACTGGGGGTGGCGGAGTGGTATCAGGAAGAATCAAGGGGACCTGCCTCTGGGCAAGAAGACATTGAAATAGAACAAGTCTCCCCCACAAAGCCCCCCACCCGTCCCCAGGCCACTGTGCCCAGGCAGGGCACGAAGTCCTGTAGAGCTGCCCCCTCGAGGCTCACCACTGCCGCGCTGGGAGCCTCTGCCTCCACGGGTAGGAGGTAGGGGAATGAATACTTCCAAGGCAGTGAGGACTAAAGGGGGTAATGGAAGGTCAAAACGCCGCAGCAGAGGGCCGAGCTCCTCCCAGGCTTTCAGGGCAAGAGACTGAGGCTGTTTTCCCCTTTTCCAGGAGGTTCCCTCAGCGCTCCGATGATCTGATGCGCTTAACTTTTTGTCGAAACGCATTTGCTCTTGAGGCGGTGTGCGGGGTGAGAGCCTAAGACGCGCATCTTTTGGCCCAGATGCCGGCCCTGGCGTTTCGTGGCTGTTGAACTCTGAGCAAGTGATTTATTTCAACCTTTTGAGCCTAGGCTTCTTCGGAGATCAGATGGGGAAAACAGTGCCAGTCCCCAGAGTTGTTGGGTTCAATAAGCTTCAGCTGACGCTCTTGGCATGGGCAGTAGCCCGAGGTGGGAGCTTGGGAAGGGTTAATTCTGGTTAGTTGGCTCTTCTGGAAACCTCGTGGAGCAGGCAGAGTGGGGCACATTTTCTCTACTGATCATCGCTCAGGGCAGTGAGCGTCTGAAGTGTCCACATTTTATATGGAAGCTACCGGGCCCAAACGACCAAACATTGGCTGCCCCTTCCTTTGCCCTTGATTCTAGAGTTCAAGTTCATGATGTCACCCGATTCCCTCTCCTACCATTTTGCAGAAAATCATTTCAGTGAAATGTCTTTCCCCAACCCTCAGAGGCAGGGGTTGGATTCAGCGGCGCCCGGTGTCCCCCCTCCCTTAGCATCTCCGAGCCCCAAGTGCCTCCCTTTGCCCCGTGGGCTTGTCTCTCTGCCCTGTCCCAACACTTCAGCACGTGACACTGGATTAACATGGGGGAAACTGAGGCACAGAAAAGTGATAGGACTTGCCCCAAGTCACGCAGTGGTTAATCAGGGGTTCTGGGGCTCTTTTCACATCTGGGTGGCTCCAGAGCCCTTCTCACCAGGACACCAAACAGACCCCCATCCCTAGGCCTTCAGGTTCATCTGAGAGTCTGGGAAGTAGATCAAAAATCCCAGTGATCTGTGACCTTCAAGCCCTATAGCAGCCTAGGGAACACTGAGAAAGACTTTAGTCCCTGGATATGAGATGTGCAGTTGTAAGTTTTATCTCTGAATCCACCTGCTGTTTACCTGGCCAAAACATGTGTCTTGCTTTTGTAGTTGATGTCCTTCCCACCACTCCGCAGCCCACCAAGAAGACCACTCCCAAGAAGAAAGTGTTACGGTTCCCAAACCTAGTGACCCGGAAGGGTGAGTTCTCCCACACCCCTGGATTCTCAGAAGGGCAGCAGACACTCTCCCTCCCTCCGTCCCTCCCTGCCGTCATTCCTTCCTTCCTTCCGCAAGCCCTTCCCAAGTGTGGACTCCAGCCTGTTTCTCTAGCCCTGAGCTGGGGTCTGAAAGGGAGCTGAGTGTGACAGCAGTGCTATCGTCCAGCAGCTCACACTCTAGTGGGAGACACACTCCCAAATCATCACAGGACAAAACTCAATGAAGGATACATCCACCCAAAACTTGCATACAAATGTTCCTAGCAGGATTAAAAAGTAGAAACCACTCGAATGTCTACCACCTGATGAATGGATTGACAAAATATGAACTCTCTATACAATGGAATGTTATTTAGCCGTAATCAAGAGTGAAGTAATGATCTGCTACCACATGGATGAATCTTGAAAATATTTTACAGCGGAAGAAGCCAGTCACAAAAGACCATATCTTATATGACCCCCTTGATATGAAATGTCTAGAATATGACATTGCTTGAAGACAGAAAATAGATTAGTGGTTGCCTAAGGCTGGGGGATTGGGGAAGGAATGGGGGGAAGACAGCGAATGGGCACAGGATTTCTTTTGACGGGGATTAAAATGTTCGAAATTAGATTGGGCGATAGTTGCACAACTCTGTGACTATAACAAAAACCATTAGATTATACACTTTAAACGGGTGAACTTTCCAATATATAAATTATCTCTTAATAGAGCTGTTAACAAACAAAAAACTCAACCCAAAGGACCAATGCTTTGGGACTGACATATACACACTACTGTATGTAAAATAGATAACTAATAAGGCCCTACTGTATAACATAGGGAACTCTTCTCAATACTCTGGAATGACCTATATGGGAAAAGAATCTAAAAAATAGTAGATATATGCCTATTATAACTGATACACTTTACTGTACAGCAGAAACTAACACAACATTGTAAATCAACTAGACTCCGATAAAAAGTAATAAAAAAAGACAAAGGACCAGTACTTTAACCTTCCCCAGTTTTGATGCCTAATAGAGGACCTAGCACACAGTGTGTGCTTTATATATGTTTACTAGTGAGTAAACCAGCTCACTGCTCTGTGCTACACGCACCAGACACCATAGCTGAGTACACACACGCACACGCACACACACACTTGCCTCGAACCCATCAGTCAAATGTGTTTCTGGAAAAACACTGACCTCTGTCCCCCCCAAAGTTACTGGTGACGAAAAGAAAGTGTCACCTGCTCCCACCCATAGGACAAACCACAAGCAGCTGCACCAGGGCCGCCTCATGCTACTGGTGTTGCTTTATCTTAAATATTTATATAAAGTATCAGAAAGAGTCTGGGGGGAGGCATCTAGCAGGATCCAGGGCATGGGAGAGGGAAGCTGCCACGTGAGTTCACAGTCAAAAGCAAATCAGAACCCACGTACAGAAGGACAGAGCCTTAGGGAACATAAAGGCGGAGACAGAACGAGCTCATTTATAAAGTATGCCCCCCAACTTTGCCTAAAGGATTTCAGGCAGGGTATAACCAAAAAAAGGACACAAAAGGCCAAGACAGTAGAGGCACTAAGATGAGGATGTAAAACCTGGGTCTGTGCCCTGGCTCTGGAAGAACCAAAAAACCCAGTGAAGCAAAGAGCAGACCCCAAGTCACGTGGCATCACTAACACCCCTCCTCCCACCACAATGATATAAAGAAACAACCCGGGCATCAAAGCCTTCATCCTGGCGCTAAATTCTAGAAAAAAATCTGCTCTGTTCATTCTTATGTAAGGACCGCTGAGTGATAGTGAATTCAGTAACACTTTATAAATGATGGAAAAATGGTCTTCAGATTTTTTGCATCATTTCTGGTACCAACCCTCAGTAAAATCCCAGGGTAGAATGCAATTCCAACATTAGTAGGTTATTAAGAATAACCAGGATGTGTGTGAAGGTGGCCAGGTTGGGGGGAGGGGCGTCAAGGGGAGTAGGTGGAGGTTGTATCGGGGGTGAGGACCATGGGGAGGTGTAGCCTAGTGGTAAGTTAGCCAGGCCTAGGTCTGAATCCCTGTCTACCGCTGCTTATACTGTGCGACCTTGGGCAAGTGATTCAGCCTCTCTGAACCTCAGTTTCTTTCACCTGGCAAGTGGGAATGCTCACCTGGCTGCAGGCAAGGCAGGATAAAATGCGATACTATACACAAGGCGCTCAGCTTGGTGGGGCACCTAGACAGAGCTCAAAGCTTGTTATCATGAAAGAAACCCACAGGCCGCCATGGGGAGGGGCCTGCTCCCCTTGAGACAAGCCGGGGAGGTGCTGGGGGACAATTTCTGAACTGCTGTCACAGGAACAGTGTGGTGAGATACAGATCTCAGGAGACCCCAAGACTCGAGCGAGGCAAAGAAGGTGGGGCTGAGTGTCGCTGGTGTGTCTCTGGCCACTGGCTCCCTGCCCAAGCAGACTTTTCGCCACCTTTACTAGAAGCGGCAGTTTTCCTGGTAGGTGATCGCGTTTCACCGAGGACCCGAGGATGGGTAGCTGTCTCTCGGCCTCTAGTTCAGGTCGTAGCTCAGGAGGCCTCCCCTGACCCTTCTCCCCGATCCCTGCAGCCTGTGTCCACCTCCCTTACTTAAAACATTATCCAGGCATAATTTGCATGTCATAAAATTCACCCATTTCAAGTGCATGTCTCAATGATTTTTAGTAAATTTACCGAGTTATACAACCATCACCACAATCTAGTTTTAGAACATTTCCATCAAACTGTCAGATCCCTTGTGCCTGTTTATAGCTAATCTCTGTTCCCACCCCAGCCCCTGGCAACTGCTAATCTACATTCTGTTGCTATAGATTTGCCTCTTCTGAACATTTCATACAAATGGAGTCATAGAATATGTGGTCTTTCATGCCTGGTTTCTTGCACTTCACACCATGTTTCTGAGGTTCCCCCAGGTCGGGAGAACCATGGGGGAGATGAGAGGGAGGCAGACAGAAACCCTCACGCATCAGAGGTGGGAAGGACTTCCAAGGGCCTCTCACCCAACCTTCTTCTCCACGTGGCACCATGCAGCCTTGGTGATGGCAGGCTCCCTCCCACGGAGCAGCCCACTGCATCCCTTCTGCCACCTCTCCTGCCCTTAAGCTGTCACGATGGGACTGGCAGGGGCTGTAGAACTCGGGGCATCTGGGTCCAAATCCTGGCCCTGCCTTTTAGTATCCAGGTGACCTAGGGCATGTAATTGAACTTCTTTGAATCTTGGTTTTTGCTGAACTGTAAAATGAGAGATAAAAATGACAGTAATACCTTCCTTCCTCACAACATGGACGTTTGTAGTTAGTACTATACTTGGCACATAACAGGTCTTCAGTAAACCTTCTCCCCCTTCCCTGACATCGAAAACTCTTTCTAATTTTTTTAACCTTGAGCTCAAATCTGCAGCCTTTCCCTTTTCACCCATGGGTCCTCATTCTGCTCCCTCAGCTACTCGTAGGGACCAGCGACAGGGACACAAAGGGTGCCAGAGAAGGATTTGGGGCATCGATGATATAAACTCTGCTGTTTACATAGCATACAAAATGGGCAAAGGAACAAATAGGCAACTGATAGAAGAAAAATCATACGTGGCCAATCTATGAAAATAGGCTGAAATGGACAAATGGTGAATTGAAGTGAAATATCATTTTTCACCCACTGGACTGGCAAAAACTAAAAACTTTGATAATGCCAGGGGTCGGCAGGGTGCACAACGGGTGATTAGGAATGGAATTCACTGCAGCCTTTTTGGAAGGCATTTCACAGTATCTGTTATAATTGAAGATGGATATAGTCTATGGTTAGTAGTTCTCGTTTACAGTATCTGCCTCCGGCAGGCTCCTGCATAAGGAAAGAAATGTACCTGGATGTTTTCTGCAGAGGTATTTGCAAAACACAGGAAACAAACAAAATGTCCGTTAAAAAAAAAAAGAATGTGCTGGCATGTTTAAGTGAAGAAAAAAAAAAAAACCTGGTTGCAGAACAATTTGTACTATATAAGCCTCTGTATTTTTAAAAGCTCTATGGGATGTATCTATGTAAATTATGTATGTGTACATGCAAATTAACAATGACAGTTACTTCTGTGAAGGAGCTGCGTTGCCAAGGGGCATTCTAACCATATACTTAAATCTTTTACAGTGAAAATATATTCAGGTATTTCTTCTGAAATTGAAAGTTTTAAAAATAAATAAGAAAAATCCCATTACCAGGCATGCAAATTGTCTATCTCATTTGAACATAAATAGCTCCTGAGTTTATTAATTTTAAAAATTTGCACATGGGACATGAAATTTTATATATGAAATGATCTCAATGTGTTTAAAGAGCCCAGAAAAAAGACTGGAAGGAACTACGTAAACAGCAGTATTCTCTGGGAGGTGGGGCTTCCAGTTGATTTTTCCCTCTCTGTGTTCATCTGCACATCTCAAATATTTAATATGTGTGTGTTTTCCAGGCCCATCCTGTGCCCCCCTCATTGTCGGCCCACTGGTGGCTGTCGTCCTTGTTCTGCTGGTGTTCTTGGGCGTGGCCATTCACCTACACTGTAAGTTGTGCCCTCCTGGGCCGTCATGGCGACCCCTTTTGCTGTTGGAGGTGTCCCTGAGGGTCCTTCCTTCTCTAGGGAAGCAGGGCACATGGCAGCCTGTTGGAAGTTTGCCCCTCCAACCCTGAACCCATGATAGTTCCAAGAAGTGATTCTTGGCCTGAGGCCAAGCTTCAGGGATCAGAGAACACCCTGTCTCTGGAGTCAGGCGAACTTGGATTTGAATCCAACTCTGCTGATTCCTGATCTAGTGACCTTGGGCATATGCCCCGGCCTCCTTGAGCCTCAGCTGCCTCACCCCGGGTAACCATGTTACCTACTTCCCAGGGCTGCTTTTGTAAAGTCCCGCCCAAGTGCCCGGCTCGGGGCACGTGCTCAGTAATCAGGAACACCCGTGAGCAGTTGGGACGGAAGCAGTGCACAGAGATTGTGGTAGGGTTTGGGTTATGTTCCCAGAAGCTAGAAATCCTCCCCTCTGTGAGGCTGTGGGGAAACTCAGAGATGGCTGCTGCACCCCGTCACTTCAGAGGTGAAGCTCCCCCTGGGAGCTTCAGGGGAGGCCCACACAGCTGGCCAAGAGCCCAGAGCCCCAGACTCTAGCCCTGACTCTTCTGCTCACCTGTGCCACCTTGTGCAAGTCACTTACCCTCTCTGGGCTTCTGTAAAATGGGACGGGGTGGCCCACAAGGACGTGGACTAGATCAGTGGCTCTTTCATAGGTCACAGACCCCTTTGAACGTATGATGGCAATATGGACCCTCTCAGCAGAGAAATGCACCATGTGCAAATTTTGCATACAATTGCCGCCCCCAAAAAAGGGATCCATTTATTCCATTCTAAGAACCGTTAGAGTTCAGTGGTCTGCAGACTTTTTTTTTTTTTTTTTTTTTTTCGGTACGCAGGCCTCTTACTGTTGTGGCCTCTCCCGTTGCGGAGCACAGGCTCCGGACGCGCAGGCTCAGCGGCCATGACTCACGGGCCCAGCCGCTCCGCGGCATGTGGGATCCTCCCAGACCAGGGCACGAACCCATGTCCCCTGCATTGGCAGGCGGACTCTCAACCACTGCGCCACCAGGGAAGCCCTGCAGACTTTTTTGATCAAGGACCTCATCAGTAAAAAAATCTACTAGTTATAAACCCTAACTTCAATTAGCTGTATTTATTTATTTAATATATTATGTATGTATATATTTAATATATAATTATAACTATATTTATATTCTTAAATGATTAATATTTATGCTAGCTGTGTTTATTTAATAGTCTATGCATGTTATTAAATGTGCTTCAATAATAAAAAGGATGAGATAAACATGTAAATAGACATGCTCATCTTTCCTTCCTTCTTCCCAGGGGGAAACCTTGCACTTTCCCAGAATACACATGCTCTGATTTAAGACCACCTGTCTGTACAACCTCTGCTTCCTGACCTGCTGTGAAGGGCAAGGTGGCACATTTAAGGGCACACAGACTGCCACTTACTAGCTACATGACTTTGGGCAAGTCATTCAGTAACACACTCACTCTCTATGTCAGCTTCCCCATATGCAAAACGGAGATAGTAAGAGTACCAACCCTTAGGTTTGCCGTAAACAGTAAGGGAGTTAAAACCCATGAGGTGTCTGGAGCAGAGCCTGGCACCAAGGAAGTGGTCCGAGGTGTCAGCTGCCCCTTCATCGCCCTCCTCCCTCTCTGGGGCTCGGTGTCAGTGGCTCACAGCCCATGCCAACCAGCGGTCTTGTTTTCTCCTTCCAGGCCTGCAGAGGAGAGCTCGGCTTCGCCTCCTGAAACAGTAAGTGGTTGGGGCCTTGGAAAATTGCCTGGGCCGCAGCCCTGGGTGTGGCCCCGGCTTCCTCAGCCCCTGCTGCTGCCCATAGCCTCCAACTGCGAGAGCCCCAGACACACACCACCTTCAAAAAAATCACACACTGTGTCAATAGATGGGCTCATGGAGTTCAGGCAAAGAGAGAACCTAAGCAAACAGAATACCGATGAGTCGTCTAAGTATATGTCAAGTATGGTAAGATTTAGCTCTTAGCTCTCCTGAGAATAATAGTGAACTCTTTTTTTTTAATTTTTATTGAAGTATAGTTGATTTACAATGTTGTGTTAGCATCAGGTGTACAGCAAAGTGAGTTAGTTATATATATTCTTTTTCAGATTCTTTTCCGTTTTACGTTATTACAAGATACTGAATAAACAATCAACTACTGCATGGGTAGAACCAGTAGGATATCCCAAACTCTTTGCCACCCGTTATTTCATTCAACTTGGTCCTGCGTGACACGGGAGGGTTACTTTTACAGATGAAAACTTGCTCAAAGCACTTGGAACAGTAGAGAGCAGCCTCGAACTCGAAGACAAGTCGGTTCACCCCAAGGCCAGCATCTCCACCAGTGAAATTCCTTCCCTCCTGGTGGTGTGTGTTGGACTTGACCCCACCTGGGTCCCAGGAGTTGGCAAAGTACATTGTGTTTGTATACATTGTGTTGTATAGTTGCTTAAACATGCCTGCTGCATTTCATGGGCAATTTTCGATGGTAACTTTGATGGTGTGCAATTTTCACTTTACGTGCTGGATTTAGAAACGACCCCGTACTTAAGAGACAGTAACTTAAGTGTATTTGTCGAACTCTAGACCTCCAGAATGTTCTGTTCAGAATCTTCCGTGTGGTGACCTGTTGTGGAGAACGACTCCCCCTCAAGGAGCTGCCTGTGTTGTGCCTCCCCCTCCCCCCTTCGTTTTAACTTGTTTCCCAGTGATTTGATGCCAGTTTGGGAGGAGTCGGCTGCAGGACCTCATGCTATGGCAAACCCCAGGGGTTCCGAGGATCAGCTCAGGCGAGGAAGGGGCTGGGGGTGGCCCCGGGTGGGACCCTAGCCCCCCTCACCCTTTTCATTCCGAACAGCTCTGCTTTCATCCGTTGCCTGTAATTACACTTACCTGTAAGATGTCGTTGAACAAAAGCGTTTGTGGCTAAAAAGAAGTCTGAAAACCACCTCTGGTTTTGCTATCATGATCCAGGTGTGGATGAAATAGTCCCTGGGCCTCAAAGATCAGCTGTTACTAATTCAGGTCGCAATTTGGGGCAGACATTCCCCAGCCTCTAACTGGCCTTAGAAAATCATCTAGCGGCAGGCCACGTTCCTCTGGTCCCCTAGTGTGCATGGGTGAATCCCTTACCTTAGAAGGTACCGCAGGAAGTAACACTATTCAAAGCTAGAGTTCTTAGGGCTGCTTTTTTTGAGCATTTCAATTTTTCTTAATGACTGAGTTGGGCCCTAAAAACATACCAACACAAGACTCTTGGCCCTAGGCTACTTACTTGGAGTGGAGCCTTGCATCCTGACGTGCCATTTATCTCTCTTACAGGAAATACAATAGCATTTGCCTGATAAGTGGTTTCACAGCTTGCTGTTGTTTTCAGGTTTTATAAGTGAGCGGAGGATACGTTTTTGGTGTCCTGCTACAAAAATACATTGGTCGGTGATGAGCGAGATCTGGAAAACTGAGAGAGAAAGGACACCCTCAACCATGGAAGTGTCACTGACCTGCTGAAGCTGCCTGCTTTTAACTACTGCAAGTTCTTTCTGTGGGCCTCGTGCATGGGAGCAACTTGTTACACGGTCATCGGGATCTTAGAGAGAAGGCTTCAGAACCCCAGGGCACTTTCTGAAACTTGCAAGGCAACTTGCAAGGAGGATTGAGTACAAAATAGCTCCAGCGCACCACTTCCGGCTCCTGTACTCATCCTGGGTTGGGCTGGGAATTTCAGTGTTGGCCATCCAGCCACCACCTTGCTTTGTCCAGGTAAGGCAGTGACATTGAGACCCGAGTCTCTCGTGGGATGGCGCTGGGATGGGTCCCTTTGGTCTTCCCAGGCTGGGGCTGACCCTCCTCACAGAAGGCCCCAGAGAGCAGACCCAGACTGGAAATGAGGCTCCCAAGAGGGACTGACCTGGCTCCCACAGTCACTTCAGGTTCTGAGGACCTCCTTTGGGGCTTGGAACTTGTGGATTGGGGGACATGAGGCCACTTGATCTCCCACCAGGAAGTCATTCAGCTTTCACCTCTGCCCTCCCATGTCTTGTATGTTTCTTCTCTTACTCTCTGTTCTTGTTATGATAATATCTTGGTTGTAAAAATAAAGTCTTGAGTCAATGATGCACATGGCTCCTGTGATGTAAACACACAAAAGCTCATCTACGCGGCAAAGATGTCCGGTGCTCAGTTAAAAAGAGATGAGAAGGTTAAAATGACTATGTCTTCATTTTGCGTCAAGCTCTTCACTTGCCCCCAAACGTGCTGTACTCCACAGTGTAGGTGCAGAGAGAAAGCCTGGCCAGGTTGGAAGCACCCAGCACCCAGAGCCAGGTAGCAGGTGCCCCAGGGGCCACCACCCCTCCAGCCCACCCCCAAGTTGCCTTCACTAGCACCTGTTCACTCCTACCGAGCATGGGACCCCAGGGACTCCTGGCCACGAGGCCGGCGACCTTGCACCAAAGAGAAGGTGAGACACATCAGGGTCTCTGTCACATGTTCATTAATATTTTACTGTCTCTCAGCTTCAATAGTCGAAGAAAGATGCAAGGAGAAAATGCTGAGCTGGGATGAAGGAGTTATAAAAGCCCCTGGAGCTTATCTTAGTTCCCCAGCCTGGGCTTGAGCAACTTAAGAGCTATTGAGCCAAAGAAGAATCCAAACTTTGGCTGCATTAACAGAAGCACATGGCCCAGGTCAAAGGAGGAGAGAGTCCCACCTGCTTTTCCTGGCCAGCCCAGGGCTGGGAGGTGGGATTTAAGCAGGGCAATGGCAAACCAGGCCGTCTTCAGAGGCCTCTGGCAGCCGCAGAATGTGACGAAGGGCCAATGAGACCGTCTCCCAGCATCTGAGAGGCTCTCTGTGGAGTCAGGGGCGCAGCAGGACTCTAGCAGTGGTGGGTGGGAGTTAGAAGGGCGTAGATGCAGGAGGTGCTCAAGAGAAACTGACTCTTACTGCCCATCAGCTGTAAGGACAACAGAACGGGCTGCCTCCCAAGGCTTACCAGACTCTTCCGGGGTTCACTTTGCTCCGAGACGCCCTGTTTAATAATAGACTAAGGCCCAGACATGCAGCCTACCCTCCCTGAAGGCTCACACCCTGTCCGCAGAGGAAGTAAGAACAGATCTCAAGGCCCCCCAGCCCACTACGGGCTCTGCTATTTCGCTGCATCCCCCCGCTACTGTCTTTGTGATTGTGTTTAGTTGTTTGTGCGTTTGCATGGGGTGAGGTTTGGGGTTCAGGATGGGGGGGGGGTGCCTTTCTGTTTTCTGTGCAACAGGCACCTGCTGGGGCAGCCTGGGCTCCGTCTGCCCGGGGAGCTGGCACTGGTTTGGCTGCCAGCGGCAGGGGCTGCGGTGAGGAGGTCTGCACTCAGCACCTGACTTTTGTTTTGAAGAAGGAACTGAGCATTTGCTACTTTCTGGAGGGCCATTATGGCAAAATATCAAAAATTTTTTTCTTCATTTAGCTGTCTTTTGACTAGCAATTTCACTGTTCGGCACGTATCTTAAAGAAACACATCTCAAAGTGATGTGCGCAAAGAAATATGCCTCAACTTGTTCCTTGCAGTGTTGCTTATTAGCCAAAAATTGGAACCAATCCAAATGTCCCCCAAAAGGAACCAGTTAGATCAATTGTGACGCAAGGGACTCCACGCAGCTGTGAAGGAATGAGCTAGAAGCCTATACACTGGCATCAAATGATGACCGCTACATCTGCATCTATTATAACATCTGTATTGATGATTCTCATTTTACATGTAATACGTTGTCACTGTTAAAATTCAAGCACAGATAAAAACAGGCAAATATATATAAGTTAGAAGTCAGGATATGGGTACCCTTGGTGCAGGGATGGTCATGAGAAGGGAGTAGGAGGTTTGGGGTGGGCATGTCCTGTTTCTCCATGTGGGAGCTGGTCATAGGGGTGTGTTCAATTTGTGAAAAGTCAATAGAGCTGTACAGTCATGAGATGTCAACTTTCATATATAGCTATGGAAATAGATATACATTAGACTTCTATAAAGAGATATTTTAAAAATCCAAGTACAGAACATTTCAGAAATGTGTAAAATTGGTATTTGAAAGTTTCTTGTTCTTCCAGATTTTTCCTGCATGTACTTTTTAAACAGAAAATTGAAATCTTATAAAATATAATATACGATATATAACATAGAATATTGAATCTTATTGCTTGATTTTTTTTTTCTCTAATCAAGACCGCTGGACATATTTGTTCCAATATGAATAGAAAAAGGTCTGGAAGGATATGCTCCAAACTGTTGATGGCCTTTCCTCTGGGGAATTTCCATTTCTGCATGGTACATTTCCGTGGTCTGTGAATTTTTACAATAATCATCTATTATTTTTATAACTGGGGAAAAAACGGAGGTTTGGAAAAAAGAAACAACTTCTTTTAAAAGAGGCTCTGGTGATTGTAATCTTAAAAAATTGGAATCAGTTTAAATATCCATCAGTGAGGGATTTGTTCATAAATCATGATTTTTAAAAATCTGTACAACAGAAATCACTGTGACGCACGCTGATACGGCTGGACAACAGGACCTAACTCTACCAGCTGTACAACATTGGGGGAGCTACTTGACTTCTGTGAGCCTGTTCTTTCCTTTGAAATGGGCGCTCCAGCAGTATCTCCTCCTTGGTCTTGCTGTTGGCCTTGAATGACCACAGATAGGAGGGTCTGGGGCAGTGCTTGTTTCCTCCCCTCCCTTCCTCTTAGTGGGAAGCAAGGGTGGAGGGTTCTGGGCCCCAGCTTGCAGGTGTGGCGCCCGCCCAGCCCCAGCGGGGCCAAGTTCAAAGGAAGAAGGGGGCTCCCACATCCCCCTCCTTTTCATCCTTACTCAGCCCCACCCCCTCACCCCAGCCGCTCACTCTCTACCTGTGGGAAGTGAGCAACTTGTTTTCAGAAAGTCATCCCCGGCCCCGTGTGGGCTACAAAGCTGATCGAATCTACCACCCAGTCAAAGGGAAAGAGAGAAAGAGCCCTGTCTTCAGAGGCCTTTCCAGGCGTGGAGGACAAAAGAGATTTTCTCTGTCACTTCTTGGGAAACCTCCTCAGATGCGTCACTGACACTCCTCAGTGGCTGTGAGTCACTGGCTCCTGGTGTCCTCCTGCTGCAAAGCTCAGCGCATCAACTCCAACAGAAGGGAACCATAGTCCCCAGCACTGGATCAGTTTGAGAGTCACAGAAATATGCGAGACACGTGTGATTCTTTTTTTTTTTTTTTTTTTTTTTTAGCGGTACGCGGGCCTCTCACTGTTGTGGCCTCTCCCGTTGCGGAGCACAGGCTCCGGACGCGCAGGCTCAGCGGCCATGGCTCACGGGCCCAGCCGCTCCGCGGCATGTGGGATCTTCCCGGACCGGGGCACGAACCCGTGTCCCCTGCATCGGCAGGCGGACTCTCAGCCACTGCGCCATCAGGGAAGCCAGACACGTGTGATTCTAATCAAGCCGAAAGCAGAAGTGCTGAAAAAGGCACGCCTGTTCCTGCACAGTATCACTGGTTCTCCGGGGTCGTGTTTTTTTCCATCAATTGACGGCATTTTACATGCGCGTCCTCATCGTTAGAGCTTAACTTCTGCTTCTAAGTTTGAATGGAAACTGCCTACCTCTCTGTTCATATATTATTTTTTGATTAATTTTTATTGGCGTAGAGTTGCTTTACAACATTGTGTTAGTTTCTGCTGTACAGCAAAGTGAATCAGCTATACGTATACATATATTCCCTCTTTTTTGGATTTCCTTCCCATTTAGATCACCACAGAGCACTGAGTAGAGTTCCCTGTGCTCTACAGTAGGTTCTGATTAGTTGGCTACTTTATACATCGTATCAATAGTGTATATAAATCAATCCCAATCTCCCAGTTCATCCCACCACCCCCTTACCCCTTGGTATCCGTATGTTTATTCTCTACATCTGTGTCTCTATTTCTGCTTTGCAAATAAGTTCATCTGTACCATTTTTCTAGATTCCACATATATGCGTTCATATACGCTATTCGTTTTTCTCTTTCTGACTTACTTCGCTCTGTATGACGGTCTCTAGGTTCATATATTATTGATGGCAGGCCATCTCCCATCCTGCCCCTCATTTCTGTGAACTAATTATCTGTCCCTCTCCCTGCAGTTAGTGACCCTCTTCCTTAGGCTGTTTGCTGCCACTTCAAATATATTAACTTGGGCAACATCTGTGTGCCCAGCCCACCCTGTGCTGGGATGAAGGTGGACAGGACGACAGAGCACAGCCCTCCAGACTCACATCTGCCACCAAAGAGGCTTCTAGGCTGCAGTTCCCTTCTTTCTAGCCATTCCCTCATTTCCTGGAGTGAGAGGACCAAGACCTGTGGGAACCCTCTGGCCCCATCCTGCCACCTGCACAAGTGGTCAGCATTCCCAAGCCCTGAGGCCAGAGTCTATGTGAATAAACAAACAAGCGACTTCCTTCACTCTGTATGACAGACTCTAGGTCCATCCACCTCACTACAAATGACTCAATTTCGTTTCTTTTTATGGCTGAGTAATATTCCATTGTATATATGTGCCACATCTTCTTTATCCATTCATCTGTTGATGGACACGTAGGTGGCTTCCATGTCCTGGCTATTGTAAATAGAGCTGCAATGAACATATTGGTACATGACTCTTTTTGAGTTATGGTTTGCTCAGGGTATAAGTCAGAAAGAGAAAAACAAATACCGTATGCTAACACATATATATGGAATCTAAGAAAAGAAAAATGTCGTGAAGAACCTAGGGGTAAGACGGGAATAAAGACACAGACCTACTAGAGAATGGACTTGAGAACACGGGGAGGGGGAAGGGTAAGCTGTGACAAAGTGAGAGAGTGGCATGGACTTACACATAGTACCAAATATAAACTAGGTAGCTAGTGGGAAGCAGCCGCATAACACAGGGAGATCAGCTCGGTGGTTTGTGACCACCTAGAGGGGTGGGATAGGGAGGGTGGGAGGGAGGGAGACGCAAGAGGGAAGAGATGTGGGAACATATGTATATGTATAACTGATTCACTTTGTTATAAAGCAGAAACTAACACACCATTGTAAAGCAATTATACTCCAATAAAGATGTTAAAAAACAAACAAACAAACAAGAGAGAAGGCTCGCCTAGGAGGCCTCGTGTGCCCACAGGCAGGTTGCTCCAATGGCAGTGGGCCGGGAGCACCGCCCTCCCTCTCCGGCCCGTCAGCACCTCTCCTTCTGGATACCCCACCTAACCTTGCTGGGTATCCCAAGGCGGTGAGGACTCAACTTCTCCACTTTCTGAATGTTTACTCTGCCAAGTACAGTCGACAAACCCCCTGGAGAACAGAAGCTCAATGTATTAGACGCTAATTGAGCACCTAATGTATCCCTGGCACAAATCCTGGACTTACATCATCTTCGGGGACATGGACACAGGGCTGGCACCTGGGTGACGCCCAGAGTGAGTGCCCTTGGGAGACCTCACTCGCCCCACCCTCGAACCAGGCCTGAACAGTTGGCAAACAAGCCACCAGGTAAATACCCAGCTGATGGGAACACAGGCAAAGGCATGAATTGCTTCCTCACAGAAAAGCTGTGTTCCCACTGACAGAAGGGTTTGCAGCCTCTCACAGCAGATTTGTGGAGGTCTCTGTGGTTGGGTGCGGGCAACGTGAAGAGGGGAAGATTTGAAGTGTTGGCGGGAAGCGGAAGACCCTCCTTCACCCCCTGCATTCCCTCAGCATCCTGTGGGCCGAAAGCTGGCGGCTTGGCTAGACCTGCTGGCCGGGGAGGGCCAGGCAGGGCCAAAGGGAGGATGTGACTCCTGTCTCTCCCCTTTCTCCACACTCCGGGCCTCAACCAAGCTTGGGGGACCCAGAGAGATTTGGGGGTGGGAAGAAAGCTGACTTCTACAAGAGGAGCAGGCCTTTGTGGAAGACCTTCTCTGGACCCCGCTCAAAGCCCACCTCCCCAGAAACCCAGAACCCCATCTATGGTGGCCCACCCAGCCGTGTGGGGGGCTGACGGAGGCGCAAAGAAAAGCACTCTGGGGCTCAGACTGCACCCAGTCTTTCCTCCAAGGGCTTTGCACCTCCAAGGGCTTTTGCATCTTCCTCTATCAGGACTCTGCCAGCCCTGCCAGTGCATAAGGAGCTGATCCGTGGAAGAGGGAATGATGCTACTGAGGTTTTATCTAGGTAATATCCGAGTGAGTGTGCTGCTGTGTGTGAGGGGCGTAGAGGATGTTTGCCTTGTGAACTAGGCCTGATTTGATAGACGAGGCCTTTCAATGGACAGCTGTCCCATACTTGAGCCTGTTCAGACTCTGCTGAACAGAACAAAATCTCCCCAACGGCTTCCCTGCCCTGCTTTTAGTATCCAAACTAAATTAAGACCTCTGTGTGTATCTGTGTGTTTATGAGAAGAAGATATTCACATGTTCTCAATCTCCCGTCATAACCTCTACAGAAAAATTTCATCTTCATAGAATGAGTTGCGACTCGTCAAGGTTAAGAAGACATTTTCCAGAAAATGGAAACCCGTCGTTTGCCTACAAATGGTCACTGGGTGCAAATGTAAAAGCAGGATACCACTCGCTGCTGGAGAGAATGTGGACAGCCTCATGGGGGTTGTCGACGGTATCGTGAGACACTGCAAACGCCTCGAAAACAGTTTGGCAGTATCTAGTAGCGTCTAATATAAATCACATCCTCTAACTCAGCACTCCTGGGAATATGTCCCCTATAAAGGAAAAGCACCGCTACCTAAGAATAAATATACAAAATAAATATACCGCTACCTAAGAATAAATATACAAATAAATATACAAATATATAATATAAATAATATTATATATTTATTTATATAAATAAATATACAACAAATAAATATACAAATAACTGATGATTATTTCAATTTCCTTTACTTGGGTAAAATAAACACTGGCAACAACCCCAAGTTAATGAGTAGGGAATCACTAAATAAACTGTGATCTATCCACACCTTAAAATATCATACAGCCATCAAAGGAATGACTTAAAAAAATGATTTGGCAAGATTGCCAGGGACCCTCAGAGAACAAAGACAGAATGTATTTAAAATATGATCCTATTCTGCAAAGCAAATAATCATCTGCAGAAAACCCTCTACATATATATATATATATATATATATATATATATATATATATATATAACTGAGCGTATATGACTGCATGAGGAGGTATCAATATATGCCGCTGTAGAAGGACACCTAACTGACTACCAACATGAGGCACTGTGCTAAAAAGCACTGAAAACGGAACTAGTGTCTTTTAAGTAATGAGAGATTAAAACAAAAGTAATCCTTTTATATTTATTAACTTGACTGTTAGTTAAAATTCAATTTCACAACACATCAGAAAGCACTTAAGAATAGATATTTTTATTTATTCTGGCACTGTCCAATTCCAGAAAGGATTTGGGGCAGCTGACAAAGCTATATGCACAAAGGGAGCAGTAAGGACAAACCAGCAATGGGACGGAGCCGAGGCGGCATCACAGCGACCCAACACCCACCGGCCTTCAGCATCTCTAAGCTGGCTAATCTGGTGCACGTAAAACTTGATGTTTCTATATCCTTCAACCTGATATGATATCACCTCTTACTTTCCAGTTTTAGTTTTCCAATCACTCCAGATAATTTATTTTCTCCTCTAAATTTATCTAAAATTACAATTCACCTCCCCCCAAAGTCTGTACTGCTCCGGCTGTGGGATCGTGGTATGAACACTCAGGTCGCTCAGAAGCATGGTGAGATGAGAGAGCACAATTTCCACTCATCTGTACTTTTTTCCACAGAAGTAGAATTTGTTATTGCAGTAGCTGAACATATTATAGTTCCTGCATTTAAAAAGATGTATCTTGAACATATAGGTACAAGGAAGTTATTGACTTACTGAGAGGTTGTTCTTTGATCCTTTAAAAACTTTATTTTTTTCTAAAAGCTTGAGAACAAAACTCCTCCCATCTCCCCAAACTCTTAGTTTTTAATTTCTTATCAGGGTCTCAGAGTCAGGCTGACTTCTCAAAGTGTCAGAATCCCTGAGGCTGGTCTTCAGCCTCTTCTGTGACCACCCCTACCCGCTGAGACTGGGGGATCTTAAGTTTTCACACGAGCTTTTGTTACTGGTCGGCCACATTCTGAATTCTGGATTCCTTCTTCCTCACCGTGAAGGCCTGTTTTTCCCATCCTTACGTCCCAACAGAGGAAAAAATTGCAGAGATGGAAGAATGTGTGACTAAGTCATCTTTTGAGAATCAGAAAAGTTTTCTTTCTCAGAGGTAAGAGTCTCTCCCTCCCAAAGGGATTAGCAGCTACTAGACACATACTGGTCAGTTTACAATTACTGATCCCAGTAATTAAAATACAGTGATTCAAGAACAGACCCCGTAGAATATATGGACTATATGCTACAAGCGGCATTCACATACACGGGGAGAGCCTGGATTCTATAATAAAGGGTGCTGGGACAATTAGTAACTATTAGGGAAAAAGCAAGTTTTAGCCTTTCACATCTTGCAGCAAAAGAAATTCCAAGTGGTTTCAATAAGTGAATGTTTTAAAAATATATACTGAAGGACAGAAACCAGAAGATCAGTATTTTAATGAATAATAAACTGTAATAAAAATGAAAGACAAACTTGTTTCTAATACAGATTGGAGTTGTTCAAACAAAAAATAAACAAAAGAGGAATCCATTTTTAAAATGCATTTTACCAGATTACACCAGAAAATAATACTCCAGGCAGATAAGAGTGCTGAAAAATGAGCCCATGAGTATTCCATGGCTCGGAGTACAGACTGGTGCCATTACCGTGAAGGGCAATTTGGTAACACGTACCAAGAGCCATAAAGTTGTGTATATTTTTTGACCCAGCAATTCCACTTCTGGGAATTTATCATGAAAAGATCCTTATGGTTACACATAGGGATTATTAACAGCAAAGACATGCGAGCGTACTGAAAGCATGCTAAAAACCTAAATATCCACCAGTGAAATAAAAAAATACAACAATACAATGTAAAGAGAGCCCCTAAAATGATGCTGTGCAAGAATGCTTAGTAACTGGAAAGATATTCACAATATATTTGTTGTTTTTTGATTTTTATTTTTTATTGAAGTATAGTTGATTTACAATGTTTCAGGTGTACAGCAAAGTGATTCAGTTATACATATATATATTATTTTTCAGATTCTTTGCCATTATAGGTTATTGTAAGACATTGCATATAGTTCCCTGTGCTATACAGTAGTAGGTCCTTGTTATCTATTTTATACGTAGTAGTCTGTATCTGTGAATCCCAAATTCCAAATTTAGCCCTCTCTCCCCTTTTCCCTTCGGTAACCATGAATTTGTTTTCTATGTACACAATGTATTTTTTTTAAGATTTTTTTTTGATGTGGACCATTTTTAAAGTCTTTATTGAATTTGTTACAATATCGCTTCTGTTTTATGTTTTGGTTTTTTGGCCGTGAGGCATGTGGGATCTTAGCTCCCCGACCAGGGATCAAACCTGTACCCCCTGCATTGGAAGGCGAAGTCTTAACCACTGGACCGCCAGGGAAGTCCCCACAATGTAGTTTTATTTATTTATTTTTTTAACTCTTTATTTTATATTGGAGTATAGCCGATTAACAATGTCGTAATAGTTTCAGGTGCACAGCAAGGGGACTCAGCCATACATATACATGTATGCATTCTCCCCCAAACTCCCCTCCCATCCAGGCTGCCACATAACATCCCACAGCATATTTTTTTTAACTTATTTATTTTATTTTTGGCTGTGCTGAGTCTTTGTTGCTGTGCGCGGGCTTTCTCTAGCTGCGGCGAGTGGGGTCTACTCTTCGTTTCGGTGCGCGGGCTTCTCATTGCGGTGGCTTCTCTTGTCGCGGAGCACGGTCTCTAGGCGCACGGGCTTCAGTAGTAGTGGCGTGCAGCCTCAGTAGTTGTGGCGCACGGGCTTAGCTGCTCCGCAGAATGTGGGATCTTCCCGGACCAGGGCTTAAACCCGTGTCCCCTGCATTGGCAGGTGGATTCTTAACCACTGAACCACCAGGGAAATCCCGGCTCCACTTTTAAAAGAGAGAATCTGGAAGGTGACCTAACAGAGGCTGCCAGTTATATCTGTGGGGTAGAATTGTATGAATGTTTTCTTTGCCTCTTCTCTTTGCTTTGCTATATCCTAAATTTTCTCTAAAAAGACACATGACTTTGAAAATAATGTTTTTCAGGCTGTAACTATTTAAAACATAACTATTTTAAACATACAGAACTTCACACTCACACGTTGGCTCTGAACATCACAGATCCACCCTCTCTAGCCACCCTGAGGATTTCACATCTCTGAGTCCATGACTGTCAGAAAGGCATCTTACCCTCCAAACTGAGCTCCACAACAGCATTCCCTGCAGCTGCAAGATCTCCTCGAGAGGAAAAAAATCATCATCACATAACAAACAATAAAAAGAAATCTCAAATTTATACATCTATTTTTTAAAGTTGTCCATGGGTCTGACCACACACGCACACACATTTCTACTTGTTTTCAGAGAAGGGTGGCCTGCCTCCAATCTCACTAGAAGTTTAAAGTAACCAGATGACCCACACTTTCACGCACTGTTTACTGACATTCGATTCAACCTCAATGGCCAGCCACCATCTCCACTTATTAGGCACTTATTATGGGCTTGGTACCGTCCTGTTTTACCTGCACTGTCTCAACTAACCCCTCATGCACATATGCATTCTTGCTATTTTATAAGCAGGATGCTAAGCCCAAGCTCCAACAAGTCCCCGGGGTTGGAAAGCAAAAGGCAGAGACAGGAATACCACCACCCAGTGATACCTGGTGAGATGTCCTCTTCACACCCCAACCCGTGAGGACTGGAGCAAGACCAGTTGAATCTTGGGTCCTGCACAAGCTTACCTGGTCTTCTCACCATACAAAACCCCACAGTTCATGATCCCTGCATATAACACATCCCGTGGGCTCTTTCCCTACTCTTCCTGTGGCTGGAGCAAACTGCAACTAAAATTCGAAAACCTTTGCAATTGGTAAAATCCTATCTTTTAGAGTTATAGAGCTCTATGTTGGGAAAGGAACTTAAAGCCTATCTGATTCAGTTTCCAAAATAAGACTTCAACACCCTTTACTACAACCTTGCCAAGAGCTCGGCCCTCATCCCCGCATTTAAATACCTCCTGTGACATGGAACTCACATTCTCTGGGCAACCCAGTTCGCAGTTAACTAATTCCACTCGAAAATGTTTTTCTCAAAGGAAGTCCCTGCAAACTTCCAAGAACCGCTCAAAAGCAAGTCTACTCAATGACTGATACTTGACGGCAGTTCTGAATCACGAATGCACCAAGTTGACCTTTTTGCTGCCATAAAATTCACAGGGAGGGGAGTTTGGGGGAGAATGGATACATGTATATGTATGGCTGACACTATATATCAGGAATAATCTTGAACCAGCTCTCCTGGTTTTCAGGAAGTGGGTATTTTTAATTGCCACTCTTCACACCCAGCAGTGACACAGTAAGGTACCCATACAGAGAAGGTTAAGAGGGTGAGTTGGGGTTCCTTCCATGTGACAGGGCTCAGGCGATGCCCCCAGATGTACCGCCACCCTTCCTGGGTTCATCCGCTTTCCCAGCACATCTGTTGGTGTTCCCCTTGCCCAGAACCACTGCAACTTTCAATGGTATCACTATGAATTGAGCAGTGGTTCCTGTTTCCTCTTCATTTACAAACCCACACATCACAGATTCTCTGACTATTCCATTGTTTGCGAGAAAGTCACCACTTTAGGGTTGCTGTTTGTTTTGTTTATTGGGAGGAGCGCACTGGCTTTATACCTCCCTCACCCTGCCACCCCGCCAGGTGGTGTCGCTGGTTAAGCAGGGGACAGTGTGACCTTCACTCCCCTGGCCCAGATGGACTCCTCCGAGAGCAAATGCTCCCCACAAGACCGCACTTCCTCCCAGGGTTTCAAGGGCATATCAATACAAGAAAAATGAGACTTTCTAAAAAACCACCTAAAAACACGGGTGCCTCAGTCTGCTGGGTCTACAGATCTATCAGAGTTTGGGGGCACTGTCTTGGATGTTCTCCTCCAAGAGCTCCAGCCGGCGATGTCCACACATTCGGGTACGTGCTCCCCTTCATGACCAAATGGTGTCCCGTCCCTGAGAACAGGGTCACGGCTGCTCTCCTCGGTGCATCTCTGGGGGTGGCTGACAGACACCTGCTGAGTCACTGGGCCTGATACAGTCAGGTAAGTGCGGTAAAGGGTGACCGTGGATGGGCAGGAGATAAGCCGACCAGGAAGGAGGTGGTCCTTTCTGGAAAGCTCCCACGCCTTGGTGACGGTCTGTTGAGTACTCAGACTTGGAGGTGGTACCAAGAACGGGTCTCAGCAGTTTTCTTCTCCCTTGTATGTTCTGTTGGTTTCTTGCCAGAGGTGTCTGGCCCATGGGCATCAGCCAGTCGGAGGCTGAGCTGGCGGGAGCCCAGGCTCCCAGGGCAGGGTCTCCCCCAGGGCCTCAGGGCACCATCCACTAGCAGAAGTGCCGAGTGGTATCTGCCAGGGCTGCCGTTCGGACTTCAGCGTGATCACAGCAACCGCAAGCCAGCCACAGGCCTCTGTCTTTGCGTGCCTGGGGTCTGCTGCAACAGCTGGGGACTCTGAGGCTGCCCTTCAGATGAGGTCAGATTAAAACGTGCAAGAATTCCTGTACTCTGGACTCTTTCCCAAGGGAAGTTGAAGGAAATGGCCCAAGGAGGGGTTGGGGGGACACCTGAGGCAGGCAATTGACACCCATGAGCAAGGGGAGTCAGGCAGAGCTGCTGCCACCCTGGATCCCACCCGCACACCTGCCCCTTTTATGTGGGGACGTTATATAGGGCGGCCCCCCTCCAGCAGCTGTTTGGGCTGAGGAACAATTTCCCTTACAAGCACAGTTGCAGTGTCTCGGTTCTGACCTCTGTGGAAGGCCCACAGACACCTTGGTACCTTGGGAGGTCAAAACCGACAGGGCCCAAAGAAACTGCTCAGACCTTTGAAACCCAGTCTGGAGATCAGTCTCAGGAAAGGTTACTCTTGGTGTTATTCGAATTGTTTAACAGCATTGTTTGTGGACTTTAGAAATTATCGAAACAATGTAAATGATTGACAGTAAGAGGAAATTTTCATAAATTGTGGTCCATTTACTTGGCAGACAATTATTCAACGCTCAACAATGACAAATATCTTGTAAGAGGCTCAGAGAATGTTTATGCAAATAAGAAATGGAAAAACAGGACATAACGTTGCATTTACAGTAAGTAAGGTCTAGACGAGGCTTTAGGAAAGAAGCAGAAGAAAGCACACCTAAGTGTGCTCTGAAGAGTCTAGAATCTTCTTTTCATCTTCTGTGGTGGGCCCTGCTCCCCCTTCCTCTCCCCTCCTCCCCCCACAGGCCTCCCTCTGTCTTCCCCAGGCCCAGTGGAGTGATGAAACCTCCCTCCCCCAGGACCCTGGGAGGGAATGAGGGAGAGGATGCGGGGGCATAGGACTCTTTTTTTTTCTCTTTTCATTCGCTCTTTCATGCAATCACTTATTCAGTCTTCACTCACTTGCTCTTTGACCTTGGGCGGCAGCTTCTGGTCCCTATGCCTGTTTTCACTCCTACAAATTTAGAGATAACAATCGCCTGCCACTGTACCCACAGCCACCCAGCCGTAAACCAAGATGCAGAGCAAAGTGGCAGTTCCGGGCTTGGGCAGTGCTGGGTGAGAGGCTGCACTGACCTGTGCCTCGGCCTTGGTGTCTGGGAAGCAGGGCTCCCTGGCACCTGGCCCGGGAGGTCGTGCGGGTACAGAGTGTGGTAGAGTCAGCAGCCCGCACGAGATACTGGCGTTTGTTCCTGCTCTTGGCTGTGCGCTTGGCCAAGCCCCGGGCACTTCTTCCTCTCAACCGGGCGAGAGAAGCAGGTCTTCCACACCTTCCACCACACCTAAAATACACTCCTCAGCCCCCGGACCTGCCATCTCCCTCAGGACTCCTGCACGCGCGCTCACTCACACACACACACACACACACACACTCACCCTGCGCAAAGACCCCTTCCTCCTCATACTCTGTGTTCCCCTCCCTCTGCCCGGACCCCCCAGGGCTCCTCCTCGACTCCCTCCAGGACCCCTCCTCCACTCATCCGACAACACTTAGGTTTTCCAGAAAGCCTCCTGCGGTTCTCCGTCACCACACTCAGCGTACTTCTGAGGCTGTGTCCTTCTTTCTCTGTTTTCCCTTGTTCTCTCTGCGCCACTGCCCCGGAGACTGACCACGTGCGTTTCTTGAGCGTTGCTGAACCCTCTGCCTAGCACTGTAATATTGGCATAAATGAGCAAATACACATTACGTTTAAAATGAAAATAAATCGGGGGCTTGGTCCTTATCGTTAGAGAGCTTTAAAAATGATGGTGGAAAAGATAAATATTATATGATTCCACATAGAAGAGGTTCCTAGAGTAGTCACATGCATGGAGACAGAACGTAGAATGTTGGTGGGGGGAGAGTTAGTTTTTGATGGGAATGTGAGAAAGTTAGTTTTTGATGGGAATGTGAGAAAGTTCTGGAGTTGGATGCCACTGATATTGCAATGTGAATGTACCTGATGCCACTGAACTGTACACTGATTCAAATGGCAAATTCTATGTTATATACATTTTGCCACAGTTTTTGAAAATTTTAATAGTTGTGGGAAAGACATAAACATACTAAACTGGAAAATTATGAGACGACATAGGAATACACAACACAAACAATATGGAACAGAAAGCAACACACACACACACACACACACACACACACACACACTACTTGATTCAGCCCCAGAAAGACAGAAGCCGAGTTCTGAAGGCTGTTTCCGGGCAGAGTGCGGCTCTGCAGTGAGCACTGCTCCCCGGCAAGGGAAGTGAGTTATTTTTAAGTCTTCCATTTGTAAAAGTAATAGAATCGTGGTAATACACATCGCAGAAACTTAGAAACTAGAAAAAAGAGTGAGGAAAAAGCATCTTGATGTATTTTCACCTAATGTTTTTAAACATTTTTAGTTGTAATCATGCTGAGTGTATATTTTTATTAAGTATACTATAAGCATTTTTCTTGTTCTTACACAGTTTTCATAATTACAACAATTCATAATTTTTTTAAAAGATTTATTTGGTTGAACCGGCTCTTACACGGCAGGTGGGCTCCTTAGTTGCACGGCATGCGGCATGCATGTGGGATCTAGTTCCCTGACCATGGATCGAACCCGGGCCCGCTGCATTGGGAGCGTAGACTCTTATCCACTGTGTCACCAGGGAGGTCCCATCAATTCATGATTTTAATGTTTAAGATTGTATTGAGTGGATTATCATAGTTTACTTAAATGACCCTTTATTTCTGAACATTTCAATTGCTTTCAACCATTAACATCTCTGTTCATACCCTACTGTGACAAGTCTAAGATTACATCCACTGGAGAAATTTTCCAGAACATACGGGTACAAATATTTTTGTAGCTTTTAATACTTGGTTTCAAATTGCTTTCCAGGCCATCAGCAAGTACCAGTTCTACACCACTTTCACCCACAATAAAAAAGGTATCACTTTTTTATCGCCCTGCTGGGTTATAGGTGGGAAATACTTTTTCAGTGTTGGTATGATTCTGTATTAGGAGATTGCCACATTTTTTCAAAGACTTTGTATTTTTAGAGCAATTTTAGGCTCACGGCAAAATTGAAAGCGTACAGGGACTTCCCATATACTCCCTGCCCCCAGATATGTATATCCTCTCCCCTTATCCACATCCCCCATCAGTGGTACATTTGTTACAATTGATGAACACATCATTATCACCCAAAGTCCATAGTTTACATTAAGGTTCACTCTTGGTGTTGTACATTCTATAGGTTTGGACAAATGTAATGGCACGTATCCATCATTATAACATCATGCAGAGTAGTTTCACTGCCCTAAAAATCCTCTGTGCTCCACCTGTCCATCTCTCCCCCCCCTTAACCCCTGCCAACCACTAGTCTTTCTGCTGTGTCTATAGCTCTGCCTTTTCCAGATGTCATATAGATGGAATCTTCTCACACTGGCTTCTTTCACTTAGTCATATGCATTTACGTCTCCTCCGTGTCTTTCCATGGCTTGATAGCTCATTCCTTTTTAGCACTCAATAGATTCCCTTGTCTGGATGTACCACACTTTATTTATCCATTCACCTACCGGAGGACATCTTAGTGCTTCCAATTTGGCAATTGTGAATAAAGCTGCTATAAACATCTCTGTGCAGTTTTCTGTGTGGACGTGAGTCTTCAACTCCTTTGGGTAAATACCAGCAGTATGACTGCTGGATCATACGATAAGAGTATGTTTAGTTTTGAAAGAAACTGGGAAACTGTTTTCCAAAGTGGCTGCGCCGTTTTGCGTTCCCACCAGCAACGAGTGAGAGTTCCTGCTGCTGCGCGTCCTTGCCAGCATGTGATGTTGCCAGTGTTTTGGATTTTGGTCATTCGAATAGGTGTGTGGTGGTAACTCGTTGCTTTAATTCGCGTTTCCCTAATAACGTATGATGTGGAGCATCTTCTCTTATGCTAGATTGCCATTTTCCTATACCCTTGGATGAGGTGTCTGTTAAGCTCGTGGCCCTTATTTTAATCAGGTTGTTTGTTTTCTTATTGTTGAGTTTTAAAAGTACTTTGTATAATTTGGATAACAGTCCTTTATCAGATGCATCTTTTGCAAATAGTTCTTCCGGTCTGTGGCTTGTCTTATCACTCTCTTGACATTGTCTTAGCAGAGCTGAAGTTTTTAACTTTAACGAAGTCCATCTTATCGTGACCTAGAAAAATGCAACATTTTAAAACTCTGTGTTTCCCAAGTGGAACAGCTTCCCTTGTAGTACATAGACCTTCCTGCTGTGTTTATAGACCCAAAGCATAGGGCTTATGCTAGAAACACTGCAGGAACTCAAAGCCCTAGGGAGGGTACCTGGTTTACTCCACCCTGTGCCTGGAGGCAAGTTAGGGCAGGATTATTTGGAAGCGGTAACGTAAGTACAGGGTTACACTGAGTTGCTTGAGGAGACAGCAAGAGAGGCTTCACTGAGGTCCTTGGGCAGAGACCCCTCATCCAGGCATATAGACAATCCAGAACCTGAAAGCAGTGCAGTAGCTGTCCAAAATGAGAGAGAAGCAGAGCTGGAAAAGGCAAAAAGATAAAGAAGGCAAGATGGGATGGAGCTCAGGCATTAGCAGTGGGAAGAGCAGGGTGCAGGAAGCAAGGGGCATAGAACGAGCGCATCCCCCCACAAGGGGACTCTGCCTTTGGAGAAGGTTGGTTACAGTGGGGCTTTCCCCCGCTGCGGCAGGGTCTTGCTAAAAGTGAAACTGGGATTTTCCAAGGGTTCTGAAGGGGTTTGCCCTGGGAAGGAAGATGTTCCACTTGGGGGTCCACACTGGCTTAAAAACAATCCTCCAGCTTTCGTTTACCAAACCCTGCGGGAGTGACCCCAACTCACCCTGCATCTCAGCGTGGGCCGGAGCATGAAGGACCCCCAGTGTGGCTCAGCTCAAGTGCGCAAGGACTAGACCCCAGCTGCTTCCTCACCACAAGATGAAGAAGAGTAATAAAGCTCCCATCTGCTGAGTGCCTCCCAGGCACCAGCACGATGCTGGGATCTGTGCGTTCCTTTTCTTCTTTACTTTCCTAACAGCCTATTTAAAGTAGATATTAGTGAGGAGACTGAGGCTCAGAGAGGTTCCCCAGCATGATCGAAATCACACAGCATTTAATGAATTGGAGCAGTACGATGGAACACCTAGCTCCAACGCCTTACCCACTCTCCACTTATCCCAGAAATAGCCCAGCCGCTCCATAAGACTTTCAGGGACAGCAAGCAGGTGAGTTTGGAGAAAAACTTGCGAGAAGCCTGTGTAACCTGATAAAAGTCTGAGTTATTGGATTATTTGAGAATAAAGTTGGTCTTTTCAAATCAACTAACTCCAGCTATACAGCGTGGTTCAGGAAAAGAGGTGAGGCTGGAGGAGGGGTGGTCGGAGCTCTTGGGGC
The DNA here is from genome assembly GCF_011762595.2 of Tursiops truncatus. NCBI lineage: Eukaryota > Metazoa > Chordata > Mammalia > Artiodactyla > Delphinidae > Tursiops > Tursiops truncatus. The sequence goes on from NC_047047.1 coordinate 12,923,154, forward strand.
AGACAGAATGTCTCAGTGGTTGGGACAGAGGCTGGCGTCTGGCAGACTTGGGCTGCTGTGTGACCCTGGGCAAGTGATCCTGGTTATTTTCCCCCCAGTTTTATTGAGAGATAATTGACAAAATACCTTATTAGTTTACAGTGTACAATATAATGATTTGAATATACATATTGTGAAATGTCTACCACACTAAGACTAGTCAATGTCCTTCATTTCACATAGTTACAATTTTTTTTTCGCATTATAAGGACTTTTAAGACCTACTTTCTTAACAACTTTCAAATATACAATACAGTGTTGCCAACTACAGTCACCATGCTGTACATTACACACCTGGAACTCATTTATAACTGGACGTTTATACCTTTTGATCCCCATCACCCAACCCCGGCCCCCCATCTTTTCTCTGTTTCTCTGTGTTCAGTTTTTTTAGATTCCACATATAAAGGAGATCATACAGCATTTATCTTTGTCCGTCTGACTCATTGCACTCAGTTAATGCCCTCAAGGTCCATCCATGCTGTTGCAAATGGCAGGATTTCCTTGTTCTCTGTGGCTGAACAATATTCCATTGTTTATATTCACCACATTTTCTTTATCCATCCATTCATCTATGGACATTTAACTTGTTTCCATATCCCGACTATTGTCGATACTGCTGCAGTGAACATGGGGATGCCGATCTCTCTTCAAGACAGTGATTTCATTTCCTTTGGAGCAATACTCAGAAGTGGAATTGCCATATCATATGGTAGCTCTATTTTTAATTCTATTTTTAATTCTTTACATTCCCACCAACAGTGCACAAGGGTTCCTTTTTCTCCAGACACCCTCCACAACCTTTGTCATCTCCTGTCTTTTAGGTAATAGCCATTCTAACAGGTGTGAGGTGGTACCTCATCGTGGTTTTGATGTGCATTTCCCTGATGAATAGTAATGCTGAGCACCTTTTCAGGTACCAATTGGCCATTTGTATGTCTTCTTTGGAAAAGTGTCTGTTCAGTTCCTCTGCCTATTTTTTAATAGGATTGTTCGATTTTTTGCTATTGAGTTGTATGAGTTGTTTATATATTTTGGATATTAACCCCTTCTCAGATACATGATTTCCCTGGCTATTTTTGAACGGCCTAAATCCCACCCCGACTTAAGGCCAGGAAACAGATGTTTCATTAACCTTGCGAATTCCAGTACTTCAGACTGTGCCTGGGACACAGCAGGTACTTGTTATATGTAATTATTCTATAAAAAACTTCAAAAGAGGACAGAGTCTTTGAATTTTTGCTTTAAATTGCATAATATGTCTTAGATTCCATATATATGTGTTAGCATATGGTATTTGTCTTTCTCTTTCTGACTTACTTCACTCTGTATGACAGACTCTAGGTCCATCCACCTCACTACAAATAACTCAATTTCGTTTCTTTTTATGGCTGAGTAGTATTCCATTGTATACATGTGCCACATCTCCTTTATCCATTCATCTGTTGATGGACACTTAGGTTGCTTCCATGTCCTGGCTATTGGAAATAGAGCTGCAATGAACATATTGGTACATGACTCTTTTGAATTATGGTTTGCTCAGGGTATAAGTCAGAAAGAGAAAAACAAATACCGTATGCTAACACATATATATGGAATCTAAGAAAAAAAATATCATGAAGAACCTAGGGGTAAGACGGGAATAAAGACACAGACCTACTAGAGAATGGACTTGAGAACACGGGGAGGGGGAAGGGTAAGCTGTGACAAAGTGAGAGAGTGGCATGGACATATATACACTACCAAACTTAAAATAGATAGCTAGTGGTAAGCAGCCGCATAACACAGGGAGATCAGCTCTGTGGTTTGTGACCACCTAGAGGGGTGGGATAGGGAGGGTGGGAGGGAGGGAGACGCAAGAGGGAAGAGATATGGGAACATATGTATATGTATAACTGATTCACTTTGTTATAAAGCAGAAACTAACACACCATTGTAAAGCAATTATACTCCAATAAAGATGTAAAAAAATTAAAAAATAAATAAATTGCATAATATGCCAAATAAAAGCACTGAAAGTCATACCATAAATGCCCAGGGACCCTTGTCAGAGTTAGAAACTTTAACATTTTTCCAGTTTGCTTCAGTTTTTTATTTCAAGAAATAAATGTTCATACTTACTTCACCCTCATTCCTTCCTCCACTACTGCCCAGAGATTGTCAGAGTATAAGAATCCAGGACCCAACCCTATGTTGTCTATAAGAAACCTACTTTAAATGTAAAGACTCAGGTAAGTTGTAAAGGGATGGAGAAAGCTATATCATGCTAACACTAATCAAAAGAAAGCTGGAATAATCAGACAGAACAGACTTCAGAACAAAGAAAATTACCAGGGTTGAAAAGGGGCATTACGTAATGTTAAAGGGATCAATTCTCCAAGACTTAACAATCCTTAAAGTGGATGCACCTAAAAAGAGAGCATCAAAATATATGAAACAAAAACTGAGGCTACAAGGAGAAATAGACAAACCCACTGTTACAGTTGGATATTTCAATGCCCTTCTATAAGTAATCGATAGAGCCAGCAGGCAGAAAATAGTAGTGAGTTAATTGACCTGAACAACACTATCGAATAACTTGATTTAATTGACATTTACAGAATACTCCGTCAAACTACAGCAAAATATACATCCTGCCCAAGCTCACATGGGACATTCACCAAAATAGACCAGATTCTGGGCCATAACTCACATCTTAACAATATTTAAAAAATAAAAACCATACAAAGTATGTTCTCAGAACACAGTGAAATTAAACTAGCAATCAGACAACAGAAAGATATCTGGACAATCCCCAAATATTTGGAGATTAAACAGCATACTTCTAAAAACACATGGGCCACAGAATAAGTCTCAGTAGAAATTTAAGAATATTTTGAACCGAATGAAAATGAAAACACAACTTATCAAAATTTGTGGGATGGGGGCTTCCCTGGTGGCGCAGTGGTTGAGAGTCCGCCTGCCGGTGCAGGGGACACGGGTTCGTGCCCCGGTCCGGGAGGATCCCACATGCCGCGGAGCGGCTGGGCCCGTGAGCCATGGCTGCTGAGCCTGTGCTCCGCAACGCGAGAGGCCACAACAGTGAGAGGCCCGCGTACTGCAAAAAAAAATTTGTGGGATACAACAAAGGCAGTGCTTAGAGGCACTGCACATAAATTTATAACATTAAATGCACATATTAAAAAGTAAGGAAGGTCTAAAATGAATAACCTAAGCTTTCGCCTTGGGAAATGATAGAAAGAAGAACAATTTAAGCCTAAAGCAAGTAGAAGAAAAGAAATAAAAATTAGAGCAGAAATCAGTGAAATTGGAAACAGGGAAACAATAGAGAAAAATCAATGAAACTAAAAGTTGGTTCTAAGAAAAGATCAATAAAATTGACAAATCTCTAGCCAGGCCAACCAAGAAAAAAAGAAAGCAAACACAAATTACTAATAGAGAAATGAAAGTAGGGTCATATCTACTGACAGTGTGGACATTAAAGATATACTGAAGGAATACTGTAAATGGATAGAGCTACTTGTGTATGACAAGCTCATGCTGAAAAAAAAAGCAAAGGACTCCAGTTTCCCACACCTTACCCTACCCTCCCTCTTACCACACCCCCTTTATCTGAGGGACACTGGAACAGGAAACTTTCGATCCCGGGAAAATCATGTAATCTCATTAGACGTCACTTTTCCCCATATTTCAGCCCCGTTACCCTAAAAATCTCACCACTATAAAAAAAAGAGCTGGAGGCTTCCCTGGTGGCTCAGTGGTTGAGAGTCTGCCTGCCGATGCAGGGGACACGGGTTCGTGCCCCGGTTTGGGAAGATCCCACATGCCGCGGAGCGTCTGGGCCCGTGAGCCATGGCCGCTGAGCCTGCGCGTCCGGAGTCTGTGCTCCGCAACGGGAGAGGCCCGCGTACCGCAAAAAAAAAAAAAAAAAAAAAAAAAAAAAAGGGCTAAAGAAGCCCCTCCCCCCAACTGTATAATCTTTAGGTCCCACAGGACCCCTATCTGCTTTGTGTGCTACATTGAAAGATCTGCTCAGGTAGCAGGGAGAGAGGCAGTCAGGGTGAATTCAAGGTGTCTGGTTTGAACGGATGGATTTTTTCTTTTTCAATAAGGTGTTTTGTGGTAGAATAAACAAAAACATAATTCCTAGAATATAAGAGCTGGAAGAGATTAATCTCCACAAATTAAAAGTTAGAAAACAGAAGCACAGAAAGATGAGGACAGACTAACAGACTATCCACACACACAAAAAAGAAAATTCAACTGATTAGACCTACAGAAAAAAAAAAAGGTCAACCTCAATAATAATCAAAGTTTTAAAGTATCCCCATTTCTCACCGTCTTGTTTGTTTGTGTTCCTTTTATACCTTTTGCTGACCACGTGGCAGCCAACAATGTGCATTTGTCACATCCTTAAGAGGCCAATTTGGCTTTCAAGGCCATTTTCTTCTGAAAATCCAGGTCAAGAAAATAATTCAAAAATGCATAAAAAGATATATATGTCAATGAGTGTATTTGTTTATCATCTCGACAGCCACGTGGTTTTTACACCTTATAATGTTACTTTAAAATATAGAAATAAAACCATCAAAGGGTACAAATTTCCAGCTGTAAGATGAATAAGTTCTGGGGAAGTAATGTACAGCATGGTGACTATAGCTAACAATACTGTATTGCATTTTTGAAAGTGGCTAAGACTGTAGATCTTAAATGGTCTCAACTCACACACACAGAAAAAAAATGTAACTATATGAAGTGATAAATGTGTTAATTAACTTTATTGTGATAATTTTGAAATGTATACGTGTATCAAACCATCACGTTGTGCACCTTAAACTTATACAATGTTACACGTCAATCATATCTCAATAAAACTTGAACAAAATTTTTTTAAATAAATAAATATGTAAAGCAGAATCTGTTAGAAATATAAAAAGGAAATGGCAAATCCACCAACATATTTTGAAAAATTACAGTTCTTTCAAAAATTAACCCATCAAGTAGACTAAAATAAAGAACATAGCAAATATGGATAATATATATTTACTAAGCTTGATCTAAAATATAGAATTTTTTATTCATTCATTCAAAACTATGCCTAAAGTTATTTTAAAAATTGACCGTCTATCAAAAGCTCAATAAATTCCAAAAGCGTACGTACAAGCCACATTCTCAGACCACAGGACAATAAAATTAAAAACAAATGGGGGAAAAAATCTATCCACTTTAAAAATTGTAACATTTTTAAAGAACGCTTAGGATAATTAAAACACAAAAATTGAAATTACATACTATTTAGAAACCACTGTATCATAATGAAAAAGTACACAACCTAAACGTCCAACTAACTGGGGGACTAATTGGTCAAAATATAAACAGAATATTATGCAGATATCAGGTGAGACTCATGAAGAATACGTTAGAAGTGAACTGTGTACGATACAAGAATTGTAAAAAGCAGCCTGGAAACCTGAAGAGGAGATATGATGACAATAACGGAAAAAAATTTTTAATATATAAGTATAGGATTCGGAAAAAAAGGCTTAACCCCCCCCCCAAAAAAAACAAAAAACAAAATAAATACACCAAAATGTTGAGAGATTATAGTTCCATACTGGCACTATGAGCGATTATTTTTTCTTTTCTATTTTTCAAAAATTTTGACCAAGGGGCTCTGGTTCCTAGCACCTCCTGGGCCAGTGCGGGGCTGAGCCTTCCACATAAACTAAAACCAGGAGCGGAACAAAATCGGTGAATAGGCCAAGGAACCTCAGAGAGGCCCTGGCCCCTGTAACCTCTCACCTAGTGCTCCGAGGCTTTCCCTTCTCCCAGACCCGCCCGCTCCCAGTGCGGGCGAGACCCGACCCGCCGCCTGGACCTTACCCTGCACAGTGACCACCGCGCCCTGCTCGAGAGAAACCAGGGGCTAGCCGCTCCACCTGACCCCAGGGCATCCCAAGCCCCCCGACCCCGTCCGCTTCCTGCCTGGTGCACCCCTCCTGCCCTCCCTCGGGGCTGCTGGTCTGGATGAGCAAGCTGGAGGAAACTGTCCAGAACTCACAGCCTGGCACAAAGAAGAGAGGTTCTCAAATTGGGGACTCCTCTCCACCATTAAAGCGTTGACATTTTATTTCTACGGACGATGCATCGCACAGATGGTTTAGCATTCATTGGTAGATACTGAGGGATTGGGGGAGGTTAGGAGTCTACCCGAGATATCTCCCCGCCCTATCTTGGGCCAGAAATTCCGTCTTCAACCAGTCTTTTGATCCCCAGTCAAATGCAATTCCTGCCCTCCACCCCACGCCATTCCGTCCCCCAATGTACCCTCGGTTGCCGAAGAAAAGTAGAACTCTAGGGGCCTGTAATAGGACTCTTGGGAGTCGGGGTGGAGATCCTGAGAAGAGCGAGGCCAAAGCCACAGCCCGGGAACAGCTAGGTGGGGTCGTTAAAGAGGGCTGGGCACCGGCGGGCTGGGAGGGAGCGTAAACCGGCTTCAGTTTTGCTTGGGGGCACGCGCGGACTGAATTCACAATTCCTCCCGCCCCGCCCCGCGCCCAACCAGGCCCAAACTAGAGCAACATCGCCCCCTGCTGGACTGAGCGGGGCATTAGATTTTATTCAAGGCAGGCAGCGCTCGGGAGCGGGAAGGAGCGTCCCGTGGTACTTGGTCCCGGCTCCGTTCTGGCCTCCTGAGTTACTCTAGTAAATGGCTCACCGTCCCTGGGCCTCCGATTTTCTTCCTCTATAAAATAAATGTGTTGGATCGGATCTTCTCTGAGCTAACTTCCAGGTCCGGATTCTAGAACTCTCCTTTCTCCTCCCCCCCGACCCCAGCCAGGGGCCCGCAAGCGCTTCTTCACCTGCCTCCCCCCCGCCCCGCCCCGCCACCCGCAAGGTCCTGCCCACCCGCTATAGCACCCCAGTTTCTACCCCAGTGCTACGGGCTGAGCTCTGTGCCCTCTGCGTGCAGCTGCAGAAGGCCAGCACCTGCCGCTCGTTTGGGGCCCCTGTTTTCCTGGGGTAAGAGTGGGAAATGTGCTGCCCCCTCCGATGAGGGCTGGCTGTCCCAGAAAAAATTTCTGCGAGAAACGGTGGAGGAGAATCCAGGCCTTGGATCAATCGGGGTGGATATTTGAGATCTCTGCCCAAGTCTGGCCGAGAGAATTGTGCAGAACGAGTAACCGAGAAGGGAAGGAGTGTCAACCGGCCCCCAGCTCCTCTCCGGCATCAACTCGGCCTCCACAGCCCCGCCTCGGGCCACCGTACCTCTGCAGTACCGCCTGCCTTCAGCCTGGCTCGCCACCCGACCCCCCCCACTCCCATCACGCCTGCTTCTTCGCCTCCAGGAAGACTGAATCCGGGCCCAGCTGGCTCTAGTCGCTTTGATCGCCCTCCCCAGTCCCCACCCCACCGGCTGAGGGCGGCGGGAGGCTGGGCTCCTCGTGCGCCTGTCCGCGGCGGCACCCACCACATCCTGGCACCCTCATCGTGGTACCACGTGTTCCCTTGTCTGTCCCCATTTGCTTAGCCGGTGCACCGGCCGGCAAGAGACACCCACGGCAACCGCACGCCCACACACACACACACACACACACACACACACACAGCCCCGCACCCCAGCCCCCTGTAGCTCCTCTCCATTGCGCGATCGCTTGGGGGTCTCTGCGTGGAGATCCTATTTCATGCCTCTGCCTCTGAGCACAGCCAGGAACATTCCTGAAGGGCAGTTTACCGCAATGTCTGGGGTGCGAAAGAAGCAGCTCATTTCTCTCCTTCCTGCTAAACTGAGAAGGTGCAAACCACCCTGAGAAATCCTCTAACGCCCATCATTCCGCCCCCGCCAAAGGCGGTGGGTGGGAGGAACCGGAGGACGAGTCGAGAAGGGAGGGAAAAGCCTTTGGCCTCCCTCATCTATTCTTTCCTTCCCTAGCTCCGCCTTTTCTGCCCTCCTTCCTCTCCCAGGATCCACACCTCCCTCCTCCTCTTCCCAGAGAAGACTCTGATAAATGGGTTACCGTCCTACGGGGCCCGCCCTCTGGCTCTGGTGGTTAGCCGTGGAAACAGTCGTTCTCCCCTCTTGCAATGTTTCCATTGCTGCGTCCTCCGGCTTCCACAGCTCACCCCACAGGTAACCGGAGACAACAACTCAGGTCCCCTCGGAAAGTTGCATGAGGGGCTTGTCATAGTTTGTGAAATGTGAGCGTGAAAATCTTTACGGTCGAGTTCAGGTTACTTCGTGGATGCTCCACCAGCGGCCAAATAAAAAAGAAATTAACCCTCTTGTGCAAAAAGAAAAACTTCCACTGACTTTTTAAAGTTTCTGTTTTGGGTAAACGGTTTCAAGACGACAAACTGTCTCACCGAAAAAGAAGGAGGAGGAGGTGAAAGAGGAGAAGGAGGGGAGGAGGGAGAAGGCGAGGGGACAGAAAGCCTCGGCCTTTTGATAGTTTATTTTGCCTCGCAGAGTTTTTTAGCAGAGGCTGAACTGTGAATACAGCAAGACTCAGGACAGTCTGAACAGAGAAAAGAGCTGAAGCCTCATTTGGTTATTGAAATGAATAGTGAACAACTGACTGGCAAGAAAGCATGTTCTTTAAGCACCAATGAAATTTGTATTTTAAGTGATGTGAGTTCTGGAAGATAGGGACAGCACCTGGTGTGTGGAAGCTACTAACATTGTTGACACTCAAAGAAGGCAAAGAAAGCAACCAAGTGCTTTTCAGAAGAGGCTGAATGGCCAACATCTGACAAAACGCTCAATCCCATCCTTGTTTAGGGAGATGCAGGTTTAAACAACAATAAGATACCAACTCACACCTATCAGATTGGCCTAACTGAAAACACTGGCAAAACCAAGAATTAGAAGGCATGTGGGTAAATGGAAATGCATCCGTAGCTGGTGTGAGTGTAAGTGGGTACCATCACTTTGGAGAGAACTTTGCCAGTAGCTATGGGGGGTAAGAGAAGAAGATGATTCAAGACATCATTCCTCTCAAGGTCAGTGTCCTCCTTAAGTCATTCCTCTTCCAGGTTGATACCCTAGAGAAAATCTTGTACATGGACTCTAGGAAGTATATGTACGAGGATGTTCACCGTAGCGTTGTTTATAATGGCAAAACCTGGAAACAGCCAAAAGGTCCATCAACAGAGGACTAGAGAAGTAAACAGTGGCATTTGTCATCAAATCTTACTTCTCTTGTATCACCCCCTAAATGTGAAAGACTATGTGCTCCACCCATTTAAAAAATTTTTATTGTGGTAAAATACACATAATATTTACCATCCTAACCATTTTTAAGTGCACAGTTCAGTGGTATGAAGTACAGTCACACTGTTGTCCAACTATCACCACCATCCATCTTCAGAACTTTTCATTTTGCAAAACTGAAACTCTATACCCGTTAAACAACTCCCCATTCCCCCTCCCCCCCCCCGCCCCTGACAACCACCATTCTACTTTCTGTCTCTGATTTTGACTACTCTATGTACCTCGTGTAAGTGGAGCATACAGTATTTGTCTTTTTGTGACGGCCTTATTTCACTTAGCCTAACGTCCTCAAAGTTCATCCATGACTACAGTATATGTCAACATTTCCTTCCTTTTTAAGGTTGCATAATATTCTATTGTATGTATATGCCACATTTTGCTTATCCAGCCACCCATCAATGGACATCTGGGTTGTTTCCACGTTCTAGCTACTGTCAATAATGCTGCTGTGAGTGTGGTGTACCTCTTCACTCAGTTTTAACTTGACATCAAACACTTTTCATCATAGTATACTTGTAAAGTATATAATTTCCAATGTGCTGTAAATATTGGTATTTTAAAATAAAACTTTACATCACTCTTTTTGTTTCTAATAGAATATAAACAGATGATGTATCAATTTTGTTTCAACCATTGATGCCAAAAATCTTGGCTCTCTGTGCACCGATGCCAAAAAAAAATACGGAGACAGAGTTTTGGAGGAACGAGAGAGAGTGGCTTTATTATTTGCCACGCAAAGAGGGAACACAGCGGGCTAGCACCTCAAGAACTGTGCCCCCCTCCCTGGGGAATAGGGAAAGGTTTTTGTAGCCCAGGGCTCGTGGTCTGGGGTAGGTGATAACACTCAAAGTAAATAAGGTCTTGCATTTCTTTTCTTCTGAAAATTCATGGCCAAAGCTGGCATCAGGCAGCGAAGCAACCTCGTCTGGTGTCCCTGAAGTTATCGGCCCCTAACCTTCTTTCTGAAATGAAGAGTGCTACAAGGGAGTGTAGGGAGAGGAGAAATGCCAGGTGCAAAGGGTAATTCATACGGAGTCAGAGAGTAATTAGCTTTGTGAAGGACAAGTCTAGCTACAAGTGTTTGTTAGTAGTAACAGCAAAAGAATAACCAAGATTGCTTAACTCTTTATGGGCTGTTTCCCCAGCCTGTTCATTGTTTCCTTATTTTCCTTGTTTATCAGAAAAGAAAAGTCTCATTTCTATTTTTTGCTGCAACACCATCACCCATTTTAAAAATACAAGAACAAGTTCTTTAACTTTTGGAAATTTTCCATCATTCCTTTTTTTCCTCAAACTTACGAATTCTATCCCACTTCCTCCATAGACATTTATTCTAATATAATACGTTCTTATGCTTGAAGATCTTTTATTGATCATACTTCTCTGTCAAAAAAAAGTATACAAACTGAAGTTTTAATTTCCTACAATCATAAATTTCTAAGTATTAAAAGTTTGGATTATGCCATCATTGCAACTATCAGTAGTACACAATTGTTCAAAAATAACAAATTTAAAATAAAATTAATTTTAAATTATAAAAATTTAAATTATTAAACATAAAAAGTAACCCTTGGTTCTCATATACTACAGTTATGCAAAATGTTACCATTGGGGGAAAGTAGATGAAGGATACTTGGAATCTGTCTATATGATTTCTTATAATTGCAGTGTCAATCTGTAATCATCTCAAAACAAGAAGTTTTCTATAAAAGTAACTTTGAGGGTGTCAGCTACGAATTGGCATTTCCCATTGGCACTTGCCATCGACCTCTACAAGGATTAAATCATGAGCTGCTACAGCTGCTGACTTTCAACACCCGCTGAAAGGAGTTCAGGCAGAGAGCAGAAATGAGGCACTCGGTGCTCTGGGAAAAACTGGCAGAACAGGTCTTCAGATAGTTAGATATTTTCAGGAGCCCATTTTATGAGCCCAATTCTTGTATCTCCTCATATCTAGAAAAGCACTAAAATCCTTCATGGTGACTGACGTCTGCTCTTCTTGGCTAGCAGCAACCTTCTGTAAAAAATATGTGCTTGATTGAATGTACTCCCCCTTCACCAAAATCACATATATACTGATCTTCCCCCCTGCCTCTTTAGAGCAGTTTCTCAGAGCTATCTGGGATGCTGTCTCCCGGGCTGCAGTCCTCATTTTGCCTCCAGTAAAACTTAACTTGCTCCTCTCATGTTGTGCATTTTTTTTAAGTCGACAAGGGGAAATTCAGCTCTTAATGAGATGAATAGAGTCCAATTAGTTAATGAACCCACAGGATAATATTACCTATCGTTAGAATGAGACAGAGTTCAGCATCAATTATTTTCCTTTTTTGTTTGTTTGTTTTTGTTTTGTTCATAACAAGTAAGCACTGAAAAATCTTGTTTCCATAAATAAACAATTGGTTTTGTTACAGCAGAGTCACTAAATCTTTTATCTTTTTCCAAAATTTTTTCGGCCAAAAAAACCCCAATCACCCCACAACAGTGACCCATCATCAGAAGGTAATTTTAATGATCTATTAGTTGCTTTGTTATTTTGCAACTAACAAAGTACCACAAAGTAAGTAGCTTAAACCACAGGAACGTGTTGTCTCACAGTTCTGGAAGCTAGAAATTCGGGATCAAGGTGTTGACTGCGTTAGTTCTTTCTGAGGGCTGAAAGGAAGATCTGTTCCATGCCTCTCTCATAGCTTCTAGTGGGTTGCTGGCTGTCTTTGGTGTTCCTTCAATTGTACAAGCATCACCCCTATCTCTGTCTTTATTTTTGTTGCAGCAAAAATAGAAATGAAGTTTTCCTTCTCTTGAGAGCAAGGAAAACAAAGGGAACAGTGAACAGGCCAGAGAAGAAACATAACCAGGCCTGAAAGAGTTAATCACCCCTTTGTTTTATTTTAACTGTTACTAATCTGTAGTGTCTGTAACTAGATTTGTTCTTCACAAAGCTAACCTCACTCTCTGACACTATGTACATTACATTCTGCACCTATCACCCCTGACTCTGTGTGAGTTACATCCTGTGCCTATCACTACATTCCCTATGCCCCTTGGTAAGAAATCACTCCCTGTAGCTTCTGCATTTCTAAAGAAGATCCCCGGCGGATAAACCAGAGACAAACGGTCCCAATTACCAGAATGCTGGACCCCAATTACCGGGCTGCCTGACGCCAGCTATGACTGTTTTGAAATAATGCAAAGGAAAAATAATGCAAGACCTTCACTATTTTGATCCTTATCACATACCCCGCCTGTGAGCCCCACGTATAAAATCTTCTCCGATTCCCCAAGGAGGGGGGGGGCACAGTTCTTGAGGCACTAGCCTACTGTGTCTTCCCTTTGCCTGGCAGAGAAAAATAAAGCCATCTCTCTCATCCTCCAACATCTCTGTCTCGGTATTTCTGTTCGGCATCGGTGCACAGAGAAGCTGAGATCTGGCAACATTTTCACTTGATGTTCTCCCTGGCTATGTGTCTGTAACCAACTTTCCCCTTTTTTAAGGACACCAATTATATTGGATTAGGACCCACCCTGATGACCTCATACTAACTCGTTTACCTCTGTAAAAACCTTATCCCCAAATAAAGTCACATTCAGAGATACTGGGGATTAGGACTTCAGCATATGTAAACTTTTTTGGGGGGGGTGGGGAGACTCATTTCAATCTCTAACTGTTGCCAGCTCTAGTAGGTCTTCTTCCAATTATGTTGGAAGGAAAGACTCAGGAAGCACTGACCTGCACGTGGATTGGTCATGATCTTTAGAGTTATTCACTTCTCAATTTCTGGAATCCACCGAAATAGGCTTTATACTACAGCCTATCAAGTAGCTATCAACTGCATTGTTCCTCTCTCACCAAAAGCATTTGCCTACCCTGATGAACTTAGAAAGGGTTGGGGAAATAGAAATATTTTTAATTACCATACAAATTTACCAAAACAATATTTTGATAAAATATTTTTTATCTTATCAAAGGCTTTACAGGGGCTTCCCTGGTGGCGCAGAGGTTGAGAGTCCGCCTGCGGATGCAGGGGACGCGGGTTTGTGCCCCGGCCCGGGAAGATCCCACATGCCGCGGAGCATGGCCGCTGAGCCAGCGCGTTCGGAGCCTGTGCTCCACAACGGGCAAGGCCACAGCGGTGAGAGGCCTGCGTACAGCAAAAAAAATTTAAAAAAAAAAGGCTTTACACTTTGTTTTCACGACAACTTTGGAGCTAAAGGTTTCCCTCATGTGATTCACGGAAAATAAAAAGACTGCCAACTAACCTCATTGGCAAAGGCTTCAATGTCAAACCAACTAGCAAATCAGGCTTCCGTTCTGTTAAAAAAAGAAGTCTGATCCCTTTTGCAAGTCTAATGAACATGTTAATGTGCATCCCATAATAACTGTCTCGCTTCTGAATTCCAGCTCTGCAGTGGAGAGGCAGGTAGAGTGAGGAGACTTGGGAGTCCGTCCTGAGGAGCTCTGCCTCTAATACTCTCCCGCATGCCCTGTTTCCCAGCATCTCGCGGACTCTACTCAGGAGAAATGCGTTCTTTGGCAATTCTGAAGCAGACGGATACTAAATGAAAACTATTTGGGCATTTCTCTTTGATTGCACCACAGTAAGGTACAGAAGGGTGGGAAGTCTGCTGTTTTGTTTCAAAGCAGGAAAAGAGCAATTATGAAATGTGGGCTGGGGACGGAGAATCTGTGTGAAAACTTGACAAAGGCATTTGTTCTTGGGCAGACCTGTCTCAGGAAAAACGATAAACAGGCTTTCGGGATCTGGAAAACAAACCCCTTAAAACTATGTGTATCCTCTGTTGGCGGGAATGTAAATTGGTGCAGCCACTATGGAAAACAGTATGGAGGTTTCTCAAAAAACTACAAATAGAATTACCATATGATCCAGCAATCTCACTCCTGGGCATATAGCCAGACAAAACTGTAATTCAAAAAGATACATGCACCCCTATGTTCATAACAGCACTATTCACAATAGCCAAAACATGGAAACAACCTAAATGTCCATCGACAGGTGAATTGATACAGAAGATGTGGTACATATACATATATACAATGGAATACTACTCAGCCATAAAAAGGAATGAAATAATGCCATTTGCAGCAACATAGATGCAACTTGAGATTATCATACTAAGTGAAGTAAGTCAGAAAGAGAAAGTCAAATACCATATGATATCACTTATACGTGGAATCTAAAATATGACACAAATGAACTTATCTATGAAACAGAAACAAACTCACAGACATAGAAAACAGACTTTTGATTGCCAAGGGGGGAAGGTGTGGGGGGGAGGGAGGGATTGGGAGTTTGGGATTAACAGATGCAAACTCTCACATATAGAATGGATAAACAACAAGGTCCTGCTGTATAGCACATGGAACAATATTCAATATCCCGTGATAAACCATAATGGAAAAGAATATGAAAAAGAATGTATGTATATGTATAACTGAATCACTTTGCTGTACAGCAGATATTATTAAAACATTATAAATCAACTATACTTCAATAGAATAAATTTTTAAAAAGTTATGTGTATCCTTAAGGACAGTCTTTACGTCCCCCCAGAGGTATGAAGACCCTGATTGAGAACTACTGAACTGTGGTATATTCACCAGATAATACTACTATACAGCATTTAAGTTAAATGAACTAAATTTACGTCTCAGCATAAATCAAACTCAAAGACATTCAATATGATAATATTTCTGTATATTGAAACATTCTCAAAAATTATATACAGCTAATACATACATATATATATATATATATATATATATATATATATATATATACAGTAAAAGTATTAAAACAGAGAGGGGCAAGTTGAAAATAATAGGATAGAAAAAGATATCGTTCAAACAGAAAACATAAGAGAGCTAGAGTGGCCATATGAATATCAAACTAGACTTCAAAACAAGGTATCACCAGAGATAAAGAGGGACAATTTGTAATGATAAAAGGGTCAATCTGTTAAGAAAACTGAACAATCTTAAATGTGTATGTATCCAACAACAAAGGTTCAAAATATACAGGCAAAAAAGTGGACAGAGTTAAAGGGAGAAATAGAGAAATCCAGGATCATAGTTGGAAATGTAACATCCTTCTTTCACAACTGATAAGACAAAAACCCAATTTTTGCTTCTGGGGAGGAGGCAAGTTATTTGAGGATGCTGCAATTGTATCTGTAACGTTTACCTGAAGCAAATATGACAAAATGCTAACACATTAGTTTTGAGGGGTGTTTTCCGAGGAGCATATGAGTGTTTTATATTATTTGCTCTATTTTTTCAGTGTCCAAATGCTTTCGTAACTTAAAAAAAAAAAAGTGAATGGAAGAAACATCTAAGTGAATGAACAATAAGTGAGGTGCAGACATCAATGTCACCTCATCCAACATTACTCCAACTCCCTACCCTCCCCAGCCTACCCCCCCTCCCCCGCCCCCCTCCCTACCTGTGAGTCTTCCTCTGATAAGCATGTCCTTAAGTGGACCAGGCACTGAACACAGGCTTACAATCTCTTCCTGCTACGGGCTGTATTCAAGCTGTCCCAAGCTTGAATGCCCTCCCAAAGCTCCTTTATAGCCCACACCTGCAGAAGCCACCTCTCCATAAACCCTTGCCAACTTCTCAAGCCCCATCCTGAAGTTCCTACACCACCTGAATTAATGCCAGTGTTTTCTTCCATCTCCTTAAATATGCGCCTTCCCTAAAGGTTCAATATCCTCTTCTGCTCCTCCCCTCCACTCTACCTGTCTTTGCAATCAGACCCACTCTCACAACTTAAATTATTTCCCCCTTGCAGAGGCTGCCTCCCCAGCCCTGGCCCCTCACTTGAATTCAAATCCTGGCTCTCCAGCTGCATTCAGGATGCTCCTGTTTGAATGTTCTCGACATTAAAGATCTGTAGCAAGTGGACGCAACTTTACAGCAAATGTGTGTCTGCACCAAGAGAGGAGAATGACACAGCGTGAATACAAGTTGTCAACTAATATGTGGGTTTTTCCCATCACAGATCAGCTTCTTACTCTCTTCACCCCATCCAAACTGTGACTAAGGCTCCCCCAAGCATATTTTAAACATCATCTCAACTTCTTCTGGCCTCCTGGGTTGCCTTCCTCTCTTTGCTTTTGAAGTCTTGTGGTTCATCTTGATATGTTCAGAGATGGACATAGTTTTACTTATCCTATTTGGCATTCTGGGAGCGCTTTTGATCTGATCACTTGTGTCTTTAATTGTAGAAAATCATAAGCAATGATTTCTTCCATTTTTCCTTCTCCATACTCCCTTTATTCTCCTCTTTCTGAAATCCCATTAAACATTTCACAGTGCTGATTCACATCTCAATAGCTTTTCAAACTGCTTCTGTCTTTATCTCCTTGCATTGCAGTCTCTGTGAATTCCTCAATGCTAGTTTCCATTTCACTAATTGTCCCTTCAACTATGTCTAATCTAGAGTGTATCCTAGTTTATATCTAATCTATATATAGATTTCATTTCCAGTGTGCTCAGTATTTATCAGTATTTATTCAGTTGTTCTTGTTTAATTTCTGCATTTTCTACACCTTCTTGTTCTCTGTTTCAAACTCTTTTCAGGTTGTTCTATAATTTGCATCTCTTCTGGAGTGAACTCCCATCCCAATTTTAGTTAAATATCTTTACATATATTTTGAATTTTGAGTGTCTATGTAATCTCATCTTGAATGGGAACTTTAAAAAATCTCTCTCTGTTTATACTGCATCCTCCTGGGTTTTTTCAGGGCCCACTGTCAGAACCAGGCCTTATTCTGATGGCTCTGGGCTCCTGTCCAGTGGTGACACTGCCACAGCTCCAGTCTCTGGCCTGCCTTCCCGACACTGTAGGGGAGCAGCCCTATGTGAGTCATGACTATGGAGAAGCGCACAGCTTTCTCCAGACTTTCACCAAGAGAAATCCTGACCCAAGACACAGACTCAAGAACAGATCCCAACAAGATGGCCCCAGATTTCAGCCCTGGTTCCACCCCTACATCCAGGATGACACTCATCTTGCTTTTGAATGCATCTATCTTCTCCCCTTCCTCCGTCTCCTTCTTTTACCTTCAACCATACCATTACTACGTATTAAAACATGGTATCAGCACCATCTTGATTAGAAGTCAAGTGCCTCATTCTAAGCAACCTCTCTCCTAATTCTTACCTTATCTACAAACCAGCCACTTTGTAAAGCCTTTCCTGAGCACTCTTACCTGAAATGAGCAATCTCTACCTCCTCTGATCTGCTTTACGCTGCATTTAGCTTTTACAAAACAAGGGTTTCTTGAAGACCAAGTGTGTGCCATGGTCTATTAGGCACCGCAATATAAACGTGAACAATACCAGGTCACTTCCTCAAGACACCAAGGGTCTGGTCATGAAGCTGGATGAGCAAACAAACCATTGCTGTGCAGAATAAGTGCTTCAGTCCAGGGATGCCCAAGGTCCAGGTGACACTGAGAAGCATATGGTCTGTACTGCCTGGGAGCACAGGGAGGGGGCAAGGGGCTGAGTCCATGAGGAGGAGATGCTTGAACTGGGTCTTAAGGAAGAGGAGTTTACTAAGCAGAGAGCAGAGCTGAGAACAAGCCAGGCTAAAAGACTAGCATGGAGGCAATGGCACTGAGGTGGAAAGGAGCAGGGCCCCTTGGAGAAACAGAGAGGCACCAAGCCTAGAAGGTGTGAAGGAGGCAAGTGGGAGGGGACAAAGATGGGCTGCAGAGACGAGTGTGCAGGGCCTCAGACAACATCCGGGATCCCCCAGTTTTCTCCTAGGGACCATGGGAAGCCCTTGCAGGATGGAGCACAGGGTTGGCAGGACAAGATCTTCACTGTAAGGGACCAGAAGCACTGGAAGAGACCAGAGTAGAAGTGGGGTGGCCAGTTAGGAGACCACTGCAAAGTCCAGACAAGAGATGACAGTAGCCCTGTTGAACTTGGGAGTCTGGGGGGTGGAAAAGTGGAAATGGCAGAAGTGAGGTAGAATTAGGAGGTATTTGTGATTGAGATAAAGCAAGGCTCTGATAATTCTAGAGTTCAAAGGCCTTTCTAGGCCCAAACAAGCTAAATCTGTCCAAGGAGACGGTAACGTCTCTTGGACCGGCAAGGGGAGATAGCAGGCAACTTCCAACACCGTGATTCCGGGTTGGCCCTGAGTCAGCGTCTTAGGAGCTGATTAATTTCCTACCACTGCCCTGCGCAGTTATGCATTCTGAATAGTCTTTAATTAATGTAAAAAAGTATTTCCATGGCTTAAGAACATACACCTTGAGAAAAAACAAAGACCTGTTTAAATTCAGCATAGAAATGGGTTGCTCTCTTACCCTCTCTCTCTCTCTCTCTCTCTCTCTCTCTCTCTCTCGCTCTCTCTCTCTCTCTCTGGATATCTAAAAATAAGGAGTTTATTTGACAGAGTGCTACAGTTCCCCTTTCTTCATCCACCCCATGTGAGTGCCACACAGTGTGGGATGTGGAAGCTTACCTGGCAGGCCCCACCCAGCCCTCTGCACACCTGGCCCTGCAGCAAACAAGCATCCCCAGAACTTGCACAATTGCATCTGTTCTCCTGTTTGTTGCAGGGCGGATGTCATTGTGGTTTCATTGAGAATCTACGAGTTCTGCGAAAAATATCATTGGGGTCGCAAAGCCTCCTTGGTGGGTTTGACATGTTGCCCTGACATCCCCCCATCCTCTGTCATGCTCTGCACAAAAGGGGCTGCCACACACATGGCTGACACTTTTCTTAACTGCAAGGCTGGAAGACCTCCAAACCAGCTGCAGTTCACTTCCAGGAGACTGGGATAGGACGATTCTATTTTCAAGTCTTGTACCTCAGAATCTGGCCATCATCGTACTCAGGGACCTGGTTCCCAAGATCCAAATATCTGCAGGTCGACTCTGGCTCTCCTCCAATGCTTCCTCCACCAGCAAGTTATGCCTCTGTGGCTGACCATCCTCTTCACCACCTCCTGATTGCATCTTTTGGCCAGAAGGGCCATCTAACATTCCTGCAGTGGGAACAGAGACGAAACAAAATGGGAAACTATCTAAAAAGAGGATTGCCTTGTCAGTGGCCTATCTGGACTTGGCTGTTCCTTTGTCACCCTCATTGATGTAAGTTAAGGCACAGCACTGTGTCTACACAGCCAGGAACACACACACACATATATTGATATGCCAGGGGACCCACTGCTGTGTGCCACAGTCATATTTACAGTTACAAAGGGTTTTCCTTCCCCAACCTGCCTGTCTTCCATCTGAAAATGTTACATGTGCATGAGTGACTCCTCAATGATACAGATACATTGTATCTACTACAGCCTTACTAGTAATTGCAAAAATTGAGAAACTGCTTAAATACCTATTAATAGGAAAACTAAGTTAGGGAACACCCATATAAAATGCACCTCTTTAGAAATATGGAGTAGATCTACAGGTGCTGACATGGAAAGCTTTCTTCTGCTGTTAGACAAGAAAGGCAAGTTGCAAAAAATATGTGCATAGTACAACCATGTGTCAAAAATGATGTATAAACAGCTGTTTATGCATAGATTATATCTGAGGAGCACACTTAACTGTTAACAGTGGTTTTCTCTGGAGAATGGATGATGGCGAGGAGAGCTGAGACAGGGAAATTTCCCCATACTCTTTTTTGTATCGTCTGAAGTTTTTCAAGAATATATAACTTTTGTAATTTAAAAGACACTTTTAAAAACATGTCTAAATATAAATGGTCCACGTTAGAGTAAGCACCTTGGATGCTTTGGGCGGAGAGCGGGGGGAGAGGGTTGAAATCAAAGTAAAAAACAAACAAAAAAAAGCCCACCCAACACTTAAGTTCAGACCGCACGAGGGGAGTACAGTTCTGCAAACACAGCTCAGCCCAAGCTGTGATGTGACATGCGACCTCGCGGTGGTGGGGGGGGGGGGGTGTTGTGGGGGTGGGCGGGGGTGTGTGTCTGGAACATAGTTCTCGCCACTGCCGCGGGGCAGAACTCACGGGTCGGGCAGACACCTGGAACAGATAATGCCAGGTGGCTTGTCTCTAGAATCAGGAAGCAGCAGCATGAAGGGCACCCACTATGGGATGCAAAGTGGGAAGACCCTGAAGAAATGAGAGAGGGCGCCCACTATGGGGCGGAAGGTTTCCGGACAGCAGCAGACAAAAAAGAAGTGGCCAAGTGTGTGTCAGGTTCAGACAGGGAGAACTGTCTCCACCCAAGCATTCACCCAGGCTGCACACTTGTCCCCACCAAGCAGCCATAGACAGAGGTACAGAGGAGTGAGGTCCAAGTCCCCTAGCACGGGAGCGGGGCCCGGGGCAGAAACAGAACAGCATTCCAGGCATAGGGAACAGCAAAGGCAAGAGGAGCCCACAGTTTAGACAATCTCAAGCCCTGTGGGAATGCAGTGGTAGGTGGATGGGAAAGACCAGAGCAGAGGCTTGGGAGGAGCCAGCACCCAAAGGCTAGGAGCCAAGCCAGGGCTGAGCTGCCACGCAGTCCTGCAGGTCATGGAAGGTTGCGGGAGTGACACCATCAGATCGCCTTTCGGAGAATAAGGCTCACAGCAGGGTGCCTGGGGGACTGGCCAGGAGAGGGGCTGATGTGGAGGCTGCTGAGTGGACGCCGGAAGGAATGAGGCTGTGTGGCCAGGTTCAGCTGCTGGGGAAAGCCTGAAGGGTATGGTCAGCAGAGGTCACACAAGGCTTGAGTGGCTGCTGCCCCTTGGAGTTCCGGAGGAGTGGGCCAGTCACGAACTCCTCTTCAGCCCTCAGGGCCCATTTTACGGCCTCAAAGACCCGAGGTGCCGGTGCTAAGGCCACTTTAAGTGAGGGCAAAGGAAGTGGACACTTCTCTCTCCTTCCTGCTCACTCACCCTCCCTTCTTGAAATCTCTCATCTCTATCCTCCGCCGCTGTCACACCCACAGGAGAGCCATTCCAAGGGCCACTTCCAAGCCCCTTTCCTTGTCCTCAAACCCGTGGTTCTCAACCATTCCCAGCTTCCTGTCAAGGCTGCCTCGACGGCCCCCATTCACGGCCCCCAGCCCCCTCTCTGGGCTGGAAGGTGACAACCGCGAAAAGGAGGGCGACTCTCTCCTCCGCAGGGCTTCACGTGACATCACATCCTCCGAACGCGAAATCGGCTCCGCGGCCGGCCGAAGGGCGCAACTTCCCCGGTCGGCGTCCCACTGGCTCCTGCGCTCCTCCGCAGCTTCGAGCCGCTAGCGGAGCGGCGCCGCGGGGAGCGCGCCATGGCCTCGCCGGTGACCGCCCTGCTCCTGCCGCTGGGCCTGCTGCTCCGTGAGTTGGCGACCCCTGGGGAAGACGGGGCCGGGGCTGGCGGGGGGCGCGGGGCTCCCGGCTCAGCCTCACTACGTGTGCCCCGCAGATGCCGCCACGGTCCTCGAGTCATTCTCGTTCCGGATGTCGCCGGTGCGGGTGCAGGCTCGCCTGGGCGAGAAGGTGAAGCTGCACTGCGAGGTGCTGCAGTCCAGCATGACGTCGAGCTGCTCCTGGCTCTACCAGAAGCCCGGGGACGCCTCCAGACCCATCTTCCTAATGTACCTCTCCAGCACGCGGTCCAAGCCGGCCGAGGGGCTGGACACCAGTTACATCTCCGGCACCAAGGCCGAGGGCGCCAACTTCCACCTCACTCTGCACCGCTTCCACGAGGAGGACCAAGGCTACTATTTTTGCTCGTTCATGAGCAACTCGGTTATGTACTTCAGCAATTTCGTGCCTGTCTTCTTGCCAGGTCCGGGCGCCAGGGGCGTGGCACCCCTCGGTGTGGGGTTTGGGGCTCAGTCTGAGTCCATTTTTCACACGCTTCGAGCCTCTTAGCGCCCCTCGGGGCTACTTAGATACTGTTCCCATTTCACAGATGAGGAAACTGAGGCTAGGGCTAGAGTGCGACTGGATAGGAACTGAAGATGGCTTTTTAGGTCCGGTTGATCTGGGCTCGAGTTCCGGGCTTGTGTGATCCTGGGCAAGTTGTACTTAAATTCTCTGAGCCTCCCTTTGCTGGTCATTAAAATGCGGGTATCACCTCCAAGTCCACGAGGTTTCCGGTGGGGCCCTGGAGAGAGGCCGGGCGGAGGGGAACGGGTCCTGCATTCACGTCCGAGGCGCCGGGTACGGTTCGCGGACCAGGAGGTCCCACCCCATCTCCCCTGCCCTGAGCGCAGAGCTCCGCGAGGGCGGCGGTCTACGGCTCCTCCAGCGGAAAATCGGGAGGAGGCGCCCACTTGGCCAAGGCGCGCGGAGCGGTGGGGAGGGTTCGCGTGCACAGCTCCAGCCCGGCCCCTAACCACTCTCTGTTGCTCCCGCAGCGAAGCCCACCACGACGCCGGCGACGCCACCAGCCACGCGGGCGCCCACCAAAGCGTTGCAGACTGTGTCTCCGCGCCCAGAGGTGTGCCGGCCCTCGGCGGGCAGCGCAGGTGAGGCGGCCGCGGGGAGAGCCCTCGCCAGGGGCAACCCTGATCCTGAAGGTGGAGCCGAGGGCAGCCCGAGTGGTGGGGAAACCGAGAGACGGAGCCGGGAGAAGGAAGTGCCCCGGCTGGCTGGGTGGGGTGAGGGATCCCGGGCCCGCTCCTAAATGTCGGCGTCTTCTGTGTCGTCAGTAGACACAAGGGGGCTGGATTTCTCCTGCGATATCTACATCTGGGCGCCCCTGGCCGGGACCTGCGCCATCCTTTTCCTGTTATTGGTCATCACGGTCATCTGCCACCGTCGTAAGTCCTAGGGAATCGCGGCGGGGAGAGTCAGCCCGACTCCCGCCCTTTGCGCGGCTTCGCTCTAGGCAGCCCTTGCCGGGAGTCGGGGTTGCAATTCCTGGGACTCCGAGCTGCTCCGCAGGGCCAGGCGCAGCCTTTGTCTTTCCTGGAGAGAGAACGCGGGAAGACCCCTTCGCGCTGCTCTTTCCACTCTCCGGGAGGTTTTTAGGAAGACAGTGCCCCGGAGCGGCAGCAGCAGGGGTGGGATGTTCCATGGGGAAAGCCTGTAGCAAGCGCACAGGTCTGGGCTTATTACAAACGCCTGGGACAGGGGGCGGGGGGTGGGGGGCGCGGTGGGGGGGGGGGGGGGGCTCTGTGGCCCTGGGACTTGTGCCCGGGAGGGCTGGGTCAGAACCACGACAGGCAGTGGTTTATCCTTGGTCCCCCTGCTTGCGAGCCCCCCACCCCGTCTTGGATCCCACGCAGGTGACTGTACTAACCCACGTTCACCCACATCTGTATTTGCAATGTTTTTTATTTAACATCTTTATTGGAGTATAATTGCTTTACAATGGTGTGTTAGTTTCTGCTGTATAACAAAGTGAATCAGCTATACATCAGATATATATCCCCATATCTCCTCCCTCTTGCGTCTCCCTCCCACCCTCCCTATCCCACCCCTCTAGGTGGTCACAAAGCACCGAGCTGATCCCCCTGAGCTATGCAGCTGCTTCCCACTAGCTATCTATCTTACATTTGGTAGTGTATATATGTAATGTTTTTTAAATTGATACAAAGAGGGATAGGAAAGAAGCCCTCACCTGGACTCTCAAGAGTTATAATCTTACTTACTGTATAGCACAGGGAACTATGTTCAATATTTTGTAATAACCTATAATGGAAAAGAATCTGAAAAAATATATACGTATTATTTGTATAACTGAATCACTTTGCCGTACAGCTGAAACTAACACAATATTGTAAACCGACTACAATTTTTAAAAATTTTAATAATAACTATTAAAACCATAAAATATAAATATTATATCATGCTTGCTTTACAGTTTATTTCTTTATAGTATAAATTAATCTTCACAGTGTCAATCACATTATGCACTAATGTCATTTTACAAGTTTATTTCTTTTTTTATAATGTCGATGTAGTTATTGTTTGCTTTACATAAAATAGTCATAGCCACACTAGAAAAAAAAAAGTTATAATCCTAAATAAATAGGAAAAGTGAAGGAGAAACCATATTTGGGAACTATTCGTCGTGATGGGGCAGACACTTTATTCCTTCTTTTTCCTTATCCAGGGAACCGAAGACGCGTCTGCAAATGTCCCAGGTGAGTCTCTTATAACCTCTGGGCCTGCTAACCCCAGGCAGCCCTGGACACAGGTCCTGGCTTCCCAAGCGGCAGATGGTGGGAAGCTTTCCCAGAGAGAGGCCATGGCAGTGGAGTCCTGGGGGCCAGGGAGTCAGCATAGAGCCTGAACAAAGAGCAGCAGAAGCCTGACACTGGGGAGAAAATGGAGGCCCAGGTCGGGCTTAGCGGGAGGGAAGTATGACTTCAGGAAATGTCTGTCTTGTTTGGCCTAGTATCAAAACGCCCATCTGAAGGATTCCCCCGATTAATCCTAGCTCCTCCAAAGAACTGAGGTCAATTTATCTGGATGATTCCAGCTGGGTCTTGTATTTTTCTTAAGAAAACTTATTTTTTCCTGTTGTCTTGGCCTAGCCTTTTTTGAGAGACAGCCAATTTTATCACCTGAACCAAATAAAGAACGGCCTCAGTTCCTAATTTCCCTGTGGCAATTCGGGGCCTCGATTTGCTGCCAAGGACTGCAGTGGGAAGAAAGGAGGACCAGGGGTTAGGGGCAATTAGCTATCTGGCGGTCCGACTCCCTCATCCAGTTCCAGCCCATGATCGTTCTGAAGTGATTAGGAAAAAACAAAAACGAAAAACAGTGTCCGGAAGAGAGGCTTCAGTCTCCTCCCTCCTTCGAGCTTCGGCCACGCAGCGCTGTGCTAACATCTAGCAAGCGCCCACTCTAGCCCAGCTCTGTGGCGGGACTTACACCCAGGGTCTTCCTCATGCTCACAGCAACCCCACGGGGGAAACACCGCAGTGCCATCTCACAGATCACTGGCTCAGAGATCAGGAAACCTACCCAAGGTGGCAGAGTTATGCTTACACTCCAATTATCAATAATATTGAATAATAACAACCATTCGATGAAAGCCTAAAGTGTACCAGTGCCATATATCACTGGTACACTTTATATATATATATAAAAAGTTTCAAGTTTCATAACAACCTTTAAAATAGCTACTGTGACCACCATTTTACAGACGAGGAGACTGAGCCTTAGGACGTTTAGTGACTTGTCCAAGGCCATACTGCTAGCAAGTAGCAGAGCTGCAACTGCTTATTCAAAGCCCAGGCTCCTCTCTGTGGCTGGGGGCCGAGGCAGAGGGCGTTAACGATAACCAACTATATTCACCAGTTCCTTTCGGTAGGTGAAAATGTTTCAAGTTTTATACCTGGGGTTCGCATTTCACACTCCTTGATATTTCTCTGCAGGAACCCAAGTTCACTGTCTTATACATCATTATTTTTAACAGTGGAAATGGAATGAATTTCCAATGCATATACTAGAGGTGATATACCAAGGGGATGAAGACTCTAAAAGCAGAGAAGGATTTTTAGCAATTTCAATATTCAGGGTACAGTTGGGAGCTTTTGGAGGAGAATCGTCCCTTATCTCTATCTTTTCTGAAAATTCTCATTTTGAAATGAGCCACTGAGAATAAAACTCTGCCCTGAAATACAAAGCTACGCAGGTTAAAAATCTGCATAAAAATATGAGGAACTCACACACGAGTTAATCAACTCAGTGATGACCAAGGGCAGCTCAGCTTCAACACAGAGGTTTGGGAGGATGCTGTGTGTAGACATGACACTCACGATGAATCAGCCCGTTTAGAAGGTGCCAGCCCAGTACTGAATTAACACATTTTTAGTGCAGCATCAAATTTGGGTTGTCAAAGGGACTTTCAGGGAAAGTAGCTCTGCTTGGTTGACGACAGTGGTTCTTTCACATCCTCCCCTATCACTGTGATCCTCCTGAGGGCTGAGAATCAAGTCAGATGATGGCTTGGTTACCAGCCTGCTTCTCCCACCCCCATGGGGACCTTGACAAAGTCTCTAAGAAGCTGGGCTAACTGGCTTCAGATCCTGGCTCCACCGCCTCCTAGTTATGTGACCTTGGGCACGTTCTCTAACTTCTCATCCCCCGTGGCTACCCCTCAGGTTGCCATGAGGGTGAAACAAGGTGGCACAAGGAAAGCTCTTGGCAGGCTGCTGAGGTCATTCACCCGGTGCCATGCTGGTGCCGCAGGGACAAGTCCTCAGACCCCCATGAAGGCTGGGAGGTTGGTGAGGGGGCGGTCGACACGGGTGGATGCTGCATCGCATTGCAGGGGCTCTTGCTGCAGTGATGGTCACCTGCCTCTCTTCCAGGCCTGTGGTCAGACAGGGAGGCAAGCCCAGCCCTTCAGAGAGATGCACCTAACATGGCGACGGGCCCCGCGTGACAGCCACTACAAGACTTCAAACTGAGAACTCTCCTGACAGGGAGAGCAGGAGTCCTTCTCTTTTGGTTCCTCCAGCCTTCCTTCCTTCCCTATGTATTCATTCTCATTAGTATTGTTTTCCTGGGGGTGGGGTGGGAAGAGTTAACTTTTTCTTTACGTGTTTACTTTGATTGACACAAAACGAGACTCTACCATGTCTAGGGTACACCGCAAGGGTTATAATACCGTTGTGCTCCCATATCGGGGTAAAGGGGAGGTAGGCCAGAGCTACCGCAAGCTGTGTTCTCGGAACCAGGCTGTGAGGGCTGGCGGGGGCCTCGGCACCCACTCAGCCCCAACCTCTTCCCCAGCCATTTTACAAAGGAGGAGGCTGAAGCCCAGAGATGGGCAGCAGCTGTATCAGAGTCCCAGCAGGGCTCAGGGCTCGACCTCCACACAGTCCAGGTCTCTCTTCTGGAGGCCTCTGTCTCAGAATGGGGAGCTGTGTCTCAAGCCTCAAGAGAACAAGTGATTTTTTTTTTCCTTTTTTTTTTTTTTTCAGTACACGGGCCTCTCACTGTTGTGGCCTCTCCCGTTGCGGAGCACAGGCTCCGGACGCGCAGGCTCAGCGGCCATGGCTCACGGGCCCAGCCGCTCCGCAGCATGTGGGATCTTCCCAGACCAGGGCACGAACCCGTGTCCCCTGCATCGGCAGGCGGACCCTCAATCACTGCGCCACCAGGGAAGCCCACAAGTGATTTTTTTGAGCACCTGTGATAGACCCATTACTGCACCCAGAGCCCCGAGGAGGTAATGAAATAAGACAAGAGAACTTGACAGAGTTCTACGATGTAGCTGAACAGGATCAGACCTTTTAATAATTAAGCGCGAGACAATACAGACGACAGGAATTCCTCAAATAAAGTGGAAGGGGTGAACGGAATCCTGGAAAATGAACAACTAGACCTCTGAAGAAAACCTCTGTGAAATCCCAAAGTGGAGGCAGGATGGTTCTCCCAGCCCTCGCGTTGCAGAAGGACCCATGAAAGAGGAGAGGCTGCCCTTTGCAAACAAGATTTGAGCATCAGGAAAGCTGAATGGAAGTCAGCTCTCTCTAAACTTGAGATTTTGTATTTGGACATGCTCCTGGGATCATCGGTGAGTTTTTATAGTTTGTAAAGGCAGAATGGTGACAGCAGCTGGTACAGGCCCTGGCCTCCCCCGGACCAGCAGATGTGGGAACGTAGCAGACAGACTCTGGTGAGGAAGCTAAGAGCCCAAACTGCAGCCCTACACACGCATTTCCTCTCTTACCATGTTGTAGAAGAAATGCATGCTCATTGGAAGAAAAGACTTAAATAGATAAGGTAATAAGAATCCCCCATAATTCTTTACCTCAGGAATAATCCATTGTTAATATTATGGTATACATTCTTCCTGATTATTTTCTATGCATATATATAAAATATATACTTTTTAAAAATGGGATTGCACTATGCTTTTATAAGTGGCTTTAATAAACAAACATTTATGGCAAACTCTTTTTTTATTACTTGGCTACATCGGGTCTTAGTTGGGGCACGTGAGATCTTCGTTGCGGCATGCAGGATCTTTCGTTGCGGCGTGTGGGCTTCTCTCTAGTTGCAGCACGCGGGCTCTAGAGCGCGCGGGTTCAGTAGTTGTGGTGCGCAGGCTTAGCTGCCCCAAGGCATGCGGGATGTTAGTTCTCCGACCAGGGATCGAACCCACATCCCCTGCATTGGAAGGCGGATTCTTAACCACTGGACCACCAGGGAAGTCCTATGGCAAACTTATAATAGCGAAATCTCATTCCATTTTTGGTTGTGCCATCACTTAACTATGACTTGACATTTAATTGTTTTCAATTTTCCACTACTATAATAACAAACACTACTAAAATGCTGCACACATCTTTAGGAGGAATACCTAAAATTATTGGGTCACTGCCCACTTTCACCTTGGACCCCCTCCCCCATTTTCACATCAATTGAAATGGATTCCTCTCTTGTTGTATCATCTTCCTTCCTTTTGTGCTTTCTTGGCAGCAGAAGAGCTGATACTCCTCTCATAATAAATCACAAAATCTTCATTTCTGTTGTTCAGGTAAAATATACATATTGAAAAGTGCACAAGTCATTAAGCACACAGATGCAATCGTTATTAAATGAACACTCGCATAGCCAGCACCAGGGCAGAAATAGAACTTTCCCTGCCCCCCAGAAACTGCCTTCCACAGCCTTAACTTTTAAAAACAGTCTACTTTTTTTTTAAAATATAGAACTTCATGACAGAATTAAGGGTAATGAAATGTCAGTTTTTTTAAAGGTTTTTAAATTTATTTATTTATGGCTGTGTTGGGTCTTCGTTTCTGTGCAAGGGCTTTCTCTAGTTGTGGCGAGCGGGGGCCACTCTTCATTGCAGTGTGCGGGCCTCTCATTACCACGGCCTCTCTTGTTGCGGAGCACAGGCTCCAGACGCGCGGGCTCAGCAGTTGTGGCTCACGGGCCCAGTTGCTCCGTGGCATGTGGGATCTTCCCAGACCAGGGCTCGAACCCGTGTCCCCTGCATTGGCAGGCAGACCCTCAACCACTGCACCACCAGGGAAGCCCCAGTCTACTTTTA
Source organism: Tursiops truncatus (assembly GCF_011762595.2). Classification (NCBI taxonomy): domain Eukaryota; kingdom Metazoa; phylum Chordata; class Mammalia; order Artiodactyla; family Delphinidae; genus Tursiops; species Tursiops truncatus. The sequence continues at coordinate 12,952,422 of NC_047047.1, forward strand.
GAGAACAAAATTCTAGAAGAGAAAGTATCCCGAGTGTGGGAAAGCAGAAATGAAAGCTGAGAAAGTTCCTTTGAGACAAAATCTGGTTCTTCACCCCTCCTCCTGAACATATCAAGCTAACCAGACCAGGGTTGTGGGGGGGCACCCCAGGGACTGAGGCCCAGCTTGGAGCGGCTGCCAGGCTCTGGGCCGTCTCTGGGTTCCCTGAAAGAGGTGAGGAGAGAAGCATCCCACAAAGGGCACTCCTCTCCTCATGGCAGAAACTTGTAAGGATGGCTGTCCTCATGTGACTAACTTGAGAAGATGGCCGTGGAGTACCAATGTCAGAGAATCTGAGCCAGGGCGAAGGGACAGGAAAAGAGCTCCAACCTGCAGCTCAGGTGTACGGGAAGCCATACTAGGGAGGCTCCAGAGAGCGTTAAATATAATACTTACTGATTTTTTTTTTCATACCCCCTACAAAAGGGTTTCACTTACCACAAATAAGATGGTAAACAACATTTTGGAGATTAAAAACATCAACACAGGAAAAAGCATTCATTAGAGTTGGCCCTCGAGACCAGGAAGAAAATAGAATGCCAGTCTGCAGACCACGAGGCCTAAAGCATGCTAGGGGTGGGCTGCGAATCTAGGCTCGGGGCTCTCCGGAGACCACAGACATCCAGCCTGCTTGTTCTACACCTGCAGTTCAAAGCCGAAGGCCTCAGGTCCAACAGTCGTATTTTGCTTGCCAATCTCTAGCCTGAAGCTCTGGGTTTACAAGTTCTCCTATGTGAAAGATGCCCACAGCACATGTTTGGACCCTGAAAAACAGGAACTAGAGAAATGACTTCTGTACTAGGCAGTACACTTGTTTATCAGCTGGCCAGAATCCAGCCTCAGTGCGGTTCATTAAACAAACATGCGTTCTCTTAACAAAATGTATCCTATTTGTGGGAGAAAAAAACAGAGAAATTGGTCGTTTCTTTCTCCAGCTTTTAAACTGTTTTTAAGAGAGCCCACCATACGCTTGGAAATCCCCCACGACTCTTCAACAACAAGTGGCTCAGGGAAAGGCGCTCTCTTTTTTTTTTAACCAGCAAGAAGCTGCCCCTCCCTTCTGCCCTGGGCCTGTATACAAATCCTTCCTGCACACGATTTTACAACAGGTAGGGACAGGTACTTCTTAACCTGCTCCGAAAAGCAGGTTTGAGCAGCGCCTCTCCACCAAAGGGAGCTGCAGGAGGCCATGATAACCTGAGATTAGGTTACATGTAGAGGCTCTGAAAGCAGCTTCCTGGCTCTGCTACTTATTAACTGTGTGTTCTCCAGCAAATGACAACGTCTCAATACCTCAGTTTCCCCACTTGTAAAATGAGGGTAACAATCGTCCCTATCTCAAAAGGTTCTTGGCAAGAACACACATGTTTATATGTATCTTCCAAGTGCCTAGAACAGGTCCTGGAACATAGTAACAAATGTATACTGAAAAAATGAACTTGTACTGAATTTCTCAAAACTACTGTTGTACCAATTACACTCTGAATGCAGCCACTCGTGTCTGATTCTTCCAATTTCTATTGCAAAAAGGGGTACACGATAGTCATTCCTGATGGATCCACGGGCTAGTACACCCAAGGATCTCCACCCCTGTGTGCGGAAGACAGCCCTTCATGCAAATCTCACAAGAGCTCAGTCCCAGATGGACGTGGCCTCTGCACGGTGTGATGTGAAGCTCCCTTCAGCCTGGCATCCTGAGTGCCACCACCCTCCCTGTGCTGGTGGGGGCTGTGCCTGTCCACTGCACAGGAGAGTAGAACAGTTGGCTGAGGCCAGCAGAGTGGGAAAAGGATATGCCCGACCGTTGGTCATCTCAGCATCTACTGAAGGCCCCATCCCTGCAGGCCTATCTCACCTTCGCACGCCAGTTACAAATTCCCCTTTTCTGCTCTCTCTGAGCTGGCTGTGACCCGCATATGTCATCAGTCTTATGTTTCATTGACTTAACGAAATGATAGCTACCGGTTACTCAGCACTCACCGTGGGCCAGGTATCTCATTTAAGGCCTCATCAAAGCCATGAGGTAGGAACTTTTATTCTACTTTACAGGTGAGTAAACTAAGGCATAAATAGGAAGCTTCTACCACTCGCCCAAGATTCTACAACTAGAATCTGGTGGGATCGGGATTTGAACTCAGGTCTAATCCCATAGCCCAAACTCTTAACTGCTTTGCTAGATTGAATATTTTACAGTCTGTTTTTAATTTTAAAATTAGGCAAATACAGGCAAACCTCAGAAATGTTGTGGGTTCGGTTCTAGACCACTGCAACAAAGCAAGTATCACAATAAAGTAAATCACTCGAATTTTCTGGTTTCCCAGTGCATATAAAAGTTATGTTTATACTATACTGTAGTCTGTTAAGCGTACAGTAGCTTTATGTCTAAACAAATGCACATACCTTAATTGTAAAAACTTTATTGCTAAAAAGTATTAACCATCATCTGAGCCTTCAGCAAGTCGTAGCAGTAACATCATAGATTACTGATCACAGACCACCGTAACACATAAAATAGTGAAAAAGTTTGAAATATTGCTAGCGTTACCAAAGTGTGACAGAGACATGAAGTAAGCAAATGTTGTTGGAAAAACAGCACCAGTAGATTTGCTCAACGCAGAGTTGTCACAAACCTTCAATTTGTAAAAAACACTGTCTCTGTGAAGCACAATAAACTGAAGTGCAATAAAAAACAAGGTCTGCCTGTAGAGCACTTAAAAATTCTCTAAAAGTCTAAAAGCATCTCAAAACCAAATGTACTTTTTTTAACCTATGCAGCCCAAGGTAGAAAACAAAGGTCACCACCTGCTCTGAAATTCAACAAATGGGAAGAATGTTCTAGAACAAGAGTAGAACAGGGGTTCTGTCGGAAGTTAGGGCGAGGTTGCTGCTTCTGAATCCACCAGGGGCCAAGAAATGCAGCTCAAGGAGACGTACTGTCAGTGAAAAGCACTGATAGCTAACTCCTCATTTGTCCAGTATCTCAGGGCAGGTGAAAGCATTGACTACTGGTGCTGATGACTTAATTCCATTCTGTGACTCAAATTTCACCTGTTTCCTGGCTGAAATACATGGTTAAGTGTGGCAGAGACTGCAGGTTGCCTTCCTAACAACCATTCTCCCCTTCTTCCTTACCAACAGAACTTTCATTTTATTACAGGTGGCGATGTGCCAGGCTCAAAGACTACATTTCCCAGACTTCCTTGCGGCCAAACGTGGCTAGTAAGTCACTGCGTAGAGCTTCCAGGAAAGACTTCAAAGGGGCTAACTCAGCTGGAAGCCTGTTCTTTCCCCACTCCTCTCCTCCTCCTTCCTGCCTGGAACACAGATTTGATCAGAGGTGAAACTGAGGCCACACGTCAAGGCTGTGGAGCAGAATGACAGGAGCCTGGGTTCCCTGATAGCGTGAAGCCACCACACATACCCCAGACTGCCTGCAGCACACAGGGTGCTAACTGATACACACTAGCACAGACACGGACCCTCAGCCCAGATTTCCAGAACCACCTGTCAAAGCTTTCACAATGTAATAATTTCCTGTGAAATTCCTCTGTAGGGCTGACTAGCTCCCTAATCTAAAATAACTAAAAGCAACAGTCTTGTGTTGAATGAAAGGAAACCTAAAATGCACTTCTAACCTGATCAAAAGGGGAAAGCTCCCGAAACAGTCTTGAACGCTAACAAATAACGTGTTTCCTTTTAAGGTACATCTTTGCTTCAGAGGGGAAAGGACACCAAAGACCTTCATTTGAAGGGCAGCACTTGCTCTGTGGCTGAATGCAGTCTTCAAACGGAGTAAACAGACCAGTCCCGGGCTTCCCTGGTGGCGCAGTGGTTGAGAGTCCGCCTGCCGATGCAGGGGACACGGGTTCGTGCCCCGGTCCGGGAAGATCCCACATGCCGCGGAGCAGCTGGGCCCGTGAGCCATGGCCGCTGAGCCTGCGCGTCCGGAGCCTGTGCTCCGCAAAAAAAAAAAAAAAAAAAAAGACCAGTCCCAACGGGAGACTGGCATATCATTACACAACCCCCATAGTGTAGGGGACCAGTATAAGTAAGCAGAGTGTGGAGAAGTTAGAAACTCACCTAGAAACTGGGGACAATAGAAAGAAATGGGAATATCTTCTAGAATACCAGAGCAAGGAGTCCCATTGCTTTGAGAGACAAGAACGCTTCAAGGCCTCTATATATTACAAAAGATTTTGGAGCACCGTGTGTGACAAAAGCATCACCTTGCTGCATTTTCATTACACTTCTCTCAGATCACCCTCACTGAGAGTAGAGACCAAGTCTGCCTTGTTCACCACTCTCCTCCCGGAACCTAGAGTGCGCAAGAGAAACTCACTCTCAGCTTCATTACCTACTGTACTGGCCTCCCAGGGTCTAAACTCCTCCTCTCCCCAACCATCTTTCAGACCACTGTGGCCAGAGTGGACCTTAAAGACACACAAATCGGGAAATTTCCTGGCGGTCCAGTGGTTAGGACTTCACGCTTTCACTGCCGAGGGCGCAGGTTCGATCCCTGGTTAGGGAACTAAGATTCCCGCAAGCTGCGGGGTGCAGCCAACCCCCCCCCCCCCAACACACACATAAATCATTACATCTCGCCTTTCTCTTCTCTCCCATCATCCTCCAGTAGCTAGGTCACTGGTGGGAATTAACCTCACTACAGGGTCTTTGTACTTTTCTACTTTTCTGCACCTACCAGCAGTCCATAAGCTCCTGGAGGCCCAGGAACTTGCTTCCTCCCAGTGCCTGGCGCTTAAAAAAAAAATTCCATGTTTAATGACTGAAGATGTCATTCCATGATATGTTAAATACTTTCTGCATTTAACAGGCACACAACTGCTTAAGTTACTAATGGATTCTATCGCACAAGCCAGTATTTAGCTTGAAGCACTTTGCACTTTCCTAAGCTGGAAGGAAGCATAGCTAAGGAGGTACAAAATTCCCTGACACACACGAGCCCTTGCTTAGGCAGTGCTTCTAATGTTCAGAATTATTACATTTGCTAGCGTGGAAGGCTCACGGGAGCGTAACACCCCGCTGCAAGGAAAAGGTTTTTGGAAAAAGAAAAAATACTTTCTATCATACATATTGACAGGAGATTTCAGTGAAGCTTTGTGACTGGATCATTACACTATCGTCCCTTAATGCAAGGCTGGCTGGCTTGCCTAACCACCCATCCATCTATCCATCCATCCATGCACGCACGCATCCATTCATGCCGGACCTCGCGGCTTCTTGGCCCTCAGCCTTGAAAGCGCAGAATCCTGACCACTGGACCGCCAGGGAATTCCCAACGCAAGGCTTTTTTAAACAGTGGATCCCGACCCCTTAGACAGTCATGAAATCAATTGTTTTGACGAGCATTAACCAAATAATAATATCAGAGCACACCACACATAAGCATTAAATATATAGTTCTGATGAGTCTCTCTCTCTGAGAAAATACACAGAAGCAGCACAAATAGATCCTTGGTCTCTACCACCTTAGTGTGTCACGGTGATGACAAGACCATTCGTCCTCTGTTCCTCCTCGGCAAAGCTGGGTGTTCACGCCCCACTCCACCAGCAGCCTGGGCAGAGCTGTTACCGGGCCCCTCTTTCCGGTCACACGCTATTCACTTGGTCAGAGGGTCCCAGGCAACCACAGGGTGAGTATGAGGGGCAGGAACCTGTAAACATTAACCCGATTCCCCCCTTAGAAACTGGGGACAGTGCCCAGCCGCCTCCTCTTCTCACACTGCCGGTGGCCCAGAAACAGGATGAGATGGTGACAAAGATATCTGCTTAAATTCTTCACATGCAGACCCTCAGCAAATACAGACAGCGATGTTCTCTTACCTCCATACTCCCTCCCTCCTACCTCTGGCACCTGTCACATTTATACAGACTGGTTCCACAAAACACTTTTCAAATGTGCATTTCTTTTTAATTTTTAAAAATATACACAGGAGAAGCCATGTGTTTTACATAGGAATACACACATTAACAAAGCATTTCTTATAGTTTTCCAAAACTCTATTATATCAGTCTGAAATTTATAAATTAAATATATCAGAACCTTTTAAGTTAAAATGATATCCCTGAAACTACTGGATATGCTAGACTTTTCTCAAGATCGAATGAACAGAGAATGTGAATATGGTTTGTGTTAAATAAGGTTTATTGTTAGCTTTATTGCCTATAGTCTATAAGATGCAACTTTATTGTGCCTTTGCAAACAGGATACATTTCTTAAAAAAACTGATCAAAATTTTCCATACATATAGCTCTATATGATAGATTACAGTGCAACACTATCGTTACATAATTATAGAAATACTATAGAACCCAAGAGCACAGGGTAAGCAAAAGAAATACAATCCTGAGCCATCTGAACAAGATGATTTGATGAATCCTTTTAGTATAAGTCTAGAAAACATGGAGGAGGGCAAAAAAATACATGCACACTGCAGTCAGGAGCAAAATACATTAAATACCTGTTCCTTGCTAGACACAGGTGGGGGTAATGGTGAATTTCAGACACATGCACACTCATTCACGCTCCCATTTTCTTCTCTTAGCTTCCCTCCCATCCCCGATACATTCACTCCCACCCCTTCCCCAAAGAAAAGATCAGGCACTAAGTCCTCGTGAGCCCCACATCTGCCTTGCTGGAGAACATTAAAATAAGAGTGTAGGTCATCACCCATAACGTGAAACAAAGCATGTGCTATAAGCCAGTTCCAGCTGCTTCTGCCTCTTTGGAAGTAAGTGAAGCATATGCTCACTACAGTATCAAACTGTAGAGGGAAATGTCTTGAAAACGAAACTGTTTTCTCTCCCTACGTCTTGAAGTAGAATCAACAGCGGAAAAACTCGCCCTAAAACTAATTGCCTCATCTGCTATTAAAATACATTTGTCATTCCATTTTTGGTATCTATTCAATTATCGTTAAGAACAGTTCATGAAGTTTGTACCTGCTTATGGTAAACACCACCGTGCTACATAAAACCTGCCACAGCTGGACAGGCTTACGAAGCACCAAACCTTCTGTTGTGTTCCTTGCTGACATGCCCCCAAGACCAGAGCATTCTGGTGTTACCAAAGATAATGTACGAAGAGTTAAGTAATTAAAGGTATTTGGTCTGTGTCTTCACCTTACACATCCTAGTGATGAAATTAACCAAACATGCCTCCATGCCTTCCCTGAAAATAACCTGAGTCAGCTGACTAAGTAGACTGGCCAGCCTGACTGTCAATCCACTTAATCAGAGGTTGAGCTGGAAAACCAGAGGGCTAATGTCTACCAGCAGCTTGTCTTGTGCAGATAAACCAAAGTTCCTGGTTTTTGCAGTATCTACTGTTCCAAAGGCTGAAACCACCGAGGTGGAAAATAACTCACAGCGTAAAATATACTGAACTTAAACTGCATAACCTGTGGGACTACCTGGAGAGAAAAAAGGATCCTCGTTCCCCCACAAAATGTGGCGTGGGGTTTAGTGTCTCTGTATACATCAGCTGCTACACAAAAATCAAAACAAAAGATTTACTTCATAATCTCCTTAGTTTCAATCAAATGCTCATTCACCCACAAAATACTCACACACCCTATGAATATGAGGTGGCTCTTTTCTTCAAAATTTTAAAAATCAAGAGGCACCAATACCCGTTCATTTATGTATTAGAAGCATCTTATGATCACCACTAAAGCAACAGAAATGGCATTTGTGATGATCACACAAAGGAGAAAAAAAGATCAAAAGACAACCTTAGCCACTGCACTTCAGATGGTACTTGAAAGCACAGATGCTCTAAATCAGAATCTAAGAATCTGATAAGGTTTTACTGGTTTAGCATAGTCCCATGGCCTCTGTCCATGACTGGTAAATGGAAATGGTTTCCTAAAGAAATTTAAGAAACCACTCTGGAATTCTGTTTTCAATGGACGTAACTAGTCTGACTGTAAAAACCTTGGCTCTTTTTCACGACCTTTTGCAGGAGGAAGCAGAGAGCGACGAAGCGCATCCTCCCGCACTGCTGACTGACGGCCTCAGTAATGACATGGTCCTGACACCATTGGTGAAGGTGTTTCTAGAGCAGAAAGGACAGCACGTTGTATTTCAGCATCTTTGGTTAAGGTCTGGCCTCTTCAAATCCACCTCTCTCCTTCACATTTAGTCACCAGTGAATTTGAAGTCCATGCATTTAATTAAAGAAGGTTAGAAGACATCATTTGCACGTTAAATTGTCAGATCAATAGAGTTTCAAATTTTTGGCCCTAACCCTGCCCAGTGGGACCACAAGGACCTCGCACAGGAAGCTGTAAAATCCAATGCTTCCATTAAAGCATATTCTTTCTAAAGTTTCATGAGCTGCACAGAAAACTGTCAGCAGGATTTCCAACACGGGGAGAGGGACAAAGCAGAGCTCTCGCCTGATTTTCTCCTTGAAACTGGCCTGAGCCAGCTGTGTGAAGTGTCTGGCCGCCAATAGACGTTTACCACCAGCCTCTGGAGCAATGTCTGTATTGTCCCAACCTTATGTAAAGCCTAAATGTTGTGCAGGTATTTGAGGTGGAAAGGTGAGAGGAAGTTGTAACTAAAACTAAAACTACATCTGGCCTAGTGAGAAAAAGGTAAAAAAAAAAAAAAAAAGACACTCTGGGTTTCATTCAAAGGAAAAAATACATAATAAAGCAATTTTACATCCTCGGCCAGAGTGTCGCCTGGAGTTCTCTACCTTCTCCTGGAGTCCAGGGAGCTTCTCTCTGCTCCCTTCCTTCACTGTGTTAGTGGACAGAGGGTGCCAACAGGAAAGCCATGAGGCTGAGCCGGAGGCTGGGCACGGCGGGCGGCTCGGCAGGCCAATCGATCCCTGGCTAAGCCCCCCAGCACACAGTACCTCCTGCCATCAGCCTGATCACACACAGCAATCAAGCAGTACCCCTTTCCTTTACAAACAAATCCCCGTTCCCTCAGGTGAACATTTCAGGATACACCAGCCAGGCTAGGATACGCTACAGCAAATGCTGCCCGTTTCCAATTAACTTAGCACCAAATCTGGTATCTCCCTCCCCCGCAAATGAAGTCAATCTGCAGTTTAAAATGTGAAGCGTCACGTTTCTCTTTGCTTCTGTGTTTTCTTCTTTCTTCATTTTCTCATGAAAGTTTTCCTCTATTGGTATTCAGTTCCATGTCAGACGACACAGAGTTGCAAAGTATTTGGTGATTTCCATATGACATTCTTCTCAAAATGAAGTAACTTCATGGGTTTAAGTCAGAATTATGTCCACAGAAGTCTTTTCCACGTAGTTCAGCATCCAGAGAAAGACTCTTACGCATGGCTATTTCTGGACAGTGCATTAAATGAAGATACCTCACAAGAGAAAAGATCATTATCTGTATCCATGAGAATAATATACAGATTCACAGTCAGTGAGATGATATGCTTTGCAGAAGAGAGGCATTGAACAGTATACTATTCAAATATAAAAACAGCAATGAACATATTCTGCACTACAGAAAATCTGTTAGCTTCTAAGTTTAAGGGTTGCAAGTGATGAGTCTGGTAACTGCATTTTAGGACCGGAACATGCTTCTTCCCCTCCAGATACACAATGTTTGATGCTGGTGCACATATATATATACACACACACATATATATATATACATACACGCAACACTGTGCCTGCAATGATATACAAACGCAATATAAACAGCCAAGTCCTGAAAGCAGATTTGACAGAAGAGGGCTACCAAGACCAAGAGAGCAAATATCAACTTAAGAACACTTCTAACGTCACAATTTTGTTTTATTGAACACTCTTTTAAAACAAGCACCTCTTGGCAATAAAAGCAAAGAAACAATAGTACTGCTTCCACTCTGTTCTAGTGGAAGACTGCTCACACCAACCTGCTAATAAATTGGTGATGGAATTTTATAACAGGCAGCCTGCTGGGGCTACAAGCAGACCTCAGATGCAGGTCTGCTGACTACTTGGTGAGAGCTGGAGCAGAGGAAAACATCAAAAAGCAAATTTGGAATCTATCACAGCTCTCTTCCTTAAGCAAAAAGACCCCTGCAAATTAGTTTCATAACCACAATTCAGTTTTTCAAACTTTTTCTGAAGAATTTTCATTTAATTATGTACACATAACAGGAAATAAAACTTTTTCACAAACATTCTCAAGGCTTACAGTTATCAGGAGAATGACAAAAGTAAAAGCAGGAGAGATATTAGACACATGGCAGGAAGGTAAATTTCTGTTTCTGCTCTTAAAAAGTAAAAAAATCACCATATAATTAAGTACAAAAACCTGCATTGAATGACAACTGCTGGTGTATTTACTTGATCAGAAATGAAGACCAAGAATATAATAAAGCCCTATGATAATATTCATCTGGAGCACTCCCCTCAGTGTGTACACACTAAAATGTTGGCAAAGTTTCCGGAGCATTAGCTTATATAAACATGGGAGTCCTTGGTTAGCTGCATTAAATGGAACGTTCTCTCGATTCAGTTTCACTTACAAATTGCAAACTAAAGTTATTTCTTCAGAAAAATATCTGTTTGGCATCCCCTGGACTTTGTTCCATTGGACAATATGGACATTTTAATCTAAAGACAAGAAAGAAAACATTAAATCAAGGAACAGGATCAGTACTGAGCATTCAATTTTTATCTAGTTATAGAGTCTTTAACAATTACACACACACACACACACACACACACACACACACACACACACACACACACACACACACACGTGTCTGTTTTTTGCTTTGAGGATTAACTGTGCTTTCCCTTAATGTAACAGCCAAGCTTTGAAGGGTCACAAAGAAACACCATCCAAGCCAGACGCTAAACTCCAAGGCTCTTCTTCAGTGGAAATCAGTGAAAACTATTTTGAAAACAAAGACAACTGTTCTGAAAATTGCTTTCGGGGTTTCAGAAGTAAATCCAATTTTTCTTCTCCAAGGTTTAGCTTATACCTATCTCAAAATGACTTTCAGAGGTACTGGTGTCACAATCCACTCACATGCAGCAACCCTGATGCCAGCTGCTAAGCCTACAAGGCATGCAGCCTACCCAGAGCCGCCTACGTGCCCTGGCGTGGCACACAATACCCTGCAGTGGCACGTGAAACCAGCATGGTCTGAACCACGACCAAGCTCTGGCTTCAAGTCACCACCTACCTGCACTCCCAGGGTTTCTGGGAAGAACATGAACTGCTCCAGGGCCTTCTCTTAAAAGAAAGACTTCACCATAATGGGTCTGAAATGAACTCCAATGAGAAATTTTCCAGCTGCCTTAGCTAGAAATAGGGTTTTGAGACTGTATTTTTAAGTTTGGGTTCATTATGTATAGAAATTATAAATGTATATACCTGTTGAATTACAATTCTACAAATTTATAAATCACATATAGATACGGTAATTCACTTTATAGTAACAAAAGTTCAATGTTCATCATCAGGGAGCCGGTTAAATAAATCATCACATTTCCATATGACAGAATAATCTACAGCTTTAAAAAAGAACGAGGGCTCTTTCTACACCATAAAAAAATCTCCAAGGTGTACCACTAAGTGAAAAAAAGCAAAGTTCAGAACAGTGTATAGTATGCTACCATTTGTGTAAAAGGGAGGGGAAGGGCTGGGATGACAATGTACCACCCACCCAAAAAGTTAAGAGTTGAAGATCACGGTTATAAATCTAATCAATAAATTCATGAACAAAGACTAATAAAGACTGAGAAAAGATACCACCCACTAAACTAAATAAGTAGTTAAGAAATCTATTTCTTTCTAAATTCTAGCTACATTTATTTATCCTTGTTACTTATCTTCCCACTAAGTTCCAAAAGAGTATTTGTTTCTTTCTTTTTTTTTTTTTCTTTACTGCCACTGAAAAAGTCAGACACTTACTTGCTACCATTAAACATTTTATTCAGGGCATCTCTTGATATAATGTGACCACAGACCAATTTCATGGGTGGATTGTTATCTGTGGTTTGCTGACGAAGAATAGGACAGGCAAATATTGAGTGATACCAGCACTTTTTACCAAGGTCCACTTCAATCTGTTTTTAAAAAAAGGTAAAAGGCTCAAGTTATATTACAGAAAACCATCCACATGTCAGAACGTACTCTGCAGCAAAGAACATTTATCAAACCTACTCATCTGAAGGTAACTTTTTACAGCACTCTTCTAAACTAACCAAAGATGGACAGTCTTTGGGATTCAAAGTATTACCTCACAATTCTAAATTATTTTTAACACTACGTATCAAACCAAATTCTGCTGCCTGAGAGCAAGAGTCAAAGGCAAGGCAACACTCTAGAAGTCAAATGCTCTTGAAAATCCATCAGCAAATATCGAAGAGTAAACCCGCGAGACTCCTGACTGTTTTTACAGCACCCTTAGCTAGGTGATGCAATTCAGCGTGATAATTCCTTTAAAGGCAGACTAAACATTGTTTACTGCTGTGTGGGCTTCAGATCCAGATCTTTTCCATGTTTTATGTGTAACTGTCCAGAGAAACTACCTGAAACAAGGGCTTTAAATTAAAGTTCAGCAGGAGAATTCGCAACCCATCCATCTGAGCTCACAGCACTTGTATCAGCTCTCTCTCTTTGCAGTGAACAAAACAAAAGCTATGAAACCACCTTAGCATAGTGGTTAGCACAGCACAGAGGCTCCACAAACATGAGTTCTTACTGTTTTCTTTCCTTTTAAACCTAAAATGGCTGTAGTAACATAATAGTCTATTGCTCAGATTCTTTCAAGAAAGGTGGCAAAGGGTAACAATAATCCCGAGAAAAAATGACCAGATCATCCCCCCCACCGCCCTCCCCGCAACTGTTTTATCACCCTGACACACGGGCTTTGGGTGAATTCAGATTTCAGTGTGCTTTGCTCTAGTGCGCAAGTGTCAAAGATACTGACAATACACCTGGGAAACTGCCAGGTTCTTGCAGGCACCTGCCTCAGCAAAGCGAGTGAAGACTCAAGTTCGTTTCACTTGCTCAGATGAGCAGCAGCCATGCAGGGTCCTGCTCGTGTCCCGACCACGCTCAGGACTGGCAGTGCACCTGCGCCTTTAATCAGGACAGATCTCTGAGAAGCTGGGGCAACCAACCGACAGTTACCAGCTGGAAGAACAGGGTAATTGCAGATAAACCTGCGCACAGGGGTGGCAGAAAAAAAGCAAAAAGCCAAATGCATATTTTGGCCCTTTAGGATCTGTGACCAAGTCAAGACAGGAATGGTAATTCCCGTCAAAGTTTCAGTGCCTACTGTCAGAGGCCTGATGGACACATACACACACGATGACCTTTGTTATTGCTCCATGTCATAACCACTACGGCAACAAAACCTGACTACCTACTATGTGTCCTATATTATTCTAAGCATCCCTCTGTTACCTCCAGCCTTTAATAGCCCCATAAAGAGAAGGACGGTCCCCATTTCAGAGACGGACAAACCACTGCTTTGAGAAGTTACAGAGCTGGCAAGTGACTGGAGCAGATATTTAAAACCATGGCCCAGTCCATGACAACGGTGGACACACAGCACGGGAGGGCCACTGATGACCGCAGATGTCACTGCGACGACCTTTAACAGCTATACACTTATTTTAACTGGTATTAGAAAAATATAACCAGCACAAGCCCATGATCTCATAAATATCAATGTTCCAGACAAAACTAAATCAAGTGGACTCCCTGCTTTCATATTTTAAAAAGCTAAGTACCTGCACTTAGAACATACCACACGCTACAGTATATCCACCCTCCCCACTTCTGATGCTTTCCTTCATTAGCTGTCACTGCCACTCTAAGTCAAAATGGTAAGAAAGATCTTCCAGCGCCTCCAAAATGTACTAGCTCCCCACTTCCACTGTTTAATCATGTCTACATACACATAAAAGAACCCCTGTCAAAAGGCTACAGTAATGTTCCCTGACTAAAAGGCAAGACAGGCATTTAAAATCCTTAACATCCACGTTCTTCTAATGACAGGAGAGGTAATAACTAACAGAAAATGGCACTCACAGGTAATTCATCTTTCTGGTTCCAAACTCCAGTGCACTGCCTCTGTTCGATCACAGCTTTGATATTAATTAAAGCTGGCAGTGCCACACAACCTGCTGAGAAACTGGGAAGGCAGAAGAGGAAATGTTAATGCCAGGCCAGGTGTCAGAAAGCTTGGTCCTAGGAAACGTCAACTCCTCCAGACTCCGTGCTATGTGCAGAGGACCCTGGCCATTGGATTCAAAGCATTACAAAGCCCCCTATTTTGCGTGCGTGCACACACACACACAGTCTTAGTTTACAAAACCACCAGATTTAATGAGCTCTGCCTACCAGTCATTAATGGCATTCTTTTTTTAAAATTATTTTATTTTATTTTATTTTTGGCTGCATTGGGTCTTTGTTGCTGTGCGTGGGCTTTCTCTAATTGGGGCGAGCAGGGGCTACTCTTCATTGCAGTGGCTGGGCTTCTCACTGCAGTGGCTTCTCTTGTTGCGGAGCACGGGCTCTAGGCACGCAGGCTTCAGCAGTTGTGGCACGTGGGCTTCAGTAGTTGTGGCACGTGGGCTTCAGTAGTTGTGGCTCGCGAGCTCTAGAGTGCAGGCTCAGTAGTTGTGGTGCACAGGCTTAGTTGCTCCGCGGCATGCGGCATCTTCCTGGACCAGGGCTCGAACCCGTGTCCCCTGCGTTGGCAGGCGGATTCTCAACTACTGTGCCACCAGGGAAGTCTATTAATGGCATTCTTAACATTAATGACACTCTGAAACATTTTCTTTCACAGTTCCTTCCAGACCCAGATCACCCCTGTACAGGGCAGAAGCACCTTTCTCATCTAGAAGTGCTGGCGGTCAGCTCTCCACTGAGTCCCCTTCAGGACTGTCCTCATTTGGAGAAAGCGACCTGACCAGGGACACGTTCGATGACTGCTCCACCTGAGGATACAAAAGTTGCACCAATTTGGGACAACTCCACAGGCCACTGCAGCTCCAGAGCTCCGCAGGGGTGGACTGAGGCCTCTGGTGAGACTGGATCACAGTCCAGCTTCTCCCTCTGCCTGACCCTGCTGCTTTCATTCCCCACAGGAGCTGATCCCAGCACACTTCCTGCACGTGAGTCTCCGCTCATTTCAGAGTCTGTCCCAGAGAACCAGACCTGCAGCCCCACCACACCTTACACTTAACTGCACGAGTCTGTCTCCCCCGTTCAGGTGGAGCCCCTGTGGAATGCAGGCTGTGCCTTATTCATCTCTGTGTCTCACACAATGCCTGGCACGTAGCAGGGATTCAAAACACTGGAGGAGCCAAATAAATAGAAGAGCTAAAAAGGTTCTTTTTTTTTTTTTTGGCTGCGCAGCAAGGCACATGTAGGATCTTAGCTCCCCGACCAGGGATCGAACCTGCACCCCCTGCAGTGGAAGCAGAGTCCTAACCACTAGACCGCCAGGGAAGTCCCCAAAAAGTTATATCTTAAAACTGGTTCTTAAGCCTTTTGGATCTCAGGACCCCTTTACCGGCTTAAACATTAAGGATCTCAAAGAGCATTTAATTTTGTGGGTTATACCTATCATTATTTATTGTATTAGAAATTAAAACTGAGAATTAAAATATTGATTAATTTACTTAAAAATAAAAAACATGTTATAAATAACAGTCTCACAAAAAATAACTGTATTTTCCAAACCAAAAATAAACCTGTGAGAAGAGCAGCATTGCTTTACGTTTTTACAAAACTTTCTAACGTCTGGCTTAACAGAAGACAGCTGGATTCTTACGACTTCCTCCGCATTCAATCTGTTGCAATGTATTCTTTTGGTTGAAGTAAGTGAAAGAAATCTAGCCTCGCACAGATGTGTAGCACTTACACCACCTTTTCAGGTAACTGTGGATAGTCTTCTTTAATGCCACACCAAAACTCAACAAATAGTAGTTTTGTTTTGTTTTGAATTTAGCTGCCCCGGGTCTTTGGTTGCAGCACGCGGGATCTTCAGTTGTAGCATGTGGAATCTTTAGTTGTGGCATGCGGGATCTAGTTCCCTGACCAGGGATTGAACCCAGCCCCCGCTCCCCCCGCTGCATTGGGAGCATGGAGTCTTAACCGCTGGACCACCAGGGAAGTCCCAACAAGTACTAGTTTTTTTAAATGTTAGTTGGAAAGTGGAATCTGAATCCTTGCCATTGTACTTTTCGTACCCTGCTCCACTAAAACCCAATGGTCTCGGACTCTGAATGAATCTTTTACTCATGCATGATTTTGTGAGATCTTACTGATCTTCCAAGTGTTAGCACATTTCATTATGTAATATCAAAAAATTCAAATTCATTATTATTACCACCAATCTCATCAGAAATGTCTTTAAGCATTGGGGAACTGTGAAGCTCACAGTGGTCGGTTCAAGTTTTCCCAACTTTCTATTTTAGCTTACAATCTTGAATTTTACCACTGGAGCAAAAGATACCACCAGTTGCTTTCCCTGACGCGACAAGCTTAATTCATTCATCTGAATAAATACCTGCCAAAAACCTGAGTCTGAGTAACTACAGTCTGTCTTCTAAGACGTAAAAGTAAAAACTGTGTTCAAGTGAAAACTGTGTTCCAGGAAAAAAGCAACTAGTTTTTAGCTCATAACTCAAACATTATACAGATGCTTTTTCTTGAGACAATCATCATACTGTCTCATGATGTGGCATGAGCTGAAGTGCTTTATCTGAGCTTCCTATTTGGGCACACAGAATGTTAAAAAGATGTATATTCAAAGGTCGAAATTTAATAAAGTGAGTGACTTCTAACGTTTTGTCAAGAACAGTCTTAAGTAAAATTAAAATATCTGCAAGTGTGTGGTGGATGAGGAATACAGCCAGTCCTTGTGGGGTTTGGGACCACTGCCCCGATCTGTGCTAAGGCTGGAGCAGTTTACCCCACAACGTGAACACAGTGGAAAAGGCTCTCAGAGACCCCCCAAAGGATCACAGACCACACTTAGAACTAGGTCACTGCCAATTGTGATGATCTCTTGAAATACCAACTGTACTCTTCTTCAGAAAGACACATGTTCTCTCAGCTTTAAACGTCAAGAACTAGACAACAAATTAAGCAGAACTAACCAATGCAACGCACATTTCAATAACAGGACAATTTCCATACCTGACACTGAGCGGGGACTCCACGGAGAGCCCCAGGAGGGCACAGGCATCCCGTGTAAAGATGTCACAGATGTCAGCCCACTGGTTTGCGTCAAGCAGGTGAACATATGGTGAGTTCTCAATCCCTTGTCTCAGGTACACGAGGCTTCCCATCAAAACCTGAATGTCTAAACAAAAGCAGAAGCAATTTGGAGGTGTGATGATCACACCTGAAACAGAGCTTTCAGGCAATACATTGAAAAAGGCAAGAATTCCCCCAGCTGACATGGCATAAAATAACTTACTGACAATGTCTTTTAAAATTCTGGTACTTAAGCTTGGTTTCTATTAAAGAAACAGCACAGAGAAAGAGAAGAAGAAAAGGGAAGCAGTAAATACTGAACTTATAATTTATACACAGCATAGTATAATTACCATTATCTAGAGAAGTAATAGTAATGTTATAAATGGGGTCATCACATATCTTTGGCTGTAAAACTAGTCAGTCCCTCTACACTGACACCTGGGGGTAACTGCTGCTGCCCTGTTGCAGCTTCAGACACTCTGTCGTGGCCATGACAGCAGTACGGTGGGGGGATGCAAGTGAATACTTTACGTTTTCTCTGTCTCCTCTTAGGTTACTGTAGAATCCCCCAAAATGCAATGTCTCTCTCTGACTTTTCAACTAAGAGGCTTTAATGCTTTACTTTTGTTCTAGAGCCGGCCAAGAAGCTTTGTTTAGTAAGTGATTTATCATCTACAATTGTTTCAGTTTATTAGCAAATGTATATTAGATCTAGTTAAGATAAACTTAAATTCCAGTGGCAGCCATGGTCCTGTTCCAACCATTAAAAACAGCTGACTCTAGACTCACCTTTTTGATGATTCAGGGCAAATGGCTGAAAATTTTTCGCATATTGTAATGCCTCTCGTTGATTTGTAGTTCCACCCATTAACAAGCTAATAAAATAGAGCCTGTGTAGCTTAAATTCCAAGGAGCTGTTCTGGGCTATGAGCATTTCTCGGTTTGATACCGCCCATCTAAAGAAAAAGCAAAAAAGATATTTTTTTTTCAAAAAAGATTTTTAACAGTAATTAAGAGCACGAGCGTGTGTTAAAAATGGTTTCAAACACCTAACACCAAAAAATGGGTTTAGTCTGCCATCTTGTGGAAGTCAGTGGTAACATCAAGCCCTAGGCCCAGAGACTTTCGTAAAGAAAGTAAACAAACTATACCTAAAGATGCTTTGCAGCCAGTGAAAGAAAGAAAAAATATTAAGTTAGATGACAATTACATATTTAATAAGGTTTAACACCAAGACAAGACTGTCTCTGACATATTTGGAACTGTACCAGGCCACACTATGAAGCAGGTGTCAGTCATGAGACTGACTACTGACTGCCTAGATCCACTACTCTTTTCCTGTTAAACTGGCATGTTTATAAATGAAACACAAGATGCTGAAGGGGAACATCTATGTTTAAACTTTCACTGGTGCAAGATCTGGTGCTATACGTGCTTTGAGATTAAAAACAGTAATCGTAAGTATTTACCCTCAAGATGCTTTCAGTCTAATCAGGCAGATAAAGCTGTGTAAATAACATACAGTGTCAACACACAGCACCAAAAAGATCTGTACAAACAGTGCTAATGAGGGAAAGAACAACATGCAGTTTTGAATCATCCAAAGTACAGTGACGCAGGCCTCTAGAGTACAAACAGTTGGGGCTTCCCTGGTGGCGCAGTGGTTGAGAGTCCGCCTGCCGATGCAGGGGACACCGGTTCGTGCCCCGGTCCGGGAAGATCCCACATGCCGCGGAGCGGCTGGGCCCGTGAGCCATGGCCGCTGAGCCTGCGCGTCCGGAGCCTGTGCTCCGCAACGGGAGAGGCCACAACAGTGAGAGGCCCGCGTACCGCAAAAAAAAAAAAAAATTAAAAAATAATAATAATAGAGTACAAACAGTTGGAATAACCTTGAGCTGGGACTACCAGTTAAAGGTGAGCACTAAAGCAGAAAAGCATTATCAAACAGCTGCTAAAATCAGATTTGCAAGCAAGTGGTAAGAAACACTGCTTCACTTCTTTAAACATATTAAGATGTAGAAGATGTTAGTATCATTCTTCTTTCATCTGATCTTTAGTTGGACAAATATTCCCCACCTAACCCGATTCACTAAGGACCCTCAGAATCTGAACTACTGGGTATGAATATAAACACTGAGTTACTCTACAAACTACAAGAGTAAAATGCTTCAAGTTATTCATAATGAATCAGTTGACTGGGATTAGATTTCATGAAGCAGCACTTTCACTGGATCCTGCCCTTCCCAAAAAGGTCTGCACATGCATATGAATATTCGAATCAATTTGTTGATACATCCACGTCTTAGAGTCAAATCATGAAGCTTCTCTGACCTCAAAATCAATGTGATTTTTAAAAATAATAATCACTTGGGCCTTGGAAATATTTGCTTAAATTTATTTAAGTAAGTCTTGGATCCTTACGTGGCACTAAGATTAATGCAGTCTGGCTGCAACACCAAGTCTGGAGGCTTGGTGACACCAACCAGGTACCTCCAGCAGCTCTCTTTTATGAATGCCCAACACCAGCCGCCAGTACCAAAAGTACTGTGCATCTGCCCGTCTCCAGTCTGTCAGGTACCTTCCCGACTTCCAGGTCCAAGCAAGCATATTTAAACCAGATCACTTACCAAAGTTTTTCCTACTCCATTCTAACTCATAAAAACATGAGTATGTTTTCCTACTACCAAGTAAAGAAAGGCAGTGAGCCTTTTCTTTTTTCAGTTTCTGATAATGAGGTATATATCCAAGCGTTTGCAAGAGTCAAAGAAGGGAACTAACAGAGAGTAACTACAAACTTTAGTAAACGATGAAGACCAACAGAAAAGGGCAAAGTCCTTAAGTGGGCAACTCACAAAGGAGGAAAAACTCTATTTTTATAGGCAAATGTTCACGATACAATGTTAAAGGGGAGGAAAAGTTGTGATATATAGGAAAAAAAAAATTCTACTCGCGAAAATTTTTAACAGGAATGACTCTAGGAAAGTTGGATTCACACATCAACTGCTACAGTGCGGATTATGACTCACTGGAATAGGGCACCAGCTATTAGAGCAGCACCAGGGGGCTAAAAACACCCAGGAGGACACAGCGATGAACAGCAGCTAATAGCAGTCCAGATGACAGTGATTTTTAAGATAGAAGAATTTGGGCTTCCCTGGTGGCGCAGTGTTGAGAGTCCGCCTGCCGATGCAGGGGACACGGGTTCGTGCCCTGGTCCGGGAAGATCCCACATGCTGCAGAGCGGCTGGGCCCGTGAGCCATGGCCGCTGAGCCTGCGCTCTGCAACGGGAGAGGCCCGCGTACCGCAAAAAAAAAAAAGAGGAGAGTTTTCTATAATGAACATATATTACTTATTTTTATACTTAACTTTTTTAGCTAATGTAAAACTAAACAAAATTTCTTAACTTTCTTTTTTCATCAAAGAGCTAACGGTAATTGCAAATTACTTTTGTTAAAAGTAATTCAGGCTATGAATTAGAAATTCAAGCTTTTCAAGCTATAAATATATATACCTCATTTTTAAACTTGGAGAGGCATTTAGACAATGTAATTCCTAATTTACACCTTGAATTTATTTTGACACACTTTCAAATTTTGCTATAGACAGGGCTACAAAATAATCAGGAAAAACTAGCATTGCTAATTGCTGTCCCCCTACAATATTCTTAGAAAAGTAGATACCGATTACAAAAAAGAGCTGCAGAGAGTGTAGGGAGAATGCAAAACCTAAATTCATAGAATACAAGTTTTCCCGTGTTTCTCAAGGGTCATGTTTCTTGTCATTCTATTCTGAAACACTGTATTATCTTCATTTAACTTCTGAATAGTATATTGAGCTTAAATCTCACAAGGCCAGGGATTAGAATAAACATTTCTAAGTTTCTCCCTCTCTGGCAAGATGCCATTTTCTAAGCTAAGGCTGATCTACCCCATTTTTAGCCCCGCAGACACGTAAAAGCACATTTAAGCGTTAGGGTGAAACGCTTGCTGATGCGGCCTCGCCCTCATCCCCAGGATTGTACCCGGGCCCCCATGTTTGTATTTTTCTTGACCCTAATTCCCGGGCCACAGTTAACCAGCCAGGTGAGTATAGGTTTAACACTCTGTGTTGCCTCCTAACGAGAGAGTTCATCTATTTTGATGTCCTTCATGATCACTTCGTGGTCCTACGTCTCTAGTTGTGTAAGTTCTTGATGGGGTTGTCTCTCTGGACAATCATCATTAACACCTGCCTTACCTAATCTTTGGAATCTGGGTACGAATTTCACAGCAGCTTTCTTATCCACGCTAGCAGCCTCCCTAGACAGTTTAACGTTAGTCGATTCACGATGATTTCTGAAATGCTGAAACCATCCTTTACTGGCAGTAAAGTCCTTCCTCAATCTCCTTTTTAAACTGTTTTCTTTCAATGAGGCAACTAATAATAACTTAAGCACTTTGGCCTGAATGTTAGCCAAACTGATGGGAGGTGTTTTGGTTTGTTTTGTTTGTTTTTACAAACAAAGTAGAAGTAAATGCGCCATCATTTAAATCACAAGCAGCTTTCTGTTCCCAGTGCGATTTACATTAAAAGGTGTTGAAGCGACTTTAACCTTGGTTTTGACATTCATAGGACTTTTCAATATGCAGTGTACCATAGCTTCATGTAGGCCTAGGCCTTGTCCTAGCTTCACTTTGCTGTCATCATTTTCAAATCTTCCTCGATGCATTCAGTTTCACTTCTAGCAATTCATCTTTGTTGACCAAGTCCCTCTTTCAATGATCCATTTCTGTAATGTGTCATGTGGGCTTATCAGCAGAGGCAAGGAAGCAATACAACCACACCTTTGCTGTCTGAGGGCGAAATGAATTGCACTGTGACCAATCACCAACAGACTGAAAAAGCAGTGAGGTGACCAGTCATGGTCACGATGCACATGTGTTATTACGTATCTGTGGACTGAAGAGCTGGCAGAGAAGTTTTTATTTTATGCAATTACTCACAATACTTCATGGTGACCGAAATCTGAACTGTGTTGTTGGGGAATTGGTGTTATTTAACTAAACTGTGGTAAATGAAATTTGGGCACACTGGAATCGTGCAGAGAGAACTGTCCATCGGTTCAACAGAGAAAAGAAATAGGAGAGGAAAAACATAAGGCTCTCAGAGGCAGGAGGTTACTTTATAAAGGCAAAGACAGCCCAGAGTGATACAATGGAGAAAGAAGCTTGGGAACGGGGCCTGTCATCACTGAGATCTCTGCCCCTCCACTCTTGTTTCTAAGAGGGAAGGCTGGAAAACCAAGAGGTTGATGCCGACAGGCAGCACAGGGAAGGTGAAGAACACGGTGGCTGGCCAACAGGGTAAATTAGAGGCATCTGCCATGTGGTATAAAGAATTAAAGGAGGAAAATAAGAGGCCTCTTCAGAACAGAATGGAGGCAGAGAGAGGTGCAGGCCAAGAAAAACATGCAAACAGATTCAGACAACCTGATGTAGCGACATGCACCACCATCAACAGTGATGTGTCCAGGTGAATGAAAGCTGGTCCAGATAGAGGACTTGTTCCTTCTATGAAATTAGAGGACATGGTCCTATCTCCCAGTGCAGGTGCTAGTTACATTTTTACAATAGTACAATCAAATGGAGTAGCTGAGAACGGAATTGAAAAATTCAAGGCCCAGGCTCAATGACCATATTTTCTACAAGTTCCCTACTCATCTCTCCATCCACAGAACTCGAGAGGTTCTTTATTTGAACCTCTCCCAGCTCTTCACACACAATCCACTTGGTAGGACAGTTTCTGGTCTCTTAAAGCAGGGGCTCTGCCTTGCTCAGCTCGGTGCCCCTTCTACTCTGCATGGGGTACAGTGATAGAGGGCACAGGTTAATAGAGCCAAACATGCATGGCCCTTTAAATCCTGGCTCTGTGGGGTGAATCGGGGAAGTCTGTCACTTAATGCTCTCAAGTCCGTTTCCTTACTGTAAAGCGGGGGCAACTCAGAGGGTTATGGGCATTAAATGAGGGGGCTCGTAGAAGCACTGAGCCGGGAGACTGGCACAGACAATAATAAGCTACTTAACGTGTGTTTACCGAGGGGATAGGCTTAACATTCTCCAAAGTCATTAGTAAGAAAATGACATTTAAAAGAGTTACTTGGGCATTTCCATGTAATACTCACTGCTGCTTTGATTTTTATAGAACCAACTCTGTGGGAATCAGCATGTACCAGTTAATCCCCTTCAAAATTTTTTGAAGTCGTCTTCACTAGAAGTTCACACTGAATATTGGGCTGTGTGATTCACTGAGCAGGAATAAGGGGTAGAACAGACCTTAATTAACCTGGTAACAACAAATCCAAAACCAACAAAGCACACGGGACTGCAAAAGCACAAAACTACAATCGGCACCGAAAACTGAATCCACTCGTCTACAAAGCACTAGAAGACATGTGACGGAAAGACAAAGAACAGTTAATAAGTGAACGGGGTGCTGTATTCGGGCTAATGGCGTTCCTAGCGGAAAACTTTTGATTTTTAATTTTTAAAAAACGAACGATCACTATACTACAACCAGCAAGCTACATGTAAACATTCAGGTAAATTATTAGCTTTACTGTGGTTTCTAAAATAAATTCTGCTCCCACATCTCCAATGTGTGCCACAAGAGCAATGCCAGCTTTGGAACCATTCCTTGTTTAGAGAAACACCGGAGACCAGAACAATGACACCCAATAAGGTCACCATGTCACAATTCTCTCTGCTCACTGCCACTGCGGTGACTAGTAGAGAGAACTTCTGGGCCTCTTCCACTAAAAGACCCCAAAACAATACTACTTACTTAGGTGATTAAGTCAGAAGCAATCCATATCGACGCAATTATCCCACAGAAACATGAAGCATTAATTATCTTCAGCGTCAGGCCTCCGAAAAGACTTGGCCCATTGTTAGCTCCATGTTTAGAATTTCCATATTAATCCAAAAATAATTAAAACAAGATTCTACCTTCAGAGCTAGCTGTTCTTTCCCAGAAACCTAACTGACAGCACTGGTCTGTTTATCTCTCCTCTCACCATTCTGCCAGCCTGGGCTGGGATGTGTTTCTGATAATAGTGAATAAAAATGCCTCTCTCCAGTTCCTACGGCACATTCCACTACAACCTTTCACAGCGTTTTAAAAAGGCTTACAAATACCTTCTTCTTCTAGTCTACCTTGGGGCTATCTTCTTGGGGGTACAGGCTGAAGCTCAGGGAAATGAGTGACATGCGTTTACTCCACAGGTGTGGACTGGCTGAATGTTACTGGTGACCGAATCAAGTGCTGAAAAAATCCAGAAACCGGAATTCAGCCAGAAAAGTGAAGAACCCTATCACTTTGCTTTAGGATAGCTAGCATTGGATTTCTGGGATATTTTCAAATGGCAATTCAGATATGAGTCGAGTCCATCGCTGGAACTACTAACGTTTTACTCATCTCAGAGTTGCTGTGGATCTCTGTCCTCCTTCCATGCTGTTTAAGAAACCACACGAACTACCGTGTTTCACGTTTGAATCATACCTTCA
The DNA here is from genome assembly GCF_011762595.2 of Tursiops truncatus. Lineage (NCBI taxonomy): Eukaryota > Metazoa > Chordata > Mammalia > Artiodactyla > Delphinidae > Tursiops > Tursiops truncatus. Next base: position 12,977,226 of record NC_047047.1, read on the forward strand.
ACTTTACATGAGGTTCTTAGTAACACAGGGCTTGGCGGCCATAACCAATAGCTACCTCTGACAAGTGGCCACTGCATTGGACAGCACAGTTCTATAGATTAGGGATTTTTTTTTTTTTTTGGTGGTACGCGGGCCTCTCACTGCTGTGGCCTCTCCCCTTGCGGAGCACGGGCTCCGGACGCGCAGGCTCAGCGGCCATGGCTCACGGGCCCAGCCGCTCCGCGGCATGTGGGATCTTCCCGGACCGGGGCACGAACCCGCGTCCCCCACATCGGCAGGTGGACCCTCAACCACTGCGCCACCAGGGAAGCCCGTGATTTTTTAATAAAGTACTTAAATATGACTTTGCCTTATTTACTGCTAGTTTCCCACCACAAAACCAAGTTTTTGATAAGCTTAAATTAATAACCGTTCAGCATTTTATAAGAACAAATTCTAGAGTCCCTTTAGTTCCCCCTCCTGGCCTAGTTCAACTCCTTATTCTTTTAAACACTTAATCTCAGTGACAGTTTCTTTCAATTTTCCCTTTTTGTAAAAGAAGATTCTTAATCTCTCTATAGTCGTAGCTTGCCCACTCATCTCCAGTAATGCCCAGGTCCCTGGTGAGGAGGGATCCAGGTAAGAGATGGCCATGTCTCTTCTTCTTCCTGAGGAGTACCTACTGTCTTGGAACCTCATACAGACTTTTGCCAGCAACAAACAGAGAACAGACAACAGAAAATGATGTCCTCACCCCAGATATTTTTTCCCCTTTGGCCTTTATATTCCATTGTGCTTTTTTCTCTTCTGTGTTCTTGCCACTGGGCACCTCTTTCCATTTTCAATTAGCTTCTTTTTAATAGTCGCTCTCTCCACCAAACTTAGTGCATGGTCCCCGTGAATTAAAACAATACCCCTCAACTCAGCTCTTCTGCCCTTTCAGAATTAACAACCCCTGGGACACAACAAAACAAAAAAAGAAACAAGACAAAACAGAACCCCCTCAGACTGGGGGAGGGAAACCCAACTTGTTCAAACCTTGATTCCTCTTCTCCAAAAGTACATCTATCAGAGTCTTCATTCTGTGGTTCTATGTAGCTATTAAAAATGCCTGAATCAGCAAGACTGCCTGCCTACAGGAAGACAAAACTAACAACGAGAAAACAGACACCAGAAACAGCGTAATCCCGGTCACCCTCTTTGCCAGTGGCGGCCAAGGCTCTATGACCAGGCACCTTGGCTTGCTTCCTTCATTTTCACTTTCTAAAACCCTTCTCTGCTTATAAATTGTGTTTTATGCACTGATACCACAATTTCTCTAAGTCCAGCAACCATTTTCTTCTCCTCAGACCCACCGTTCACACACAGCACCAAGAAACCACAATGGCAAGCTCACCTCACATTCCTCTGTGGTTTTTATTTCTAGCCTCACCTAATCGCTAGGCTTAGAGATGGGATTCCTCTCATACTTCAACAGCTTGCCTGATACTGTTCATGGCCTGTCTAATTGAAAACTCTGCAGTGATCTAGACTAATGAAATAGTTTTTCTCTCTTCTTCTGTGAAAAATTCTATAACATCTCTTTCTTATAATCATTCAGTTAGTTTCTGTTCTCTTAATGGCATTCTACTGAGACTTTGCAAATAGAACTGCAAATTCCTCTAAACAAGTGCTATGAGGCCCCTGGGCCTGCTCTGGGTATTGAAAAAAAACAGGTTCCCAAGTCTGCAAGGTTGAGAGTCAGATTCTAGACTGCGGCAAATCCACCAAGGCAGGATTACTCTTTGAAACACCTTTAGGAAGGCAACCAAGCAGCTTCCCCTCGAGACAGCACTTTCAAAACGTCAGTAACTGGCACAGAGTTACAGACAGTTTCTATTTTTCTAATTTTCTCCATCTCCTCAGAGTAAGTTACTGTTATTCTTTTGTTGACACCAGTTATTTTTGGCTTTGCTTCTGTCTGCCACATGAAGGAGGAGGTCATGTTTGCTCAAAGTTCTCCTTCAAATTATTCCATCTTTTATTGAGTGCCTGCTAAGAAATAAGCACTATGCTAGATGCCAAGAGGAACTCAAAAAACAGATAGAGTGATCTGGATGAGGAGAAAAATCTGTACACAAACTCAGAAATACAGGGGCAGGAACAGAAGAGTAGGCAGGGTCCTGACTAGATCTGTATATATAATGAGCTGTTCTTCTGCCGCTTCTCTCTGCCATGTCACCATTCCTTACTTCTTTTCCACCGTCTCTTATTAGTTGCGATTAACAGGTAATGCTCACCAGACTTCCCTCTCATCTAGGCCTTCCATGACCTCTATCCACATTAATCTTTCTGGTTGGCCGCTGCCTCAACTGCCTAGGCTGCCTCGAGAACTGCTGCAGGCTTTCACCTTTTGCTTTCTCTCTCGGGTGGTTCCACGGTGGTTTCTGTACCCCCCAGCAGGTACAAAAGAAGATGCCACACATGAAATATGAAAGATTTTCCACTGTGTATCTGAACCAAAATCCCTGAAACTCATGTCCCACATTTTTAAATTTTTGGTACAAGTTGAGTACAGTGAATTGTCCATACCTTGCCCATAAAATATGTTGAATGAGTATTTGCTTTGCATCCACCAATAGGCAAGAATTGGAGAAGTCTGAGTTTCTGTAATGGAGATTTCTGTTAAACTAAGATTTTCCAAACTTATGTTCTACAGATCACCAATTTTGTGAGTTTTAATAGGTGCCAGGAGACAGGGAGTCTGGTTAAATACGCATGGGAAACACTGGGTTTTACAGAGTTAAATGAGTTTCTTTACCATAGGACTGCTGATGGCCCCTCTAACATGCTAAAGTGAATCTCTCATTTCTCTTAATTAACTTTTACTGGAATATAGTTGCTTTACAATGTTGTGTTAGTATCTACTGTACAGCAAAGTGAACCAGCTCTATGTATAAATGTATCCCCTCTTTTTTGGATTTCCTTCCCATTTAGGTCACCACAGAGCACTGAGTAGAGTTCCCTGTGCTGTACAGCAGGTTCTCATTAGTTATCTATTTTACACATAGTATCAATAGCGTATACACGTCCATCCCAATCTCCCGATTCATCCCACCTCCCCCTTTCCCCCTTGGTGTCCATATGCTTGTTCTCTACATCTGTGTCTCTATTTCTGCTTTGCAACTAAGTTCATCTGTATCGTTTTTCTAGATTCCACATGTAAGCAATATTAATACGCTATTTGTTTTTCTCTTTCTCCCTTACTTCTAAAGTGACTCTCTTACAGGAGAATATTAGGGAATACCATGTGAAGCTTTCCTCGACTGACCTTTTGACTCCATATCCTTTTTTTCATGGAGCAACTTCCAGGCTCGATTCCCCCTCTGTAAACCCAGTACTTACTTCACGGGGTTATTATGAGGATTGAATAAAATAATACAAATAAAATGCTTAGAACAATGCTAGGCATATAATAAGCACTCCAAAAGAGACAACTATAATTAGGACTACATCCCCATATGCAGATATTTAACATGGCAATATTCCCAGAAAAGCGAAAGGAGAAAATTTCTACTGTACAGTTGGCCCTCCGAATCCACAGTTGCAGAACCTGCAGGTATGGAGGGCCTCTGCAGGTTCCGCAGCCGTGGATACGGAGAGGCAAGGCTACCAGGCCGGTTTACATAAGGGACTTGAGCATCCATGAATCTTGGTATCCACAGGGGTCCCTAGAACCAATCCCCCATGGATACCGAGGGACTGCTGTACAGTAGTTTCCACTGTTAGTGCCAGGTGGATGGAATGAGTCCTCCCTTTGCCTGAGAGGCACTGCTTGAGGCTACAAATAACAGAAAACATTTACAGAAATCATTGATATATATGCCATAGTTACCAGTCAGAAACTTAGATCTTACAGAAAAAGCCCAAAGTTAAAAGGGTCTTATGAATTTTCTTCATTCCAAAAGGAACAAGCCTTGAGAATTTTGAGGGCTAAGGCAGTCCAAATACTCAGCACAGTCTCTGGTACATAAGCACTCAATAAAAGTTTGATGATGAACCTGAGAAATTAATGGATAAATGACTATTACCTCAAATAACAACTCATATGTTATTTCTAAATCACTATAAGACAACTGTGAAACCCATTACATTTTTATATTTAGGCTCCCTCACCCTCCTTTATAATTGTTTAATCATTTAGGTGGAATATAAAAAGTAGACAGAAGAATGGCTGCCATATTTTGTTTAAGAGGTGTTATTAGAGGTACTTGATTAAATTTAATCTCACAGGGATGTCACAATAAAATCTAAAAAAAATCAAACTATAAAGGTAATATGCATAGTACACAGTGGTGCTGCTTAAGTGACGTTTACATCTTTAAAGAATTAAAATAAATGAGGTGGTGCAGTGGTGGTGCAGTGGTTAAGAATCCGCCTGCCAACACAGGGGACACGGGTTCGATCCCTGGTCCGGGAAGATCCCACATGCCGCAGAGCAACTAAGCCCATGCGCCACAACTACTGAGCCTGCGCTCTAGAGCCTGCGAGCCACAACTTCTGAGCCCGCATGCCATAACTACTGAAGTCTGTGTGCCCTAGAGCCCGCGTGCCACAGCTACTAAAGCCCATGCGCTCTAGGGCCCGCACTCTAGGGCTGCAACTACTGAGCTCGTGTGCTGCAGCTACTGAAGCCCACGCTCCGCAATGAGAAGCCACTGCACCACAACGAAGAGTAGCCCCTGCTCGCCGCAAATAGAGAAAATCCACATGCAGCAACGAAAATAAAATAAACGAGTTACCTCATATTTACAATTTATAAAGAAATTTGATATTTATAAATTTACACAGGACTCTATCTCTGCCTGTTCACCTAGGCTGGTTTTAGAACTCTGCAAAATTTTCTAAGAACTGAGAAATTATGAGAAACAGAAAACTAACCTATGAAAAATTAAATGGGTTAGTAGAAGGAAAAGGAAGTGTATTTTTTAAAACTCATGAAGGATCTTCCCAACTATTTTTTTTCCTGATAACAACGATATCAAATACTTCCAGTTTTAAAATCCCAGGATTCTAAGGCTATGACCTCAAAATAATATCACTGCTTCTATCACCCAGTTTCTTCCTTTTATTTTATAACTTTCCTTCCTTCCTCCTTCCCTTTCTTCCTTTCTTTCTTTTTAAAACAAATAACCTGATAATTCTCACATTAAAAAATTCTAAGACAGGGGTCAGCAAACTATGGCCACCGGCCAAACAGGACTTGCTGCCTGTTTTGTATGCCAGATGGTCAAGACGGTTTTTTTTACATTGTTAAAGGGTTGTAAAATAAAATAAAGAAAAATATGTAACGGAGACCTTATGTGGCCTGCAAAGCCTAAAATATTTACTACCTGGCCCTTTATGAAAAACTCTGCTGACTCTGTACTCGGATAATATTTATCAGAGCTAACCCAGTAATTTCGTATAATTCACATCAATGACCAGTTCACAGTGAATTATTTTATGACGGCAATTAGAGTAAAACTCCGTAACAATATTTGTTCTCTTTACGTATACCACTTGGTTCCAATAACCAATTAAACTGCTTTTTTTTTTTTTTTTCAGAATGCAAGCAGTGAACCCAGAACATTATGGAAGTTCAAATATCAAACTCAGACCATCTGAACAACAGTCCTTCAGTTATAAAGCTAGTCTAAAGCGGAGGTGTAGCCTAGCTAGAGGAAACCCTCTTCTCTCATGGGAATTCAGACCAACTCATAAGTGAAATAAGCCCTAACCATCTTCTCATATTGCATATCCCCCAAACTCACTTCGCTAAAAGAAATAAAATAATTCTCCCTTGATGCCTCTGAAGTCTACCCCAGGTGAGATATATATATAATCTCAAAATCTCTAACGTGTTTTCTGATTCCATTTTCTTACAGAGTTCTCTCAAAGTACTTAAAAGAAAACAAACTCAGTAACTCACTCCAGAGCAGGTCTCAGAACTCGGACTTTTAACGCTTCTAATATTCGGTTTAACTCCACAAATGGTTCTTTCTGGCTCGGGTCTACAGAAAGACCAGATTCCTGAAAAAATTGAAAGAACTTTCATTAGCAGTAATCAGAATAAAGAGATATGGTACAAGCATATTCTACATTATAAAATGTGAGGCAAATCACTAAAGATAATTTCTTTTTACCATGCATTTCTCTGGCAGAGACTGATGACTGAGCCCCAGCATCATTCTTCCTCCTTTTCTATAATAGTAAAACCGCAAATTTTAGCTGGGCACATAACCATACGGAATAAAGCTGGACATGGCTTTGCAAGATGTAAGTTCTGGCCAGTGAAACATAAGTATATACTCTTTGCCCCTTCCTGTAACACAAAATGTCTAGCTGGGGTTCGGGCTATCCTGGACCATGTGGACAAGGGACACCTTAGAAACAGCAGAGCTACAAGCAGCCGAGGTCCCTAAGAGCTTCACGGCACGTGGCTACCACATATGCAGTGGATGGCTTACTACCTCCGATTTCTGTGTGAGAGAAATAAACTTCATTCTTGTTTAAGGCATTGGTATTTTGGGTCTCTGTTACTTGTAAACAAAACTTAATCCTAAATGACACAATTTATTTTAGGAAATTTATATGGACACATACACAAAATCCCATAACATACAGAGAAAGACTTGAGTTATTGCTTATCTGAATTGTTTAACAGAAAAGGCTTACATTAGAGGTCTGGTTTACAGACTGGCTTTAAATTATTTAATCCTTACGGTCCTTCATTTTTCTAAATGGAAAATACAACAGTACAGAATGTAAGCCACAGAACAGAGTCTGAAGACACACGAATTGGAACTGAATCCAAGTTCCTCCACTAAGAACCTGTATGGCCTTGGGCTGGTTACTTCTCCAGACCTCAGATTCCACCTCTGTAGAATGGGAGCAGTCATTTCTTCCTCAACCATTTCTTCCTCACAGGGTTGCAGTGAGGAATAAGGCAGGGCTTGGAGGGTGGTAAATACTCCATACGGGGCAGCTGCTAATATTATGACTATGTGGTATTGGGAAACTGTTCTGAGACCCCTAACTTCATGTCTAATGGAATAAAAGACAAATGCTGCTCACTTGAAGTAAATTTTAGCTTGAAATTCATTTGATAAACAAAGTTCTTTAAGCTGGGCTAGATGAGAAAAGCAAATATAAACCTCTTTGTCCTTTTCTCCTCTGCTATACTAACCTTCCCTCTTAAAAGAGATGTTTTATACATACTACTGTATATAGAAGATAACTAATAAGAACCTACTGTATAGCACAGGGAACTCTATTCAGTGCTCTGTAAGGACCTATATGGGAACGGAGTCGAGAAGAAAGTGTGTATATGTGTATGTATGGCTGATTCACTTTGCTGTGCAGCAGAAACTATCACAGCACTGTAAATCAACTATACGCCAATAAAAAAAATTAATTAAAAAATAAATTAAATGCCCTGGCTTATTCCAAAAAAACAAACAAACAACAACAAAAAAAAAACAAAAGAGGAGATGTTTGAAAAAGTAGCATCACTTCTGACCCTTGATTGATGACCTGGGACCAACATTCTGGGGCAGGAATAAGGAAATAATTTGAATAACAAGTTCTAGGACTATAATTTTCACCAACTTTAAAAAAAAAAAAACAAAAAACAAAACTTCCTAGTAAACTGAAGTCAGCCCAGATGATTAAAATGTAAAAACCTGCCTATGGCTGAGAAGACTTAAAAACTGCAAGGACTTCCCTTGTTTCCGTTTCCTGCTCTCACAGGTGGCACACTGTTACCTGGCAGAGCTCCTCAGCTACATCCAGCATTCCTTGTCGAAAGAAGTGCTCCACCATCACCTCATTGAGAAGCCTTTGGCTGTCTGCCTGCCAGCAGCCATCTATTCCCACACTGCTAATGTCAGAATCAAAATTCTGAAAAACAAGAAAGCACGTCATGAATTGACCAGGATACATCACTTGGTATGTTTTCACCCCACCTAACTTAACAGAAACAATGGCCTTTGTTTCACTCTGAGACGCCTCAAATAAGTACCCAATTCCAATTCATCTGTAGCCTATGACAGGAAGTAGCTTTTCCATTGCTCTTTTCTAAAACTTGCCCCTCTCACTCATTATCGCTGGGAGGGTAAACAAGCACATTTTTTGAGGGTATTTTAGGGAAATACATAAATTTAACAATGACTTCTGTGAGTAAATTGATTTCTAGGTATTATACAATAGCAATATTTTCAGAGGTGTGCAGTGATTCCTGTAAAAGCATGTTCAGTGCAGCACTGTCTAACAGAAAAAAAAAAAAAGAAAACCCATTATGTCCAGCATAGGATTATTCAATAATCCGTGGCACATCCCAACAACTGCCATGCCAAGGTGGAGACTGGGGATAGGAGAACGGCCAGATAGTTCAAAGAACAGGCTCTGGGGCCAATCTACCCAGGGTTGAATCCTGGTTCTATCTTACTAGATGTGTGATCTTGGCCAAAATTACTCAAGGTCTGTGAACCTCAGTTTCCTTATCTTAAGCAGAGAAAAATACTTTTATGGGTTGAACTGCATCCTTTCACAATTCCTGTGTTGAAGTCCTAACTCCCAATACTTTATAAAGTTAAAATGAGGTCATTAAGGAGAGCCCTAATCCAACAGGACTGGTATCCTTATAAAAGGAGGAAATCAGGACACAGACAGGCATAGAGGGAAGACCATGTGTTACAGACCGAACGTCTGTGTCCCTCCCAAATTCCTACATGGAAGCCCCAGCAACCAGTGTGACTGTACCTGGAGACAGAGTCTGGGAGAAAGTGCTAAAGGTTAAATGAAGTCCTAAGGGTGGGGCCCTAATCCGGGAGGCCTGGTGCTCTTGTAAAGACAAGGAACAAACACCAGGGCTTAGCTCGCTTGCTAGCTCGCTCTCCACCACATGAGGACACAGCGAGAAGGTGGCCATCTGCAAGCCAGGAAGGAGGGTGTCTGCCTTCAACAGGCAATGAATTGGCCAGCACCTTGATCTTGGACTTCTCAGTCTCTAGAACTATGAGAAAACACGTTTCTGTTGTTTAAACCACCCAGTCTATGGAATTTTGTTATGGTAGCGCAAGCAGAGGAAGACATCACATGATGAAACAGGAAGAAGATGGCTATCTGCAAGTCAGGGAGAAAGGCCTCAGAAGATACCAACCCTGCCACACCTTGATACGGAACTTCCTGTCTCCAGAACTGTGGGAAAATAAACGTCTGTGTAAGCCACCCAGTCTGTGGTACTTTGTTATGGCAGCCCTCATAAATTAATATACTTCCTTACTGGTTCAATGACATGGTAACTGCTACTATGCTAGTATTACTATTCATAATTAAAAAGTGAGGTTCATTGCTCTGTATCTACTAACATGGAAAAATGTCTATAACACCTTAAGTGAAAAAAAGCAACTTCTACAAAACTACAAAGTTATGACTCCATTTGTTAAAAAAAAAGAATCCTTAAAAACCCAACCTGTCTCTCCCACTGAATGCAGTTACAAAATCAGGACTGAAACAAAAAAGTGAATAGTAGTAAGTGGACTGGGGAGGAAGGCAAAGAGCTGGCAGTGAGTTTACTACTTTTCTCCCTCCAGTATCTCTTAGCCTGGATGCAATGCAGCCAGAACCCACAACTGGGCACCCGGGATGTAGACAGAGCGCTCCAGGAGAAGCCCTTCAGTGCTGGCATGGGGAACAGGAGTGTATTCTCCTACCACATAGAGAGCGGGGGAAATCGCATGCTTTTTTCCCTCCCTTTTCTTGTACTGTAGCCAGGCAGTCTGTAGTTAAATCAGTTTCTATTTCTACCCTTCACAGCAGTACCTAGATTATGTTTGACTGAATAACCATGGGACAAGAATCTTGGGAGAACTTTAGAACTCTGTCTACCATAGCAGGAAGCCTAAAACTCTGAGGCACCTTTAGAAAGGGATCCTTCCTCTCCAGTCAGAGAAGCTATGGTCCCAAGAGCGAGGGGCAAAAACCCCTCTTGCATCTTTTCTCTCTGTCCTTCCACCTTGTAGCCCCAGATATAGGCAGAGTTATGGTACATATACAGGAGAGCAGGGTAGGTAAAGCCCCGGATTTCTGGCTGGGTGACTAAAAAGGCAGCCCCAGAGAACCATAAAGTAGCAGGGAGATCACAGAGAGGAAGGAACGCAGGAAAGTGATCCCCCCACCAAGTTGTTTAGGAACTCCTGGGCTCACCCTCAAGTTATACAGGCATGGGTCTGACCCTCAGCAGCATACCACAGACTTTGAAAACTGAACTAAGAGACAGCCCTAGTTTCCAGGTCCCAGGATGGCCACTGGTCGGCACACAAACAGAACATATCTGAATAGCTCTGTAATGGCTTTGGAAACGAAGCTGACATTGAAACTATTTTAAAACTCAGAGAAGACTGAGGAGCCCGAACCCAACCAGGTCAAGTCCGCTAAAACAAAAACATCAATATTCTCCACAGAACTTAAATAAGACCCAGAGGCTCAAAACATAATATTAAAAATGTCCAAAATACAATCCAAAATTATTTGTCATATGAAGACCTAGGAAAACCTAAATTCACATAAGATGTTCAACAGACAACAATGCAAAGATGACAGATGTTGGTATCATCAAAGACGTTAGAACAATTATAAAACTGCTTCAAGAAGGAAGGGCAAACACTTCTGAAAAGACAGAAAGTCTCAGCAAGAAACAATACACAGTAATCAAAATTAAAAACTTGTTGCATGGACTCAACAGCAGAACAGAGGTGACAGAGCAAAAGTCAGTGAAGATCAATAGAAATGATCTAATCTGAATAACCAAAGATTGAGAAAAAAACGAACAGAGCCTCAGGGCCCTGCATGACAATAACAAAAGATCTAACAGTCATGTCAATGGAGTGCTAGAACAACAGAAGAGTATAGTGTAGAAAAAAATGTTTTTAATATTTCCCAAACCTGGCAAAAGACATAAATCTAGAGATTCAAGAAGCTCAACAGACTCCTAAAAGGATAAATTCAAAGAAATCCACACTTAGACACTTCGTAATCAAACTGTTAAAAACTTAACAGAAAGAAAAAATCTTCAAATAGTTATCAAGAAAAGTGATGCACTACTTATAGGGGAACTATGATTCAAATGACTACAGATTTCTCAATAGAAACCATGGAGACCAGAAGAAAGTGGCACACTTTTCAAGTACTAAAAGAAAAGAACTGTCATCCCCAAATTTTGTACCAAGTGAAAATATCCTTCAGGAATGAAGGTGAAATAAAGACATTCTCAGATGAAGGAAAGCTGAGTTTGTTGGCAGAAGACCTGCTCTAAAACAATCGCTAAAAGTTCTCCTGATAGAAGGGAAATTATACTAGAAGAAGACAACTCGGAACATCAAGAGTGAAGGAAAAACAAAGCTACCTCTGAAAGCTTTCCCTGCTCAATTTTACTTCCACCGCCTTATCTTTCATAGGCATTACCCCCTGGTAAACCTCTTGCATTTCTTTCTTTCTTTCTTTTTTTTTGAAGCACATGAATTTAATTAGACGAGATCATTTAGATTTACTGAAATTACAATCTTAGTCAATCATTGCTTAAATACAGTCCACACGACACAGGATTATTTTACAGTACATACACGAACAGGTAGTAATAGAACTGCAAACCACCTACCATTTACGATCACTACAATGCAGGAGAGCTCTCCTCTCCAACAGTAAGCCCATTTTTCTTTAAAGAGCTATCTCTTCTTAGGTGTCAAGTCAGTAGCCTAAAACTAAATGTGCACATTAACATTTGGAATTACTCAGACAAAAACAAAAAGCAAAACTACTCTGAGTCTTCATTTTTCTTCATTTTCTTTTTATAGACCTCTTTCTTGGCCTGGTACTTAATCTAAAGAATGGAAATAATACAGGGTATCTAGATGCTACAGCAATAGTCTCCACGCCCATACTGAATAGACTATCTAGCACCGAAGAAAAGCCAGAATTGTTTGGATAAGGTTCTCTAATTTCCCATCTGCTTATCAGATTCCGCCTGTTGAGAGAGGATTTCATAACAGTTCATCAATACTTTTAAGCAAATTATTATATCTTTATGCTGTCTATGACAACTAGAACACTAGAAGTGAAGATGGTGCTATGTTGTTCCTCTTCTGGACTAAGGTACAAGCCTAGAAGGGTGACTGATGTACACTCTCCCATATTTTATTTCCCCTGACAAATGGCCATTCAAATGACTAAAGGAATGGGTATCAGATGACAGAATTTATTATGAACTCAGAAATCTGCCTATAACTGTATAACTGTCTGAATGCACCCTATAAGCAAGAATCACTGAGACTGATTAAGATTCCTCACTGATCTATCAACCTCATTCAATCCAAATACAACCTTCAGATTTCTACTTATTCATTTAATGGTTACTCCCCAACCGCATCAACCCCCAACAAATTTATCAGGTGTCTATTATTCTGCAGGAAAGAAAGAAAAAACTTTGGAAGACACAATGGTCAGCTCAAAGCACAGACCACATTAAAACAGACAATTTTTTTGGTAGTATATACTTAGTCAGGATTTTAATAGCTACCACCAGACAGTAACTGCTCCAATCAAACAAAACAATTCCTTTAAATCTTTCCTTAATATACATACCAAAGGTAAATGTTCATCTAGAAAACTTGATGACTTTAAAATGAAAGAGTCTAACATATAAACAAATTTAGATGGTTTTACAATGATGCTCTTCATGTAACTTTATTCCTATAATGTGTACCACGGTCACTACTACACAGGTGGTAAGAAAAATTGAATACCCTTGCACTCAGGATACCTCTACTACATTCAAGTTCTAGAACTTATTTGCTAGTCTTGGAAAATACAACTAAGCATGAATAAGCAATGCATTCAATGAAAATTTCTGAGCTCCCTTCTACCGTTCTGATTTTCCAGTTTAAACCACTGAGGTCGATAAGTAAATTTTTTTCATAGCTTATTTTCTGCTCACATGCAGTAAAAATTAAAGCTAAAATTATATATAAAAAAAAAAAGGTTGAGGAAATGCAATACAGTATCAGAACTCCTTCTGTTTTAACTGCACATTCTTACTGTTGCATCAGAGCAAGGATCAGTTCTAGCCCCTGTTGCTAGGTGACCAAACTCATTTCCATGGCTGCCCAGGAAATCAGCAGCACCGCAAACCAGCCAAGAAGTGGCTAGTGACGAGAAACATCTGTCTATTACCACTTCTGTTTTACTATACTTTTTCCTTTTATATTTTTAAAGGAAAAGAAAAAAAAAGTGGAAAGATGTTCTTAAATGTGAAGGCAGGATTCAAAAAAGAATCAAAAGCAGAAAAGCACACATTCAAGGGTGTGTCCGCCTAGAAAAGATATTATGGCTTAAAAAGAGAAATCAGGACACATAAATTCGTACACCACCTCATGTACTTTTAGTATCATTCACATTTTTGATGGGTTAAAAGTTTTAAAATCTGGAAGCTAGGCAGAGGAGGAGTAAATGACTTTAACACACCATCACTATGAAACCATGAAATCTAAAACCATCCTACCTCTCTGCCGTATCATGAACATGCTTACAAATTGGTTAGATTTAAGGACTGGCTTTCATTGCTCACCATCCATTTCTGAAACACGTTTTATGAAATTATAATTATTGAGCAGGCAGTGATAACCATACACGATAAAACTCAGCATTTGTTTTAGTTCCTAAGTGCCAACTCTTGAATACTGTTCATTTTTTTTAAACTTCTCCATCTACTTTTGAAGAAAAATTGGCCTGTGACCCTAACTGTGTGCTACTGTTGCACCCACCAGGAATCAACTTCCCTTCTAAGCACCCAGTTAATCTGATTTAGCAGTGAGAGGTGAACTGCAAAGCATATTTAACAGAGAACAAAAAGACCTGGATTCTGGTTCCACGCAGGCTGGGAAAAGCTACCGACTTCACTACAACCCCCAAGAGATTAGTATCCAAAAGAGGTTTTTTTTAAAAAAATTCCTACCAATCAATAAAAAAGACAAATAACCCAGTAGAAAACAATGGACAAATAACCAAGAAATTCACAAAGGAGAAAATTCACATGGTCAAACATATGAAAAGATGCTCAACTTCAAAGATGATGAAGGAAATGCAAATTAATACAAATGGATACTATTTCACATCCATCTGATTGATTTAAATTTTTTAAAAGTCTGATAGGGCTTCCCTGGTGGCGCAGTGGCTGAGAGTCCGCCTGCCGATGCAGGGGACACGGGTTCATGCCCCGGTCCGGCAAGATCCCACATGCTGTGGAGCGGCTGGGCCCGTGAGCCGTGGCCGCTGAGCCTGCGCGTCCGGAGCCTGTGCTCCGCAAGGCGAGAGGCCACAACAATGAGAGGGCCGTGTACCGCAAAAAACAAAAACAAAAAACAAAAGTCTGATAATACCAAGTGTAAGTAGGAATTGAGGAAACAGAAACTGTTATATATGTTCAGTAGGACTATAAATTGTTATAAACCCTTTAGGGAAAAATTGCTAAATTTTTACTAGTAAACTTAGTAAAGGTGATGATGAGGTATATGCCCTGTAATAAAATAATCCGTATGTAGGTATATACCAGACGGCAGTGCTTTGCCAACTATGGGTTGGAAAATAAATTTAGTAGTGTCTCATAATGAGCATTTATAAATGTTGCTCCTTTTAGACATTCCACTCTCCTCTGCATGACATTCATACCTCTCCTTTAGTTTTCAAAGTTAAGAGATAGGTGGATTAGCCAGATCAAGAAAGGTGTGGGGGGGCGATTAGGGGGTGCACACTGATAAGTTATTTCTTTATAAACGAAGGGGAGTCATGTGGCGTGGCCAGACATGTGTCAGACTACTCTGTTGGGCTTTTAAGATCCTTAAAATGCCCCACAATCTAACCACCTGTCACATTTACATCCCCGTCCTTCACAATTATTTTACATGTTATTTCACATACCTTTCTGCTCTGGTCAATCTGCTTCCCCAACTTCCTCCTTATCTGAACCAACTACAGAAATCTGAGTGACTATTTCACTAATTCTCCCAAAGAAGGCACACACCTCTTACCACTCTAGAAGCACAGGACAGAAATTCATACATACAGTGGGTGCCCTCAGGGCACCAGGAATTAATTCTTTCAAAGAACTCCAGCTGGGAAAGGCTCTTCAAAGTCTTAAAATCTGGGCTTTTATCCCAGCTCTTCCATTTGCTTTCTAGTTCTGTGATCTCAGGCAGGTTACTTAACCAAAGTCTTGGTTTTCACATCTGTGTATGCCGACCACAATCTCTACCTCATAAGGTGTTGCTAACGACTAAATTAAATAATGTACATGAAGATATCTACTATCAGTACCTAGTCCCTGGTAAGCCTTCAATAATACAGATGCTGAATCTGAGGGCCACGCCTTGCCACCAAATCTTCTGATTCTACATTTAAAAGAGCTTCATTTTAGAAAACATAAATAAAAATAAAAACACAAAAGCACTTTAACAGAGGCATTAATAATAAATTCATTAATTTAAAGTCACCTGAATACTATTACAGACTGGATTAGTTGGCACAGCGTAATAGGGATGGGGTCTGTTTCCCCTCTCAACCCAACCTAGCTTGGATGCTAGACCAAGCAAGCTGCTTCCTCTCGACGCAGGCAAAAGTGGGTTTGTGCCCCCTCCAGATCCAGTGGGGCTCTCTGACCCTGTATCCTAATCTGAGACTTGACTGCAAAGGTCCAGGCTTTCCTCTGTGGACTAGACTATAATTCAACAAATAATTATCATTACCAACTAAATAATGTAGTTTCATTCTGCTCAGAGCCTAAAACTAATAATGTAATGGGACACATGGCAGAGAAAGCGGAACTCAACTCCTCTTCTGAGAATGATCTCCAGACTGAAAAGGACAAAACCAATACCGTTTCACGGAAACTGAAGCCCAGTACAAGTGAAGAGACCCAGAGAGCAACTAGCTGCTTAAGTCAGGACTCTTGGTTCCTACAAACAGAAATCTCTTTTGCCCAAGCAAGTAGGATTTAAAAGGAGGCACCGGGGCTTCCCTGGTGGCGCAGTGGCTGGGAGTCTGCCTGCCGATGCAGGGGACACGGGTTCGTGCCCTGGTCCGGGAAGATCCCACATGCCGCGGAGTGGCTGGGCCCGTGAGCCACGGCCACTGAGCCTGCGCGTCCGGAGCCTCTGCTCCGCAACGGGAGAGGCCACAACAGTGAGAGGCCCGCGTACTGCCAAATAAAATAAAAAGAGGCACAGGTAACCAGGGGTAGACAGGAGGATAAACGGGTCTCAAAAGATTTCCCCTCCCTTATTCTCGTGACATGTAGGTTTTGCTTCCCACAAGAGACCAGATTCTTTCAAGGGCTACTAATCACTCCAGGGCTCACGTATTTTCAGCCCTTCTTTCCATAAGGGCTCTAATGAGAAAGATCCTAGGGAAGGACGTTGAGGTACCCACCCTGGAGCAAACGAAGGTGGCCAAGCCTGGATGGCTCAGGCCCATCCTCACACCATGCAGCACTGTGGCCAAAGTGGACACGGTATCGAGAACACGGCTGCCTCTATTCAAACCACATAATTTAAAAAGAACAGCTTCCATCCTGACCCCAAAAATATGGGATTTTTATTAAATGCCTTGCTAGTAGTTGGTGGCGGGGGGCAGGGGGGAAGGCGGTTAGTTTGACATGTTTTATTTTTAGGGAATTTGTTCCTAGCTTCTAATCACTGTTGTCTTTTTATAACTTTGTTCAACATGCCTTTTCAATAATTCTAAAAATTCCACCCAAAACATAAATCAAATTATCTGCCTATATTTCAGAACTCAAAACTTAGCTTTTTCATCTTAGACTAAACTTTCTAGCCTTTTTAATTTCCTTCATTTCCTCCCTTAATCTCCTTCCTTCGTTAACGTCTCTCTACTACGAGGATTTATCCATTACACAGTAAGAACTTTAGAGCCAACCTCACCCACTCAAACCAAATGACTTTTTAAGGCTGAAGCCCCCAAATTTTCTCCTGCCAGTATCTTTTTCTCCTCTCATACCCCAGTCATACCTACATAAAAGGCAGTTCCAAACGGCTCACCCAGAACTATCTTAAAATATTCTCTATTTCACTTTTTAGAGCCTTACTCCATTTTTTTTAACAATCATCATGTTGCCTCACCAGTGCAGATGCTCCATCTAGTGGCAGAAGATTTTCGCCCTTAAAACATGACCAGCCCTGCAATGGCCTAACTGATTTCCTAGCACAGCACAGTGTTTAAGAACAAACGCTTGAGTGATACCTTTTCCCAAACATCAATTCACCACTTCCAAGCTGTACACCTGGGGTATGTTACTTAGTATTTCTGAATCTTAGTTTCCCCATATGTGAAATGGGAATAATGTACGTGCATCGTGGGCTATAAATGTATAAAAAGCTCACAGCTCAGTATCTGGAACACGGTCAACACTCCATTAAGTGAGAGCTGTATTTTCCTACTCCTGACTTCTCCTTAGTCTAATTTCATCCTGTCTAACGAAGACAAGCAAATGCTCAAATGCTTTCATCGTTCCCTCCCTTTCCCCCTCATCTCCTTGGAACAAATCCTGACGCCTTCCATCACTGGCCTGTCCCCAGCCTGATCTTGTCCTAGTCCTGACAAGGGCAGCCGCTCCAATTCAGTCAGTCCCTGAGAGTCTTTAACAGGAGTCAAGCATTTTCTCAGCTGTTCAGCTCCTTTCCGGGTGCCACAGAAGAACCACACCTCACTGCTCTGCTGCTCTAAATCTTACCCATTCTTCCAAATCAAATTTAAAATATCAACTCCAGAAACCTTTGATTTTTTTTTGCGGTACGTGGGCCCCTCACTGCCGTGGCCTCTCCCGTTGCGGAGCACAGGCTCCAGACGTGCAGGCCCAGCGGCCATGGCTCACGGGACCAGCCGCTCCGCGGCATGTGGGATCCTTCTGGACCGGGGCACGAACCTGTGTCCCCTGCATCGGCAGGCGGACTCCCAACCACTGCGCCACCAGGGAAGCCCTTCCCTTTCCCTTTTATAGTAAGCAGAGTCCATCCTATGCAAACTTACTTTATGTTGCCTCAGAATCTTTCCAGTTCTTTTATGTGTACAAAAAGCACCCTTACATGAACAAACTAGACCACAATCTTCTAAAGAACTGTATGTTTCACTTTCCACTGTCCCACAGCAAATTTTAGACACTTTAAAATCTTAGCACTATTTCACACACACACACACACACACACACACACACACACACACACACAGGAGTCTAAAGCAATAATTGTTTTTATTGACTTTTCTTAGGAATTAAACTTTAAAAAAGTCAAAAGACTAAGTAAAACACTAAAATACACTAAACAGGAGAGAATTCTAGATTTTCTTAAAATAGAGAAGGAATTTAAAAATTATAAAATAAATATTAAAAACACATTTAAAATTTTTACCACAAAACCCAATGGTTGTTGTTATTATATATTATAAACTATGATTATACTACAAGCATCTGGAGATAGTCAACACGTTAAAGCACAAATCTTCAATAACTTTTTATGTTGGCAATAATTAAAAGCCAGAAAATGTCTTGGTTAACATCATAAACTTCTCTTCTGTGTACATTTTCAGCGAAGTGATGACTAAAGAACTATAAAAGGAGCACTGAAACATTAAAGGAAAAAATAAATCATTTAAGCATGTCAAAAATTTACTGAAGTTCCTCACTCAACAACCAACCTGCTCATAAAGGAGTCACCGGCTTCTTTACTGTCCTCCTCTCAGCAGGGTGGGAACATGTGTCCATAACATGGTACTCACAGGCCGCTGGATGACATTCCAGTTTATTACTCAAGGCTGTTTGTTGTGTAAAGGCTTGAGCCACAATGGCTTCAGCTTCATCCTGTTTGTTTACCAGTCCACACAAGTCCACCCAGCCTTTATAGCAGGCGGCCCCGGAAGCTTGCACAAATTTACCAGGTGCAAACTAGAAGAGCCCGAAGACTTTACAGGCAAAGGAGTCTTGACAACAGCAGCCAACACAGAGTTCCTCATACGCATGGGAAGCTCATGTACAAGGTCTAGGTAGTTCTAGCAGGGTAACAGCTTCGTTTACAGCCGAGGCTAAGTAGATGCCCCCACCCCACCCCAAAAAAGGGGAGAGAATGCACTGGAAAATGTTAGCGAACTGGGCTAAGAGATCCAAGCTTTCTGCTGTGCCCCAGGACTATAATTCAACAAATATCACCACTATCAACTTAATGATCTTATTTCGTATGATAGATCAGAAGAATCTAGAAGCCGGGTCACCTAGAACCTAAACTACTTTCACAGGAACATAAAACCTACCAAAAAAAAAAGCCCTTTTGAAAAAGCCCTTATAACTTCCAAGTACCTGAAAAATGTCTTCAAAGGAGAAATGAGTAAATTAAAATATTTAATTAGCAGCATTCACCTCAAACACATCCCCCCTAAAAAAGTCAGAATATAGATTACTCACTATGTGTTCCCTTGTTATCCAATCTCAGAAAGAGAACTTCCATTTCTAGCACCAATACATTTAAATGCTTTGTCTCAAAGATTAGTCAGAACATGATAACCCTTGTGAATATCTATAAAGACTTGCCAGGTCGGGAGGAAGACATGTTTAGCAAGTCACCAGTAGCTGGGGGACAAGAGTGAAAGAGGGTTCTGATGATAATTATGACAGGACAAGACATAAGCTAGGAAATGAGGACATATGGTCACTCTACCAGTGGCAGAACGCAAAGCTCCTGAATTATTTGCCCAAATGTTCCAAATCTTGGTGGCCAGTAGTCCGCACACTTGAGGTGCGACTGCTGAGGCCGTCCCTACCTATTCCCAGAATCTGGGCTCTTTTCTCAGACGCTTTCTCTGATTGGCTGCTTTGGAAGCTTCAGCTATTCTCACCGTCATGGCATGTTCTGGTCCTGCTGCCCCCCGACACTGGCATAACTGCAGGCAGCCTGGTGGTCAATGTCTCCAGGAACCTCCTGGGGTCTGAACCATCATTAGAACGCCTTGGTCACTGTCAGCCACCAAAATCCGAAGCTTCCTAAACACCACCAGCAGTCACCTCACCCTAAAGAAACGGAGGGTTCCTCACCCACAGTGGTTTAAGACCACCTCTAAAGTGCCCCCGTCACCATTCCAGGAGGTCTTTAAGCAGCACACGCCAACAATCACTTCACGTACCAGCTGACCGCATCCTGTGCCACAGCCCCCAGAAGGCTGAGGCTGAAGCCACTTCCAAAGCTGTGTTCGCTCCCCTGCAATTAACAAACAGGCATCACAACCTCAAAGCTATTTCGGAGCACACTTGCTGCCTTCCCAGCCCCTGCTGGCAACGGCCATCACTGACCCAAAAATGAGGCTGCTGCCGCCAACACCACTCCTCTGCCTCTGGCTGAGGTGAAGCCCACGGCGCTGTGGGAGTGGCGAGAGCTCTCCAAAAGGGCACTAACACTTCTGAAGGCACAGCTACCCAAACAGTCCCCTGAGCCCCACCACTCACAGTCCTGTCACACCGCACCTACCAGTTAACCACATCTCCTTACAAGCATCTAGTGCTCACTGAGGCTGCCTCGAGCCTAGCTTTTCAACACTACTGCTCTGTAGGATTATTTCTAACAGACTTACCCACGAGTCAGAGCCACTCTGGATTCCACGAGTTTCTACGTTACAGCTACTGTTCTCGTGTATACATATGGAGCAGCTCATAAGACTGGTTTAACTACAAACAGCTCTCCCCAAAAGTTCCTCCTACCCTTCCGGAAGTTTACAATGTGTGAACAAAAATGTCCATAACCAGTCACAAACTCCCCGACGTCTGACTATTTCAAACTCCTCTGAAAGAGTCAGAGGTATCACACAGTAACCTTAGGCCACTTCTCTTAGTCGCCACTAGGACTATGAACTCCAAGGGCAAAATTGGCCCAGTGCTAAAGGTGAAAGCTGCTTAAAAGTAAACCACCAAGTTAAAGATTTAAGAGATGTCGCAAGAGCAACTATATTCCAATAAAAATTTAAAAAGAAAAATCACCCAATACAAGTGACAGGTCTTGCTAGCTAGCAACCAACCCACTCACACAGAAAGCAACACTGGAGAAAAGTGACTAGCATGCTCACAGGAAGACAACAAGAGTTAGAATGATGCAGGGGAGACAGATGCAAGCGTGTTATCCTAATCATCCCATAACAGAGGCAGAGTCATGGCCTGGGAATTACTCAGGAAGTAGGAAAAGTTACTTCTACAAACAAACTCCCTCATAGTAAGTTAAAATTTCTTGGAAATTTACTCATCGTGACACTAGGAGCGGTAATCATTTAAGCAAATGGGTAAAAAACAAGGCTGTAAAAAGGGAAGGTTTTTGGTGTGTTTTCTTTTTGTTTTTTAAATAACAGCAACAGGGAACCTGAATAACATAGGAAAACCAGATGTGCAAAAGTTTATTAAAAGCAAGGATAAAAGAAACAACATAAAATAATCTGAGACAGCTAATGTTACTGAAGCAGTGACAGGAGATGAAGGATGATGGTAAAGCACGCCAGACACTCCCTTCAACACCATACCTTATCAATGGCTTTTCCAACCCGAGAAACACTGCTGTGGATGTCTTTGTGGTCTGAGGCCAATTTTTGAACAGTATCCTTTATTCTCTTACAGCACTGTGTCAAAACAAGTGAAAGCGTCCCTGATAATTCAGCATCTTGACCTATAAAAAAAGAAAGAAAGGAAGAAGACTGGTTATTCACAAAAGCAAATCCAAAGATGGCAAGTTACACATTGGCCCTTTGGAACATGAAAGATGGAAGTAAAGTGAAGAAAAATCAGTGTCTGCTTTGAACAGATGGTCACATTCATAGATAATATTTTCCAAGTGAATTCTAAGAAAGCTATCTTAATTTTTTATTGTTTGGAATAAATTTTAAAATTTTACCATGAAATAAATCACTTTTGTAATTACTAAAATCAGGAGACAATACTACTGTGAAGGCATTTTTCAGAAGATACGCCTACATGAATAAACTCACTTACTCAATCCACTTAAACTGTCCAAGGCATTCTCACATTCTGATTATTACTAGATTTCCTAAAGAGAGATAAATCTAAATGCTTTATGTTCTACATAAAGAAGAAAAAACAAACTTCTTTGGATACCATGATGAAAACAGTGAAAAGAGAAACAGGGCAGAAAAGAGTTAACATACTCCCACCTGTAAGCAAGAGTGAGCCACTCTGAACCAGTTAGGGGGTAGGAACCCTCCTGAAATCCAAGTTCCCAGATGCCAGCCAAGGGTCAACCTTGCAAGCAGGCCCGGAACCGGAGGGTTCCTACCACCCTAACTGGTTAAGAAAGGCTCACTGTGCCTAAACTGTTTGTATAATGTGGTTTGTGCTGAGCTACCTTTCTTCTTGGCATCCCTGGACTTTCGGTATCTGCTAGACAGAGGGGGCCTGTATGACTAGTACCCAGTAAACACCTGAATACTGTGTCTCTAAATGAGCTTCCCTGGTAGGTAACACTTCACACTCGTTAGGATTTGATGTTAGAGGAGTTAAGCGTGTCCTGTGTGACTCCACTGGGAGAGGACTCTTGGAAGCTTTCTTCTGGTTTCCTCTGGACTATGTCTCATGTGACTTTTCCCTTGGCTGATTTTTGCCTTGTATCTTTTTGCTGTAATAAATGTTAGCCATAAGTATGGGTGTGACTACCTGCTGAGTCCAGCGCATCCTCCTGGTAATCGCTAGAACCTAAAGGTAGTCTTGGGGACCCTGACACACACAATTAATCAACTGGAAGTTACTACAGTTTATATCCTCTTTCCCTGTGTTACTTCCTCAGGAAATAGGGAGGAGGAAGAGAAAGAGAAGAACCAAGAGAGGACAAATTCAGTTATACTTTTCAATTACCTCATAGATCTACACATCCAAACCTGTAAGCAACAGACCTGGCTCCTGAAATCCTGCTCACTGGTGGTTCTTAAACTTTAATTTACATCAGGAATTTGGCTGCGCTAAGACCCAGCGCAGCCAAATTAAAAAAAAAAAAAAAAAAAAGCCTGAACGTACAGTAGCCTTAGGATGTTTATTCATTCCACAGCTATTTATTGGGCACTCGATTATGTGACAGGTACAGAAGTGTCCAGGCAAAAATCTCTGCCCTAAAACCTACCTTCTGGTGAGGAAGATAAACACAAAGCCAGTCAATTATACAGTACGACAAAAAAGGATACG
This sequence comes from Tursiops truncatus, assembly GCF_011762595.2. Lineage (NCBI taxonomy): Eukaryota > Metazoa > Chordata > Mammalia > Artiodactyla > Delphinidae > Tursiops > Tursiops truncatus. The sequence continues at coordinate 13,000,498 of NC_047047.1, forward strand.
TGCCACTGGCAGGGGTGGGGGGAAGCAGAGTGAAACAAATGGGGAGTGTATGTGGCTTGAGCAACTGTAATCTTAAACAGGTGGACATCGTAGGCCTCACTGAGAAAATGACTTCTGGGTAAAGACTTGAAAGAAGCGAGGGAATTAGCCATGTGGAGACCTCGGGGGGGTGAAGGGTAGCAGAATACGCCACCCCAAAATCGCTTCTTTGGCGTAAGGATGATTTTGAGCTGATTATTCTGAGAAACAGCAGACACAGAAGCTCTGAAAACAGAGTAGAAGTTACCCTTTGGTAAAGGAAACCTAAATTTATAAAATAAATCTCCATTTGTAAGGGTATCTCCCTCTCTGTACCAGGCAGAGAAGAATGGCTCTAAACCTCTAAAGAAATTTTTTTATCATGACGACAGCTCAGACTTAGATCTGTATAACAAACCTTATTCTTGTTTACTGTGCTTTTCCTGGTAACCTCTCCATTACTGGCCTCCCCATACCAACCTTTCTTTTGTCTTTAGCTGAAGATGGTATTTAAGCCTGAATTCTAAGCCACCTCTTTGAGTTACTCATTTTTCCCTGAGAATCTCCCACACACACATGAGGTATACATGTTAACAAACTGTCTGTTTTTCACTGGTTAATCTGTCTTTTAATATAGTATTCTCAGCCAAGAACTTGCAAGGGTAGAAAGGAAATTATTCTTCCTCCCCTACAGAGGAAAGCGTTCCAGACTGAGGGGGACAAAGCCCTATTGCAGAAATATACCTAGATTATTCAAGAAATAGCAAAGAGGCCAGTGTGGCTAGAGTAGATTTCTGGCAAAGGAAATCAGTAGGAGAGGAAGCCCAGGAGACCGGGGCGGGAGTCCCGATCTTGTAGGGCCTTTCTGGTACTGTAAAGTCTTTGCCTTTCACTTTCTTTGAGTGATAGGAATGCCCATTGCAAAGTTTTGAGCAGAACAGCTACATAAACTGACGTAACATTTTAATACAGTCATTCTGGCTGATGATAGGAGTACAAGACAGAAGCAGGGCGACGAGTCAGGAGGCTGTGGCAGCAATCCAGATGAGAACAGTGGCTCAGCCCAGGGTGTTAGGTGTGGAGGTGGTGAGAAGTGGTTGGATTCCGGACATATTCTGAGGGCAAAGCCAACAGGATTTTGACTGGGTATGAGGGAAGAAAAGGACTCACAGATGACTCCAAGGTTTTCACCCCAAGTCAACCAGAAAGACAAAGCTGTCTTCAATTCAGATGAAAAAGATTAAAGGCTGAGCAGTTATGAGGGGGAGGGAGACATAAAAGAGTTCAGTTTGGGGCTTGTGAAAGCTGAGATGTTGAGGAGTCACCCCAGTGCATATGTGTAAGAGTGAGTTGGATATATAAACTTGGAGTTCAAGTGTAAGGTCAAGGTTGGATACAAATTTGCGAGTTACTGGCATACATATGATACTAAGTGAAATCAACAAGAGAGAGTCGGGGCAGACACACAGAAGTGATAAAAGGAGGGAGTCCTGGGAACTCCAAGTTTATGAGACCAAGACAAAGTAGAACTGGAAAAGGGGACTAACAAAGACTACTGAAATACTAACTCTGGTGTGGGAGGAAAATCAAGGAAATATGGTGTTCGGAAAGCCAAGTGAAGAAAGTGTGCCAAGGAGGAGGGAGTAACCAACTGCGTTAAATGTGCTATGTATCAAGTAAGATGTGGACTGAGAGCTGACCACTGACCTACAATACAGAAGTAATCAGTGACCATGACAATAGTTTTTCCAGAGTTTTAAGAAAAGGAATCTTGAAGATTGTAGGGACTGTGAAGAGGGAATATAGCAAGTCTGACTCAATGACAACCACTGAGAGAAGTAAAAAGATAACTGGAGATAGTGCCCATAAGGTACCCAATCCAATGTGGGGTGGCCAAAATAGAAACTACCCTCACTTCTAAATACAACTGCACAAAGTATATATCAGGTGCTTCCAATTTCTAATAACACAGTTTAGGCTAAGAGAATACTTGGTAATCCAGGAAAATTTTTAAATCTGTCTAAAAGGTGTCCCATACATACTTGGGGCCAAAAGAATCTAATTGCTTCAGTAAGCTCTGCTCTGACCATTTCTGGTCTTTCTGTATCTAAACCTTATCTAAGGTCAATGGCTTTATCTTCTCTATGAACTTCTCTGCCCACAGACTTACTCAGTCTTCTCAGTTCCTAATGAATTCTGTTCTCTCCACCACTCCTCTGGCACGGAATCATACACTATTTAACGATTTCATGTATATATGCCACCATCAATCTCAACTAGATGTAAGACCCAAAGGGAAGACAAGTTCTTATTGTAAACTGTATACTCCACAGTCTTATATGCCTTGCACATCTGCAGGCACTATTAATATAAGTATTTGGATTGATGGTAAATAAAGGGGGAAAAAAGTTAAAAAGAAAGTCATATTGAACAAATGGTGCTGGGATAACGAGCTATCCATATGCAAAAGAATCATACCATAGAGAAAAATTAAATCAAAATGGAATGAAGACTGAAACGTAAGAGCTGAAACTATCGAATTCTTGGAAGAAAGTGGGTGCATTCTTGACCCTGGATTGGGCAATGGTTTCTGAGATATGACACCAAAAGCAAAAGCAACCAAAGAAAAAATAATTAAATTGGACTTCATCAAAACTAAATTTTGGGGGCTTCCCTGGTGGCGCAGTGGTTGGGAGTCCGCCTGCCGATGCAGGGGACACGAGTTCGTGCCCCGGTCCGGGAAGATCCCACATGCCGCGGAGCGGCTGGGCCCGTGAGCCATGGCCGCTGAGCCTGCGCGTCCGGAGCCTGTGCTCCGCGACAGGAGAGGCCGTGGCGGTGAGAGGCCCATGCACCCCAAAAAAAAAAAAAAAAAAAAAAAGAGCAAAGAATCTGAATAGACATTTTTTCCAAATAAGATATACTGGGAATTCCCTGCTGGTCCAGTGGCTAGAACTCGGCGCTTTCACTGCCGTGGCCCGGGTTCAATCCCTGGTCAGGGAACTAACATCCCACAAGCTGTGTAGTGCAGTCAAAACAACAACAACAACAAAAGATATACAAATAATCAATAAGCACAGGAAAAGGTGCTCAACATCTTTAATCAACAGGGAAATGCAAACCAAAACTACAGTGAGAGGGACTTCCCTGGTGGCACAGTGGTTAAGAATCCACCTGCCAATGCAGGGACACAGGTTCGATCCCTGGTCCGGGAAGATCCCACATGCTGCGGAGCAACTAAGCCCGTGAGCCACAACTGAGCCCAAGTGCCACAAATACTGAAGCCTGCGTGCCTAGAACCCATGCTCCTCAACAAGAGAAGCCACCGCAATGAGAAGCTGGCACCCCAAGGAAGAGTAGTCCCTGCTCGCCACAACTAGAGAAAGCCTGTGCGCAGCAACGAAGACCCAACACAGCCAAAAATAAATAAATAAATAAATAAAATTTATATATAAAAAAAAAATACAGTGAGAAACCACTTCACACCCACTGGGATAGCTATAACAAAAAAGATGGACAGGGCTTCCCTGGTGGCGCAGTGGTTGAGAGTCCGCCTGCCGATGCAGGGGACACGGGTTCGTGCCCCGGTCCGGGAAGATCCCACATGCCGCGGGGCAGCTGGGCCCATGAGCCATGGCCACTGAGCCTGTGCGTCCGGAGCCTGCGCGTCCGGAGCCTGTGCTCCGCAATGGGAGAGGCCACAATAGTGAGAGGCCCGTTTAACGCAAAAAATAAATAAATAAATAAAAATTAAAAAAAATAAAAGATGGACAACAACAAGTGTTGGCAAGAATATAGAGACTCAGACCCACATCCATTCCTGATGGAACGTAAAATGGTGCAAAAGCGGTAGAAAACATTCCTCAGAAAGTTAAACAAAGTTACCACATGACCCAAGAATTCCACTCCTAGGTATATACCCAAGAGAAATGAAAACGTATGTCCATACACGAACTTACATATGTTCATAGCAGCATTTAATAGCTCCAAAGTGGAAGCAATCCAAATGTCCAAATGATGAATCGATAAACAAAATGTGGCAAATCCATATGACAGAGTATTATTCAGCTATAAAAAGGAATGCTGATACATGCTACAACATGGAGGAGCCTCGAAAACAGTAAGTGAAATAAGCCAGACACAAAAGGCCACAAATTGTTTAATTCTACTTCTATGAAATGTCCAGAATAGGCAAGGAGATTCATGGTTGCCAGGGGGTGGGGGAAGGGTGGAATAGAGAGTGACTGTTAGTGATATGAGGTTTCTTCTGGGATTGATGAAAATGTTCTGGAATTAGATAATGGTTATGGCTGCACAACTCTGAATGTACTAAGAGCTAGTGAAATACACACTTTAAAAGGGTGATTTTTATGGTATGAGAACTGTAACTCAATTTTTAAAAAAACCTAAAAAATGCAAACCATAACTCCTATCCATCCAGACATGTTTGTTTCTACAGTCAGTAGACAACAAAGTAAGCAAATGGTTAAGGAACAGAAAAGCAGAGCCCAAGCTGGAGAGAGGGCATTTGGAATTTACCAGCTGAACTTCTATGCCCCATCCCTGAAATCCATCGATATTTTCGAATCTTAGCAACTTAGTTTTTATAAATGATAGATACTAGTAATATAAGGTCAATTAATTAACACTGAGAGAGTCTTCAGTATGCCCCAAGGAAAAATAATTTCTACAAACTATTTGGAAGCCCAAGAAAAGTATAATGGAATAATCTGAAAGAGAACCCTGGGAAAGCCCTGCTCAGAGAGGATTCCACTAATGCATTTTCAAATGGATTCAGTGGAAAGCAGCCAAAGGTAAAAACAGGTTTGAAAATCACTGTAATAACAAACTGACTGAGACCAAACTTCTAAGTCCTGAAGGGAGTGTCTTAATGTTCTTTTGATTTATTTGTCTGAAAACAAAACGTGCTTCAAGGAGAACCATTCTGTGAAAGAAATCTAACTGGATTCAGTTCCTAGGAGGAAAGCTGGGCAATTACTGTGACAGCCATCTTTACCATAACTAAACCAGCTATGAAGGTGAACGCTGGATTCCAGGTTTGCCACTGGAGTGGCCGCTCTTTACCCAGGATGAGGTCCCGTGCCAACTGTGTCTGGCAATGCGATAGACCTCCCTGTACTCAGAACCCATACACAAACATGAAAGAAATCGTTCTGAGACAGTGCTCACCACTTAGTCACCACGAGTACTTTTTTTTTCTAATACTTTATTTTTTGAGAGCAGTTATAAAACTGGGAGAGAGCAGAGGAACAGCGAGCAGCTAAACGTGAAAGGTTGGCAGCTGAGAGGGCGTTGGTTCACGGTGTTGGTAGTGCCAGAGCCTCCAGTGCTGGGCTTGAAATTGAGACTGTGTAATACACTGTTATTTTTCTGTTCATTCAGTAAATAGTTATTGAATGCCTGGTAAGTGCTGGTTGCCATGCTAAACGTTTACAACAAAATTGAGAGGAGGCACTGAGATTTCCCCTATATATGTTGCCCCTATACATGTACAGTTTAACGGCTCATTTCTTTTTATTTAGTCCACTGTCTGGACGTAAGTACACTTTGCTTATCCATACACCTACTGAAGGACATCTTGGTTGTTTCCAAGTTCTGGCAATTATGAATAAAGCTGCTATAAACATCCATGCGCAGGTTTTTGTGTGGACCTAAGTTTCAACTCCTTTGGGTAAATACCAAGGAGCCCTGATTGCCGCATCTCACGGTAAGAGTAATGTTTAGTTTTGTAAGAAACCACCAAACTGTCCTCCAAAGTGGCTGCACCAGAAAAGTACTTTTTTTTTTTAAGGTCACTTTTATTATTAGACTTGATTCAACAGGCAAAATAATTAGCATGTCAGTAAGAGATTTTAAATCCAAACAAAGAACCAACACACATGGTTGGTCTAAGTTAAAGATAATTTTTCTTTTAGCGCAATAGAGTAGTACCTTTTATAAACAAATTTTAAGCATGATATTCTCAGAAATTGGAATAGGCATGGTCTCCTCCAAAATCAGACATCTGCCAAACTAAATTAAACATATTTGAGTTAACTCCTAAATTGTTTTTATAGAGTCCAGCTAAGACTTCAAGCTCTGCCCCCGTTCAGCTTCACTGCCCAGCCATTTCAGGATTTGTGTCCATTAGTTTCACAGAAACTGTAAATTAGAAAAATATTTGCATAGCTTCCTGTACTTCTCTATCAGGGTTTCACACTACATTGTAAATATTTATTTGTCTATCACCCCCACGAAATTACTTGAAGGTAGAAAATATGAGTGTTCAATCTCCAGCGGTTAGCATGGCAACCAGCACATATCAGGCATTCAATAACTATTTACTGAATGAACAGAAAAATAACAGATCGTGTATTACACAGTCTCAGTTTCAAGCCCAGCACTGGAGGCTCTGGCACTACCAACACCGTGAACCAACGCCCTCTCAGCTGCCAACCTTTCACGTTTAGCTGCTCGCTGTTCCTCTGCTCTCTCCCAGGATGCTTAAGCTGTACTACTCCCAAGAGCATTGCACCCTAAATTTCCCAAACACCAAATAAATACACCAATCAATACACACACCAATTTTCAAATAAAACACATTCACAAAGTAGAGTCCCCCCAGTTATAAGTTCCTTCTCTTTTCCAAATAACGACACTCCCCAAAAATACCCTTAAACATGTAGGTGAAGACTTGGAATAAGAACTCACAGGCTTGTGTTTTGAGCCACAGTTTCCTTGTTTGTAAAAGAAAATTATCCCAAAGCTTGCCGAAGAAATGAAATACTTCTCAACTTTAGTACATAATGTGTTCCTATAAAAGTGTACCCAGGGGCTTCCCTGGTGGCACAGTGGTTGAGAGTCCGCCTGCCGATGCTGGGGACACGGGTTCGTGCCCCGGTCCGGGAAGATCCCACGTGCCGCAGAGGGGCTGGGCCCGTGAGCCATGGCCGCTGAGCCTGTGCGTCCAGAGCCTGTGCTCCGCAACGGGAAAGGCCACAACAGTGACAGGCCCGCGTACAGAAAAAAAAAAAAGGGTATTTTGTTCCCACAAAGCAAAAAATTATAAAATTCCTAATTTAACTTGGTTTTACAAATAACTTTTAATACAGTTTGATCATTTTGCTCATATATTTGTTCCATTATTTTCCTTCATTACTAATCACATGGCTTAAAACAGCCATGTGAACAACTCTGTGACATGATTTACTCATCATTTTGGGCCACCTAATACAAGCAAGACAATGTTATCATTAAGACTGAAAACTGAGTTTGCATCCCTACTCAGCGTTTGCATTTTCAATTTTGTTTGCCACTTATTTTTATGGTAGCCCAGGGAAAAAAACCACAAAAAATTACACCCACACAGTTGTTAAAGTGTTGTTAAAACTGAACAGCTGGTTGGTAGGTAGCTCTACAAATGCCATCAGTTGATATGTCTGCTCATCGGTAGATAATGAAAAGTTCTAATTTGGTCCATAAAAGGCAGTTTAGAGGTATCAACTACACCACAAAGTACATTGCTGCCTAAGAGTCAAACACGTGAGAGATGAGACTCATGATAATTGAGACCACTCTATAAAAGATGGTGAGGCACAACATAGAAAGGTGTTGCTATGATGACGATTATTAACGTTTCCCAAAAAGCTGAAAACCTCACCACCTAGGATTAGGACAGTTTGGTAGAAATAAATAAGACTCCCCAGAAATCACTAAGACTTTACTTAACGCTTTTATGAATATTGTGGAGGCAGGAAAAAATGTAAATATCCAAGTTTATAAATAAAACATATATGGCACTTGAGCTCTTCTGAGTTATTAAAAGTTAACTCCACTTTCATAAAATGGACAGAGATTTTAAATTTGGAATTAAGGGGAAAGCAAAATGGCACACAAGTTTTAATCCAGATAAACAGAAAGAAATCCATTTACTAAACATAATCCTAACTGTACCTAAATGAAAACTCAGACCTCACAGAACTATACTCCAGAATTCATTCTAGATTAGTTCCTTTAAAAAATAATTAAAGAGGGGCTTCCCTGCCGGCGCAGTGGTTAAGAATCCGCCTGCCAATGCAGGGGACACAAGTTCGAGCCCTGGTCCGGGAAGATCCCACATGCAGCAGAGCAATTAAGCCCGTGCGCCACAACTACTGAGCCTGTGCTCTAGCCCATGAGCCACAACTACTGAGCCCGCGTTCCACAACTACTGAAGCCCACACACCTACGGCCCATGCTCCACAACAAGAGAAGCCACCACAATGAGAAGCATGTGCACTACAACGAAGAGTAGCCCCTGCTTGCCGCAACTTGAGAAAGCCTGTGCACAGCAACGAAGATCCAACACAGCCAAAAACAAATAAATTTATTTTTTTTAAAAAAGGGGAGGGAGAAATCACAACATTAAGAGTCAATGAACATTTGAGTGCTGAATGTTGTCAGCAGCGTTGAGGGTATGGATTAAGTGTTCTATACAGATTAAGCAATTTAGGATAGGAAGGAATTCCCTGGCGGTCCAGTGGTTAGGACTCGGCACTGTCACTGCTGGGGCCCGGGTTCGATCCCTGGTCAGGGAACTAAGATCCCAAAAGCCCAAACCGAACCAAACCAAATTAAAATAAAATGAAATATTATCTCAGTAAGCATGACTAAAGACAAAAAAGCTTAAAAAGAAAAAAGGAAATTTAGGATGGGAATAAAAGGAGATAAAGGATAAGAGTCCAAGACTGATTCGAAAGAAGTTGTGGACAAGGTGAACATATGTGCTTGCAAGATATTAAAACAGAAAAACTTGAAACTCTAAAAGGTAAGGCTGGTATTAAAAATAATAATAAAAGGGCTACTTCATACTGTGAGTAGCAAACCAAACTGTGGCCTATTGACGTTCTGAGCTTCTTATGAGCTACCTCAGCACCTAGAACACAGCAGCTGCTCATCAGAGATTTACTCAGAGGAAAAGGAAAAGGCACAAAGAGAAAACACTCATTTTTTTTCTAGAGGCAGTACATCCTGAAAACAAAACGAACTTTTTGGTATATGTAATGTACAAATGTACTGGCAAATGTACAAAGTAAAGGATAGTATTTGTTGGTCAACCTCTGACCTTTCTGAACAGAAAGGCAGATTCACAGATAGGTGTTCTGATCCACTGCACCAAATCACAGCCTAGTGGGCTGCAAAACCCACCACGAGAGAAAACAAAAACACAAAAATTTATCTTTGAGAGCTAAGTGACGTGGTACAGACTAACAGCGCTCCTGGAGCAGACAGCAAGTCCAACATGACGGGCACAAGTTTGAAAGGTGATGCTCTACAGTAGCCTGTGAGGCAAGAACTACCCAGAGAAGAGGAGGAAGATGCAGGCACACGTTTTTCAATGTCTGTGGGATATTTTTAGAGAGCCTGTTCGCTCCGTTCAAATTAGAAATATAGAGAATTAATCTCTAGACATCTATTTATCTCTGAAATGAATAGGTGAACCAGATAGGGCTTCTTTTAGCATTTGAATGTGAGTTTCACATTTAAAAATCAAACCCAAATTTCTACCTTCCCCTCTCCTAAACTTCCCATTTTCCTCCTGGTTCTATAATTGTCTACCTGTCATTCATGCTCAGACCTTAGATTAACCTTTGATTTTTCCAGCCCTTCTCTCCTACTCTGCACCAAGTCCTGGTAACTCCTTCCCTCAGGAGAGCCCACGCATGGGTCTCCATCCCTACCACCGCTACCCCAAAACAGGTGCCTATTTCATCAGATCGAGGTTGACAATAAACCTTAACTAGGCTTCTTGCCTCTAGTCAAACCTCACTCCCAACTCCGATCAACTTAAGTGCTAACTGGTCTCAGATCATGTCCCTGTCCCTTCCCTGTTCAAGATGCACCTCCCTCCCCTGCCCCAAGTCATTCAGTATCTTCCCAGTCTACCGCCTTCCCTGATAGCCATGACCCTATAAAACCTGATTCCAATTTAATTTTCATTCTTTTTACTCTTATCTCCCCACTATGGTCCTTCACTGTTCCCAGGACACCTTTGTTCTCGCCAACCTCCTCTCCTGGCAGCCCGCCCTATATTCCCACTCTCCACATTCAGTCTGTTACTGAAACTTCCCACAGGTTAGAAGAGTCTGTCCCTGTCTCAAACCCTACCCTATTGTTGGTACCATTCAATCAGCATTTGGCCTATCCTCTACACATGGCCTTGCATTGTAAAAACATACTGGGCTCATCTCCCCAACTACTCAGGAAGTTCTTACAGCATGATGAGGACGATTGCTTGTCCTCTGTAACTTCCACAAGACTTAGCCTAGTTCCACATATACTTGGTGATTAATAACTACTGATCAAGTGCTCTACAGTTCAACTGAAATAGCCCACCTCCAAGCAGCTCCTTCTAAGGGGTCCTCTCTTCCCATTTCTCTGAATTGCTAGTATTTATACCAAGCAGAAACACTTATCTATTATAGCGTACTGTGCTATGGCCATGGTTTTTTCCCCTCTCAAATGTAAAAGTCTGGCCTCATTATCCAAATACAGCTCCTTGAAGACTCTGTTTTGTATAGCTTTTGAATATTCCTTATAGCAGCAGTCCCCAACCTTTTTGGCACCAGGGACCAGTTCCGTGGAAGACAATTTTTCCACGGACCGGGGGGTGGGGTTGGTTTTGGGATGATTCAAGCGCATTACATTTATCGTGCACTACATTTATTGTGCACTTTATTTCTGTTATTATTACTTTGTAATATATAATGAAATAATTATACGACTCACCATAATGCAGAATCAGTGGGACCCGTGAGCTTGTTTTCCTGCAACGAGATGGTCCCATCTGGGGGTGATGGAGACAGTGACACCTGAAGTGTGTTGCTTATGTCCAGTCTACTCCATAAGATGCACCTTAATTGTCACTTGCCACTCACTGATAGGGTTTTGATATGAGTCTGCAAGAAGTTGATTTATTATGGTCTCTGTGCAGTCAGATCTGTCTGCTAATGATAACCTGTATCTGCAGCCACTCCCCAGCGCTAGCATCAGCACCTCAGCCCCACCTCAGATCACCAGGCATTAGATTCTCATAAGGAGCGCGCAGCCTAGATCCCTCGCATGCACAGTTCACAGTAGGGTTTGAGCTGCTATGAGAATCTAATGCCTGATGATTGGACGTGGAGCTGAGGCGGTGATGTTAGTGATGGGGAGCGGCTGTAAATACGGATGAAGCTTCGATTGCTGGCCCGCCACTTACCTCCTGCTGTGCAGCCCAGTTCCTAACCGGCTACGTCCTGGCCCAGGAGTTGGGGACCTCTGCCTTACAGTGTTAAGCAGACCACTGGGTATAGAATGGTAGTTAACAAACACCAGTAATAAAGATATCTAAATAGTCAGAGTGTCTCAATTAAAACACTGCTTAACACTGCTTAAAGGTACAGACCTTAAAAATAACAAGTAGGGGCTTCCCTGGTGGCGCAGTGGTTGAGAGTCCGCCTGCCGATGCAGGGGACACGGGTTCGTGCCCTGGTCCGGGAAGATCCCACATGCCGCGGAGTGGCTGGGCCCGTGAGCCATGGCCGCTGAGCCTGTGCGTCCGGGGCCTGTGCTCCGCAACGGGAGAGGCCACAACAGTGAGAGGCCCGCGTACCGCAAAACAAACAAACAACAACAAAAAAACGAGTAAACCTTGTTTTACAGATTTCAAAGCCAGTTCATATCATCTATTTAATTCCCATAACTCCGTAATATAACTTATCAGTCTACTGAAGAGGAAAGAGGCTATGCAAGATTGTAGAACCAGTGAAGTGGCAGAACAAGGACTCAAATCCAGATCTCCTGAGCTCAAGGACAGACAAAGCTTTATGTTCTTCTCCACAAGCACAGACTCATCCTCTTACCTCCTGAACTAGCCTCCACCTTCCTGGAGGACTGAGGCCATGTATACAATGTTTCTTTTTAAAGAAGTCTCTCTTTATCTCCTCCCAAATGTCTTCATATACCAATACTAAGATATTAAATCTATATGGATTCCACAGATACAACAAACTCATCAAAGGTAACACACTGTGCCCAGGCCTCGTAAGTGGAGAAAGACTTGGCAACATAAGCCTTATGGACTCCCTGAACAATGTTCCCAAATAAGATGAAAGCTTATTTCTAAAAGCCTCAAGTTCTGCCAGAGATCCTAGTCTCTGTTCTTTGAGGCATTAGACTGCACGTAATCTAAGAGGAAGGCCAGACGAAATGCCCTGTTGAGAGCATCACCTCCCTGGTGTCTATCAACTTCTGGGAGTTACATGTACACAACTCAGGGCCAGGGCCCCCCCCCCAACAGTTCTCCCCTCAACTGCATTTTGGGGTCATTTTCAAAGATTTTACAGATCAAGAAGCAGGGCCCAAAATAAAAACAAGACAGTTTTAATATCCCAAGTGAATAGTAGTTTGCCTAAAACACTACTCTCACTACTCGAACTACTAAGATTAAGACATGAAAACAATGGAATTTCTCTACTAACTCTAGTATGACAGTATCACAGAAGTGTTGGCAAGTTTCTCCCTTACCGATGTTATTATCCAGAGTCAGAAACTACTTAAGAGATAAGATAACCCTAGGAAAATTATACCAATCATTAAAGCAATTTCAAATAAGTTCCCAAAGGTAACATGAATTGAGTTGTATTCTCTAGTCTACAGATTAAGTCATACCAGCAACTCAGTATTTGAATTATATGAACATTACAGTTAGAAGCCAAGGCAAAAGCTAATAAAGAAACCATCTCAAAGAACACTGTTATCAAATGTAACTTGTAGCTGCTCAACTATCACAGACATCTATCACTTCTGTCTGGGTGTGCAAGTCTTCCTTTCTAGAACTCTCCCCTCTGAGCAACAGTGGATCACATGGCCATACATCTGACATTTGCTAAGCACAGCCCAAGGTGGCTAATGGACTCCACCCACCAGGCCCAGTTACTAATTCAGGAAAAGCTTATGACCTGAACCAAGACAATAAAGATATTCCCTGGTAATTTTGTTGCAAATACAGAAAACAGGCATGTTCCTGTATCTGGGATCACAAGCAGTACAAGGATGACATGAGTCCACTGGCCATCTTTACTTCCATGTGGAAAAAGCTCTGCTGAGAATGAAGCCAACCATGGAAAGCACAGCTGAGAGAGGAAGAGACCAAAATCAGTCCTCACAACACCCTCTGTGCCCCTGGAGCCGCTAACCTAACCTCAGCCTTTTTAGTTATGAGTCAACAAATTCCATCTTAATTAAAACTATTCGGCCACTTGCAACCAAAAGGATCCTGAGTAATATACTAGTCTGAATGAGTATGGCGCCAAAGGACAAAGGAATATCTCCTAAATGAGCCTGAAAAGGAATGGGTGACAGTTAAATCTGCTTCTAAACCCAACTGAAAACACCAACACTAACCTATTATTATTATTCTCACCATATATAAAATAGGCCCAAGTAGCTTGGTGACTGGTCTATTCTCTTCCTTGAGTATTTCAACAATGGCTATTGTTAATCCATGCAAACTTTTCTGACCTACTTATCTGCTACCTTCCAGACTAGATGTTCAATGTAGATGTCAAATTTTATTCAATTCAGAACTTTAAAGGTATTATTCTCTCAGGAGTGTCTTGTCTAGCAAAAAGTTTGATTAACAAATGGAAGACCAAGCTACATAGTCTACTTGAAGTACACCAAAGAATAAAGGTGAATAAAAAGACAAAGCACCAGTCCATCAAACCCTGATCCTTTTACAATTCATTCAACACAGTACACTCAACACTGGTAGGCTCTGAAAAGCAGAGAATTTACATATATAAATAAACATACTTTTCAATATGTATGTAGTATATACAACCCAAATTCTAGAATGCAAAGGTATGCCTAACATGCGACCATGGACCTCTGGTTTTTGTCTACTGACACAATACCACAAAAATTAGTTTAAAACATGATCATCTATTTTGTTTTTTCTTTCATGTTTAATTGCCTACTTCTCATTTGTCACCCTCAAATTTAAAAAAAAAGGAAGCAATTCTGCAGATAGTAACTAAATTCTCTTTGATTCTCCAAAGAGATAAATAAAGATAGAGGATCATACTTTAAAAGATTTTTTTTTTTTTTTTTTTTTTTGCGATACGCGGGCCTCTCACTGTTGTGGCCTCTCCCGTTGCGGAGCACAGGCTCCGGACGCGCAGGCTCAGTGGCCATGGCTCACGGGCCCAGCCGCTCTGCGGTATGTGGGATCTTCCCGGACCGGGGCACGAACCCGTGTCCCCTGCATCGGCAGGCGGACTCTCAACCCGGGCACGAACCCGTGTCCCCTGCATCGGCAGGCGGACTCTCAACCACGGCACCACCAGGGAAGCCCTAAAACAGTTTTATTACTAAGCATCAGAACGCGCGCGCGCGCGCACACACACACACACACACACACACACACACACACACACACACACACACACACACACACACACACACACACACACACACACACACACACACACACACACACACACACACACACACACACACACACACACACACACACACACCACACACACGGAGTTTTAGATGATAATATGTATTGATCACACCCACAAATGAAATTGTCTTTACAAACTTGCAAATTGAGATAATACTAAGCCTAAATCACAGTAAGTAGAACCACAGGTCCAATGCTTCAAAGAAAAAATAAACAGTGATAAATTATCATTTCCCTGAATCCTCTTAAAATTTTTTCTGGAAACTAGCATCTCTGGCTGTGAAGTGGTCCAAGAATAAGAAAGACTGAGATGGAGATTTTTTTACTGGGTATCCTTTTTTATCATTTGAATTTATACCATTTACATGTATTATCTACTCAAAATAAATACAATTTTTAATTTAGAAAATTCCTTGAGAATCACTTTCAGAAACTATATGAGAACTCCCTTTAATAACAGCCTAAAAATAATAATTTTTTAAAATACTGTACATCCTTTACACTTACAAAGATTATAATTTTTTCAAGTATACCACATACATGTCATAAAGCCGTTACCCAATTGTTTCAGCCTAATTTTCTATCACGAAATATGAATTTAGAGTATCAGCAATACATGATATATAGTTCTTTTATGTTCTCCCTTTCACCACAGAAGTACAATGAGAAACAAAATATAAATATACTTGCCAAAAAAAGATAATAAATAAAAGTCAAATCACCAAAATGTATCTATACCATTTATCTGTTAATCAAGGGCTGTCCAAAGTGTGGTTCCAATACCACTGATGTGAATGGTGACTTTAGTTGTATGTGAAATAATATTTTAATAGTTACAAATTTATTTTTAATACGTAGTTGATTATACCTAACACACCAAATCTATGATTTCACAAATATCACTGCCTAAAATGAGGATAAATCTACTTAGGTGAAATTGTGAATCCATTTGAAAAATAAGAGTGCACATGCGTGAGGGAAGTTTGAGAAGAACCAGCACAGCATCCACGTGAGATCAAGGGCACTCTGTGAACAATCGCCGAACAGCATCAACGGCATCAACTATACTGATTCTTAAATTAGACTGAACTTCACACTCACAGGGAAACTCTCATTGAAGAGCTGATACAACTAAATGACAACAGTGCTCTCTTCTTCCCTCAGAGTTGAGGAAATGCCACATGGGGCAATTTAGAGCAAATGAGAGATCTTAGGGCAGGCCAGGCAAGCACCCTTTGGGCAGTGTTTTCGATCTGGAATCAGAGTGGTGAGAGTGGACCTGGGTTGTCAATGGGCTTACAAATTAAACTCCACTGATGTTTGATCAGTTTCTACCACAAACCATCCTAACTGTCCTCACTTGGTATAGCTGTCCACTCACAACTTTAGAAAAAAGAAATTTAAACATAAGAAAGTGTAATTCAACCTCCAAAACTGACCTGATCCCCTGACCCTCGCTAATGGACACTTCTAAATCAGGCAGTCACTCACCAACAGTATGATGCAAACTAGGGGATCTATGAAGTCCAAGATTCTACTTTATTCACACCACATTCTTACAAGAATATCACCACAAATGAGCCCAGAGAATGAGATCCCAAGCCCTAATGGAGGGTCCCAATTGGAGCCCCTCCCTCAGGTCACCAGAGGCCACCAGATCACTTGCCCAGACAGGTACATTCAGAGCCTTGCAAACTTCCCTTTAAACTTGAAAATGGAGTTCCAAATTCAGATTTCAGTCGATATGACTTTGAGAAGGGTATATCTAAGATTCAATGTAATACCCTGCAGAGAACTTTAGAAATTACCTGCTTTGAAAAATACCATAACCCAGATAGCAAAGCATGATGTCTGTTGTTTTTATATGTAAGAACACCATAAGAAAGTAGACTTTATTTTGAAAACTAGACCTGGCACTTGTGGTACTTATTTTTCTTTCATGTTTTATAGCTGCCTTTAGTCACTTAATCCTATTACTAAAGAATTTTTTAAAAATCAAAGAGATTATTAATTTAAGACTGCAATTTGGTAGACAAGAAGGTTAAAAAATAGGAGGCTGAAGAGGGAACACACACAATTCACCACATCAGACTGAATAGCACAGCAAACTCTGTGGCTAATACCCCGTTGACCATAAGTTCCTTGAAAAGTTCCCAAGCAAAGAGGTTTAAAACACATTCCTGCTTCAGCAAATTCTCAAAATTATTTTACCCATCTGGGATGGGCCCCAAATCCCCTAAAATGAGGCTCACAATCACATTTCCCTACAATTAATATGCCCTCTGTCTTCTCATGGAAGAAAGGGATTTTACTTTCCATCTTCTGCCTCTCAAGCTCTGCCTATCCAAGCCCTCAATCTCTGACCTGGTCCCCAAAAATGAAATGTTCCTTCCACCGCTCCAAGTCTGCACCCTGCACCCACTCCTTCCCTTTCTGTCTTTAACAAAACAAAGATCTCCTCTCCAGTTTAAGGCAGAGGGGCACACCTTCAGCCCCATTACTTAAGCAGCCCCTCACCCCTCAATCTGCATTATTTTTCTTAACTCCCAGTCACCTAGTTTATTTTAACAATTCTATGAAACTGCAAGCAAAGAGGGTCACTGACTCCCAATAGCAAATACGAGTTGACCAACCTCTCTTTTTCTAAGCCTGTCCTTTCTGTTTCCGGGGGCACCTCCTGGCCCTCCGCTCTTCAACAGGAGTTCAAGCCTGTGGTTAGATCCTAGAGTCGTTCTTCCCTGCAGCCTAAGTAATCTCCTTCACTCTCCTCTGTAGGAATGACACCAGGAAACCATCTTAAACCTTACTTTCCTCCTAAACTCCATCTATACATCTTCAGCCACCAGTAGACATTATGCCCTTGGCTATCTTCATTGGCCTTTCAAGGCCAACTTTGTCCAAAACCAAGTTCACCAGAGCCTTGCCAGGAGTCCCACCCCACTCCACCTCTCCTTCCCCATCACAGGCAGCCGTCTAGGTCTGCTCATTTTTCCATATTCATATTCCAAGTCGTACCCCCACTATGGTCTCTGGTTTGCTTCTTCCCCGGAGTTCAAACGTGACTGCCAGTGTCCACGATGAGATGTTGCTGTTAAGACTCCCTCACCATGGATGAGCACTAACTCTCAACTGAAAGCAGTCTGGGAAAGGAAGGTGCACAAGAAGGAAGGAGAGGTGGAGAGAAGCTCGGCTATTGCCACTGTCCTCAATCGCTCCGACCACAGTATCGGCATCACCCCAGCTACCAAACCTCCCTTGTCAGAAACTTCTGTTCAGCCTCTGAGTTGAGACCTCCCAACCTCTTCAATAAATCCATTAAATAAAGTCCTTTATTTCTTGCTCCCATCTGGGATGGGATTTGGGGCCCATCCCAGATGGATAAAACACTATGGATATTTTAATATAAGGATACCAGACCTTTAACAAAACCAAAACCCCAAACCCTTCCCAACCAGCTTCCACAAGTTAACTCTGGCAACGTATCTGCCCCCAGGGCCCAGGGCAATAATATAGGGGAAACCCCTTCTAGAGAAAATCTGTTTTCTGAAAGGAAATCAAGTAAAAACTTGACCAGGTAACGCAACTAACTAACAACTTATGTTACAATGTGTTTCCGGAGAGTTGCCTCTGTCTCTTCGCAGGCTAGGAGAGCTGAACAGTTTGATTTAGCCAGTTTCCTAGGAATCGTGTCGGTGCCGCTGCGGAGTTGAAGAAAAGCTACTTCTACACAGAGTCAAATTATGGACTTGCAGGAGCGGCTGTTCCGTTAATCCACAGCTAAGAATAACACTCGAGTTTCTAATTTAAGAAAAAGAAAGAAAAAAAAGAGAAGAAAGGCGAGGAAAGTCCCCGGGCTAAGTGTTCGGAGCAGGGGAGGAGGGGGGCTCGCTGCACTGACCCTCTCATGGCCCAGATCCTTGGGCCCAAGGCAATTGACGAGGAGCGCCCACCCCGGGAGTGTAGCAGTTTGCAGGTGCGAAGGACCGGCCCCCAACCCCGTTTAACCCGGGCTGGAGCCCGTGGCTCCGGAATGGGTTTCCGGGTGGGTTCGCGCTGACTCGTAATTAACAACGAGGACGGGGCAGGTTCGAGACAAATCGGGCGAGAGAAGGAGAAAAAGTCACAGGGGCCTGGTGGGTTTCCGCGCCCCGGGGAAGGCGGGACCGGGCACCCTCCTAGCCCGCCGGGGCCTGAGGGACGCGGGCGGGTGGGCCCGGCCCCGCGCGCCCACCCGGGCCGCCCTACCGTGGCTCTGCAGGATCTCGTGCTTGAGGCCGCCCGTGTAGTCGATGAGCTCCTCCAGGCCGCGCTCGCACAGCTGCCCGTAGCCTGAGAACTTGTGCAGCACCTTCTCCAGCTCGCGCTCCACCGTCACGCACTGATCCATCCCGGAGGCGGCGGCGGCGGCGTTCGGCTCCCCGGTGCCCGGGTGTCCGCAGCCGTTCGGCCCGGGCCCGGCCGAGGCCGCGTCCTGCTCCTCGTCCCCCAGGCGGGCGGCGCGGGCGGCCGAGGCGGCGGACGCGCTAGCCCCGGCGCCGGGGGACCCCGGCGAAGCCCGTGCCCGCCTGCCCCATGGCGCCCCGACCCCGGCGCGTCGCCGCTGCTCCCGCTCGCTGGTCCCACCCGGCCCCGCGCCCCCGATCCCCGCGTTCGGCTGCCAGCCTAGGCGCCGCCGATTGTTTTTGTTTTCACGGGAACCGACCGATGACCTGGTTCTCCCGGGCGGCACCAAGCGCCACCGACCCGAGGGGGAGGCAACCACCCCAGCTAGAGAAGGAGGAGGCGCGGGCCGTACCAAGCGCACCCTCCAGGGGGGGACAACCCGGCGAGCGCGGGCGGAGGAACGCGACGAGCGTCCGCTGGCGCCGCCGCTCTAAAGCTGTGGGCCGTACCACACGGGAGGCGTGCAAGGGAGCGGGAGAGGGTGGAGCAAGGACCCAATTGGTCCGAAGAGCTAAATAGGGAACGTTGGAGACAGCCCCAGAGATTTGAGAGCGCTACAACTACGCGCTCCGTAAACAAGAGGGTGGAAACCGTCCCGAACCACTCCGCCCAGAAACGGGGAAAACGAACCAATGGGCGCCGGGAATACGTAAGGAACAAACATCCTCCAATCCCTGGCCGAGGCGTAACCCTTCAGCCAATCCGAGACTAGGGGCCAAACCAATAGGCTCGCTGTTGGAGGGGGTGACTTGGAGAGCATCCCGGGAAGCAAGTCGTTTCTAGAAAGCCAAGAGGGAAAACAAGGCAGAAATAAAAAGGTCTATTTCCCGTAGGACTTCGCTCTAGCCCTGAGCTATTTCATCCCCCATCACTCCTGGGGGTACTGTCGTTCCGAAGTTCTGGAAGACCGACTTTCCACCCCGGAGGAAAAATCAAGCCTGGCCAGGAGTGGTGGGTGGTGCTGCAGGCGAGGGTCGCTAAAGAGAATGGAAGGCGGGGGTGATTCTGGGGCGGGAGAGGGGGGCTGCCTGCTGGCCGGGCGCGGTCCGCGGTGCTGTCTCGACTCTTGCGACACTTGGAAGGTCACACGCCTCACTCCTCCACCCCCGCAGGCCTCGGCCCTTTGGCCCCTAGGCCTGGAGCCTCTCCTGACCGGTTGCCTCACCCCGCGTCTAATGCGGGCAGCTTCGCGGAATGCAAATTCGCGTCGGAGATCCTGACGGCCTGGCCCCTGCCTCTTCGGCGCCTTACTCCTTTGAATCGGATGGAGTAACCCCCTTTGCGTAAATCCTTTCCTTGACTTGCCGTGGCGCCTCCAACCTTGGCCTATACCTGCTTGCCCACTGAGCTGCACCTGCACGAGGAGCCAAGCTGGTTCTTGCTTCAGGGCCTCTGTCCTTAGCTTTT
Source organism: Tursiops truncatus (assembly GCF_011762595.2). NCBI lineage: Eukaryota > Metazoa > Chordata > Mammalia > Artiodactyla > Delphinidae > Tursiops > Tursiops truncatus. The sequence continues at coordinate 13,020,857 of NC_047047.1, forward strand.
CTTTGGCCTTGGAAATCTCGTCCACCTTGTCATCCACCTTGTCATTAGCACACTTGTCCCACAGAGGGTCCTCCCCTGACCACACTAATGTATCTTCTACCCTCCCGCACTCCCTCCTCCATTGGATGTAATAAACTATATCATTTATTATAATACCTATTATACTACCAGTTTTATTCTTTTCGCTCTATTTATTAAAATCTGAAATGATCGGATTAAATTATTCGTTTACTTTTCTGTTTGCACCTCTTCAATAAAGTTCCACGAAGGCAGCCCCCTTGCCCGTCTTTTCTGTGCCTGGAACAGTGTCTGGCAACATAGTATGAAATCTTTTTTTTTTTTTTAATTAAGGTAAAATCTCTTTGAGCCTCAATTTCCTTTTTTTATAATTTGGAAATAATCAGAATTAATAACACTTCACGTCATTGTTAGGAAAAGTAAGTGAGATAATTTGTGTAAACACCCAGAAGCATGTGATAACCACATGATAAATAGTGATGGTGGTTGTTACTGTTGTTGTCAGTTCCCAGGAGTAAATGTGAGATGGCAGTTTAAAGTCATGGAATCATGTTGGTCTAGCACCCAATCCTGTAATTTATTTCTTGGTAATTCTCAAGGGCAGCCCCAACGGTTGCTGTTACATATCTTCTTTCTCTTCCCCACCTAACCTGATTTCCTTTCTCCTTTCTTGGCAGGTGGCCCTGATTCCGGCTTCACTGAGAAAGTGAAGAACATCCAACTCCAGCACCCTCTGCCACTCTTCTCAAAGTATGTCTACCTGTAGCATCCATTTTGTTAACTGTTGTCAAATACCTAAAGGAAGAAGAGTCCCTTCTCCCTTCCTAAGCTGCCAGCTGACCTGGGGACATGGGGGAAACCTTCATGTAACCCTCCTCAAGCTGTTTCCCTTTTCCTCTCAGTCCTTCCATGGCCAAACTGCCCAAACAAATCCTCTGCACTTGTTCCTCCTGTTTCTCCAAGGATTTCCTTGATAAACTCAGTCACCCTTTTCTCACTCTTTTTTTCCTTGACCTCCGGAATGGGTTTCCGGGTGGGTTCACACCATCACTATTTATCATGCAACACATGAAAATTGTGCCTAACCTTCACTTTTAAAATTCTTCCTTCACCGTCAAGGCATTGCCATGGTATGGTTCCGTCACCCCTTCTCCCTTCCTGGCTCTTCTTTCTCGTTTAGTCACCTATGTGGATGAGCATTCGTCCCAGCTTCTATCCTCAACCTTCTCTTTTCCCTTTACCTGCTCTACTGTGAGAACACATTAAACTTGCCCCTCTCCAGCCTTGATGTGTCTCATAAACCAGCTTCACATTCCCCCCAACTAGCAAGGCATCATCATCCAGAGGACTCGTTACCTCCAGTCAACATGTCAGGAACAGAATCCGTATCTCCCTTCTACAACAGACTTTCCTCCTCTTGACTCCTCAGTTTTTGTCAGCATTACCTTAACTCTCCCATGTTCCTCTGCCACTTCACCATCCTCATCATTAACTTACCTCTAGGATTCTGGAAAACCTTTTCCCCATCAGATTTCTTGACTCCACTAACCTGTTTCCATTGCCAACTACATCCTTCTCAAGATCCGTCTACTAAGTCAGCTGCTTTCAGTCACCCCAGAATTATTGGTGCTTCCCAGGATTTTGTCCTCATCAGTATCCCTAAGGATAAAGATTGTCTCACTCCCTTTTCCATTCACCCTCCACATGTTCTGTTGAGTCTAACTTCCTAATGTCTTAAATGAGGCTTTTTAGTTTCTACATCCTTCACCTTCCTTAGTACTTTTGACATGTTTCCAAGGTTATAATTGCTTCTCTTACCTGCCTTTATCTCTTACCTCTACAGTCCCACCAGGTGACTCTTCATTCCCCTCAAAAGGTTGTTATAAGAATTAAATCAGACAATCCATGTAAGGCACTCAATATAATAATGCCTGCCATATGGTAAGAGCTATTATTATCCACTGAACAGAAGTAATCACGACTCCCCATTACTTGCAGCTTCAAATCCTAATTCTCAGCTGCATGGTCTGCCTAGCATAGTGACACATCACAATCCCCCATCCAAACACTGGGCACTTTCATACTTTCAAGGTGAGCTGAGTACAGCTTCTTCATGCTTTTTCTTCTTCTAGAATGCTTTTCTTTATTCTCAGCTACTCAGATCCTCCCCTTTCTTCAAGTAACAGGACAATTCCTATTACTATTGATACCTTTCACTACTGATACCTTTTTCCAGATCTTGGTCTACCACTCCCCAATATGGTACTCATCAGCCATATGTAGCTATTTAAAATTTTAATTAAAAAATTTTTAAATTCATTTTCTCAATTTTACTAACCACATTTCAACTACTCAGTAACCACACATGGCTAGTAGCTACTGTCTTAATCAGCACAGTATGAACATTTTCATTGCTGTAGAAAGTTCAGTTGAACAGTACTGATCTAGACCATGACCATAGTAAAGTTACCAGCCACTCCTTTAACTGCTGGAGGACTTCACTGTTCAGTCATTTAATGCTTAAATGCATACTGCCCCTGTATTTTTAGTTAACTTTTCCAATGTGTACCTTGTTTTCTCAACTAGATTGTTAGCACCTAGGTCAGGGCTGACTTTTCTTTCCTCTCCTATGATTTAATCAACACAGAAAAAGTGCTCTAGGTATTTGTTAAAGGAAAGAAAATAAACAAGAGGAGAAGAGGCCTCAAATTTAACCGAGGAGAGAAAAATAGTAATTTTAAGGGCAGAGATCTTTACGTCCTCTCCTTACTTTGTATTGGCCCTTCCTACCCAGTGCACAATTGCTTTAAGCCTAAACCTTGATTTCTCAGAGAAGGGTCTGTAGAAGCAACAACCGAAAAAGTCCATTTTCAGAACAACTGCAAATTATTTTTCTATGATTGCATTTTTACCACACAACAAAAAATAATTCACTCACACACGAACACCAACCAGCCAACAAACAAAAACCCCATCCAGTATCAAATGGACTCCTGCCCCATATTTTGTTGCAAATGAACATTTTTGCAAATGAACCTTTCATTTGCAATTTTTTGCAACCTTTCATTTGCATTTTTGCAAATGAACCTTTCATTTGCAATTATTCTGGTCTTTGCATTGGTCCTCCCCTCCACTCCAGATTCCTTTCTCTGTAACATTTAAGAAAACAATCCAAAGAAAGAACGAAGAGGGGAAAAACCCCTTTGTCTTATGACCAAAATACATGTTCATTGTAAGAAAATCAGAAAATACAAATAGGTGAACAGAAATAATCAACCCGTGAAATCCCAAGACCCAGAAAAAAAAAATCAGTTTTAACATCTGGGGTGAATGTCCAGAGTTTTTCCTGCATATACACATAGACCCATATGTGAAGGGTAGCCCTCGTTATATGTAACTATTTTGTAAACCACTTTTACTGTCCACTTAACATTTCTCTAACAAAAAGAAGTTTTTAGAACTGCTCATGCCATCTTTTTGAAATGTTTAATAGTTAACTATAACTTAGCATTCACCCTTATTCTCATATGTATTCTTTTCATTTTGACTTATTCTTAGCTTGAAACTAGACAGAGACAAGACAGAAAAAGTCAAAATTTCATCTTTCAGATTTGAGAATCTGTTAAAAAACTGCTTTAAAAATATGCTTTTATGCAAAATGCACTTTCAGATATGAGTAAGAAAGACTATGTTTATAATTATAAAAAAACAGACCTTGTTTAAGAGACCTTGCTCATTTACTGACTGTTCTAGCTGACAGCCAATATGAAAGTAAGGTTAAATTGACAAAATGCATTATTATGAAATGCTGGATTACAAAAAATAACATTCCTTTTCATCGTTTCTTTAAAAATCAATTTTTATCATTTTTAAGCCAAAAAAATAATCTCCACATGGACATTTCTGGAAATTGCTACTAAGAATAATTTAAGAAATGGGTGGACTTCCCTGGTAGCGCAGTGGTTAAGAATATGCCTGCCAATGCAGGGGACACGGGTTCGATCCCTGGTCTGGGAAGATCCCACATGCCCCGGAGCAACTAAGCCCGCGCACCACAACTACTGAGCCTGTGCTCTAGAGCCCACAAGCCACAATTACTGAAGCCCGTGCGTTTAAAGCCTGTGCACCGCAACAAGAGAAGCCACAGCAATGAGAAGCCCGCGCACCTCAACGAAGAGTAGCCCCAACTCACCTCAACTGGAGAAAGCTCGCGAGCAGCAACGAAAACCCAACGCAGTCAAAAATAAAATTAAAAAAAAGAAATGGGTGAAAGCATAACTACTAGCAAAAAATACTGATCTGAATGTTTTTCACTTCTTTTATATCTCCTCTGTGGTTCGGGGCATATTGCCACTTACATGCCTGTTTGCCGACATGGATGATACTTGCCTACCATAATGACCTACTGTTAGGGATTGGACAGGCAGTGTTGACAATAATGCCTTTCCTTCTGTATCCATTACCACCTTCTTTCCGCATCACTAATGTTTGTAGGAGACAGCCTCTCTCACCAGCAAAGCCCACCCCAATGTAGCCTTCACCCCTTCTGTAAGCCACTCACTGGTTGCCTTCTAGTTTAGATGCCCCCTTATAGATCTCGACGAGGATGATATGTAGGCATTGCCCTCGTATATGACGTCCCGTAGGGAGGTATTTACACCTCTTGGACCTGCTCCCTCAAGTTGTATTGGTCTGAGTCTTTTTCTTTTTGGAATCCTGGTGTCTTTCTTTACTTTGTTTCCTGCTCACTCTTTTGTGTGGTTTACCAGGTCAGGTGTAACCAGAAGGGTGTTAGCACTGTAACCCTGAAGTAATTCATTCAACCCCTCTCAGGCTCAGTTTCCTTATATGTAAAATGAGAAGCTTGAAATAGATGACCTTTAAGTCCCTTCCAGTTCTAGAATTACAGAGATGTCAGTGTTTATTAAGCAACATGTGAGGTGCTACACAGCCGAACAGGAATGGGTAGATGCACCCTCCCTGCTTTTGAAATCTTTGATTCTGAATCATTACTTCCTCATTATGGAAATGCAATGGGTTCCCCCCAACCCCGGCTTTGTTTGTTTATCCTAGTAATAATAATAGCTGTCATTTATTGAGTGCTTACAATATGCCAGGCACTTTGCTTTAAATGTGTGATTATCCAAAGCAATCTTTTGAAGTAAATATTATTTTTATCCGTATTTTACAGATGAAGAAACTGAGGCAGAGAGGAATTAAGTAATTTCTCAAAGATTACACAGCTAATACACAGTGGAGCTGGAGTTTGAATTTGAGTCTGTCTGACTCCAAAACCCATAAGCAGTGTACCTCAAAAAAGCAAAATTATGCTCCATGATTACTTGTTAACATGGGGTTTCTAATAAAACAAAAGATCATTTATCCTAAGTAGTGTGGTTAGGTAATAGGAGTCTAGGGCTAAAATTCACAAAAATTGTAACATTTCTACTTAAGATTCTTTGGTAAGAATCTTAACCAAACAGCCTTTATTTTTTTTTTAAATAACAGTATCTACTTCACCCACCTTGCAACATCTCTGAGTTATATATATTTATTTATAAAGTAATATAAATATGTTTTCAATAGTAAATGCATACATGTAATTAGTAAATGTATAAGAATATATATGTATATGTAGATATATAGAGAGTACTCTGTAAACCATGAAGCCCTATAAAAATTTGGGGTGCTGTTATTTCCTCTTATTATGTATGCATTTGATTAATCTGTTTATGTATCTTACTATGCCTCTCTTCAGGGCAGAGTCTAGGTTGTAAAGATTCATGACTTTTGACAACCTGGGGGAGACTCCAGATAGTAAACTAAGCAAGTGCTTAAAAATGGCCTTTTGAGACTTCCAGTTCCACAAACGTGAAGTAATCCCATTCCTCCAGGCTGTTCCTAAAAAACTCTGGACATAGCACAGAAAACAAACATAGGAATGTTTTGAAAGGTAGGAAGAACATACATAGGAACAAACATAGGAATGTTTTGAAAGGTAGGAAGAAGTTGGGCTGCATAGGGGTCTTGGCACTTGAGAAATGCCATGGTGGTAAATTCACAGGTTTCCTCTCATATCTCAGATGGGGCACTGCAGAAGCCTTCAACCCAGCACCACAAACAGGCACAGACAAAAGCTCCAAGAAAAGCCCTCACCAACGAATGGAAAAAAGAATGGCCTAACAATGAAAACTTTGTTGGCAATATCCGTCCTACTCCAGCCAAACACACAAAAAATTGTATCCTCTCCCCCTAGCATGGTATCAGCAGAGCTGAGCAGGGACTTAATTTCCACTCAACCCCTTTAATCCATGGACGTGGAGGCAGCACTCCAATTCCTCTGCAGGATGGTTTTGGCAGGGCTGAGTCAGGAAGCTGATCTTCCATCTCCTGCCTGGCAAAAGCAGGTGGTGCTCCAATTCCCCCAGCAAGTGGTATCAAACACGTTGAGCAGGGAGCTGAACTTACAGCCCCATTAAGAGGCAACAAGACAGTGGGAGTTGGCGCCCCGAGTGCACTGGGAAGTTGTCAGTGGAGCAAGGGGAGTGCTGAACTTCCACCCCACCTATTTGCGACAAGGCAGCATGAGTCAGTGCTCCACTTTTGCCGAGGTGGTGTTGGCAGGGCTTAGAGAGAAACTAAACATACATACCCAGCCGCCCATATGCTAAATCTCAACAGGGGACTGCCTGCTAAAGAATAAGGAAAAAGAAGACGAAAATGAAGTGTGATCCAGAGCTTTGTTAATATGCTATCAAGAATGTCCACTATCCAATTTTTCTAAAAAATTACTCATCCAACAACCAGGAAAATCACAACATGAATGAGAAAAGACAATCAATAGATGCCAACAATGAGATGAATCAAATGTTGGAATTATCTGGTAATTATGTTAAAGCTATCAAAAAAATACTTCAATCATTTACAGACTTTCTTGAAACTGAAGACAAATAATTCAGCAAAGATATAGAAATTATTAAAAAAAATGAAATGGAAATGATAGAACTGAAAAATACATAAGTAAAATTAAAAACTTGCTGTTGGGCTTCCCTGGTGGTGCAGTGGTTGGGAGTCCGCCTGCCAATGCAGGGGACACAGGTTCGTGCCCCGGTCCGGGAAGATCCCACATGCCACGGAGCGGCTGGGCCCGTGAACCATGGCTGCTGGGCCTGCGTGTCCGGAGCCTGTGCTCCGCAACGGGAGAGGCCGCAACAGTGAGAGGCCTGCGTACCGCAAAAAAAAAAAAAAAAAAAAAAAAAAATTGCTGTTTGGGCTCAATAATAGAGTGAAGATAGCAGAGGATAGAATCAGTGAACTTGAGGAACAGACCAGTAGAACTTACGCACTCTGAAAAACAGAGAGAAAATAGTCTGGAATAAAATGGACAGAGTCTCAGTGACTGTGGGGTGTTTTGTTTTTTAAAGTAACAATCATATCACTGTAGTCACAGAAGGAGAGGAGAATGAGAGGAAGACTTAAAAAGTATTCAAAGAAATAATAGCTGAAAACTTCCCTAACTTGGCAAAAGATATAAACCTACGAATTCAAGTTGAACAAATACCAAATACTGTTAGATAAACCCAAAGAGTTCTACTCCAAGACATATGACAGTTAAACTTCTGAAAAATAAAAAGAAAATATCTTGAAAACAGCCAGAAAGAAATGACACCATTTTGTATAGGGGAAAACCAAAACAAATTGCAACAGATTTCTCACCTGAACCACACAGGCCAGGAGGAAGTGGCACATTTTTCTTTTTTATTTTGAATTTTAGAATTTTTTAATTTTTTTACACAGCAGGTTCTTATTAGTTATCCATTTCATACATATTAGTGTATATGTGTCAATCCCAATCTCCCAATTCATCACACCACCACCACCACTCCCCCTGACACTTTCCCCCCTTGGAGTCCATACGTTTGTTCCCTATATCTGTGTCTCTATTTCTGCCCTGCAAACCGGTTCATCTGTACCATTTTTCTAGGTTCCACATATATTCATTAATATGATATTTGTTTTTCTAACTTATTTCACTGTGTATGACATAGATCCAGCCACATCTCTACATTTCATTCCTTTTTGTGGGTGAGTAATATTCCATTGTATATACGTACCACTTCTTCTTTATCCATTCGTCTGTCAGTGGTCATTTAGGTTGCTTCCATGACCTGGCTATTGTAAATAGTGCTGCAATGAACATTGGCTTGCATGTGTCTTTCTGAATTATGGTTTTCCCTGAGTATATGCCCGGTAGTGGGATTGCTGGGTCACATGGTAATTCTATTTTTAGTTTTTTAAGAAACCTCCATACTGTTCTCCATAGTGGCTGTATCAATTTACATTCCCACCAACAGTATAAGAGGGTTCCCTTTTCTCCACACCCTCTCCAGCATTTGTTGTTTGTAGATTTTCTGATGATACGCATTCTAACCGATGTGAGGTAATACCTCATTGTAGTTTTGATTTGCATTTTTCTAATAATTAGTGATGTTGAGCAGCTTTTCATGTGCTTATTGGCCATCTGTACGTCTTCTTTGGAGAAAAGTCTATTTAGATCTTCAGCCTATTTTTTGATTGGGTTCTTTGTTTTTTTAATATTGAGCTACATGAGATGTTTATATATTTTGGAGATTAATCCTTTGTCTGTTGATTTGTTTGCAAATATTTTCTCCCATTCTGAGGGTTGTCTTTTTGTCTTGTTTATGGTTTCCTTTGCTGTGCAAAAGCTTTTAAGTTTCATTAGGTCCCATTTGTTTATTTTTTGTTTTTATTTCCATTACTCTGGGAGGTGGGTCAAAAAGGATCTTGCTGTGATTTATGTCAAAGAGTGTTCTTCCTATGTTTTCCGCTAAGAGTTTTATAGTGTCCGGTCTTACACTTAGGTCTTTAATCCATTTTGAATTCATTTTGTGTATGGTGTTAGGGAGTGTTCTAATTTCATGCTTTTACATGTAGCTGTCCAGTTTTCCCAGCACCACTTATTGAAGAGACTGTCCTTTCTCCATTGTATATCCTTGCCTCCTTTTTCGTAGATTAGTTGACCATAGGTGTGTGGGTTTATCTCTGGGCTTTCTATCCTGTTCCATTGATCTATATTTCTGTTTTTCTGCCAGTACTATATTGTCTTGCTTACTGTAGCTTTGTAGTCTGATCAGGAAGTTTGATTCCTCCAGCTCCGTTTTTTTTCCTCAAGACTGCTTTGGCTGTTCGGGGTCTTTTGTGTCTCCATATAAATTTTAAGATTTTTTGTTCTAGTTCTGTAAAGAATGCCACTGGTAATTTGATAGGGATTGCATTGAATCTGTAGATTGCTTTGGGTAATATAGTCATTTTCACAATGTTGGTTCTTCCAATCCAAGAACATGGTATATCTCTCCATCTGTTGGTATCATCTTTAATTTCTTTCATCAGTGTCTTATAGTTTTCTGCATACAGGTCTTTTGTCTCCCTAGGTAGGTTTATTCCTAGGTATTTTATTCTTTTTGTTGCAGTGGTAAATGGACGTGTTTCCTTAATTTCTCTTTCATATTTTTCATCATTAGTGTATAGGAATGCAAGAGATTTCTGTGCATTAATTCTGTATCCTGCAACTTTACCAGATGCATTGATCAGCTCTAGTAGGTTTCTGGTGGCACCTTTAGGATTCTCTATGTTTAGTATCATGTCACCTGCAAACAGTGAAAGTTTTACTTCTTCTTTTCCAATTTGGATTCCTTTTATTTCTTTTTCTTCTCTGATTACTGTGGCTAGCACTTCCAAAACTATGTTGAATAATAGTGGCAAGAGTGGACACCCTTATCTTGTTCCTGATCTTAGAGGAACTGCTTTCAGTTTTTCACCATTAAGAATAATGTTTGCTGTGGGTTTGTCATATATGGCCTTTATTAAGTTGAGGTAGGTTCCCTCTATGCCCACTTTCTGGAGAGTTTTTATCATAAATGGGTGTTGAATTTTGTCAAAAGCTTTTTCTGCATCTGTTGAGATGATCATATGGTTTTAATTCTTCAATTTGTTAATATGGTGTATCACATTGATTGATTTGCATATATTGAAGAATCCTTGCATCCCTGGGATAAATCCCACTTGATCATGGTATATGATCCTTTTAATGTGTGTTGGATTCTGTTTGCTAGTATTTTGTTGAGGATTTTTGCATCTATATTCATCAGTGATATTGCTCTGTCATTTTCTTTTTTTGTACTGTCTTTGTCTGGTTTTGGTATCAGGGTGATGGTGGCCTCATAGAATGAGTTTGGGAGTGTTCCATCATCTGCAGTTTTTTGGAATAGTTTGAGAAGGATGGGTGTTAGCTCTTCTCTAAATGTTTGATAGAATTCACCTATGAAGCCATCTGGTCCTGGACTTTTTTGTTGGAAGATTTTTAATCACAGTTTCAATTTCATTACTTGTGATTGGTCTGTTCATATTTTCTGTTTCTTCCTGGTTCAGTCTTAGAAGGTTATCCCTTTCTAAGAATTTGTCCATTTCTTCCAGGTTGTCCATTTTATTGGCATAGAGTTGCTTGTAGTAGTCTCTTAGGGTGCTTTGTATTTCTGTGGTGTCTGTTGTAACTTCTCCTTTTTCATTTCTAATTTTATTGATTTGAGTCCTCCCTCTTTTTCTTGATGAGTCTGACTAATGGTTTATCAATTTTGTTTACCTTCTGAAAGAACCAGCTTTTAGTTTTATGGATCTTTGCTATTGTTTTCTTTGTTTCTATTTCATTTATTTCTACTCTGATCTTTATGATTTCTTTTCTTCTACTCCCTTTGGGTTTTGTTTGCTCTTCTCTCTCTAGCTCCTTTAGGTGTAAGGTTAGATTACTTCTTTGAGATTTTTCTTGTTTCTTGAGGTAGGTTGTACTGCTATAAACTTCCCTCTTAGAACTGCTTTTGCTGCATCCCATAGGTTTTGGATCATTGTGTTTTCATTGTCATTTGTCTCAAGGTATTTTTTGATTTCCTCTTTGATTTCTTCAGTGATCTCTCGGTTATTTAGTAATGTATTGTTTAGCCTCCACGTGTTTGTGTTTTTAAAATTTTTCCCTGTAATTGATTTCTAATCTCATAGTGTTGTGGTCAGAAAAGATGCTTGATATTATTTCAGTTTTCTTAAATTTACTGAGGTTTGATTTGTGACCCAAGATGTGATCTATCCTGGAGATGATCCATGTGCATTTGAGAAGAAAGTGTAATCTGCTCTTTTTGGATGGAATGTCCTATAAATATCAATTAAATCTATCTGGTCTATTGTGTCATTTAAAGCTTGTGTTGCCTTATTAATTTTCTGTCTAGATGATCTGTCCATTGGTGTAAGTGAGGTGTTAAGGTCCCCCACTATTATTGTGTTACTGTTGATTTCCTCTTTTATAGCTGTTAACAGTTGCCTTATGTATTGAGGTGCTCCAGTGTTGGCTGCATATATATTTATAATTGTTATATCTTTTTCTTGGAGTGATCCCTTGATCATTATGTAGTGTCCTTCCTTGTCTCTTGTAAAATTCTTTATTTTAAAATCTATTTTATCTGATATGAGTATTGCTACTCCAGCTTTCTTTTGAATTCCATTTACATGGAATATCTTTTTCCATCCCCTCACTTTCAGTCTGTATGAGTCCCTAGGTCTGAAGTGGGTCTCTTGTACACAGCATGTATATGGGTCTTGTTTTTGTATCCATTCAGCCAGCCTGTGTCTTTTGGTTGGAGCATTTAATCCATTCATGTTTAAGATATTTATCGATATGTATGTTCCTGTTACCATTTTCTTAATTGTTATGGGTTTGTTTTTGTAGGTCCTTTTCTTCTCTTGTGTTTCCCACTTAAAGAAGGTCCTTTAGCATTTGTTGTAGAGCTGGTTTGGTGGTGCTGAATTCTCTTAGCTTCTGCTTGTCTTCAAAGCTTTTGATTTCTCTGTCGAATCTGAATGGGAGCTTTGCCAGGTAGAGTAATCTTGGTTGTAGATTCTCCTCTTTGATCACTTTAAATATATCATGCCACTCCCTTCTGGCTTGTAGAGCTTCTACTGAGAAATCAGTTGTTAACCTTATGGGAGTTCCCTTGTACGTTGTTTGTCATTTTTCCCTTGTTGCTTTCAATAATTTTTCTTTGTCTTTAATTTTTGTCAATTTGATTACTATGTGTCTCAACGTGTTTCTCCTTGGGTTTATCCTGCTTGGGACTCTCTGTGCTTCCTGGACTTGGGTGGCTGTTTCCTTTCCTATGTTAGGGAAGTTTTTGACTATAATCTCTTCAAATATTTTCTTGGGTCCTTTCTCTCTCTCTTCTCCTTCTGGGACCCCTATAATGCGAATGTTGTTGCGTTTAATGTTGTCCCAGAGGTCTCTTAGGCTGTCTTCATTTCTTTTCATTCTTATTTCTTTATTCTGTTCTGCAGCAGTGAATTCTACCATTCTGTCTTCCAGGTCACTTATTCATTCTTCTGCCTCAATTATTCTGTTATTGATTCCTTCTAGTGTATTTTTCATTGCAGTTATTGTATTGTTCATCTGTTTGTTTGTTCTTTAATTCTTCTAGGTGTTTGTTCTTTAATTCTTCTACGTCTTTGTTAAACATTTCTTGCAACTTCTCGATCTTTGCCTGTTTTCTTTTTCTGCGGTCCTGGATCATCTTCACTATAATTATTCGGAATTCTTTTTCTGGAGGTTTCCTACCTCTACTTCATTTAGTTGTTTTTCTGGGGTTTTATCTTGTTCCTTCATCTGGTACATAGTGCTCTGCCTTTTCATCTTGTCTGTCTTTCTGTGAATGAATTTTTTGTTCCACAGGCAGGATTGTAGTTCTTCTTGCTTCTGCTGTCTGCCCTCTGGTGGATGAGGCTATCTAAGAGGCTTGTGCAAGTTTCCTGATGGGAGGGACTGGTGGTGGGTAGAGCTGGGTGTTGTTCTGGTGGGCAGAGCTCAGTAAAACTTTAATCCACTTGTCTGCTGATGGGTGGGGCTGGGTTCCCTCCCTGTTAGTTGTTTGGCCTGAGGCGACCCAACACTGGAGCGTACCTGGCCCTTTGGTGGGGTTAATGGTGACTCTGGGAGAGCTCCTACCAAGGAGTACTTCCCAGAACTTCTGCTGTCAGTGACCTTGTCCTCACATTGAGCCACTGCCACCCCCTGCCTCTGCAGGAGACCCTCCAACACTAGCAGGTAGGTCTGGTTCAGTCTCCTATGGGGTCACTGCTCCTTTCCCTGGGTCCCGATGCGCACACTACTTTGTGTGTGCCCTCCAAGAGTGGAGTCTCTGTTTCCCCCAGTCCTGTTGGAGTCCTGCAATCAAATCCCGCTAGCCTTCAAAGTCAGATTCTCTAGGAATCCCTCCTCCCATTGCCAGACCCCCAGGTTGGAAAGCCTGACGTGGGGCTCAGAACCCTCACTCCAGTGGTGGACTTCTGTGGTATAAGTGTTTTCCAGTTTGTGAGTCACCCACCCGGCAGTTATGGGATTTGATTTTATTGTGATTGCGCCCCTCCTACCATCTCACTGTGGCTTCTGCTTTGTCTTTGGATGTGGGGTGTCTTTTCTGGTGAGTTCCAGTGTCTTCCTGTCGATGACCGTTCAGCAGTTAGTTGTGATTCCAGTGCTCTCCCAAGAGGGACTGAGCACACGTCCTTCTATTCCACCATCTTGAACCAATCTTGGCACAACATTTTTCAGGTACTAAAAGGAAAGGATTGTCAATGCAGAATTCTATGTCCAGTGAAAATATTTTTCAGTAATGAAAGGGAAATCTTGGCATTCTTGTTGAAGGAAAATGAGGAGAATTTGTCACCCGCAGACATACCAAAAAGAATATTTTCCAAACAAAGAAAACAAAAAAGAAAATTGGAACATCAGAAAGAAAGAAGGAACATAATAAGCAAAAATACTGGTATGTACTATAGACTTTCCTTCTCTTCTTGGGTTTTCTAAATTTCTAAATTTACAGTGCAAGCAAAAATTATAATACTGTTTGATGTGGTTCTAAATGTATGTAGAGTAAGTGTTTAAGACAATTATATTAAGAGGGAGGGCAACACATAAAGGGAGATAAGCTTTCTATACTTAACTTGAATTGGTAAAAGGACACTAGTAGACTGTGATAAGTATGTATAGTGTTATACCTAGAGCAACCACTAAAAAAAAAATTTGCAAAGAGTAAAATTAAAAATACTATAGATAAGGGGAAAGTGGGGAGTTACTGCTTAAGGGGTACGGAGTTTCTGTTTGGGATGATGAAAAAGTTACTGAAATGAATAGTGGTGATGGCTGTACGACACAGTGTACTGAGTTGCATATTTAAAATGATTAAATATGGGAAATTTTATGTTATGTATATTTTGCCAAAATTTTAAGCATAGGTAATTAAAATAGCTAATTAAAAAAAACATAGCAGTGGTAATCATTTTGCAATATATAAGTGTATCAAATCAACATGTTGTACATCTTAAACTTACAGAATGTTATATATCAATTATATCTTTGCAAAGTTGGGGAAAAACACTATAGATAAATCAAAATGTAATTCTTCCAAAATGTTCAAGTAGGAACTTCCCTGGTGGCACAGTGGTTAACAATCTGCCTGCCAGTGCAGGGGACACAGGTTTGAGCCCTGGTCAGGGAAGATCTCACATGCCGCAGAGCAACTAAACCCATACACAACTACTGAGCCTGTGCTCTAGAGCCCATGAGCCACACCTGCTGAGCCCACATTCCACAACTGCTGAAGCCCACGCACCTAGAGCCCATGCTCCACAACAAGATAAGCCACCGCAATGAGAAGCCTGCGCACTGCAACGAAGAGTAGCCCCCACTAGCCACAACTAGAGAAAAGCCCACACACAGCAACAAAGACCCAACGCAGCCATAAATAAATAAATAAATGTATTAAAAAAAAAAAGTTCAAGTAATCCACAGTATGTCTGGGAAAAAGAAACCAGAGAAATAGAAAACAAAGAGAAGACACAGAAAGCAAAAAATAGAATGGCAGACTTAAGCTCTAACATATCATTAATTACATTAAATGTAAATGATCTAAGTACACCAATTAGAGGACAAGATTGGCAGAGTGGATTAAAAAACATGACCTAACTATATTATGTCTATAATAAGCTCATGTCAAATATAATCATATAAGTAGACTGAATGTAAAAGAATTTTAAAAGATATCATATAAACATTAATCAAAAGAAAGTAGGAGTAGCTATGTTAATATCACATAAAGACAACTTCAGAGCAAAGAAAACTACCAGAGATAGAGGTGGCCATTATGTCATAATGAAAGGGTCAATTCACCAAGAAGACATACGAATTAAAAATATGTATGCACCAGACAACAGAGCTGCAAATTATGTGGAACAAAAACTGACAGAGCTAGAAGAAATAGGCAAATTCACAATAATAGTTGGAGGCTTCAACACCCTTCTTTCAATAGTTGATAGAACAGCTAGACAGAAAATCAAGATATAAAAGAACTTAACATCACCAACAACCAGTAAGATCTCATCAACATCTATAGATACCAACCCAATAACAGCAAAATATGCATTCTTTTCTTTTTAAAATTTATTATTTATTTATTTATTTTGGCTGCACTGGGGTTAGTTGTGGCACACAGGATCTTTGTTGCGGCATGCGGGATCTTTTTTGTTGCGGCGTGCAAACTTCTTAGTTGTGGCATGCGGGCTTGTTAGTTGCAGCATGCAAACTCTTAGTTGCGGCATGCATGCAGGATCTAGTTCCCTGACCAGGGATCGAACCTGAGCCCTCTGCATTGGGAGCTCAGAGCCTTGCCCACTGGACCACCAGGGAAGTTCCAAAATATGCATTCTTATGAGGTGTCCATGGAATATATATCAAGACAGATCATATGCTGGGCCATAAAACAATTCTCAGTAAATTTAAAAGAATTTGAAATCATACTGCGTATGTTATCCAAACACAGTGGAATCAAACTAAAAATGAATAACAGAACAATAACAGGAAAATCTCCAAACACTTGGAAACTAAACAACACACTTCTGAAAAATACATGGGTCAAAGAAAAGTCTCACCTCAAGAAACTAGGAAAAGAAGTGTAAGATAAACTGAAAGCAAGGAGAAGGAAGAAAATAATAAATATAAAGAGAGATATGAATAAAATTGAAAATAGGAAAACAATAGAGAAAATCAGTGAAAGAAAATTAACAAACCTCCAGCAAGACTGACAGTGAATAAAAGAAGACACTAATTATCAATATCAGAAATTAAACGGAATATCACTACAGACTCTGCAGACATCAAAAAGATAAGGAAATACTACAACTCTATACATATAAATTTAACAACTTAGATGAAATGAGCCAGTTACTCAGAAACACAGACTACCACAACTTGCTCAATATGAAACAGATCATTTGTATTTTTTTGTTGTGTTTTGTTTTGTTTTGTTTTTTTGGTCACGTATGGCTTGTGGGATCTTAGTTCCCCAATCAGGAATTGAACCTGGGCTTGGCAGTGAAAGTGTGGAGTCCTAACCACTGAACCACCAGAGAATTCCCTGAAACAGATCATTTGAATAGCCCTACAGCTGTTAAGGAACTTGAGTGCATAACTTTTTAACTCTCAAAAAAGAAATCTCTAGGCTTACATGGTGTCTCTGGAGAATTCTGCCAAAAGAAGATTTAACACCAATTCTATACAGTCTCTACAGAGAATACCTAATTCATTCTATGAAGCTAGTATTACCCTGGTACCAAGACCAGATAAAGACAGCAAGCCAAAAGAAAACTATAAACCAATATATCTCATGAACTTAGGTGCAGTAATACCCATGAAATAGTAAATTCATTCCAGCAATGTGTAAAAAGATTTATATACCATAATACAAGGAATACAAGGCTGGTTCAGTGTTCAAGTATCAGCTCATAAATCCACCAAATCAACAGACTGAAGAAGAAAAAGCATATAATCATATCAATTGATGCAGAAAAGGCATTTGACAACATCCAACATCTGTTTGTGATAAAAAGACTCAGTAATGGGAATTCCCTGGCAATCCAGTGGTTAGGTATTGGTGCTTTCACTGCCAGGATGGGTTCAGTCCCTGATCGGGGAACTAGGATCCTGCAAGCCAAGTGGTGTGGCCAAAAAAAAAAAAAAAAGGCCTCAGTAAGCTAGGAATAAAGGGGAACCTTCTCAACTTGTTAAAGAACATCTACAGAAACGTACAGCTAACATAGTTACTGGCGTAAGGCTGAATGCTTTCCCCCTAAGATGTCCTTGGATGTCCACTTTCACCACTATAGTGAAGTGGCTAGAAGTTCTAGCCAGTTCAATAAAGCAAGAAAAAGAAATTAAAAGACATGACATACATATTAGAAAGGAGGAAATAATACTGTCCCTATCGCCAATGATGTTAGTGTCGACATAGAAAATTCCAAAGAATTTACACACACATGCACACACACACACACACACACAATCCCAGAACTATTTAGTGAGTTCAGCAAGATCTCAAGATACAAGGTCGATGCACAAAACCCAATTGCATTTCTATGTATTGACATTAACAACATGTGGAAACTGAAATTAAAACCACAATGCCATTTACAATTGCTCCAAAGAAAAATACTTACATATAAATCTAATAAAACATATACAACATCTGTATTCTGAAAATTACAAAATGCTGATGAAAGAAATAAGAGAAGACCTAAACAAATGGATAAACACACTGTGTTCATACATTACTCAGTATAGTAAAGATATGAATTCTCCCCAAATTGATTGCTATAGATTTAATGCAATTCTGGTCAAAATCTCAGCAAGGTATTTTATAACATAGACAAGCTTGCTGTAAAATGTATAGGTAAAGGTGCAGGACCTAGAATAGTTATAATAATTTTGAAAAAAAAAGAATGAAGTAGGAGGAATCACTCTATCCAATGTTAAATCTTAATATATAGCTACAGTAACCAAGACTGTATGATACTGGCACACGGATAGACTGATAGATCAATGGAATAGAATAGAGAACACAGAAATAGGCCCACACAAATATGGCCAAGTGATTTTTAGCAAAGGTTCAGGAGAAATTCAATAGAGGAAGGATAGCCTTTTCAGCAAATAGGGCTGGAGTTATTGGGCATTCATAAGCCAAACAGAAGTGAACCTCAACCTAAGTCAAACACTTTTTACAAAAATTATCTCAAAATGGATTAAGAACTTAAATGTAAAACTTAAAAAAAAAAACAAAACATTGGCCAAACATCTTTGGTGCCTAGGGATAAACAAAGAATTTTTGTATATGACACCAAATACAGTATCTATAAAATGAAAAAATTGTTCATGAACCTCATCAAAATTAAAACCTTTTGCTCTGTGAAAGATCCTGTGAAGAGGATGAAAAAGACAAACTATAGACTGAGAGTATAATTGCAAACCACATATCTGACAAAGAACTTATTTCTAGAATACATAAAGAACTCTCAAAACTGAACAGTTAAAAAAAAAACAGTCCAATTAGAAAACGGGCAAAGGGGACTTCCCTGGTGGTGCAGTGGTTAATCCGCCAACCAGTGCAGGGGACATGGGTTCGAGCCCTGGTCCGGGAAGATCCCACATGCCGAGGAGCAACTAAGCCTGTGCGCCACAACTACTGAGCCTGCACTCTAGCGCCTGCGAGCCACAACTACCGAGACCGCATGCCACAACTACCAAAGCCTGCCCAACTAGAGCCCGTGCTCCGCAACAAGAGAAGCCATCTCAATAAGAAGCCCGCACACCACAACGAAGAGCAGCCCCGGCTCACCTCAAGCAGAGAAAGCCCATGCACAGCAACAAAGACCCAAGGCAGCCAGAAATAAATAAATTATTTTTAAAAAACACAGGAAAGAAAACGGAGAAGGACGTGAACATGTGTAGCACTGAAGAGGATTTACAGATGGCAAATAAGCACATAAAAAGCTGTTCAAAAGTAAATAGCAATTATACATATACATGTATCTATTCTTTTTCAAATTCTTTTCCCATTTAGGTTATTACAGAGCACTGAGCACTTTGCTGTACACCTGGAACTAACACAACATTGTTAGTAATCAACTATACTCCAAAATAAAATAAAAATTTTTTAAAAACAAGAAAAAGGCAAAAAATTAGCAATTAGCAAAATACAAACTTAAACCACAATGAGATATCACTATATACGTATCAGGATGGCTAAAATAAAATGTAGCAGTATGCCAAATGAGGGTGAGGATGCAGAGAAACTAGACCACTCACACATTGCAGATGGGAATGTAAAAAGATACAGCCATTCTGGAGAAGAGTACGGCAGTTTCTTAGAAAACTAAACCTGCACTTACCATGTAACCCAGCAGTTGTTTACAAAAGTTTTATTTGTGATAGCTCCCAGCAGGAAACAACCCAAATGCCCTTCAATAGGTGACTGGTTAAACAAACTGTGGTACACCCATACCGTGGACTATTACTCAGCAGTTAAGAGGAGTGAACTGTTGATACACATGACAGCATGGATAAATCTCAGGGAATTATGCTGAGTGAAAACAAGCCAATCTCAGAAGGTATTTTTATATAGCATTCTTGAATGACAAAATTATAGCGATAGAGAACATATTGGAGTCTGTCAGGGATTGGGGATAGTAGGAGGGGCAGGGGTGGCTGTGGCTACATGAGAGTAACGAGGGATCTTTGTGATGGAGCTCTTCTGCATCTTGATTCTGATGGCCACACGATTCTACCTATGTGATAAAATTGCATAGAAGTAAGCTTCAGCATACACACACACACACACACACACATACACGTGCATGTAAAATAAATAAATTTGATGGGTTGTACCAGTGTTAGTATCCTGGTTGTGATATAGGCCTATGTAGGATCTCTCTGCATTATTCTAACTGTGTAGGAATCTACAATTAACTCAAAAAAAATTTTTTACCTGGCCTTTTGAGAATAATTATGATAATGAAGGGGAAAGGTAACCACTCTTTATGTCCCTACTTATTATATCTACATCCTCTTCTCTTTGTTTTTAGGTTTACCTGGTTCCTTTTTTCCAGTGGTTAATTCTGAGTTATGTTTAATCCCCCTTCTTCTATCTTCTCCATTTTTCCTGTCAAATAATCAATAGGTTTTTGGGGTCTGATGCAAGATTATTTAAAGTTATATTTAAATATAGAAACTATGATCATAGTTCTCAAACTTTTGACTGATTTTCCTTACTGTCCCAAGGGCGATAAGGAGAGCGTTATGCTCTCTAGTGGACAGCACGTGAGAAGTATGTAAACAGTGAGCTTCTGTTGCTACCGAAGAAATGCCTCCATTACGAATCCTCTAAATCGTCTTGTGTGTTGAAACAAGTGAGGGGATTTTTTTCTGCTCAACTCCTACTGAGCTCCTGCCTTTACCCTTGGTTGAGAATCAGGCATTACTTTTTTTTGGAAAAGAGTAACAGCTTACTAGAATTCCAAGAGGGTAATGTTTACCAGTAGAAATAAAGGTCAGGATATAAGGAAGACCACATAACTGGTTTCAAACATTTGAAAGGAATAGTAACATGTCCTTGGCAAGTACGGCGTAGTTTTGTGCCCCCGTACCTCAGCATATGCTATTCTATCTTCCTGGAATGCCTTCCTTCCGTCTTTCAAATCTTGCTTAGGTGTCTGACTCCTTCTGACCCCTTTCTTTATCCTACAGATATAATAATTCCATATGCTGTACTACTCCTACAAAGAATACATACTTATATTGTGACATATAAAATGGAAAGAAGCAGTGCAACACAGTGATTAAGAACTTGAACTCGACACCAAACTGAGTTTGAATCTCAGTTCCACTATCTGTATGACCATGACCAAGTTATTTAACCTCTTCTTGCCTCAATTTCCTCATCTATAAAATGGTGATAGTAATAATATTTACCTCATAGAGTTGTTATAAGATGAAATTAATCAATATACGTAAAATCCTTAGAAGAGTACCTGGCATGTAGTAAGCACTATATTAAGTGTTAGCTATTGTCTTTATGTGTATATTTATTTCACTTAATCAGACCATAAGCTACTTGAGGGGAGTGTAAGTTATCTATTGCCATATTCAAATTACTCTAAAACTTAATGATTAAAACAACAAACATTATCTCATGGTTTTGTGGGTCAGAAATCTGGGAACACTTAGGTGGGTCCTCTGGTGCAGGTTTTCTCACAAGGCTGCAGTCAAGGCGTTAGCTAGGTTGGCAGTTATCTGAAGGCTCAACTAGGGGAGGATCATGTGGTTTTTGGCAGGATTAAATTCCTCATGGATTGTTGGACCGAGTTCTCAGTTCCTCACTACCTGTTGGCCACCCTCGGTTCCTTTCAACTGGGCAGCTCACAACGTGGCAGCTGGCTTCCATTGAACGAACAAGCAAGAGAGTCTGAGCAAGAGATGTCACCCTAACTTTATACCCTAATCTCAGAAGTGACATCCCTCACCTTTCCTGCATTCTGTTTGTGAGAAGCACGTTACTAGGTCCAGCCCACATTCAAGGTGAGGGAATTACACAAGAGCAGGAATAAGAGGAGGCAGGGCTCCCGGGAACCCATCTTAGGGGCTGCCTCCCTCCTCCCACGTGCAGATTACACTCATTGCCTCCCAAAGTCCCCCAAAGTCTCATTTCATTATAGGCAGGAACTGTAACTACAGCTACCTTTTCTTATGGATTTGAACAAAGGGAAAACAGTAACATTCTTCTTTGTTTTGAAGGAAAAATATAGAATCTCTTGTCACAAAAACTTAAGCTATGTGAACAAAATTCTATAAATAAAAATGTATTAAAGAACAAGATATTTTTTAGCCGTTATTTTTTTTTAATTTTTATTTGAGTATATTTGATTTACCCTTAGCACTTATTTTGAATGCCCTGCAATCTTTTGGAGAATTTAATAACTACACACATTTTAAACATTCATCATTTGATTTCATTTCCATGTTTGGTTTGAGTGTGAAGATATTCCAAGAGATCAGGAGGTAAAACTTAATTTTACATCTTAAATTTCAATAAGCTCATCCGTGTCGTATTTATCTTGTCTATTTATAGTTGGATTCATAATGCCAAGGAACGTGGATAATTTAAACTCCTTTTTCCAAAACAACTCCTGATCATGGTTGTCCAAGAAGGTACAGCCAACTAAAACACAGCATTGTATTCAAATAGAACTCTTCTCATCTAGCCATCTCCAGGGCATTTCTCCAATCTCTAGCTATAGGTGCATTCATTCACCTGTGATATGAAAGAGACACAGAGGAGGTATATGACATACCTTGCGTTCTATCCATGAGACATATTTTCCCGAGGCATAAGCAAAAGCCATCTGCTTTGCCATGGAGCCTCTGGTGGATGTATAATAGCTGTTGGAGAGGGCGTTTGGAGAAAGGGCAGAGGGAAGGGGATTTCTCCTTGTGAAGAGCTGAGTTCAGTGCCGTGAGACAAACCAGAGGAGTTTGGAGCCGACAGGTCTCCTCAAGGGGTATGCATTGATGGCGCAATAATTAAAGTCTATTTTTCTTGTTCCCGGTCCAGAAAACTTTTTTTTCTGTTTTAAAACTTTGGGATTTTTAAGACAAACTTAAGGTTTTAGATTTAAATTATCAATATAAAGGGAGATTTTCAAGCTACTTCATCTATCAGGGCTAAAAACCTGTAGGGATCTTCAGGATAGTAGTTTTATTTTTCCTGAGAAGCTACGAAGGATATAATTCATAAAAAATCAAATGGTGTATTATAAATAGTAAATAGTTCTGTCTGTGGACCGCCAATCTCCTGAAATAGCACTTCTAGGAATCTCTGAGCAATGCCTACTTACTAAATCCAGTAACCTTCCTGTCCTGCTTTTGCTACTGACCCATTTGTTTTTGAAACTTCTTCCCGGCATGAACCTTCAGTTCTGATCTAAATCAATCTCCTCATTTTCTCTGCTCACACTGTCCTTGCTTCTGTCCACACCCCTCTGCTAATGTAATGCCCTTTTCTCAAGCCTCTGAACTCTGATCCTATCCCTCAGAGCCCAGCTTATGTTACAGTTTTTCCTTGAAGCCTCCCCACACCATGGGAGCCCTCCTGGATCTCTGCCTCCTGTGGATTACTCTTGCAGATAAAATTTGTCACTGCTTATTTTGGTTCTTAACCAAATATTCTTTTTTTAGTTATCATATAACCTTTTCATGAGTGCATGTCCATCACAAAGCTGTCATGTCATGGTATTTGTTTTCAATTTTCAAAGACCTGTGGAGGGACTTCTCTGGTGGTCCAGTGGGTAAGACTCCACGCTCCCAATGCAGCGGGCCTGGGTTCGATCCCTGGTCGGAGAACTAGATCCCACATGCATGCCGCAACTAAGAGTCCACATGCCGCTAAAGATCCCACATTGCTACAACTAAAGATCCTGCATGCCACAACTAAGACCCAGCACAGCCTAAATAAATATATACTAAAAAAAAAAAGACCTGTGGAGATTAATAGGTTGTAAAGTGGGAGTTTGTCCTGCAGATGCTGTACAACACTACCAGGTGGTGGTGAACAGTGCTGCATATTCTTGAGATGGAAGGGTGCAGAAACAGAAGAATGTGTCTTTCCTGAATTAAATGGTGGGTTTCTGCCTGAAATATTAAAATTAGACTTCCAAATCACAGTACAGAAATAAACTAAAACAACTTCAAATTAAACACGTAAAGCTGGTATTTCTTTAGAGTATCTTACTAAAAATATTATATGGTGTATCTGCATGTGCATGCATTTGTATGTCTGTATTCTATGATACATGTGGATTCCTT
Source organism: Tursiops truncatus (assembly GCF_011762595.2). Taxonomy (NCBI): domain Eukaryota; kingdom Metazoa; phylum Chordata; class Mammalia; order Artiodactyla; family Delphinidae; genus Tursiops; species Tursiops truncatus. Next base: position 13,044,672 of record NC_047047.1, read on the forward strand.
TCTTCGTGGTTACTTAATTATTTCTGAAACTATAATTTTCAAATTTTCCTGAATTTTTACTTAAACTAAGTCCTTTTGTGGGCAGTTTGTCAAGTTTACTACCTTTTCTGGCAAGACTTTTATTGTGACTGCTGCTGGGCTCAGAAGTAAAACATCTACAAACTTCTGAACTAAATTGTAATAATGGTGACAGGTTTTATTCACCCTTCTTGGGTAGCTTCTCACAGAGTTTTCCAACCTGTCTCTCACTTGCTCTCCAGTCATTTCTCAGTACAAAATACACAGGACACTGTTTGATAGTCAGCAGCCAAAAATTCTTATATATTTTCCACCAAACAGAAGATAATACTCAGCCCCTTAGGAAAATTCATCTTAATTTTACACTCCCGCATGGCCGTCTCAGGCAGGGAGTCCTTTAGGCATTTTTTATTTACTAACCTAAGTTACCAATTTAACAACTTTTTCCCTTGGCAAATTATAGTGTGTACGTGTGTGTGTGTGTGTGTGATTTCAGTGGTTTCTTCATATTACATTTAAAGTGACAGTATCCCTTTTGGGAGACAGAAAAATAGCTGGTTTCATCATACTCCATAACTAAATTATAGGGTTTTTTTTTTTTTTTTTTTTTTTTTTTTTTTTTGCGGTACACGGGCCTCTCACTGTTGTGGCCTCTCCCGTTGAGGAGCACAGGCTCCGGAGGCGCAGGCTCAGCGGCCATGGCTCACAGGCCCAGCCGCTCCACGGCACGTGGGATCTTCCCGGACCGGGGCACGAACCCGCATCCCCTGCATCGGCAGGCGGACTCTCAACCACTGCGCCACCAGGGAAGCCCAAGGGTTTTTTAAAATAAATTTATTTATTATATTTTTGGCTGCATTGGGTCTTTGTTGCTGCGCACGGGCTTTTCTATAGTTGCGAGCGGGGGCTACTCTTTGTTGCGGTGCGCGGTCTTCTCACTGTGGTGGCTTCTCTTGTTGCAGAGCACGGGCTCTAGGCACACGGGCTAAGTACTTGTGGCTCACAGGCTCTAGAGCGCAGGCTCAGTAGTTGTGGCGCACGGGCTGCATTGCTCTGCGGCATGTGGGATCTTCCCGGACCAGGGCTCGAACCTGTGTCCCCTGCATTGGCAGGCGGATTCTTAACCACTGTGCCACCAGGGAAGTCCCTATAGGTTTTTTAAAAATTTTCTCTTTCCTGCACCTCTCCCAACTTAGCGCAAGTGTTTAAGTAGTATAGTACGTAGTCCTAAATTAAAATTCTATTTAAAATTCAAAAATTAAAATATGTCAGGGTACTAACTGCTACAAAAAGTTCTAGACCTCCTCCCCTACCATTAATATTACCACAATATTATAAATTTCATTTGTTGGAAATGAAATTTTAAGTTTAAGACTAATAAATAATTAGCAATTTAACAAATTACATTTAATATTTGTTGATGAGAGTTTATGACAGTGAAGCTGCTTAATTTCTCAACATGTTGCCCTTATACACACACAAAAAGTGAAAAGTGCTCTCCATAAGAGACTCCATGTTGTCGCTGTGATCAGAGTCCTGGTTCTCTCTTTAGAATTAAGGGAGCATCTAAAATTCAAGATTCAATACTGTTGGAAAAGAAGTGATAAAGCCTTGATCCAACAACTTCCAAGAATGAAAATTCTGGAACAATTTCCTGGGCTGGTCGTCTTCTCCTGTTACCCAGTCTCTGGACCCAGAAGGAGTTGAGAGGAAATATGATAGAGTTGCTCTATTAGTTATCTCTTGCTACATAACAAATTATCCCCAAACTTAAGAGCTTAAAACAACAAACATTAATTGCCTCACTTAATTTCTGAGGTTCAGGAATCCAGGAGTGGCTTAGCTGGGTGGTTCTAGCTTAGGGTCTTAAAAATAGATGACTCATTTATATATACATGTGTATATATATGTATATGTATATTTATATATAAATGAGTCATCTATTTTTATAAATTTATATAATTTTATATATAAAATTGCAAAAAAGTGAGCACATTTTATTTTACATGAACATTACATTTAATTAGAATGTATCATGTGTTTCGTTATCATTTCAATTAACTTCTGATTTTTTTTTTTTTTTGCCTCTTTGATCAGGTCTTTATTCAAAATTAGCTGTCCAAAATGATTTGACCTTTACCGAATAAACAAATTTAAGTTTATACAGCAGCCTTCTTTTCCTCTGTGGTGGGTTTCTTTTCTGTGGGCTTCTTTTCAGCTGCTGGTTTCTTGGTTACAAGAAATGCTGTAAAAACTTTTTCAGACAGCACAGGTTTGCTCCTCTCAGAGAAATGCAGCAACATAGCAAATAATTAATAAATGGGAAAAAAGACTAATGAAAGCATCAGTGTCAAATCATGGGGCAGATTAAGCAGAGAGCCATTAAAGTGAAATTGACAGCCCATAGTAGAAAGAGAAAGATGATGAAGTACAAAGGGCATGGAACATGGAATCAAAAGTTTGGTGTTCCAGCCCAGTTTTTCCAGTTGTTTGGCCTTAGGTAGGACACTTACTTCTCTGTGACTTTGTTTCCTGAACTATAAATTGAGGAGATTAGAGGATCATGGTACCAGAAATCTCTTCTTAAAATGATGTAGGTCTGTGTGTCTAAGCTCTAATTGGCAAGACATAGACGTATACAAGACAATAAAGAAAAGGCAAACAAAATACACACTTAAGGAAATAACTGAAGAAAAAATTTCTGAATCAAACAAACAAACAACTTAAAGGTCAAGAAAGTTCAAGCTGCCTCCAAAGAATAATGATCAAAGAAAAACTCATTCCCACCATTCTCCCACCCCGAGTCAAGCATATTTGAAAGAATAATCGATCATAAATGAAGCAATAAATGAAAGTCTAATTATAATAAAAGATATGAACTCTGCATTTTCAAAAGATTATAATAAAGAAATTTAACAAAGATACAGTAGATTTGAACAATACAATGAATAAAATGTAACTGATTGAAAAAGTCTATAAAGGTACTTCCTTTCAGATGAAAAGATTCAAATGAATCTTTTATAGGAACTACGCGATAAGCATAAAGAGTATCAATTCTATAAATGACTTTATACAGTTTCAAGTAATTTTTTTAAGTAACCATAAGGGAAAATAGTAAAACATTATTTTTACAAAAGTTCTCTTCAAAGAGGAAATATAGGGGCTTCCCTGGTGGTGCAGTGGCTAAGAATCGGCCTGCCAATGCAGGGGACATGGGTTCGATCCCTGGTCCGGGAAAATCCCACATGCCATGGAGCAGCTAAGCCCGTGTGCCACAACTACCAAGCCTGCGCTCTAGAGCTTGCGAGCCACAACTGCTGAGCCCACATGCCTAGAACTTGTGCTCTGCAACAAGACAAGCCCCTGCAATGAGAAGCCCGTGCGCTGCAACAGAGTAGCCCCCGCTCGCCGCAACTAGAGAAAGCCTGCCCGCAGCAACGAAGATCCAATACAGCCAAAAATAAATAAATAAAACAAATAAATTTTTTTAAAAACTCATAAAAAAGAAGAAATACAGACTATAATAATGGAATTTTAAAATAGCTGTATTGAGGTATAGTTAACATACAATAAACTGCATGTATTTAATGTGTACAATTTGACAAGTTTTGAGATATGTATACACCCATGAAAACATCACCACAATCCACACAATGAGCACACCCATCACCCCAAAAATGTTCCTTGTGCCCCTCCGTAATCTCTCCTGCACTGCCCTGCCTCCTGCCCATCCACATGATCTACTTCCTGTCACTATAAATTACTTCACATTTTCTAGAGTTTTATATGGATGGAATTATACAGTATGTACTCTTTTTGCCTGGCCTCTTACTCAGCATAATTATTTTGAGATTCATCCATGTTATAACTTGTATGATCAATTCATTCATTTTTATTGCTCAGTAGTTTTCTGTTGTATGGATATACCACAATTTGTTTATCCATTCACCTTTGATGGACATTTGAGTTGTTTCCAGTTTGAGGCTATTACAAATAAAGCTGGTATGAATATTTGTGCACCAGTCATTGTATGGACATACACTTTAATTTCTCTTAGGTAAATGCCTAGGAATTGAATGACTAGGTTATATAGTAAGTGTATGCTTAAGTTTTAAGAAACTGACAAAGTGTTTTTCAAAGTGCTAGTCCCATATTTCATTCCTACCAGCAGAATGTAGGAGGTATAGCTCCTCCACATCCTTGCCAACACTTGGTATGGACAGTCTTTTAAATTAGACATTCTAATTGAGGCATAGCAATATCTCGTGATTTTAAATTTGCATTTCCCTAATGCTAATGATTTTTAAGCATCTTTTCATATGCTTATTTGCCATCTGTGTATCTTCTTTAGTGACGTATCTTCTTTTGCCCATTTTTTATCAGTTGTCAGGTTTTTAAAAGAATTCTAGTAATCTTGAGAGTATTTATATATCCTGGACACAAGTCCTTTATCAGATATGTAACTTACAAATGCTTCTCCAAGACTGTGCCTTGTCTTTTCACTCTCTTACCACTGTTTTCCAAAGTGCAGAAGTTCTTGATTTTGGCAAAATCAATTTTTTTTTCTTTTATGGATTGTGCTTTTGGTGTTGTTTCCATGAAATCTTTGCCTAACCCCAAATCACAAGAGTTTCTTCCATATATTCTTCTAGAAGATTTATAGTTTTAGGTTCTGCATTTAGTTCTATGAACTAGCATCAATTAATTTTTCTGCGTAGTGTGAGGTATGGATCAAAGTTCTTTTCTTTCTTTCTTTCTTTCTTTTTTTGGCATATGGTTATCCAATTGTTCCAGCAGAATTTGTTGAAAAGAAATGTAATTTCTTTGGATGTTTGTGAAAAATCAGTTGTCTATGTATGTGTGGGTCTATTTTGGGCCTCTATGTTCTTTCCATTCATCTGTTTGTCTATCTTTTTTTTAAAAGTATTTTAAAAATTTTATTTTATTTATTTTTGGCTGCATTGGGTCTTCATTGCTGCATGCGGGCTTTCTCTAGTTGCAGTGAGCAGGGGCTACTCTTCTTTGTGGTGCATGGGCTTCTCATTGCAGTGGCTTGTTGCAGAGCACAAGCTCTAGGCGCATGGGCTTCAGTAGGTGTGGCGCACGGGCTTCAGTAGTTGTGGTTCACGGGCTCTAGAGTGCAGGCTCAGTAGTTGTGTTGCATGGGCTTAATTGCTCCGCGGCAATGGGGGATCTTCCCAGACCAGGGCTCGAACCCGTGTCCCCTGCATTGGCAGGCGGATTCTTAACCACTGTGCCACCAGGGAAGCCCCTGTTTGTCTGTCTTGATACCAGTTCCATATTGTCTAGATTACTGTAGTTTTACAATGTCTTGAATTCAAGTAGTGGAAGTTCTTCAACTTCATTCTCCTTTCACAGAGTTGTTTGGCTTTCTAGGTACTTTGTATTTCCATATGAATTTTATAATCAGCTTATCAATGTTTACAGAAAAAGCCTATTGGGATTTTGGCTGAGATTGCATTTAATATATAAATCAATTTGGGGACCGTTGGCATCTTAACAATATTGAGTCTTCCAACCCATGAACAAGGTGTGTCTCTTCCTTTATTTAGATCTTTTTAAATCTTTCTCAGCAATATTTTGTAATTTTCAGAATACAGCTGTTATACATCTCTTTTTCAGGTTAATCACTAAGTATTTCATATTCTTTATGCAAATATAAGTGGTCTTTTAAAAGTTTTTTCAGTTTCCAATTGTTCTTTGACCATGTATGGAAATAGAATTGAATTTTGTATATTGACTTTATATCCTACAACCTTGCTAATAAACTCACTTCTAATCAATGATCACTTCTAATACCTCTTTTGCAAACTCCATTGGATTTCCTAAACGATCATGTCTGCAAATAACAATAGTTTTACTCTTTTCTTTTCAATCTGGATTCATTTTATTTCTTTTTCTTGCCTGATTTCATTGGCTGTACTTTCCAGTACCAAGTTGAATAACAGTGGTGAGAATGCACATCCTTGTCTGTTCCTGATCTTAGGGAGAAAGTATTCAGGCTTTCACCACTAAGTATGACAGCAGCTGTAGATTTTTTTTAGATGCCCTTTATCAGGTTGAAGAAATTCCCTCATGCTTTTGTAATTATTGATATAGTTAGGTTTAAGTCTATCATTCTGACACGTCTTTTCTAATTGCCCTGTATGTACCTTGTTCTCCTTTTCTTCATTTTCTTTGTATTGAGGATTTTTTGATTCCTTTTTATATCTTGAGTTGGGTCTTGGCTATTACTTTTTCTGTTGTTCAATGGTTGATTTAATGTCTATAGTATATTTCCCTTGATGCATCACAGTCTACCTTGAAGTGATATTATGCCACTTTATGTACAGTATACAAACCTTAAAATAGTATACTTCTACTTCTTAGCTCCTGGCTTTTATGCTACTGTTGTCATGTATTAGAGTTAATACGTGTATTAGAAACCCCACAATGCATTGTTCTTATGTTTTCTTAAACAGTTATCTTTTAAAGATATTTAAATAAGAAAAAAGGGCAAATATTTACCCATATAGTTACCATTTCCAGTGTTTTTCATTCCTTTACATAGATTTATATTTCCACCTGATACATTTTTCCTTCTGTTTGAAGGACTTCCTTTAACATTTATTTCAGTCTTGGTCTGCTGGTGATTAATCCTTTCATTTCCTATATATTTCAAAAAGTCTTTATATTGCCTGGGTTTTTTGTTTTCTGGGTTGTTTTTTTTTTTTTTGACTGTGTGGCATGTGGGATCTTAGTTCCCCAACCAGGGATTAAACCATTACGCCCTACATTGGAAGGTGAAATCTTAACCACTGGACCACCAGGGAAGTCCCTAGGCTGACAGATTTTTTTTTTCTTTTAGTATATTAAACACGCTACTCTCTGCCATCTAACTTGCATTGTTTCCAAAGAGAAATCTGATGCTTCTTTGTGTCTTTCTACATAACTTGTATCTTTTCTTTGGTTGCTTTTATCAGTTTTTTTTGTGAACTGATAATGATGTACCTTGGTGTAGTTTTTTTATATTTCTTGTGTTTGAGATTTGTCAAGCTACTTGAATCTTTGAATTTATAATTTTCATCAAATATGAAAAAAAAAGTTTGACCATTGCTTCTTCAAATATTTTGCAGATCCCCACCCTGTCTCCATTGAGGACTCCAATTACATTTATATTAGGCTACTTGAAGTTGCCCCAAAGATCACTGATTTTCTGTTCCTTTTTTCTTGAATTATTTTTTAAATCTATGCTTCAGTTTGGATAGTTTCTATTGCTATGCCTTGATGTTCACTAATCTTCTTTATGTCAATTTATAATCTGCCATTAATGACATCCAGTGTATTTATCACCTTAGATATTATAGTACTCATCTCTACATATTCAATTAGGTATTTTTTTAATATATTTTATGTTTCTACTTAAGTTTTTGAACATATGGAACACAGTTATAATAACTCTTTTTTTAACATCTTTATTGGAGTATAATTGCTTTACAATGGTATGTTTGTTTCTGCTTTATAACAAAGTGAATGAGCTATACATATATCCCCATATCTCCTATAATAACTCTTTTAATGTCATTGGCTGCTAATCTAACAGCTGTGTAAGTTCTAGTTTAGTTTTGTTTTATTGATTCAATCCTCATCAAGGGCCATATTTTCCTGCTTCTTTGTATGTCTAGTAATCCTTGACTGGATGCCAAACATTGTGAATTTTGCCTTGTTGGGAGGTGGCTATTTTTATTCCTGTGAATATTCTTGAACTTTGTTCTGAAATGCACTTAAGATAATTGGAAACACTTTGATCCTTTCAGGTCTTTCTTTTACAATTGTTAGGTGAGACCAGGGCCATGTTTAGTCAAAGGTTAGTTATTTTTTACTACTGAGGTAAGATCCTTTCGAGTACTCTACCCAACATGCCATAAATTATGAGACTATTCAGTTTGGCTAATGGGAACAGGTCCTATTCCCGGCCCTCTGTGAGTTTCTCTAATCCTTTTGGATGGTTAATTCCCAAGCCTTGAGTAATTTCCTTATACATATGCACTGATTAGCACTCTGCTCAATACTCAAGAGGGACATTCTAAAGATCTTCAGGGTTCTCTTTCTCTATCTCTCTGGTACTCTGTCCTGTAATGTATAGCCATCTTGGTCTCTCCAGACTCTCAGCTTCATTTCCTCCATTCAGGGAGTCCAGTGAATCCCCTTTCTATGCTCTAGACTGGAAACTCTCTAAAGGTAAAAAGCCGGGACAATTACAGGGCCTAACTCATTTTTTTCTTATCTCTCAGGAATCACCTTCTTTCATTGCCAGTGTGCAATATTGAAAATTATTGTTTCAAATATTTTGTCTGGTTCTGCTGTTGTTGCTTCAGGTGGGAGGGTAAATCCATTTCCCATTACTCCATGTTGGCCAAAAGCTCAAGTCCATTAGTCTTTTATAAGAACTATACAATAATCTTAAATAAGCTTAAATTCTACAGAGAATTATGTGTGTGTGTGTGTGTGTGTGTGTGTGTATATATATATATATATAAAATTTTATACGTATACCAAATTATGTGAGTAAATGACAAAAATTTGTTAAAAGTGAATATTCTCTTCAGAAAGTCCAGAAATAATAATGGCATATTTTTAAACAATGGAAATCCTAGATAAAACATTTTAAAATCACTGGAATAGAGCCAAAAACAATATGTTTCCTTCAGATGCTTACACTGACAAAAAGAGAGAAAAGAGAAACCCAATTAGTCAAATTATATTTTAGAAAAATAGAAAAGGAAACTAGGAAAGGTATAGTAATAAATTTAAAAGTAGAAATATGGTATTGGAAAATGATAACTTAGTATGAAAGATAAATAAAACTTAAAATTAGCTCTTTGAAGAATAAAATACAGGTAAACTATCAGCCCAACTAATTTTTTTAGAGCACAGAAAGTACACAAATTAAGAATGCCCAAAATGAGGATGAAGATATTGCAACCAATAAATACACGTATAGGGAAATGATGTAAGCCAAAATGCAGTAGTCTCCCCTTAATTTCTGTTTTGCTTTCCCCAGTTTTCAGTGACCAGCAATCAACCACAGTTTGAAAATACCTACAATACAATAAGATATTTCGAGAGAGAGAGAGACCATATTCATATAACTTTTATGACAGTGTATTGTTCTATTATATTAGTAATATTGTTGTTAATCTCTGAGGTTGCCCAATTTATAAGTTAAACTTTATCACATGTATGGATAGGAAAGAATGTAGTATACATAGGGTTTGGTACTATCCGAGATTTCAGGCATCCACTGGGGTTCTTGGAATGTATCCCCCTTGGATAAGGGGGGACTACTGTATTACTTACTAGTTATCATTGGGAGCTGGGGTTACATATAACTTTTATTTATCTCTTTCTCTGTTGTGTGTATGTGTGTGTTTTACATTTTCTGCAAAGAACATATGATACTTTGTAATAAAAAAGGTATTTGGAAAAAAAGTTTATGCAACAAGATTTAGAAAACTTAAAGGAAGTAAGAAGGAAAGAAAGAAAAACATTTATCCAGTTGATTCACAGAAGGAAAAATTGGAGTGGCCAAGAAAAGATTAAAGAGATGTTCACCCTTACTAGTAATCAGAGAAGCACAAAATAAAACAATGTGAGAACATTCCACATCTTTGAGTTTGCATAAGTTAGTAAGTCTGATAATGCCACATGCTGGCAAGGATGTAAGACCCAGGAGCTCTTATATTCTGCTAGCAATAGTGTAAACTTATAATGTTGCACTTTGGTTCTCTGGGAAACAGGCTCTGAGACAGAGATCTGTGTACGGAAGATATTGGAGAGTGTGCTTGGGAGCAATACCTGTAAGGAGGGAGAGAAGTAACATTCAGCAAAAAGAGAAGTTGAGCACTCCTTACTCCTCTTCCCCAAGACCCTGGCAACCATGAATAGGCTTTCTATCTTTATGAATTTTATTTCATATGAATGTAATCATATGACATATGTCCTTTTGTGAATGGCTTCTTTTACTCAGCATGTTTTGAACAACTCTGTGCCCACAAATCTGATAACTTGAATGAAATGGACCAATTTCTTGAAATACACAATCTACCAAAACTCACAGAAGGAGGAATAGGCAATATGAGTAGGCCTAAATCTATTTAAAAAATTCAATCAATAATTAATGAACTTTCAAAACAGAATGCACCAGGTCTAGATTGTTTCCCTGGTGAATTTTACCAAATATCTAAGGAAGAAATTATACCAATTCTCTATAATCTCTTCCAGAAAATAGAAATAGAGGGAATACTTCCTAACTCATTCTGTGAGGCCAGCATTACCCTAACCAATTACCCAAACCAGAGAAATATATTACAAGAAGGAAAAAAAAAAAAAACTACACGGTGATATCTCTCATGAATAATGGTGCAAAAATTCTCAATAAAATGTTAACAAATAGAATCCAAAACTGTATTTTTAAAATGTATACACTATGGCCAAGTGGGATTTATTACTCCAGGTTTGCGGAGCTTGCTCAATATTTGAAAATCAGTCAATATAATCTACCACATCAGCACACTAAAGAAGAAACATCATATGATGAAATGCGGAAAGAACACTCAACAAAATCCAACACCCATTTATAATAAAAACTCAGCAAACTAGGAATAGAGAGGAACTTCCTAAGCTTGATGAAGAATATGTATAATAAACCTGTAGCTAACATCATACTTACTGGTGGAAAGCTAGACTCTCCCTCTAAGATCAGGAACTAAGCAACGATGTCTCCTCTCACCACTCCTATTCAAATTGTACTAAAAGTCCTTGTTAAAGCAATAAGGCAAGAAGAGTAAAGAAAAAGCATACAGGCCAAGAAGGAAGAAATAAAACTTTGTTCGTGCAGATGACATGACTATCTACGCAGAAAATCTCAAAGAATTGACACGGTAGCAACAACAACAACAAAATCCCAAATCCCTGGAATTAATAAGAGATTATAGCAAAGTTGCCAAACATAAGGTTAACATACAAAAGTCAGTTGCTTTGCACAGCAAAGGAAACCATTAACAAAACAAAACAAAAAATCACCTATAGATAGGTATTGCAAACGATGTGACTGACAAAGGGTTAATATCCAAAGGGTTAATATCCAAAATATACAAACAGCTCATACAACTCAATATTGCAAAAACAAACAACTTAATTAAAAAATGGGCAGAAGACCTAAATAGGCATTTCTCCAAAGAAAACATACAGATGGCCAAAAAGCACTTGAAAATGTGCTTTCAATATCGCTAATTATTTAAGAAATGAAAATCAAAAGCACAATGTGGTATCACCTCACACTGGTCAGAATGGCTTTCATCAAAAAGTGTATAAATAATAAATGCTGGAGAGGGTGTGGAGTAAAGGGAGCCCTCCTACATTGTTAGTGGGAATGTAAATTGGTGCAGCCACTATGGAAAACAGTATGGAAGTTCCTTAAAAAACCAAAACTAGAGTTACCGTATGATCCAGCAATCCCACTCCTGAGTATATTTCCAGAAAAACATAAAACAAAAACTGTAATTCAAAAAGATACTTGCACCCCAATGTTCATAGCAGCACTATTTACAATAGCCAAGACATGGAAGCACCCTAAATGTCAATCAACAGATGAATGGATAAAGAAGATGTGGTATGTATATGTGTGTATATATATATTTATATATATACACACATGTACATACATATATATTTATATACATATGTGTGTGTATATATATGTGTGTGTATATATATATATATACACATATACAATGGAATATTACTCAGCCATAAAAAGAATGAAATATTGCCATTTGCAGCAACATAGATGGACCTAGAGAATATTATATTTAGTGAAGTAAGTCAGACAAAGAAAGATAAATACTATATGATATTACTTATATGCTGAATCTAAAAAATGATACAAATGAATCTATATGCAAAACAGAAACAGACTCAGAGACATAGAAAACAAACTTATGGTTACCAAAATGGAGAGGAAGGGAGGGAGGGACAAATTAGGAGTATGGAATTAACATACAAACTACTATACATAAAACAGATAAGCAATAAGGATTCACTGTATAACACAGGGAATTATATTCAATATCTTGTAATAACCTGTGATGGAATAGAATCTGAAAAAATATATGTAACTGAATCACTTTGCTGTACACCTGAAACTAACACAATATTGTAAATCAGCTACACTTCCAAAAAACAGTCAATTGCTTTGGTATGTGCCAGCAATAACCAATTGGAATTTTAAAATTTAAAAATTACACCATTGGGCTTCCCTGGTGGCGCAGTGACTGAGAGTCTGCCTGCCGATGCAGGGGACACGGGTTCGTGCCCCGGTCCGGGAGGATCCCACATGCCGCGGAGCGGCTGGGCCCGTGAGCCATGGCCGCTGAGCCTGCGCGTCCGGAGCCTGTGCTCCGCAACAGGAGAGGCCACAACAGTGAGAGGCCCGCGTACCGCAAAAAAAAAAAAAAATACACCATTTACATTAGCACCCTCCCCCCTCAGAAGGACATACTTAGGTATAAATCTAACAGAATATGAACAGAGCTATTTAAAGAAAACTACAAAACTCTTATAAAAGAATTGTGGAAAGGAGATCAATATTATTAAGATGTCAGTTTTTCATACTTGAGATCAATGCAATCACAATCAAAATCCCAAGTTATTTTATGGATGTTGACAGACAGATTCTAATGTTTAGAGAGACAAAAGACTCAGAATAGCCAACACAATATTGAAAAGAAGAACAGGGAGTTCCCTGGTGGTCCAGTGGTTAGGATTTGGCACTTTCACTGCAGAGGCCTGGGTTCAACCCCTGGTTGGGGAACTAAGATCCTGCAAGCTGCATGTGGCCAAAAAAAAAAAGAACAAAGTTGGAAAACTGACACTACAAAACTTTAAGACTTATGGTAAAGCTACAGTAATCAAGACAGTATGATATTTGGCAGAAGAAGAGATAAATAGGTCAATGTAAAGAAATAGAGAGCCCAGAAATAGAATCACACAATATAGTCAACTGATCTTTGACAAAGGAGCAAAGACAATTCAATGGAAAAAGGATAGTCTTTTCAACAAATAATGCTGGAACAACTGGACATCCACATGGAAAAAAAAGAATCTGGGCATATACCTTACGTCTTTCACAAAAATTAACTCAAAAAGGATCCTAAGTCTAAAGGTAAAATGCAAACTATAAAACTTCTAGAAGATAACAGAAGAAAAAATCAGCACAATCCATGAAAGAAAAAACTGTGAAGTTGAACTTCAAAAAAATTAAAAACTTCTGGTCAGGGAAAGACACTAAGTGAATGAAAAGACAAGTCAAAAAGACTAGGGGAAAATATTTGCAAGACACATACTTGATAAATGACATGTATCCAAAATATACAAAGAACTCTTAAAACTCAACAATAAGAAGACAACCCAATTGTAAAATGGGCAAAAGATCGAGCAGAGGGCTTCCCTGGTGGCACAGTGGTTGGGAATCCGCCTGCCAACGTGGGAGACACGGGTTCGAGCCCTGGTCTGGGAGGATCCCACAGGCCGCGGAGCGGCTGGGCCCCCGTGCTGCAGCTGCTGAGCCTGCGCTCTGGAGCCCGCGAACCACAACTACTAAGCCCACGTGCCGCAACTGCTGGGGCCTGCACGCCTGGAGCCCGTGCTCTGCAACAAGAGAGACCACTGCTGTGAGAGGCCTGTGCACTGCGGCGAAGGGTGGCCCCCGCTCGGTGCAACTGGGGGGGCCTGTGTGCAGCAGTGGGGACCCAACACAGCCAAAAAATATAATAAAAAATTTAAAAAAAGATCGAGCAGACACATCACCAAAAAGACATACAGATATCAAATAAGCATATGAAAATATGCTCACCATTATATGTCATAAGGAAATTGCAAATTAAAACCAATGAGATGCCACTACACACCGATTAGATTGGCTAAAATCAAAACATTGACAACACCAAATGCTGACGAAGTTGTAGAACAACAGGAACACATTGGGGGTGGGAGTACAAAATGGTACAGTCACTTTGTAGAGTTTTTGTTTTGCTTTGGTTTTGTTTGCTTTTTCCTAGTAAAAAAATGTATTTACTTAGAAGCATTCAGAATGTCAACAAAAGAGCTGCAACTTTTTTTCTTTCTTTTGCAATCACCGAGTGGTATTCAGTTAACAGAACAATTATTTCATATAAGCTGCATCAGAGACAACTGAAGATGAAAAACTACCATCCCCATATATAACTAATTTGTGCTGTGCACCAACAAGAACCTGCTCTAAATTTCCTTGCCAATTTACAACCCCCATACCGTACCAGGCAAGGTGAGTGGCTGTGGAAAGTACCACCAGGACACAGCTATCTAAATACACATTCAGTAGTGTGTTAACTGTACAAAAAAAGGCACTGTACAGTTCAAAAACAAATCATACACAGCCTTACCTTTCAATTTTTTTCTTTAAAAGGGGTGAGTTTTGTACAGGGGGGTTAAATACTTCATGGACAAGAAAAAAAAACTGCACTAGAACCAACTTATTCATCATCTTCTTCTTCCTCTTCATCCTCATCTTCCTCTTCTTCCTTCTTTTTCTTTCTTTTTTCAGCCTTGACAATTCCCTTTGTTGCTGCATCAGGCTTCCCTTTAGCTCCTTATGCAGCAATATACTTTCTGTACTCTTCCTTCAGCTTAGGAAACTTCTCATAAAGCTGCTTTTCATCTGCAGCAGTGTTACTCCACATCTCTCCCAGTTTTTTTGCAACATCACCAATGGATAGGCCAGGATGTTCTCCTTTGATTTTTGGACAATACTCAGGACAAAACAAGAAAAAGGCTGAAGGAGACCTCTTAGGTGCATTGGGATCCTTGAACTTCTTTTGTGTTTCCCTTTAGGAGGGATAGAAGTTTTCATTTTTCTTTCATAACAGGCCTTGTCTGCCTTTACCATGTCATTGAATTTTCCTTTCTCTTTAGCAGACATGGTCTTCCACCTCTCTGAGCACTTGTTAGAAAACTCTGAGAAGTTAACTAAAACATCTGAGTGCTTCTTCTTGTGCCCCTCCTAGCAAGTTTTCCAAAGAATGCATATGATGACATTTGGCCTCTCGGCTTCTTAGGATCTCCTTTGCCCATGTTTAAGTATTTTTCCTCAGTGAGGCACAGAGTTGCCCAGTTCCTGTCCGGCTCTCACTTGCCCAGGCGCTGTCTCTATGGAGCTCAATGACTGTATAGCCACTCTGGAAGACAGTTCAGCAGTTTCTTACAAAACAAAACATACTCTTACCATACAATCCAGCAGTTGCACTCCTTGATATTTACCTAATGAGTTAAAAACAAATTCACATCA
Organism: Tursiops truncatus; assembly: GCF_011762595.2. Lineage (NCBI taxonomy): Eukaryota > Metazoa > Chordata > Mammalia > Artiodactyla > Delphinidae > Tursiops > Tursiops truncatus. The sequence goes on from NC_047047.1 coordinate 13,060,075, forward strand.
AAACTTGTGCACGTGTTTATAGCAAGCTTATTGATACCTGCAAACACTTGGAAGTAACCCAGATGTCCTTCAGTAGGTATATATATAAACAAACTGTGGTATATTTATACAATAGAGTATTTTTCATCATAAAAAGTAATGAGCTATGAAGCCATGAAAAGACATGGAGTAACCTTAAATGCGTATTTCTAAGTGGAAGAAGCCAGTCTGAAAAGCCTGCATACTGTATGATCCCAACTATACAACATTCTAGAAAAGGAAGAATAGAGACAGTAAAAAATCAGGATTCTCGGGAAAAGAGGGAAGGACGAACAGGAGGAGCACAGAGAATCGTCAGGACGGTGAAACTACTCTGTATGATACTGTAATGGATACATTTCATTATACATTTTTCAAAACACATAGAATCATACAACACAAAGAATGAACCCTAATGTAAACTATGTCCTTAGTTAATAATAATGTATCAATATTCATGTATCAATTGTTAACAAATGCATCACACTAATGCAAGATGTTAGTAATAAAACTGGGGAGGAGGGGGTTGGATAAAGAAGATATATGTTTCTCTAAACCTAAAACTGTTCTAAAAATAAAGTCTATCAATTATTTTTTTATAACTCTATCTCTATAGTTAATTTAAAAAAGGTAAAAACTTTTCAACAGGATTTTCTAACCTATTTAAAAGTTTCTAAAGCACTCTAGTGGGTTTTGAACACATTTATTTAAAATGTAAATGTAGCATATTCCGATTAGCTTGCAGGAACAATTGATTGTCATTAGGGAAGATGAAAATTGACTAGCCAAATGTCAACATAGATTTTTCCATAATTGTTGGATGAGATTGAAATATAAATCACTTGGAATTGATTATTTTTGTGAGGTGTCTTTTAGAGCTATTTTAGATATTAAAACAAAACTTTAAATCCCTACAAACAAAATGTCAAATCCAGATTTTAGCTAACATTTATTGTTACTGTGTACTAGACACAGCTCTGAGCACTTTACATGTATTAATGATGTATAGTATTCCAATAAAAATCCAACAGGTAGGTACCACTATTCATCCTATCATCCTGTTTTACAGATGAAGAAACAAGAAAGAGAGAAAGAGAAAGAGAAAGAGAGAGAGAGAGAGAGAGAGAGAAGGAAAAAAGAAACAGAAAGAAAGAAAGAAAGAAAGAAAGAAAGAAAGAAAGAAAGAAAGAAAGAAAGAAAGAAAGAAAAGAAAGAAAGAAAGAAAGAGAAAGGAAGGAAGGAAGGAAGGAAGAAAGAAAGAAAGGAAGGAAGAAAAAGGGGAGGGAGGGAAGGAAGGAAGGGAAAAAGAAAAAGGGAAAAACGGTTAGGTAACATCATCAAGGTCATACAGACTTTAAGTGGACTAGCTGAGATTTGAACCCCAACAGTCTGTCTCTAAAACTTATATAAATTATTTAAAATATAAATAGATTAAGTATTCCAATTAAAAGGCAGAGGCTATCAGATTGGATTTAAAAATCAAGATCTAATTAAATGCTGTTTACAACATACGTACTTCACATGTAAATACACACATAGGTTGAAAGTAAAAGGATGGATAAAATACACCATGCAAACATTAATCATAATAAATCTGAAATGGCAATGTTAGTATCAGACAAAATAGACACAAAACAAAGAGTATGAATAGAAAATTAAAAGGGACATTTTCATGATAAAAGGATCAATTCATCAATAAGACATGAACATTATAATATGTACTCACCTAATAAAAAAGTTTCAAAATACACTAAGCAAAAACTGCAGAACTAAATGAAGACATAGACAAATCCACAATCATGTTTGAAGAGTTTAATATCTTTCAGTAGTTGATAGAACAAGCAGGCAAAAAGTCAGTAAAGACACAAGAGTTCAACAATACTGTTAAGTGACTTGATCTAATTGACATTAGTAAAACATTACCTAGCGAAACATAGGATGCACACTCTTTTCGTGTGGCAATCATCATAAAGAAAATCTTGCACATGTTCATTTTTTGTAATAATGAAACACTTGAAACAAAACTAGAGAATTCATAAATAGTAGCATTTTATACAAAGAAAAATCATACAGCAGCTAAATAATCAGAGCTAATTTCATTCATATGGATCAAGATGGATAGATCTAAAACATCTAATAATGAGTAAAAGAAGCAAGTTGCAGAATGATAAGTACAGTATGATAACAATTTATTAAAAGCCTTAAAACATACAAAACAATGTTGTATTTTAGTTATGGATACGACATACTTAATGAAAATACATTAGCTGTTTGGGAATGACATATTGCCACTTCAGGACAGTGGTTACCTCAAAGAAAAAGGGGAGGGAAATGAGATCAGGCATTCAAATGTATTAGTAATATATTTTTTTAAGAAAAAAGGAACTAATTAAAACTACTTTTGCCATTACTTAAAATATTGAAAAACTAGATATTATCAGAGTGATCGACCGTAAGAGAATCCAACATTCCACCTACACCTATGTTGCTGAAAGCCTCTGGGGCAAAGCACACAACCAAGCAAGATGGTGTCCTCTCAGATTGATGATTGACTGTTTTGGGGGAGAGAGTCTTAGTGCCCTTCCTTCAGTCTCAAAGGATGAGATGGCTCTCTTCCTATCCAATCCGTCTATGTCTACCTATAATCTCCATCTCCCAGTCCCAACTCCAGGATCCTATTGCATCAGTTACTGCCTCCCTCTCATGCTTGTTCAATCTCTTGCTCTTGATAGCCTATGAACATGCTCAGACCTCTGGCAATTAAAAAAGAAAACTGACCTTGGCCTTGATAATGTCATCTTTCTTTTTACCTGCAACTGAATTTTTCAAGAGGAAAGTCTAATTACTGCCATCCATTTTCTCAACTTGCAGCAATCTGGCACCCACTCCTATCATTCCTTTGAAACGGCTGTGGCAAGCTCACCAATGATCTAGTTTCCAAATCCAGAGGTTATTATGCAGTCCTTATCTCACCTACCTCTCTGAGACACTCTCTTTCTGAAATTTTTAACCCCTGGACTGTAAGAGCCACAGCTTTCCCATTTACCTTGGTCCTCTCTTCTTCAGGCTTCTTCTTTGGCTTCTCATTGCCCACCCCTCCACCTCAATGACTATTCTAACTAACCTTATCTACCTTATCTCTTCTTCTACCTATGTGCTGGTGATCTCCCAAATCTCCGCCTCTACCAGGACCACTTCCAGACTTCTAGACCTACGCGTCCAATTGACAAATAGTCCTCTCCACCTGGACATTCCACAAATATCTCAAATTCAACAAATACAAAATAAACTCATTATCTTTCCTATGGTTCTATCTCCTCCTGCTTCCCATCTGCATTCCTTGTCTTAGTCAATGCATCTACTGCCACCCTAGTTACCCAGCCGTTAGATCTTCCTAATTCCTCATCCCTCAAATATCAACACACACTAAGTTTTGTTGCTCCTGTGTTAGTTCAGGCCCAGCTCATTTCTCACCTGTGCCATTACCATAGTCTTCTGCCCAGAAATCTACCTTCAGGGTTTTCCTCAAACCATCCGTTCTCCTCCCTACTGCCAAAGTCATTTTTCTAAAATGCAAGTTTGATAAGTTCCCTCTCTTGCTTCAAATCCCTCAGTGACTTCCCTCGGTCCATGCCACAAAGTTCAAGTTCCTCAGCATGTCCTACAAGGTCCTTCATAATCTAGCCCCTGCTCACTCATTCAGACTCATCTCTAGTCCCTCCTCTGTTATACTCCAATAGTAATTGAAGAAATTAGTATTGAAACACTTCTAAAGTATCAACACACAACTATTGAACTATTAAAATAAGTGAAAAAAAGTTTAAAAAACTTTATTTAATAGCACCAAACTGAAATTACTGAAATGTCCACCAAAGGAAGAATGGATAAGGAAATTGTGGCATCCTCAAGGGATAATATTACCAGGAAAAAAGAATGAGCCACTGCCATACACAACAAGAACATGGACGAATTTCACAGACATAATAATGAGCAAAAGAAGGCAGACATAGGAGAATACAATCTGCATGGTTCTGTTTATATAAAGTGCAAAAGTAGATGGAAAGAGTGATGGAAACCAGAATAGTGGTTACTTCTGGCAGTGGTATTGACTGGAAAGGAGCACAAGAGAAATAGCTGGGGAGCCAGAAACATTCCAATTCTTCATCTGGGGGGGACTACATGGATTCTATCTCTGTCTATCTACCTCCCTCCCTCTCTCTCTCTCTCTCTCTCTCTCTCTCTGTAAATATTAATCAAGACATATAGTTAAGATTTGCATACTTTGCTGTATATATGTTACATCTTCATTTAAAAATTGCTGGGAATTCCCTGGCAGTCCACTGATTAGGACTCAGCGCTTTCACTGCCATGGCCCAGGTTCAATCCCTGGTTGGGGAACTAAGATTCCACAAGCCACGCAACACAGCCAAAAAATTAAAAATAAACAAAAATTGCTTAATTTTTAGAAAGTTTGATAACTGGGTATGGAGAGACAGATATATTGCTGGCTGCACTGTAAATTGATAACAATCTTTTGGAAAGCAGTCAGGCAGTATGTAATGAGAATTAATACTTGACATCATTTCACCCACCAATTCCACTTTTGGTAAAAAAAATTTCCTAAGAAAATAACAGGGAAAAAAATTAGAGAGCACTTGTAAAAACATGTTTAGAACAGTATTATCCACAAAAATGGAAAGTACAAACCAAATGTCCAATTACTGGGAAAAGTTTAAGTAAACTGTGGTAAAGGAATACAATAGAATTGCATATAACCATTTTAAATTGTCTTGCAACTTGGTCAAATACATAAAAAATTGTATCAAAATAATAATTCCAAAATTAGAATGCAAATATAATATATCAGTTATCTATTATGCCCTACAAACTACCTATAATTTAGTGGCTTTTTTTTTTTTTCCTTTTGGCCACACCATGCAGCTCGTGGGATCTTAGTTCCCCAGCCAGGGATTGAACCCACTCCCTCAACAAGTGAAAGTGCAGTCCTAACCACTGGACTGCCAGGGAATTCCCTAAAATTTAGTGGTGTAAAACAGCCGTTTTATTTGCTCACACTTCTGTGGGTTAGCAATTTGGTCTGAATTTAGCTGCATGGTGTTTTAGCTGGCCTGACCTGGGGTCACTCTTGTGATTGCAGTCATCTGGCAGCTCGACTGGGGCTGGATGGTCTTAGACGGCTTCATTCACCTGGCTGGAGTTTGGTGCTGGCCGAAAGGTAGGCCTTTCTCTCTACATACTCTCTCATAGCAAGGAGACTAGGTCAAGCTTCTTCACAGGATGGTGGCAGCATTGCAAGGGGGCAAGAGCAGAAACTGCAATCTCTTGATCAAAGCCAGTCACAAGCCAGCAGAAATTCAAGAGGGGCGGCAACAGACTCTATACCTTGATGAGAAGAACATCTAGGTCACGTTGCAAAGGGTGTTATGAGAAGGGATGGTGGAGTATGTGGTCATTAAACAACTTACACACCAATGATTCACAGCCAATCCCACAAGGAACATATTAATCATGGGTAGTACACTAATAAGGATTGAAGAAAGATCCAAAAAGCTGTAGCAAGTTGTTTTATACATATGATTTCTTTTCTGTAAAATTGTTTGCAATTTGTTTTTAAAACTAAGAAAAGAAATTTACATACCAAAATATATTCATTTGACCACGTTAAAGAGAACACAGACGACTGTTTTGTGCATAAGCAGTGCTCATAAAAGGTATCAGATAAGTAACTCCAGCGTTTCAGATTCTATATTTAATGACAGAGCAGATATGGCAGGGACCGAATCAGTTTTCCAGGAAGCTTCAAACAAAGATTTTCTGAAAGATTCCCCACAGTTTGTGACAGAAGAAAATGCTACATACCTGCTTATGAGCAAAGTTTTTATTTCACCTAGAACTTCTTAGTAGCACTGGCCTACACCACCAAAACAGGGTCCCCACTCATTATTTCAGATTTCTTCCACTCACTGAACATGTGTCCTCATATTCTTATTTCTAAAAACTTTGTACTTTACATCCATACTCATTTGCTACCCATTATTGTATTTATTTTACCATTTTGTCCTGATTTCTTCTTGCTTAGATGCCGAAGATTTCTCCTAGATATAAGGACGTACAGCCCCTAAAACTTAGTGTGACTAAACTGAACTCGTGTCCCGTCAAACCTGCTGCTTTCTGCCCCCCTAGGTTAGTGGCATCTTCATCATTTTAGGCACATCCAGGCTCAAAACTCTGGAGTCACCTCCATTCCCTCCCTCTCCCTCTTCAGCTAGCATCCTGTTGGCTTCCTCAGCCAGCTGGGTTGACCTTTGAAAAGCCTCTTCTGACTGCTTCCATTCTAATCCTCAAGGAACCCCAATTCAGGACCTTATCAACTCTTGCCTAATTACAGCTGCCTCTATCTCTTCATGATTTTTTTTCCATGCCTCATGCTGACACCTGCATTATCTTTATAAAATAGACCAGTCCAGGTACCCTGATCAGGAAATTCAAGTACCACTTGTCTTCTAGGTTATGGACAGAAGGGGATATTTACCTCCTTCCCTGCCCTTAACAGCTGAGGTTTTGTGACATAAAAGATTGGACACCAAGCTTGAACTCTTGGAGAGTCAGGAGGGGAGTCTGAGGGTTGAAGATGAGGTACATCTAAGGTTATGGGGTAATGCTTTGTGGATCAAAATGTCATCTACAGACCAACAGAACCAGTAGCAGGTGCAAGTTTGCAAAAATGCAGAATTTCAAGAGCTACCCCAGACCTACCTCAGAGTCAAAATCTGCATCTTAGCACTATCCATGTGATTGACGTGCACACTAAAGTTTGGGAAACGTTCTAAGGGGCACCGTTTGTGCACTACTTTAATCCTGTTGGCCTCAGATCTTACTCCAGTGGAGACTCCTGGAGCTTAGTTTCTCAAAGTACGGTAACCCACATAAGATTGCCTGCCCTCAGGGCAGGGCCAGCTTCATTCGTCTGAGATGGGTCTGTGCACTCACACACAGAAGAGCCCCGCACTGGGTCTAATGCTCTGCTGTCACCGCCTTGAAATTGTCAACGGTTTTTGAACAAGGGGCTCTGTATTTTCATTTTGCACTGAGTCCCGCAGATTATGTAGCTGGTCCTGCTCCAGGATAGGGAGAAACAGCAAAGTCTGGGTCACAGGCTGAGTGATTTCTCTTTAGGACATCCATAAGCTCCCAGACTCTTCTATGATCCTAATGGAATTGGGAGGGTGGGGAGAACTCCTCCCCAACACCTTCATCTGCAATGAAACTGGGTTTTTGCAACTCTGACAAATGGGGGAATGAAGCAAATTTGATTTGATTTTGGAACACAAAAGAGTATAATAGTACTTGCATTTCAGGTTACAGAGCAAATTCTTACCCCTTCCATGAAGACTTTATTATGTCAGGCGTATATTTAAAATTCTGTGGTGGCTTTCCATTACCCAGAAACTAAAGTACAAACCTTGTAGTAAAACATTCGAGGTTTTGTTTGATCTAATGCCACCCTAGTCTACTGCCCACTTAATTCTCTCTTGAACCTTAAAGATGAGGGATAGGGGTGGAAGGAGTCAAGTCTTCCCTCCACCCCTATCCCCCATCCACCCAGACCACATACTTGACTCCAAATAGCCAACCCTGATATTAGGTTCTTATGAGTACACAGAACCTTTAAGCATTTATACAAATAAATAATATGCACTTTGTTTCCTTTCCTTATACAAAAGGTAGCATGCTGTATTCACTGTTCTCTCCATTCTTTTACTTATGCTACTGTCGTTAGCTTGGGATATTTTTCTATATCATCTTCATTACTATGTCAAGCAATCCTTCAACACTCATTGCAAACCCCCTGAGCATTCCCAAATCCCACTAGTTGCAATTTAAGATTATGTTCCTGGGAAATTAAATAGGAACTGTATAACTGAACTGTAATTAGCTGTTCAATATCTCAGAAAGTGTCTTAGTTTTGACTTAAAAATGGCATTTCATATGGGTAATCAGATAGATTTAAATTTAAATAGACTTTTCCCTCCCTTCTTTAGATTGCTATAGGATTCTTTTCTTACTGAGAAGCATAGCATTTAGTGAACTATATTCTTTTATTCCAACACTTCTCATCGATAATATTAACCTTGTATGAATCTAAGTCTTTCTAGGTTCGTAATTGTCTTTTTTTTTTTTGGCTGCGTTGGGTATTCGTTGCTGGGCACGGGTTTTCTCTGGTTGAGGCGAGCGGGGCTACTCTTCGTTGTGGTACATGGGCTTCTCATTGCGGTGGTTTCTCTTGTTGCGAAGCACGGGCTCTAGGTGCACAGGCTTCAGTAGTTGTGGCACGTGGGCTCAGTGGTTGTGGCACACGGGCTTCGTTGCTCCGTGGCATGTGGGATCTTCCCGGACCAGGGTTTGAACCCGTGTCCCCTGCACTGGCAGGCGGATTCTTAACCACTGTGCCACCAGGGAAGGCCTTCATAATTGTCTTTTATGCCTACGTCACACGTGGCTCTTACTCAAGAGTACTGACTCTTACTGCCTCCACCATCCTTATGACCAGCACAACCTGCACACGTTGTCATCAACTTTACAACCCACTGCTTAGGTAAGCAAAGCATGAAGTCACTCAGGCATTGCAGCTGGTATTGCTTCCAACTATGTGGGTTTTTGGGGTTTTTTTTTCTTTCTACTCTGCTTGCTGGTTCTAAATGAGATCATAACAACAGCAGTTGGCACATCACACAGATCATGTTCTCTAATTAATCAATAACCTCATCACTAATTCATGTTAGGAAAACTTGTGCTGAAGACCTCCTCTTGCAGATGGACTCTCCATACCCAGCACGTATGCCCTCCAACAGCTCTGGGCCCACAGCCAAAAAATTCAGTGACCGAAAGGGAAGAAAAGAAGACCAGTCCTGTTAGAAAATGTTTGGATAAGGATTCTGATTGTCCTGGCTGGGGTCCTATGCCCATCCCTGGACCAGTCACTGTGTCAAGAGAGATGGAATAATATTATTGTCCACTGCTATAACAAGGACCATGTTATTAACAGAAGAAGCTGGGGAGGCAAAGGTATCCTGAATAGATAAGAACACTAATTTCTACTCCACGTTGAATTGAAACAGATTCCCTGACCTTCACCTTCAAGTGGGTTCTGTTTTGTTTTGTTTTGTTTGTTTGTTGGCCATGCAGCATGTGGAATCTTAGTTCCCCGACCAGGGATCAAACCCATGCCCCCTGCATTGGAAGTGTGGAGTCTTAACCACCGGACGGCCAGGGAAGTCCCACCGAGTGGGTTTTAATTTACCGCTTGTATTATGTACAGGCATACCTTGCTTTATTGTGCTTCACTTTATCGTGCTTCACAGATATTGTGTTTTTTACAAGTTGAAGGTTTGTGGCAACCTTACATTAAGCAAGTCTATTGGAACCATTTTTCCAAAAACATTTACTCACTTCGTGTCTTTGTGTCACATTTTGGTAATTCTCACAATATTCCAAACTTTTTCATTATGATTGTATTTGTTATAGTGACCTATGATCTTTTATGTTACTATTGTAGTTGTTTTGGAGTGCCGTGAACCATGCCCATATAGGATGGTGACCTTAATAAATGTGTGTGTTCTGGCTTCTCCACTGAATGGCCATTCCCCTGTCCCTCTCCCTCTCCTCGGGCCTCCCTATTCCATGAGACAGAACAATATGAAATTAGGCCAGTCAATAACCCTACAATGGCCTGTTGGTGTTCAAGTGAAAGGAAGAGTCACAAGTCTCTCACTTTAAATCAAAAGCTGGAAATGATGAAGCTTAGTGAGGAAGGGATGTCAAAGCCAAGATAGGTGGAAAGCTAGGCCTCTTGCGCCAAACAGCCAAGTTGTGAATGCAGAGATAAGGTTCTTGAAGGAAATTAAAAGCGCTACTCCAGTGAGCACATGAATGATGAGAAAGCAAAACAGCCTTATTGCAAATATGGAGAAAGTTTTGGTGGCCTGGATAGAAGGTCAAACCAGCCACAATGTTCCCTTAAACCAAAGCCTAATCCAGAGCAAGGCCCTAACTCTCTTCAGTTCTATGAAGTCTGAGAGAGGTGAGGAAGTTGCAGAAGAAAAGTCTGAAGCCGGCAGAGGCTGGTTCATGAAGTTTAAGGAAAGAAGCCGTCTCCATAACATAAAAGTGCAAGGCGAAGCAGCAAGCGCTGATGTAGAAGCTGCAGCAAGTTATCCAGAAGCTCTAGCTCAGATCATTAATGAAGGTGGCTACACCAAACAGCAGATTTTCAGTGTAGATGAACCAGCCTTCTACTGGAAAAAGATGCCATCTAGGATTTTCATAGCCAGAGAGGAGAAGTCAATGCCTGGCTTCAATGCCTCAAAGGGGCTGACTCTCTTTTTAGGGGCTAATGCAGCTGGTGACTTTAAGTTGAAGCTAGGGTTCATACACCATTTTGAAAATCCTAGGGCCTTTAAGAGTTACACTAAATATACTCTGCTTGTGCTCTATAAACGGAACAACAAAGCCTGGATGACAGCACACCTGTTTACAACATGGTTTACTGAATATTTTAAGCCCACTGTTGCAACCTATTGCTCAGAAAAGAAAGAGTCCTTTCAAAATATTACTGCCCGTTGACAACGCACCTGGTCACCCAAGAACACAGAAGGAGAAGCATGACAACATTAAAGTTGTTTTCATGCCTGCTAACAATCTCCATTCTGCAGCCTGTAGATCAAAGAGTAATTTTGACTTTTAAGTCTTATTATGTAAGAAATAGATTTTATAAGGCTATAGCTGCTGTAGACAGTGATTCTTCTGATGGGTTTAAGCAAAGTAAATTGAAAACCTTCTGGAAAGGATTCACCATTCTAAATGCCATCAAGAACATTTGTGATTCATTGGAAGTCAAAAGACCAACATTAACAGGAATTTGGAAGAAGTTGACTTTGAGGAGTTCAAGACTTCTGTGGAGGAAGTAACTGCAGATGTGGTGGAAATAGCAAGAGAACTAGAATTAGAAGTAGAGCCTGAAGATGTGACTGAATTGCTGCAGTTGCATGGGAAAACTTTAACGAATGAGAAACGGCTTCTTATTGGATGAGCAAAGAAAGTGGTTTCGTGAGATGGAAACCACTCCTGGTGGAGATCTATGAATATTATTGAAATGAAAACAAACAATTTAGAATATTACATAAAAGTAGTTGATAAAGCAGCACAGGGTTTGAGAGGATTGACTCTCTCAAAATTTTGAAAGAAGTTTTACTGGGGGTAAAATGCTATCAGACAGCATTGTGTGCTACAGAGAAATCGTTCTTGAAAGGAAGAGTCAATTGATGTGGCAAACTTCACTGCTGTCTTATTTTAAGAAACTGCTGCAGCCATCCCAACCTTCAGCAGCCACCAGCCTGATCAGTCAGCAGCCCCCAACATGGAGGCAGAGACCCTCCGCCAGCAAAAATATTATGAGTCGCTGAAGGCTCAGATGATCGCATTTTTTTAATCAATAAAGTATTTTTAATTAAGGTATGTACATTGTTTTTTTAGACATAATGCTATTGCACACTCAATAGACTACAGTATAGTGTAAACATAACTGTTATATGCACTGGGAAACCAAAATATTCACGTGACTTGCTTTATTGCACTATTTGCTTTATTGCTGTGATTTGGAACCGAACCCACAATATCTCCGAGGATACCTGTAAATAATTGTCACATATTTGTTATATGAATAAATTTAATCTCTTTTCCACAAGAAAACCTTCAAATATGTTAACAGCTTATTTGTCCTCCCTGTTTCTTCCCTTCTCCAGCCAGTAACCCCACTGCTGGTTTCCTCCTAGGTTTGGCCGTTCCTTCTTTTTCTCCTTCTCTGGCCCTTCTTCCCTGAGCCTTTCCCTACCCCACGATGTGGTCTTTTGTGGGCTTTTACCTTGACCCTTTTCTCTTCTTCACCGTCTACATTCTCCCTGGGTCAGTTAGCCATTGCCTGCTGCTCTGTCACTAGCACACCACACCAGCACTTCCTATGCTTTCAGACCTTTCTGACTCTATGCTTTTTCTGACAGTGTTTACCTTGTCACAGTTAAATAAAATCATGCAACACCTCCACTTAGGAATTGTATACATTATTTATTTTATTTTATTTTATTGAATAACTTCGCCTTACAATGTTGTAATTTCCGCTGTACAGCAAAGTGATTCAGTTATACGTTTATATATTCTTTTTCCTATTCTTTTCCATTATGGTTTATCACAGGATATTGACTATAGTTCCCTGTGCTATACAGTAGGACCTTGTTGTTTATCCATCCTATATATACTAGTTTGAGAATTTTATAAATTACTTAATCATTTGTATAAGTTAGGATTGTATTTGCTTGCACATAAAAGATAGATGGTGGGACTTCCCTGGTGGCGCAGTGGTTAAGAATCCACTTGCCAGTGCAGAGGACGCAGGTTTGATCCCTGGTCCAGGAGGATCCCACATGCCACGGAGCGGCTGGGCCCATGTGTCACAACTACTGAGCTCGAGCACCACAACTACTGAAGCCCAAGCGCCTAGAGCCCATGCTCCGCAACAAGAGAAACCACCACAATAAATATAAAATAAGTTTATATATATATATATATATATATATATATATATATATATAAGTTTGAGTCAGGTGCTATTATTAGCCCATATGGTAGACAAGTGTAAGTGGCCAGCCCAACATTTCTCTCCCCCATTCCTAACAACACTCTGGAAAATGGGGAGAATGAGAGAATCTACTTCATAGGATACTGTTGTGAGTTTTAGATGAGTGAATACATGACTATTGCAAATAAAGCCACTATACACATTCATGTAAATCTTTGTATGGATATATGCTTTCTTTTCTCTTGGGAAAATAGCTAAGAGTGGAATGGCTGGGTCATAGGGTTGGTATATGTTTAACTTAAAAAAAAAAAGCCAAATGGTTTTTCCAAAGTGGACATACCATTTTATATTCTCATCAGCAGTGTGTGAGAGTTCTAGCTCTTCTACATCATGGCCAACACTTGTAACGGTGAATTTTAAATTCTAGCCATTCTAGTGAGTGTATAATGATATTTCATTATGGTTTTAATTTATGTTTTCCTAATGGCTCAAGATGTTGAACACTTTTGCAGATGTTTATTTGCCAGCTATGTATCTTATGTATGTTTTCTTTAATTGTCTATTCAAATCTTTTGCCGACTTTTGCATGGGTTGTTGTTTTGCTTATAACTGACTTTTGAGAGTTTTTATATGTTCTGGATCCAAGACTTCTATAAGACACATGATTTTAAAATATTTTTCTTTCTATCTATGGCTACTCCTTTCACTCTCTTAACAGTATCTTTAAAGAATAGAAATATTAACTTTAAGTCCAATTTATTAGTTTTTGTGGATTGTACTTTTGATAGCACATCTAAGAAATCTTTATCTAAACCAAGGTCACAAAGATTATCTCCCATGTTTTCTTCTAAAAATTTAATACTTTCAGACCAAAGATCTATTTTGAGTAAATTTTTGTATATGACACAGGATATGGACTGAAATACAGAGTGTTTGGGTTTTTTTTCATATGGATAGCCAATCGTTCCAACACCATTTAATGATAAGACTATCTTTTCTTGCTAAATTGTCCTGCACATTTGTAAAAAATAAGTTGTCCATATATGTATAGGTTTATTGCTGAACTCTCTATTCTGTTCCACTAATATATTTGCCTAATTTTGTGCCAGTACTACACAATCTTGATTACTGTAGTTTTATAATAATCTTTGAAATCAGATAATGTAAGTTCTCTACCTTTGTTCTACTTTTCAATGATGTTTTTACTTTTTCAGGTCCCTGCATTTCCATATGAATTTTAGAATCAGCTTGCATTTCTACCATAAAAAAGTCTGATAGGATTTTGATTAAGATTGCATTAAATCTATATATCAATTTGTGGGTAAATGACATCTTAACAGTATTGAGTCTTCTGACCCATGAACTCTCTGTCCTTTAATTTCTTTAGTTTCTCTCAACAATGTTTCATAGTTTTCAGTGTGCATGTCTTTCATATCTTTTGTCAGAATTATCTCTTTCAATTTTTTATGTTGTTGTAAATGGAAACTTTTATTTCAATTTCCAGTTGTTTGTTGCTAATATGTAGGACAATTGATTTTCGTCTATTGCTCCTGTATTCTACAAACTTGCTAAATTCACTTATTCTAAACCCACAACGGAATAGGGATATTATATTGGATTTCCTACATGTGATCTATCATATCATCTCAAATTAAAACAGTTTTGCTTCTTCTTGCCCAATCAGGATGCCTTTTATTTCTTTTTATGGCCTGATTGCACTGCGTAGAATCCCCAGCATGATGTTAAATAGAAAGGAAAAGCATTCCGTTTTCACCACAGAGTGTGATGGTATTGTAGGAATTTGTATTTGCCCTTTATCAGAATGAGGAAGTTCCCTTCTATTCCTCATTTGCTGAGAATTTTTATCAGGAATGAATGTTAGATTTTGACAAATACTTCTCCTGCATCTATTGAGTTGGTCATATGACTTTTCTTTTTGAGTTTATTGATACGGCAAATTACAGTGACAAATGTTAAATTTTCAAATGTTAAACCAACCTGGAATTCCTGGAATAAACCTCACTTACTTACAATGTATTATCTTTTTTATTTATTGTTGGCTTGATTCACTAAGATTTTGTTTAGAATTTTTGCAGGTATGTTTATAAAGGATATTGTTTTGTAGTTTTCTTCTATAATGTCTTTCTTTGGTTTTGATATCAAAGAAGAATTTGTATAATACTGATATTATTTGTTTCTTAAATTTGGTAGAATTCACCAGTGAAGTTATTTGGGCCTGGAGTTTTCTTTGTGGGAAGGTTTTTAACTACAAATTCAGTTTCTTTAATAAATATAAGGCTAGTCAGTCCATCTGTTTCTTCTTTAGTAGTACTTTAGTAGTACTTTAGTAGTTTGTGTCATTCAAGGCATTTGACCATTGTTTCTAAGTTATTGAATTTATTGGCATAAAGATGTTTATAATGTTCCTTTATTATCCTTTTAATATCTGTAGAATATGTTGTGATTTCACCTCCCACTCTTTATGCTATCATTGTCATATTTATTTTACTTATATGTGTTATAAACCCCATAATGCATTTTTATTATTTCATCATTTTCATTTAAAAAGCAGTCATCTTTTAAAGAGATTTAAATTTTAAAAAGTTGTATATTTACCATATAGCTATCATTTACAGTGCTCTTCATTCCCTTGTGTAGATCTATATTTCCATCTGGTATCACTTTCCTTCTGTTCATAAGATTTTCTTTAACATTTTTTGGAATGTAGTTTGGCTCATGATAAATTCTTTCATCTCTTGTATGTCTAAAAATGTCTATGATTTTTTTAAATTTAGATGTAATTCAGATATCATAAAATTCACTCTTTAAAGGTGTATAATTCAGTAGCTTTTAGTATATTCACAAAGTTGTGCAACTATCACCACTATTTAACTCCAGAATATTTCATCAGTCCCCATAAATCCATACCTGTTAATAGTCACTCCTCATTCTTCCCTCCCCCCAGACCCTGATAACCATTAATCTACTTTCTGTCTCTATGTCCTTAATTTTTGAAAGATATTTTTATTGAGTAAAATATTCTAGGTTGACAGGTTTTTGGTTTTGTTTTTTTACATTTCTTTAAAGATATTTTCCCACTGTCATCTCATATTATTTTCGACAAGAAAACTAAAGTTTTCCTTATATGTGCCCCTCTGTGAGGTAGCTTTTTCCCTGGCTGCTTTTAAGATTTTTCTCTTTGTTATTGTTTTTGAGCAATTTGATTATGATGTGTTTTGGTGTATTTTTCTTCATAGTTCTTGTTTTGAAGGTCCATTGAGCATCTTGGATCTGTGGGTTTATGGTTTTCACGAAATTTGAAAAAATTTTGGCCATTGTTTCTTCAAACATTGTTGAGCTCCCCTTGTTCCCCTTCTACCTCATCTGGGTCTCCAATTGCATGTGTATTAGGCTTGAAGTTGCCTTATAGCTCTTTATTTTTTCTTTTTCAAATTCACTTTTTTCTCTGTATTTCATTGGAGACTTTCTAGTGTTGGGTCTTCACTAATCATTTTCTTTTTTTTTTTTTTTTTTTTTTTTTTTTTTGCGGTACGCGGGCCTCTCACTGTTGTGGCCCCTCCCGCTGCGGAGCACAGGCTCCGGACGCACAGGCTCAGCGGCCATGGCTCACGGGCCCAGCCGTTCCGCGGCACGTGGGATCTTCCCGGACCGGGGCACGAACCCATGTTCCCTGCACCGGCAGGCGGACTCTCAACCACTGCGCCACCAGGGGAGCCCTTCACGAATCATTTTCTGAGTAATGTCTAATCTGCAACAAATCACATCCAGTGTGTTTTTCATCCTGGACATTGTAGTTTTCATCTCCGTAAGTTCAGTTTGGATGGTTTTCTATCCTCATGTCTCTACTTGACTTTCTGAACATATGGAATACAGTTATAATAGCTGTTTTAATTTAGCTGACTGCTTATTCTAACAGCTGTGTCAGTTCTGGTTCATTTTTGATTGATTTTTCTCCTCATTATGGGACATATTTTCCTGCTGCTTTGCATGTCTGGCAATCTATGGGTGCCAGGCATTGTTAATTTCACCTTGTTGGGAGGTGGATTTTGTAAAAAATCAATGTTTTAAGGCATTTATAAGTTTACAACAAAACTGAGAGAGAGAGACTTCTCACATATTCCCCTGTCCCCATACATGCATAGCTTCTCCCATTTTCAACATCACTCTCCAAAATCGTACACTTACCAAGGATGAACCTACACTGACACATCATGATAACCCAAAGTCCAAAGTTTACCTTAGGGTACACTCTTTTTAAAAAATATTTATTTATTTATTTATTTATTCATTCTAGCTGCACCAGGTCTTAGTTGCGGCACACAGGATCTTTCGTCCGGCATGAGGACTTCTTAGTTGTAGCATGCAGACTCAATTGCGGCATGCGGGATCTAGTTCTCCGACCAGGGATCGAACCCAGGCACCCTGCATTGGGAGCATGGAGTCTTACCCACTGGACCACCAGGGAAGTCCCAGGGTTCACTCTTGTTGTTGAACGTTCTATGGGTTTGGATAAAAGTATAATGGCATTATATCAGGCATTATAATGTCAGGCAGAGTATTTTCACTGCCCAACAAATCCTCTGTGCTCTGCTTATTCAACTCCCTCCCCAACCCCTTCCCACAGGTGGACATTTTTGATCCTTACAGATATTCTTGAAATTTGTTCTGGAATGCAGTTACGTTACTTGGAAACAATCTAATACTTTTGGGTTTTGCTTTCATGACTTGTCAGGTAGGACCAGACCAGTGCTCAGTTTGGAGTTAATTATTCCCCTCTTGAGGCAACACACTTCTCTGCAAGCTTCCCAATGACCTGGCAGTCTTCCAGCCTGTGTGAATGCCAGTCCCTCTTACCTCTAATCTTTATGGGTGATTCTTTACCTAGCTTTGCATAGTTTCCTCACACACATGTGCTGATCAGTACTCAAAGGGCACACTCTAAAAATCTTCAGAGCGGTCTCTCTGTGAAGCTCTCCCTCCTTGATACTCTGTCCTGCAAACTCTATCCTCTTTGGTCTTCAGTGCTTTGAGCTTGATCTCCTCAATGCAGGGAGATCACTGGTCTCTGCCTGGGCTCCTCCTCCCTGTGTCATTGCCTTGAAACTCTCTGTACACAGCAAATTGAGACAAGGAATAGTCCATACACATACAAATGTATTACTAAATGTTTAAGCATATATGGGTGGTTCAGAGGTATGGACTTAGCCTAGGATGGAGGTTGAGAAAGGGGATTGCCAGCATGGGCTTAGGCAGCTGCTTGTGGCTTAATGGATGACACTGGGCTTCAGCTAGTCTCAGTAGAGGAATATGCTCAGTAGAGCATATTCCAGGACAGGGAGCAGCTTCCAAAGAGATTTTTCTCCTAAAGTGAGTGATATCAGTAGCCAACATGCCAGAGGCAGGAGAATTAGCAAGACATGGATCTGAGGTTGCTTCATGGAGAGGGAAAGAGCTGCAGATTTAAGAATGTTCTGAATTGGACAGATAGAGAACAGAGGAAAGGTATTTCAAGGAATGTTTGAAGAAATTCTGAAGTGTAAGGAAAAGTAAAGGTGAGTGGAAAGAGGAGGTCAGCGATGGGAGACATTCCACGGAAGGCTCTGTGGAATATGGATGTTGCATTTGGTATGGCCTATGAAAGAGAAAGAAAAGCCAGTGCTGACTCTGATATTCAGAATTTTGTTCACCCCTGGGGAAGCCTTTGGGGATAGCTCTCCATGGCTCTCTAGTTTAGGACACTGCTGACCACCTGTGGTAGCTAAGCAAAGAGCAGGCATAGTAGGGACGGGACACACTCAGTTCACAAAGGGCTGACTTGCAAACCTATACCTTAAAATGACTGTAAACACTAGCCATATATCCCCATTTGAGAATATCCCCCCGCAAAAGACATCTCAGAGTCGCATGCATATGTGACCAATGCTAACAATCCCCAGGTTATTAAATTTGGGTGAAAAAATTCCCCATCGTCTTTGTCTTTGACTTCATCAGTGCCAATTGTCTACGTGGAGCACCTCTAGATCCTTCTCTCTTCTGTTTGCTTGCAGTAGAATAGCATATAACATCCAGCTGAAAGTTTCGGGAAGAAAATAAAGATGTTTCATACTGAGATGGATTCTTCTCAGAGCTAGGGACGAGTTGGGTTTTCCATATACACTTGGAAGCTCCCTTTTTTTTCAACAACAGCAATAGCTGGAATTCATAGTACGCTTGCTGTGTAGCAGACAGTCCCCTACATGCTTTTCATAGATTATTAATTTACATTCATACAAACCTTGTGAAATTGACACAAATGTTCCCTATGTTACAGATGATGACCTGAGGCACGGAGAGATTAAGTAATCTGTGCTTCCCCAGAAGCAAAGCCCAAGACAAACACTTTGGGGTGAGTAGTTTAATTGGGAAAATGATCCTGGGGGCAGGAGTGAGGGAGGAAGGGAGTGAAATGGGAAGGAAAGGAAACCAACACAAGGATGTGTATTGAGTTGACCAGCATTACAGAGACTGGTTGCTTGATTCCATGGGATCTTCTGAGAATTTTCCAGCCAAGGAAGACAGAAGACAACTTTGCACATCAGCTACCTCCAGCCCCATTCCATTAGTCAGCATTTGCCCCCATAGTACATAAAGTGCTGTACTTCCAAGCTGCACATGAGTGAGAGCTGAGAGGAGTCCTGTAGCCATACCACAAGGCGTGTCAGAAAAGCCCCGGGACTGAAATCAAGAGGCATGTAGCGTAGATGCTATCAGGCTACACCATCTAGACTTGCATAGAACTGGTCATTTCATCAATGGCCAGAATAAGAGGTGAGGCTGAGAGCTTCTGAAACGCACAAGAGGTATTTTGCTCAAGGTTCCACCACTAGTGTTTGGTGGAACATGGCAGAGCTGAGACATGAATGCAAGGCCCTCTGAGAGCTCTTGCCAGGAACATGGCATCCTTGGTATGTTTCACTCTTGCTGTTGCTGGGGAGACTGAGGGCGGGAGAGGATAGGGGAAGAGGTGGGCAGTGGTGTGGCTTTAATTATTTTGTAATGTAGTACATCTTATAGTCCCTGCTAGGCATTGCACCTTGAGTTGTCATAGTAGCAAAATTTGCAAGACTCACACAAATCTACTGCAGGACCCAGAGTCCCCTGGGAGAGGGTCAGACACCCGCACCTGCAAAACCACCTGGAGTGGGAGGCCGGACAGCAAGCGACGAGGTAGTGTGGGTACTTTTACTGTGACAGATGACTTTTTCCCACACACCCTTCATGGTTAGGCTGCTCCCCATTTGGTCCTTTTAATACACAGGAGTTTTCTAAGTAATCCCAGGGTCCCATGCTGTCTTCCACTTCAACTGTTCATGAACCATTACATGATTTCCTGTAAAACATTCTTCTGGCTTGATCATCATCTCCTGTTATCTATTTTGTTTTAAATAGTTGTAACTTTTTACAGCAGCATTGGCTTTGAACTCGCATAGATGTCGGTTTGAATCCCAGCTCCACGGCTTACTAGCTTTGTGACTCTGGCAAGTTACTTCCCTGATCATAAAGTAAAAGCACATCTTGTTTTAAAACCTGAAAACAGCCCCAGGCTTTGTTGGCTGTCAAAGTTCTTATCAAAGCACAGATTATACTCGGTTCATAGGATTTGGCTCTGCTAAACACAAGGAAGTTTCTGGAGCAAATAATGCAGAATCATTACTCTCTTACATTTATTCAACAAGGGTCTGAACCAGGCATCATTCTAGGTGTTGGAGATAGAGCAGTGAACAAGTCAGGCAACAGCCTTACCCTTAAGGAGTTTACATTCTAGTTGTGGGATGTCAGACAACACACAAGTAAATGATTAATTAAAGTAAGCTCTATGGAAAAAAAGAAAACAGGACACTATATTAGAAAGTGACTTTGGGAAGAGACAGGGCAGGAAGAAAGTTACTTTAGCCAGGCTAGTTAGGAAAGGCTTCTCTGAGGAGGTGACACTTGAGCTAAGCCATGAAGAATGAGTCTGAGCCAGCCATATGTAGTCACTTATTGCCGCATAAGAAATTACCTCAAAACTTAGCAGCTTAAAACAACAAACATTTATTACTTCATGGTTTCTGTGGGTCAGTGATCCAGGCATGGCTTGGCTGGATGTCTCTGGCTCAGGGTCTCCCACAGGTTAAAATCCAGGTATTAGCTGGGCCTGCAGTCAACTCAAGGTTCTTCTGGGGGAGGATCAGATTACAACCTGACCCACGTGGTTGTTGGAAGGCCTCCTTGCTGTCTGTTGGCCTGAGACATCAGTTCCTCACCATGAGGGCCTTTCCACAGTGTACCACACAGTAGGCAGCTGACTTCCCTCAACGTGAGCCAGAGAATGAGAGAGAGCGAGTGTACCCAAAATGAGGACCACCTTCCTTTTGTAACCCATCACCTGTACCCCATTTTATTTGTTAAAAGCATGTCACTAAATCCAAACCATGTTCTAGAGGAGGAGATAACACAAAGGTGTGAATACCAAGAGGCAGGGATGATTGGGGCCATCTTAGAGGTTTCCTGCCATACCATGCAAAGAGCTGGGAAAGTGTTCAAGGAGAAGAAAGAAAATGCAAAGGTCCTGAGTGCGAGAAACCCTAATTATGTTTCAGGAAGCGAGAGCAAGCTGAGGGAGGTAGAACGTACTGAATAGAGTTAAAAAGCGATGGTAGGAGATGAGATAGTCAGAAGGCAGACCATGCAGGGTCCAAAAAGAAGTTTTGATTTTATTCTAAGTACAGTGGGGATCCAATGAAGGGTTTTTAAGCAAGGGAGTCAAGGATGTAATCCAAGCACTTGACGTTTTCCAGAGCTCTATGATGGATGGAGTCCCACCGGGACTTGATAGAGCAAGTGTGGTGGGTGAAGGAAAATAACTTCTGGGCTCAAAAAATCTTAATGGCGCCCAAATGCTTATTCATCTAAGTATAAAGACCTCAGAGTCCTATAAAATATTCCCCTTATCTCCCACCACTCCCCTAACCTTCAGTCAAAGTGAAGTTCCCCAAGCATGTACTATATTTTCTTGTCTCTGAGCTTATGCTGTTTCCTCTGCTTGAAGGACCATCCCACCATCTCCACCTGTCAAACTTGAACACTTCTTTCAAGACCCTTCTTAAGTCCCACCTCCTATGTGAAGCCGTTCTCAATTCTTCCCTTCCTTGAACCCTTCTTTTTCTTTGTTTAATCTACTTTTTGATTTTACCTTGTCTTTCCTAGTATCAGTAGTTCATATCTAGATTGTAAGTTCCTTGAGATCAGGCACTCTACTTTCCTTATTTTTGGAACTTTATTTTTGGACTTGAGCATATATAATCCCTGTTCAACAAATATTTGTCAACTTGAATTAAACTGGAACTATCAATAGATGATTACAGCAACTTTGGTTGGCTGTGAGGGTTTCCTGAGAAATAAGTTTCCCTTTGGTTGACACTAAGCTATAATTTTCCTACCACAATTCACAAGCTATAAACATTATGTTCTTTGACCATAATGGAATTAAATTAGATATTAATAACAGAATATTCTCAGAAAAGTCTCCAAATATTTGGAAGCTAAAAAAACACACTTCTAAATAATACATGGGTGAAAAAATAAATTAAAAGGGTAATTAAAACTTATTTTGAACTGATAAAAATAAAACAAATCAGAATTTGTAGGATACTCCTAAGGCAATTTTGAGGGAGAAATTTATAACATCAGACACCTATATTAGAAGAATTCAAATCAATGATATTAACACTCTAGAAAAATAAAAGCAAATTAAACCCAAAGGAAGCAAAGGAAGCAAATAAGAAAGATCAAAGTATAAATCAATAAAATAGAAACAGGAAAACAATAGAGAAATCAATGAAAGCAAAAGATGCCTCTCTGAGAAAATCAATAAGTTGATAAAATTCTTGCCAGACTTATTAAGGAAAAAAGAATATATAAATGAAAAATATTAAGAATGAGAGAGGTGTTATCACTTCAGATTCTACATATATATCTTTATATATTTATTTATTTCATTTATTTATTTGTTTATTTATTTATCGGCTGCATAGTGTCTTCTTTGCTGCACGCAGGTTTTCTCTAGTTGTGGCAAGCGAGTGCATTTTTTTAAATTAATTAATTATTTATCTTTAGCTGTGTTGGGTGTTCGTTGCTGTGCGCGGGCTTTTCTCTAGTTGCCGCGACAGGAGGCTACTCTTTGTTGCCGTGCACGGGCTTCTCATTATGATGGCTTCTCTTGTTGTGGAGCACAGGCTCTAGGCGCGCAGGCTTCAGTAGTTGTGGCTTGCGGGCTCTAGAGCGCAGGCTCAGAAGTTGTGGCACATGAGCTTAGTTGCTCCACGGCATGTGGGATCTTCCTGGACCAGGGCTCAAACCCGTGTCCCCTGCACTGGCAGGTGGATTCTTAACCACTGCACCACCAGGGAAGCCCCAGATTCTACATATATTTAAAAGACAATTAGGAATTATTATGAACAACTTTATGCTAATAAATATGACAACTTAGATGAAATAGACAATTTCCTTTAAAAACACAAATTACCAAAGCTCACTCAAGAAGAAATAAATAATCTAAAGAGCAATATATCTATTTAGGAAAGTGGCATAATTCAAAACTCTCCTCCAAAGAAACTCTAGGCTGAGATGACTTCATGGGTGAATTCTATTAGACATTTAAAGAAGAAATAATACCAGTTCTATACAAACACTTCCAAAAATATCAGAGAAGAGAACAGCTCTCAGCCCATTCTAAGAGGTCAGGATTATCTTTAAAATGAAACAAGACAAAGGCATTACACTATAGACCAAAATCCCTCATGAACAAAAGTTCTATACAAAACGTTAGCAAATTGAATTCAATAATACATTAAAAGTATAAAACATCATATTGATATGATCAAATGAGGTATATCCTGGAACCAAGACTTAGAAGGTCCATTTAACATTTAAAAATCAATCAATATATCAGTACTGCAACAGGACTTCCCTGGTGATCCAGTGGCTAAGACTCCAGGCTCCCAATGCAGGGGGCACAGGTTCCATCCCTGGTGGGGGAAGATCCTGCATGCTGCATGGCTCAGCTAAAAAAAAAAAAGTCAAGGGGCTCCCCTGGTGGCACAGTGGTAGAGAGTCCGCCTGCCGATGCAGGGGACACGGGTTCGTGCCCCGGTCTGGGAAGATCCCACATGCTGCGGCGTGGCTAGGCCCATGAGCCATGGCTGCTGAGCCTGCGCGTCCGGAGCCTGTGCTCTGCAACGGGAGAGGCCACAACAGTGAGAGGCCTGCATACCACACACACAAAAAAAGTCAAAAAATATATATACTTCAACATACAAACTAAAAATAAAAATCATAAACTTATCTAAACAAAACCCAACATTCATTTCTGATAAATACTCTCAGTAAGCTAAAATTAGAAGGGAACTTCCTCAGTTTCATAAAGGTCATCTAAAGAAGCCTACAGCTACCATTATACTTAATGATGAAAACCTAAATACTTCCCTCTTAAGATCAGGAACCAGGTAAGAATGTCTGCTGTTATCACTTTAATTCAAAACTTGGAGTAGTTCTAGCCAGTGCAATCAGACAAGAAAGAGAAATAAAAGGTATGCAAATTGAAAAGGAGGAATTCAAATTGTTTTTTTTTTTCAGATGACATAATCACCTATGTACAAAATATGATGGAATCTTTTTTTTAAAGCTATTAGAACTAATAATTGAGACCAGTAAGGTTGCAGGATACAAGTTCTCTGTAGTAGCAACAAATAATCAGAAATTTGAATATAAAAACATTACTATATACAATAACATAAAAAAGCAATACTTAGTGACAAACTTAACAAAAGAAGTAAAAGATCTGTACACTAAAACTACAAAATATTGCTGAAAGAAATTAAAGAAGACCTAAATAAATGGAAATATATACCTTGTTCATGGATCTGAAGACTCAGTATCATAAAGATGTCAACTGTCCTTGAATTAATCTGTAGACTCAATGCAATTAAAATCAAACTCCCAGCAGGATTTTTTGTAGAAATTGACAGGCTGATGCTAAAACTTTTATGGAACTGCAAAGAATCTAGAATAGCCAAACCACTCTGAAAAAGACATACAAATTTCAAGGTATAACACTGCCTAATTTCAATAATTATTATAAAGCTACACTAATGAAGACAGTGTGGTATTAGCATAAAGATAGAAAAATAAATCAATGGAACAAAATAGTAAGTCCAGAAATAAACTCATACATATATCTGGACAACTGGTTTTTGACAAAGGCACAATGCAGTGGAGAATAAATAGTCTCTTCAACAAATTCTGCTTGAACAATTGTATATACTTATAAAAAAAAAGAACTTAGATCCATAATTCACACCATATGCAAAATTTTTTTTTTTTTTTTTTTTTTTTTTTTTTTTTTTTTTGCGGTACGCGAGCCTCTCCCGTTGCGGAGCACAGGCTCCGGACGCGCAGGCTCAGCGACCATGGCTCATGAGCCCAGCCACTCCGCGGCATGTGGGATCTTCCCAGACCGTGGCACGAACCCATGTCCCCTGCATCGGCAGGTGGACTCGCAACCACCGTGCCACCAGGGAAGCCCCATATGCAAAATTTAACTCAAAATAGGTCATAGACCTAAATGTAAAAGCATAGATCTGGGCTTCCCTGGTGGTGCAGTGGTTGAGAGTCCGCCTGCCGATGCAGGGGACACGTGTTCGTGCCCCAGTCCGGGAAGATCCCACACGCCGTGGAGTGGCTAGGCCCGTGAGCCATGGCCGCTGAGCCTGCGCGTCCGGAGCCTGTGCTCCACAACGGGAAAGACCACAACAGTGAGAGGCCCGCGTACCGCAAAAAAAAAAAAGCATAGATCTATAAAACTATTAGAAGAAAACAGGAGTAAATCTTTTTGACCTTGGGTTAGGCAAGGGTTTCTCAGATAAAACATCAAAAACACAATTCATAAAAGAACAAGTTGATTAATTGGGCTTAGTTAAAATTTAAAATTTCTACTCTTTAAAAGACACTCTTAAGAAAATGAAAAGACAAGACACACACTGTGAAAAATCTTTGCAAAATATATATCTGATTGCAGAATATATACTCTCAAAATACAAAAATAAGATAACAAACAAACCAATAAAAACTGACTAAAAGATTTGAACAGACAAGTTAAGGTACAGAGATGGCAAATAAACATAAGAAAAGATGTTCAACATCGTTGTCATTAGGAAATGCGAATTAAAACCACAATGATGGGGGGAAGTGGTAGGGGGCGGGTGGTGGTGGTGGGATGGATTGGGAGATTGGGATTGACATATATACACTAATAGGTATAAAATAGATAACTATTAAGAACCTGCTGTACAAAAAATAAATAAATAAAATAAAATTTTAAAATTCAAAAAAAAAATCCCACAATGAGATGACACTACTTAGCTATTAGAATAAATAAAATTAAAAAGACTTGTCATACCAAGTGTTGATGAAGATGTGGAGAAACTAAAACTCTTGTGAACTTATGGTGACAATGTCAATATTACAACCAAGCAATTTGGCAGTTTCTTAAGATGTTGAACATACAATGACCATATGATCCACCCAATTCACTCCTAAGTATTTACTCAAGAGAAAAATTAATTTGTGACCATATAAAGACTTGTACACAAATGTTTACAGAAGCTTTATTTGTAATAGCCCCAAACTGGAAACACCTCAACGGTCCATCAGCAGGTAAATGGATAAACAGACCATGGCATATCCATAGAATGGATTACTACTCAGCAATAAAAAGGACTGAACCACTGCTACATATAATGACATGGATGAATCTTAAAATTATCATGCAGAGTGAAAGAAGCCAGCCAAAAAAGAGTACATACTATATGATTAAAGTGTGGAAAATTCAAAACTAATCTATAGTGACAGAAAGGAGATTGATGACTGCTTGGAGATAGGGGACAAGGAGGTGTGGGAGGCAGCGATTAGAAAAGCACAAGTGAAAACTTTTAGAGGTGACAGATATCTTCACTATCTTGATTGTAGTGATGATTACACATGTAAAAATGGTACACTTTAAACATATGTAGTTTATTATAAACTTTATATATAAACTTTAGTAAACTTTATTTACATATAAACTTAATCTGTATAATTGACATACAGTAAACTATATATAAAACTTTTTTTAACTTGGGCCCTGAAGTGAAAATGTCACTTCCTGTCATATTTCATTGGCCAGTGAAAGTCATATGACCTCACCTAACTCCAAGGGGTCAGAAAAGAACATTCTTACCACATGCCTGAAAGGAGAGAGAATATTTGTGTATAATTCTAAAAAGTACCATACTCAGCAGTAAGCATGCTGATTGTTTATAAATGGAACACTTGTCCCAGTTGTTATATAATAGAATTCACATTCATTATAATTCATTCACATTCAACCACCAAACAACAGTGGACTTAGCAGCTCTTACTCAGAAGACCTGCAAAGATACAGCTATTCTGCTTACAATGGTGAAGAACATACAAAGTCAAATTAGCCATGTAACCCAGAATTCTTCCTACTAATTTTGAAATTAGTGCTTCCTAGAATCTAGGAAAATGTGAACAACCACTTGGTCTAGCTTCTGTCTCCTAGCCAATTAAGTTTAAGGTGGATCATAGAAGAGAGGTGGTGGGTCAGAGATTCCATAATGACAAATTCCTTCTCCTGCATTTATTCTCTTCATCGTCAGGAAATTGTTCCTCATATCCAACTAAAAAAAAGTTTTTTTAATTTAAACTAATTTCCTTTTGTTTTCTTTTCAGTCAAAAATATTAAAACAAAAGCTCTATGTCATAGAAAAAGGTTAGCGCCTTAATATACAAAACCATTTGCATATCAGTATTTAACTTTTTTTTAGCAACATGGCAGATTGTATTAATACAGCCCCCATCTCACACCTAACAGGCTTTCTTTCTGAAAAACACATAGAAATACTGTCTGCTATATTATTTTCTGTACCTTTTAAATGCATTTTAAAATACTTCTGATTATTTAAAAGAAAAACAGGGAATTCCCTGGCAGTACAGTGGTTAGGACTCCACGCTTTCACTGCCGAAGGTGCATATTTAATCCCTGGTCAGGGAAATAAGATCCTGCGTGCAGCGTGGCACGGCCAAAAAAATACACATACACACACACAAATACATATATGAGCAATAAACTTACAAGATGAGAAAGAAGTAATTTATTATTCCAAGAAGCAATTTAAATCAAAACAGCAATGAGATGCCATTTCAGATGTAAAATTGGCAAATATTTTTAAAAATGAAAATGGCCAATATGTTCAAACCTGTATTTACAGTAGGATAATCAACTGGTACAAACTTGTTTGTTGTGTGAGAATAGTGGGATTCTGCATAGTTTAGATTTTCTTCTTTTTGATAATACCTGTTTTCTATAATAAATATGTACTACTTTTATAACAAAATACTCACTTTTAATTGAAAGCAATATTGCTATTTTAAAGTTCTCTCTTATCCTTCTCTTCTCCATGCTCTCCAGCTCCAACTTCTTTCATCTTTCCTATTTTCATTCTGAAATCAGATTTACCAAGGTTTTCAGGATGTTCTTCATTTTCTCTATGTCCTTAATTCAGTTGCACTTAGTTTTTGAGTTATCCCATCAAAACAGGTTTGAGTTTTTGAAAAAAGCTTTTCTGCTTTCTTCTTTAAATAATCAACTTATATTTGCATTGCATTTCACCTAAAGCATTCATTAGCCAGATTGACATTTTAAAAATGTTCCTATTATCCATGTTCTTTGTCCAAAAAATAGATTTATTACATACCTTCTACGTACTCTGGTACCATCCCTGTGTGTCATAGCAGAGATGTATGGGTATCATGTACATGGGTAAATACACATCTGTATGTACGTCCATTTGTACATAACATATTCCAGGCACTGGGCTTAGTGCCTTATCAGCTTTACTTCATTAAACCCTCATAACAATCTCATGAGATCATTGTTTTATTTCTGTTTTAGAAATAAGGCTTAGAGAGGGGCTGTAATATGCCAGAGAATAGCTGATAAGGGTAGGAGCTAAGCCTTGCAGACGGTGTCCAGGAAGGTTTACGTACAGAAATAAAACCATCTACAGCAGACTATGCATGCCACAAATGTGATAAAAAAATAAAGAATTTTCTGGACCTTCACTGATTTCAATAATTCTATCCCACACAGCTGGCTTCATGGGTGTGTCAACGAAATAGATGCTCAGGACCCCAGGTTCAGAGGGATCCTGCGGCTGCTTGGAGTTTAATGCTCTGCAGTGGCCATCTTGAAATTCTAAATAATTTTTCCTTTGGCTTTGTGTTTTGTAAGTGAGGTCTGATGAACACTGGAGCATGTGCCGAGGCCTTGGAGCCTTCAGCTTCCATGCAGTCTGCCTGCGGTCAGCTCCCCGCCTCCTGGCAGCTGGCCCTCCGTTGCCTGGTGCCCAGGGCCCCTGCCCAGTCTCTCCGTCTCCACGACTGCCCTTCCCACTGGGGGGCATTTCCATGTTCTGCTGCCTCCCTCAGTGGGGCCCTGGGCTCAGGTCTGCAGAGGGTTGGGGGACAAGTCGCTGAGATCATGCCTCTCGCCCACCCCTAATCCAGGTATGAGCATGTCCTGGTGCTGAGTTGCAGTCCTTTCAGGACCCACCATCTGCTGCTGGTGGCGGCGGGGGGGGGGGGGGGGGGGGGGGAGTGGAGTCTGCCAATGGAGGGGGGTGTCCAGAGGAGGTCCAAATGCCTGTGAGGACCTGCACTTACCCTGTGAATGTCCCCTGCCCAAGGGAGAGTTACATTAAATTGCAAATTAAAAACCACTGTAATAGGTCAAGAGAGCGAGGGGGAAAGAAAGGAAAAGCTTTATATAGTACCCCTCATGGCACTTTTTTCCTGCTTTTTGAACAAAGGGCTTGCATTTTCATTTTGTCCTGGGTGGGAAAACTCTGCAGCAATGCCAGCTGTCCCGTGGTCTGACCACGTGTCATTGTAGCTTCAGGTGATCAGAGAAGGGAACAGTTTACTCCAGGAGGAAAGGTGACTTATTATTTGCTTATTCCACACTTATTTACCTTTGTCGTCAAAGTGTTTGTACAGAGTCCTCCCGCTTGCTGTTCCTGGTGTTGGAAGATGAGGGCACCAGTGACTGCTGGCCGCTGGCTGGCCCGGGGAGAAGGGCTGTGTATTAAATGGACAGCAGCATGCAAAGCAGAGCTGCCCTGCCAGGGTGCCTTCCTCTCAGCTTTGTTGAAAGTCATGTTCTGTAGGCATGTCTCCGGTGAAAAGAGGTTCCTCCTTTTTTTTTTTTTTTTTTTTTTTTTTTTTTGCAGTACGCGGGCCTCTCACTGCTGTGGCCTCTCCCGTTGCGGAGCACAGGCTCCGGACGCGCAGGCTCAGCGGCCATGGCTCACGGGCCCAGCCGCTCCGCGGCATGTGGGATCTTCCCAGACCGGGGCACGAACCCGTGTCCCCTGCATCGGCAGACGGACTCTCAACCACTGCGCCACCAGGGAAGCCCGAGGTTCCTCCTTTTGAAGATTCCGGCTTGAGTGCCAAACAGGTCTCTGCATATCGCTTCAGGACATTGCTTATTCCTGCAGATAAGGGCCTAGTGCACTGGAAAACACAACGCGGTACCAACGCTGTGGTCATAGTCAGTCAACAGCGTCCTCTCCACAGAGAAAGGACTGGACGGGCAGTTCTCACAATCACAGCAGGGAATGTTCCTGGAGAAGGCACTCAGGCAAGTCTGATTTTCTCACAGGAAAAAAATTAAAATGTAATTAGGTAGCTCCATGCCTAGGGCTTGATCTTAACTCTTCTCTCTCTCTCATTTTTTTAAAATTAATTAATTTATTTATTTTTGGCTGCGTTGGGTCTTTGTTGCTGCACACGGACTTTCTCTAGTTGTGGCGAGCGGAGGCTACTCTTCGTTGTGGCGCACAGGCTTCTCATTGCAGTGGCTTCTCTTGTTGCGGAGCATGGGCTCTAGGCACGTGGGCTTCAGTAGTTGTGGCACATGGGCTCAGTAGTTGTGGCTCGCGGGCTCTAGAGCACAGGCTCAGTAGCTGTGGCGCACGGGCTTATTTGCTCCACGGCACGTGGGATCTTCCGGACCAGGGCTCGAACCTGTCTCCCCTGCATTGGAGATGGATTCTTAACCACTGCGCCACCAGGGAGGTCCCAACTGTTCTCTTTTAATGATCATAAATGCCATATTCAGATCAGCCATAAATACATCATTGTACACTGTCCAATAGTAAGCTTTCAAAATGCAAACCTATTAGTCTGGTAATAAAGAAATAGATCCTATAAATTTTAAGTTAAATTTGTTTAATTGTTTAGAAGATTCCTTAGGTAGGGGGCTTGTGCAGGGATGGGAAGTATGGGAGGAGAGGGTCCAGAAAGGGCAGAGGATCTATGGGAAGAGAGGGGAGAAGCCAGGGGGACAGTAGGTTTCAGGGGGTGGATGTATGCACTGCCTGGCATCACGTCACAACAGTGTGTATCTGGCAAAGTGATCCCAGGAGAAATTGCTGGAGGGTGAGCTGCTCTACCCATATCATCCTTTTTATTATTAGTTACTCATGAAGTGAACATTTATGTCCCTGAAATAAGAAATCTCAAATACATTTACGCACAGGAGATAGACTTAAAATTGCCCCCTTACCTGCCTCAAATCTGTGCTTAGCTGGGTATATCAACCAGACATACAATGATAAACACCCAATCTATCTACTCAATCTACCCATAGCACTTAGATTTCTAGCCTTTTTTTTTAACCATTTCTAGCCATTTTTACCATTTTTTTTTTACCAAAATGTGTTCTCGATAATGGAGTTAGAGAACAAAGTGAGGAAAATGGGGTTATTTCCTTTGTCTTTATCTGCCCCTCTCCTTGCCCCCCACCAGCAGGCAAAGTAGCAAATGTTGGGATTCGTTTTCCCATGCTCCCTGTCTACCATTCTGAGGTCCCTGCCAGCCCCACTTTTGTTCCTCTGGCTTGTGGAATTGATTGTGTCTTGGAGGCAGAGAGCTCTATGGGCAAAAAATAGAGGCAGAAGAGAAGAACAAATCCCAGGGGCCCCAAGGTAAAGGTCTCAGGCTGTTCTCTGGGCCCACCCCTCTCCCTGGCCACCCAATCTAGAGAGGGCTCAAGGCTGTTTATGAGGGCCAGGACTAGAAGGGGTGCACATCACTTCCTCTTGACTCCCACTGGCCAGAATTCAGTCACTTACCCAATCTACCTGCAAGAAAGACTACAAGCTGGTCTGCCTAGACTCCTGGAAAGAGGCAGTGGTGCGGTGGATCTGTGGTACCACCTCTGCCATGTTAAACAGCTGGTGCCAGAGAACCTAGGAAAAGTCCAGAAATTGGAAACACAGCACTTTGGAAGCCCAGGGTGTTGGGCGGGGCTGAAAACTAGAGGATTTGCTAAAAGTTTCATAAGATATAGTTGAACCTGGTGCAACCAGGCACTTTCCCCGCTCCCAGCCCAGAGGAAGATGTGACATTTACCTTCTGAAGTGAACAAAGAGGCTCTGGACTTGAAAACATGGACATAGCTCTGTGAGGGAGGTGAGGAACGTCATGGGAAACTGTAGTATGAAGTTCAAGCCTAATGGCTGAGACTTGATATTCCCCAGCCTCCTCCCACCCAGTCCCTTGATGCTGACAGTGAAACCTGTACTTTCCAGGCAGGATTCCTCTCTGACAAAAACAAACAGCCCAAGAAAAAAGACTTACACATCCTTCTAGTGAAATGGCCGGGCCCCGATCTTGATTCACCCTAAGTGAGCCCCAGTCACTCTCAGAGAACTTCCAATGAGCTTTTTAGTACCTCACATTTATGAACTTACGAACAAGGAGAGAGTCAAGAATTACCAAGTAGTTAAGGTGAGCTTCTAACGTGAAAGATGAAGTCCAAAACAAACAAATAGAAAATGAACCCTGACCCAAAGAGCAAAAGAAACCTTAGGGGGGAAGCCACTATCTTCAGAGAGATACGAGAATGTATTGCATACACAAAACAAAAAGCACAGGGTGCTACAGAAAAGGCACATCCCTGTGACAAGAAAGAGCCTTTGAAAATTAAAAAAATGATATACAAAGTTAAGAATTCACTAGAAGGGGTGAAAGATAAATTTGAAGAAATCTCTGGAAAAGTAGAACAAAAAGCAAAGAGAGGAAAATTGGAGAAAGAAGAGAAAAAATTATAGGATTGATTTAGGAGTTTCAATATCTCACTAGTAGGAGATCCACAAAAGTGAGAAAATGGACAGAGAAATTATTGAAAAGTTTCCCAGCTGAAGGTCACGAGTTGCCATATTGAAACTGAGCACTGAACACAATGAAGGAAAGGAGACCTGCACTAAAACACATCATCATAAAAGTTCAGAACACCAAGGATGAAAAGAAGAGTCAAATTACAGAGAGAACGGTCCAGTCACAACAGAAGCCATAAGACAGTGGTTCAATGCCTTCAAAATTCTGAGGGGAAATGATTTCCAATTTAGAAGTCTCTACTTGGCCAGACTATCATTCAAATAGGAAGAGTAACTGCAACTAACTCCTAAGTGGTTTAAGAAAAAATATACACATATTCAAAATAAAGACATGATGAAGCAAGTACAGCAAAAATGTTAACAACTGGTGAATTGGTGAAGGGTATTAAGGAGGTTTTGGTAATAGACTTCCAAGTCTTTTAAGTTTGGGGGAAAAAAAAGAATAAGAGTAGAATAAAGGAATTTTTAGGTGTGTAAGGTCTCCAAAGTTCACTTTCTTACTAAATCACTGTAGTTGTGTTCCATGCAAACAAGGGAGTGAAATAACAAAGTATAACCAGGATCAAAAAAACAGAATCGGGCTTCCCTGGTGGCGCAGTGGTTGAGAGTCCGCCTGCCGATGCAGGGGACGCGGGTTCGTGCCCTGGTCCGGGAAGATCCCACATGCCGCGGAGCGGCTGGGCCCGTGAGCCATGGCCGCTGAGCCTGCGCGTCCGGAGCTTGTGCTCCGCAACGGGAGAGGCCACAACAGCGAGAGGCCCGCGTACCGAAAAAAAAAAAAAAAAAAAAACCAGGATCCAACATGGAAGAGAAGTGAAGGGTAGTCCTGGAATGACTACATAGCTATTACAATAGCTATGTAATTGGTCTGCAGGGTAACAAGTCTAGCCTAGAGCAGGAGGACCAAGGACAGGTTTATTTCCAATAAAACATGGAATTGATAGATTAGCCATCTGAGTAATTTGATAGTTCAGACAGAGAGTTTGGGAATGAATAAGTGGACAGTGCCCTAGAAAATAGAACAAACCAAAATTTGAGTTAATTATTAACTCCAGGAAAAATGAACAATTGCACAAGAAAGGAAATATAAATGATGTGGTTCAGTCATGAACAAGATTTATATGGACACATTAATATAAAAGTGAATATGTAATATAATCGCGTTGGGAACGAGGGGCGAGAAATGGTGTGTGAATGAAGGGTGTCAAAGAGATCATTCCTCATCTTCCATGGTAAGAAATCAATAGATAATGTATAAAATGGAAAAATCAAGAAGAGCAGTAAAAACCTATTATTAAGAAATACAGAAGTAAACATGAGAAAAATACTTAATAGA
Organism: Tursiops truncatus; assembly: GCF_011762595.2. Classification (NCBI taxonomy): domain Eukaryota; kingdom Metazoa; phylum Chordata; class Mammalia; order Artiodactyla; family Delphinidae; genus Tursiops; species Tursiops truncatus. The sequence continues at coordinate 13,094,426 of NC_047047.1, forward strand.
ATTGAAGGCAGTTGCCTCTGAGGAATGGGAATCAGAGTGGGTAGGGACAAGCAGAGGATCTGGTTTTTATAAGTAGGGTTTGTCTGGGACAGTCCCAATTTATCCTAGATAGTCTGGCATAATTTTGTTACCATTGCCCCTTCCACTCTCAAAATTGTCCCAATTTTGAAGCCTTGGAGTGTTACTTGATATGGGTAAATACTTTAATAAAAATAAGAAGGGAGGGCTCTTTGGACCCTAAGTTAAATAACCTTGTTTCATCCAGCTCAACCAAAGGCATTGACTTTCTTTTCCTCTAAAATTAATTCTTTATTTTAAATTAAATACAAGCAGTATGTTTGTTTCAAAGCACTTTTTACATTCACTACCTCATTTAATCTTTACAACAGCTTCATGAGGTAAGCAGCCTTTCCCATTTTATAGGTGATAAAAATGAGGTTCACAGCGGTCTTGTGACTTCTTAACAAGGTGACACAGCTAGTAGATACTAGTCTACACTGGACCAGCCCCTCCAATTATGGGTCCCATGCTCTTGCCACAATATCAAATGATAAGGCATTTAAATCATCCCACAAATGAACAGAATCTGAGATTCTGAACCCAGATTAGCAGCCTAGCTGTTAGAAAAACAGATTATGAAAAACGATAAATATTTCAAACATCCTTTTGTCATCCTGGTCTTGGAACAGAAATTCTAATTAATCTGCCCAGTTAGGCATAGTGGAAACTGAAATCATCCTCATGGGAGGACAGCCCACACCTCCCTTAGAGTCCTGGAGGATGAATCCCTGCTGCTAAACCTCAAGACGAGGGCAGCAGTTCTAGTGGGGTTTTTTTTTTTGTTTGTTTGTTTTTTAATATTTATTTACTTATTTATTTTGGCTGTACTGGGTCTTAGCTGCTGCACGTGGGATCTTTAGTTGCAGCATGCTGACTCTTAGTTGTGGCATGCATGTGGGATCTAGTTCCCCGACCAGGGATCAAACCTGGGCCCCCTGCATTGGGAGCACGGAGTCTTACCCACTGGACCACCAGGGAAGTCCCTGTTTTATGTTTTAAAACACAATTTTAAATTACAAAAATAATGTATGATTACTTCAGAAAAAGAATAGAGATAAAGCACAAGAGAAAAAAATTAAATCATCTAAATCCCATCACATAAAGATGCATACAGTTATCTTTCTTTTTAGTAGCTGCCTAATAGTTCACCTGGGTTTTCCCTTTTTTTCTCTCTTTTTCTATTATTAACTTTACAATAATAACAAAACTCTGCACATGCATCTTTGTGCACACATTCTATCCTTTCCTCAGGATAAGTTCCCTGAAGTGAGATCACTGTGCCAAAGAGCATATATTTCAGGGGGCCTTCTAACTCGCGCTGTAAATTGCTCTCCTGAAAGGTTGTACATTCCCATCAATAGAGGATGTAAATGTCCATATCCCTATTTCCCACCAACCCTGCGTGTTCCTTTATCAGTGCTGTAATCTTTCTTAAGTGTTTTAACCTTGAGGAACAAATCCAGGGTGTTGAGGATGGGAGGCAGTTAAGACAAACAAGAAATGTCCAAAGTGTTCTTTAGTAACTCCTTTCCAGTCCCTTCTATAATATTTTTCCAATTTGAAACTCTGGCCTGGCTGGTTCCATCCTCAGCCACCCCAATTTTCCCCACCTGCCCCTCTTGCACTCTTTCCTCTCCAGTGAGTACATTTCTTTGAGGTGAAGGACATCACTTTATATGTCAAGGTTTGAACAGCAATATCACCCAGTAACAGCATCACTGTGACATGCCCAAGGATTCTGAAATTTCAGAACCAAGCGTTTTAGAATGTTTAATACAGCCTCCCACGTTGATCTGCCAGCCCTGGAAACAAAGCCACATTGACGCTAGTTAAGACACACACGCAGAGGCCAAGAGCCGGTTGTACATTCCTACACCTCCTCCTCTGATTCTTTCTCCCTCGTCCCTGGGCCCAACCCCGCTAAATAATCCTCCACTAGCTGGACACTGAAATGCCTTTGTTTGCTTTATTCTAAAAGGGTACCACTCTGAGGCTACATTCTCACGGTCCATTCTTTGCTTTCCATTCCTCATTTGTTCCAAGCGTGAGGATCACACCCATTTTCTCGCTACAACTTTCACCCCTAGTTCAGGACATTTGACAGCTTTGCACAATGGCTAACGTTTCTCTTGTAATTTCTGGGTCTTCTTCTTCCTCATCAAGGGGTCTGGTAGAAGCCAGCCTTGTTTATTTTATGTATGCAATCCCCTTCTCCTTCAAGATTGGCACAGAGATCGACAGGAAGAGTATGCTCTACCGGGGTTAAATAAATACAGAACCGCGTACTGCGTGCTCACCCACGTTACTCAATTTATGTAAGTTCCTCTTGCTGGCGGTGCCCCACTCAGCGAGGGTAATGAAAGAAAACGCATGGAAAATTTGCACTGGGACATATCCACACTCAACAACCTTTGCCCTGGGAACTCAGCATTTCGATACCTGGCTTATAACGCCCCTGAGACTGAAACTGCGACGGGTGAGGAGGGGGTGTGGTGAGGCCTTTGTAACGGGCAGGGACGGGTGAGCCTAGTTCTGCCTCCCCCTTTGACCAAATCTCCTTCAACACAGAAATGCGCAAACTACTACATTCTCACCTAGAGATGGAAAATCATTGTTTTCTGGGTTTCGCCTTCTACCATCTCAAATCAACTGCGCCAAAATTTTCCCAGTTAACCGGGACCTGGCATACACGTACTCTTATTTTTACTTAAGAGGATGATTAACTGCCCCATTTTTACCAAAAAACACACAAAGCGACACAGTCCTAACTGCAACCCTCAGACAAAATCACTTACTAAACATCTGCAGGGCAAAAGGAAAGAGAGAGGAGGAGACACTGGAGAGGCAACTTCGGGAGCGCAGAAGATACCGCGTCGAGGCTGCGGCTCCGCGCCGCTCTCCCGCCCCCAGGCTTGGGCGCCCCCTTCCTTCCCCTTCCCCTCTCCTCCCCACCGCCGCCCGGCGGGCGCTCCCCTTGTGGCCCCGCCCGAGGCCCCGCCCCGCAGCCGACGTCAGTTGTTATGTCTCGGTTTGGGCCGTGGCCGCCGAGGATCCTCTAGTCCGGAGGCGACGGCAGCGGCCTCGCGCGGGGGAGGGGTCGTCGGGGACGGCGGCCGGAACCCGCGCCGCCCATCCGAGCGGGGCGAGCGCTGCGTGACCAGGAGGCAGCCAGAGAGCCGCCCCGGGGAGACGTCTCGGGCCTATTTTTGCGTTTTTTCTCCGGGACCGTCGCCTCGCGCGCCCCATTTCCCTCTGCAGAGACTGCGACGCCCCCTCCTGGGCCGGGCCGCGGTGCCCGCCAGCCTGAAAGGCGCCGCCCGCCGGCCTGAGCGAACCTGCACTCGCCGCCGCCGCCGTTCCCCGCCGCGCTTCTCGTGGAGCCTTCGCGGCCGGCGGGGCCTGGGGCCTGGGCGCCGGGCGCGGCGCTGCAGCGGCCGGTCCTCCCCGCGCTGGGCCCCGGGCCTGGCCCCGCCGAGCACCGCACCCTCCTGACTGCCGCCGCGGGAGCCCGGCCTCAGCCCGGCCGACTCCAACAGCCTCCCGGGACCGCCGCCCCTCTGGCCCCAGCCTGCAGCCCGGCCCCCTCTTCCTTTGTGAATCTGAATGATTTTTTTGGCCTCCCCCCTCCTCCGTTGAGATTACGGTGCTAGAAGGCCGACCCCGCCACATCCCAGTGCCCCCCGCCGGCGGAATCGGCCCTCATCTTGTTCTTACCCGCGGGGTCTCCCCGCGCCTCTCTCCTTTCGGGGTTTAATGGGTGGACTTTTAAATTTTTTCCCCCTTTATTTTTCTCGCCTCTTGACTGGAAGGCCCCGCGCGAGGCTCTGCGCCTCTGCCCCTCCTGGTCTGTTCCTCACCCCCGCACAGTCCACCTGCCTCCCGCCGGGGATGTCCCCGCAGTGACGGCGGCGGGCGCCGTACCCCACGCCAGGCTGGTGCCCTCGCCCACACTCCCCCAGTCTCCCCTCCTCTCCTCCGTGTTCTGAGCTCTCTGAAAAGAGCGAAGACGCAGGGGAAGATGTGGCTGAAGCTTTTTTTCTTGCTCCTCTATTTTCTGGTCCTGTTCGTCCTGGCCAGGTTTTTTGAGGCCATTGTGTGGTACGAAACTGGCATCTTTGCCACCCAGCTGGTGGATCCGGTGGCGCTGAGCTTCAAGAAGCTGAAGACCATTCTGGAGTGCCGGGGACTGGGGTACTCGGGGTTGCCCGAGAAGAAGGATGTCCGGGAACTGGTGGAAAAGTCAGGCGAGTATCGGCTCCCCGAGGGTCCCCTCCACTCGGAGGAGGGGACGACCCGTACTTCCTCGTACCTGGTGGTCCCCCAGAATGAGGCGGTACCTGGAAGGGTTAAGCAGACTACTTCCAGAGCTGCCCGGGTTTCCTTTGTCCAGGTTTTCTACCAAAAAAAAAGTAAATCCCAGTTTTTGGAAGGGACCTGGGCTGGAATTATTTGTAGGGGTGTTGGTGTGTCTTCCTAAGGTTATTTTAAAATAACAGTTTAAAGTGCAGCTTCTTAGTGTTGTTTACTAAATTGAGTGTTTTTCTCAAATTTCGGAAATGTCAACCAGTTACAAACAAATTGGAAAGCATTATTTGTCAGTTGAAATTCATAAGTATACAAGAAAAACCCCAAAACGTTCTCTGTAGATAGCAGCATTTGTCACCCTAGTAATAACAAGTTACCCGGAGGGGAAAAACATCATTGGAATACTTAATATCAAAGAGGCATTTAGGCCTAGGATTTAAATTTTATTTTGTTTTATATTTTATTTTTTCTTCCAGATTTATTGAGATATAGTTGACTTGCAGCACTGTACAAGTTTAAGGTGTACAGCATGATGATTTGATTTACGTACATCATGAAATGGTTATCACAGGAAGTTTAGTGGACATCCATCACGTCATATAGATACAAAATTAAATAGAAAAAATTTTTTCTAAGATTTAAATTTTAAATAATGAGTTTAAATATAGAGAAAGTGTACAGGGCACAGTATTAGCTTTTCATACTTTAAATTTGGTGAAAATAAGGTGAATATTTTTTGTGAATGCCTATCTTGTTTGTTTCGAAAGAGTTTATATTTCTGTAAGGATTTTTTTTTGAATTCTTATATCCTGGGTGTAAACTACTTTTTCCCTTCTGTGCCACAGGGGCTGCATCCGCTTAAGTGGGTTGAGACATATTGATAGAATTGAGCTAAGAGATATTTAACATCTTAAAGAATGCATTTTCAATAACTGTTGGTTTTGGGGTAGGATTGGGTGAGAAATGGGCTTAATTTTTTTCACCCCTGGACAAAATATATCTTGGTTTAGATACACTTCCTGGAAGGGGAACGTACTGTAATTTGAGAAGGGCATTCTGGGTTGCTGTAGGAAGCAATTGAAACTGATAGTTGTCTTTTTTTGTTGTTTCAAGTGTATCTGTCAGCTGTGTCTTTTACAAGACAATTTTTTTTTCCTTATTTGGTATCTTATAGCCATGTAGTATGATAGACAAGAATCCTAACTCCAGAGGACTTGAGCACTCAGGTATTTGCAGATTAAGGTTAAGATCACTATTGGGATAGAGGAGGGAACACTCTCTGTAAAAGTGATGCATTTTTCTTTAGAGAAAACATAAAATTGTGTGTTATTTGCATAAAATTATGCCTCTTGTTTACTGACTGGTTTATGGTGACTTTTATTACTACCATGGCTGGCATGTAGGGTAGGGGGAATAAAGTAAAGTAGAAGATCTCTAATAAATAAACTTTCTAGGTTTAGAAGTGAAAAGTACCTTAACTGCCCAAGCCAAATCATTTTTCATGGTAAAGTAATTTGATACCACATTTTTTTTCTTGAGACTTTTATTTAGTGTTGCCTTCCTCTGGGCCTAAAAATACTTGTAACTTTGAGTGTACAAAGAGTGCACATAATATTTAAAGAATACACACAGCTCCCAAAAATATGACTCAGATCACACATTTTATAGCAGAGAGGTCTTGGTATAGCAATTTAACTTAATAATTTAAATATTTGTTGTGGATGGTTTTGCTGCTGTCGTGATACAATGCTTGTTTTTGCATTGTTAACATTTAAGACAAAAGTTAAAATAATTTGACGTTTTTCTTTACTTTTTATTTGATGATACAAAGTGTAAATTTACACTGTAAGTTTGTGTATGAATATGGAATTTGTTCTTATAGGTAATCTTTTGTATCTAACCTCCAAGTCATGTAAGCCCTGTTGCTATGTTACGCAGGTGGTGATAGCAAATTTTGTAAACCCATTTCTAATTCTTGTCAGTCAGAAGTATATATTGGGCTTCCCTGGTGGTGCAGTGGTTGAGAGTCCGCCTGCCGATGCAGGGGACACGGGCTTGTGCCCCGGTCCGTGAGGATCCCACGTGCCGCGGAGTGGCTGGACCCGTGAGCCATGGCCGCCGAGCCTGCGCGTCCGGAGCCTGTGCTCCGCAGCGGGAGGGGCCACAACAGTGAGAGGCCCGCATACCGCAAAAAAAAAAAAAAAAAAAAAAAAAGAAGTATATAAATCATACTGTTTAAAAATTATTTGATGCCTGGACAAAAGCTGAATAATATTGTGATGGCTTTTGTGGCTGGCATAAATTCAGTAATTTCCTAATAAATTATGTGATGATGCCACTAGAATATAAACTCCATCAGGAGATGGATTTTTATCTGTTTTGTTCACTTTTGCCTGACACATAGAAGGTTCTTCTTACATATTTACTGAATGTATGAATCTTAAATAGGTGTATTCAGGTTCTACTCTTCTGTAGAGTGCAATGAAAGTACAGTGACATAATTTTTTAACAGTATAAAATAGAATTTATCATTGAAGTTGGGAACATGAGATTTTTGCAATCTTATTAGTGTTATTTTTTCTTTTCTTCAGGTGACCTGATGGAAGGTGAGCTTTATTCTGCACTCAAAGAAGAAGAAGCGTCTGAATCTGTTTCTAGTACCAATTTCAGTGGTGAAATGCACTTCTATGAGCTTGTAGAAGACACAAAAGATGGCATCTGGCTGGTTCAGGTATTAGAAACAGTGATAGAAGTGAAATTATTTTTACCAAAATAGTAGTCACCAGCTGGTGACACTTCTGTGTACTTGTGTCATGTTTCTTAGACATAACTCACTTCTCATAGGGAGGCTCCACTGTCCCCTTAAAGAGGTTTTGCAGACCAACAAAAATGAAAATTAATTAAAGAGTGGGGGAAGGGAAGTGTCGGGAAAAGAGGGTTGACTGTTTTGTTAAGAATCAGCAGAAGCAAATCCATTTTAGTTGTTGGATCTGCATTATAAAGTAAGAAACACATATATATTCCTTTTATTTAGTGATTTGTACTGTTTCTCTCAGCTTTTGTTAACTCCAGTTTTTAATTCAGTTTTTAATTCATCATTTTTGTTTCTAAAGAAAGAACTATAGCCAACTTTGCGCCTATAGAGGAAGAACTATTGTGGGGAATGGTGGGGGAACTTATTACTTTGCTCATGAAATTGATGAGATTATAATTTTAAACCCTAGCTCTTATGCTATCAAAACTGTAGATTTAATTAGCATATTAGAATTTGAGAGCTATGAAGGGCCTTAAAAATCATCTTTTGTTCTTCCCAAAGTGTGGTTTAGTGCCACTCATGGTAAATGAGTGGACACACATTATCATTTGTGTATTTTTATGTAAATTAGAAAAATCAATATTATATTGAACATGGAATTTCATAAATTTGCTTAGGGAAAGTCTAAAGTTATTTAAATTTTTTAAAATATAAGTTCACTTAAAGTAACATATTAAGTAAATTAACAACATGAATTCAGCTAAAATTATGATTATTGAACCAGAATCAAATCCCAGACCCCCTCATTTCTTGTCCAGTGTTCTTGTTATTTCACATTGGGGTTGGCAAAGTTTGATTCAGGACATAAAAAACAAAATAATTGCTGCTTCATATTTCTTCCTGAGAACAATGACCGCAGAATAGGGTAGAAAAAGCTATTGAGTCCAGACACCTTATTTGCAGATCTGGTCCTGTCACTGATTTGCAATATGATTGTGGATAGATAGATTTTCTGTAGCACATGGCCTCAAATAAATACATATACACCTAAAGAAGATAGAATAGTACTATAGTCCACTGGGCTAACGGGTTGACATTTGGGAATTCTTCAGGTGATTGCATTGGATATCCATGACCTTTCCTTTACTTGCAACCTTCCTATTGTGTTTGACCTTTTACCCTCCAGATAATCTAATTCCGCATTTTTTAAGTCTAGCAAACAGAGAAACTGGGAGGAGGGTATGGGTATTGTCTATACATTATCCATCAAATTCTACTTTATTTGTGTGTTAAATTATTGGTATTGAAAAAATAAACTGTAGCATCTTTAAAGCCTTAATTTATAAATAGTTATTCTATTTCTTTTCCCAGATATTTATTTCTGATAGTTTGATCGAGGAAGACTTAATGGTTTTGGTAACTTCAGTTTTATTCCTGAGACTGAACTGAATAGCCAGTCCCACTGCCCTGTGTCCTATATCTCATGTTTGTCCACACATTGAACGGTCCCATAGAGATGAATGGTAAAGATGCTGAACACCTTCCAAAGTTGGAAAAAGCTGTGTCAAAAGTCTGGAAATTCTTTTGGTATATAGAGTGCTGCCTATAGACTACGAACACACTCTGCTTCACTAATTAGCATTATAGTCTTGGCTTATAAATGATCTACTGTTTTTCTATGTCATATTAAAGGTAAGCATGGATTAAACTCCCTTAAGAAGTTACAAAATTCATACAGTTTATTCAGCAGTTAATTGTACACCAGGCTCTGGAGATATACCAGGAGCATACAACAGGCTAAGTCCTTGCTCTTCCAGGCAGCTCACATTCCAGTTGGGAGAGGGAGGCACTAACTAAATAAATATTTAATATAACATTAGTTAGTGGAAAGTGCTAAGAGGAAAAATAAGCAGGGTAAGGAGACAAGAGAGTGGCAAAGAATTCCCTGATAAGGTGATACTTGAATGAAGAGAAGAACAAGTAACGAATGGTAGTGAATGTAAACATTATAAATTCTAATCACGGAATTATTTTTCTCTGAAAATGTTTTTTTAAACTTCATAGGCATCAATAGTGAATGGTGCAGTAAGACACAATTTTTCCAGTGACCTTCAAGATTTGCACTGATCACCACTGTCTGGCTTGTGTTCCCTCGGGCCAGTGGCTTACATCTGTCAAATGGCTGGCTTGGGTTGGAAGAACAGTCTCTGGCAGGGCAACTGAGAAGATTGAGATCGAAACCTCAGTCACAGTGCCTTCAGCACTCTGAACTCGCAAGCTAAGCTAATCAGCACAGACACTTTGGTTTAAGCTCCTAAGAGAGGGCCATGTTGTTTTGTTTCTTAATTGAAAATATCTTCTCAAAACAGAAGAGAAATACTCTCAGTTGCTTGTCATTCTTTCAGCTCAGATTATATTTATCTCATTTCTTGTGAAGGATAACATTCAAGAATTCAGTTTTGTTTTTTTTAGATGTTGGGGTAGGAGTTTATTAATTTATTTTATTTATTTTTGCTGTGTTGGGTCTTCGTTTCTGTGCAAGGGCTTTCTCTAGTTGTGGCAAGCGGGGGCCACTCTTCATCGCGGTGCGCGGGCCTCTCACTGTCACGGCCTCTCTTGTTGCGGAGCACAGGCTCCAGATGCGCAGGCTCAGTAATTGTGGCCCACGGGCCCAGTTGCTCCGCGGCATGTGGGATTCTCCCAGACCAGGGCTGAACCTGTGTCCCCTGCATTAGCAGGCAGATTCTCAACCACTGTGCCACCAGGGAAGCCCAAGAATTCAGTTTTTAACAGTTTGAATTATCATTCTTTTCTATTTGTTTTAAAAGAAGCTGACTCATTTCAGTTTGCTCTATCATTGTCATTTTTTTTAATCTGTGAGGATGCATAGATCCCAAACAATTCAATCTTCTTCATATTGCATTTATTTTAGGTATCCTGGATAAGAAATATTTAAGCACATCAAAGTTCTTTCCTCTTTTTCTCCCAGGTTTCCAATATCATTTTCTTACTCAGATGAATTATACTCTCAGATGAATACCTAACTCTCAGGTAGCATATAACTGATAATTAGCACTTTAGACTTTATATGTCATTGAAAGGATGTCTAGATTTACTGATTTGGGGAAAATGTGACTTTAATAAATGGGTATATGACTTAGCTATTCCATCACTTGGTCAGTTCATTATTTTTCTGGAATGGGTTGGTAATAATAAAAGATAATCCAGGTTGATTATCTTTTTTGGTGATACTGCATGTGGACTGACACTACAAAAGGAAACATGAATTTCTATAATTTAATTAATTCATCCTATATCCCTTATGATTTCTATCTTCTCGGTAACTCATGAGTTTATTTTCTGAATAATACATGTTAATGGTCTTCATATCTTTCTCCTAACTGTTGTAAGATGTATTACTGCTCATGAATTATCCTTACATTAAAGCAGAGTGTTAGCACACTTCTTTTCATGTGAAGCTTTTTCATGTCTCTCCTGTATTCTCTGTAATATGAGGTGGAAAGAACTAATTTTAGTTTCTAAGGCAGCAACACATATGGGACATCTTTAGCAACAATACACTGTGTAATCCATGAAAGAACCAAGTCATCTTTTTTCTATCACTTCTTTCTAACATTCTAAGTTTTCCTGCTTTGTTCCTAACCTGACCTCATATCTTTCATTAGCTCTTTATTTCCAGTTTTGTGGATTCTTTGATTCTGCTGCCTACCAATCTTTTTAGCCTCACAAATAGAAGTTACTTTTCTTTCAAAAGATTGTTGGTCAGGCCTTTTTTTTTTTTTTTTTTTTTTGGCCGTGTTGGGTCTTCGTTGCTGCACGCAGGCTTTCTCTAATTGTGGTGAGCAGGGGCTACTCTTCGCTGCGGTGCGTGGGCTTCTCATTGTGGTGGCTTCTCTTGTTGTGGAGCATGGGCTCTAGACGCGAGGGCTTCAGTGGTTGCAGCACGCGGGCTCAGTAGTTGCGGCACACAGGCCTTAGATCGCAGGCTCGGTAGTTATGGTGCATGGGTTTAGTTGCTCCACAGCATGTGAGATCTTCCCGGACCAGGAATTGAACCCGTGTCCCCTGCATTGGCAGGTGGATTCTTAACCACTGTGCCACCAGGGAAGTCCCAGTAGATAGGCTTTTGAAATGGAAAAGTTAGTGTACGTTGTGGATTTTACAGATTTATCCTTATCTTAACATTTCTATTTCTACATTTTGACTTTTGTTCAAAGAAGTTCAATGAGGGACTGTGCTATCTGTTCTCTGCTGGCTTTGTCACATTATAAGGAATTTAACATCAGTGGAATTGAGGTAGCAGTGAAAAGCTTTAGGTCAATATTTACTGAAGTATTATGTTAATACAGTTCCTGTTTGGCTGAAAAGAGTTACTAGCTGTTTTAAAACTTGTTTATTTTTTACTCCTAGACAGTAGTTTTGTTCAGGGAGGTTCTAAGTTATTTATTCCTCTCTTGACACTATGCTAAAGGTGAAATACTTGGCAAGCCATCTTATCCTTTATTTTGTATTGGTGAAGAGCTTTTATTTGTGTTTACTCAAAGAAAGCTAGTGAGGCTACCAAAGAAATAATTAAATGCTGTTGAATTTTGTTTTTGTCAATTACTCATCTTCACTTTTAATGATTTTATACAATTTGCATATATATATTTAGGTTGGTCTATGATTTTTTTTTTTTTTGGCCATGCCATGCAGCATGCAGGATCTTAGTTCCCCGACTGGGGATCGAACCCATGCCCCCTGCAGTGGAATCGCAGAGTCTTAACCACTGGACCTCTGGGGAAGTCCCTGTGGTCTATGATTTTGAAAGTAGAAACTCGCTGTTCTAATGAAATATTGAGAGATGCAGAAAAACATTTTAGCTCTACGCTCCTTTTATATTGAGTTATGTTATTTAATTTAGCCTCCATGTTGTTGTATGGGGATTAACAATATTAAAAGGGAAATGACAGATGTTCTGATTAGTAATAAAACCCACCTCTAAAAAATAGGCGAAAGTGTGTGGGTTTTTTCTTATACCAGTGTAACACATGTGGAAGGGAGTAAGCAATAACCTGAGGCCCAGTTTTTCTTTGTACGTTTAACTGGACTACACAAGACTGACATCAGAAAACATGGCAACTTAGCCTCTCACACTGTCCAACTCAGTTCCTTCCAGTGCTGTGCTGGAGCCAGCTCAAACTGCTTCATGAAGGGCGATTGTTAACATCCCTTTCCAACTCCACAGTTAGAGATGTCACGTTGGTAACTTGAAATCAACCATGTGGGAGTATTTACACCAAGGAAATAAGTAAATGGTAGAAATCAGAGCTTCTGTTTTCTTCTAGACAGCTAGTTGTTAAACATTTACCAGCAAACCACTGGTTTCATCCATTCATCCAACCATCCAACAAATATTTATTGAAATCTAATGTGTGCCAGCTGAACCTGTGATAAGGGCAAAAAAGACGAATAACCTACAGTCTGTTCCGTAAGACAGCTCACAGCTTGGTTTACTAAAATGTGTGGGCCAGTAAAAACTCTTAGCATAGATTACCTTTTCCAGCTAAGTTAGATGGTCCGTGATGGTGCCACCATCTTGAGAGATCCTAAAGAGCTATTAGACAATAAAGTAGAAACCAGGAAAATTAGTACTAGGAAAAACCTAGTAGTTTTTTTTCTGAAAAAAGTGTATTTTTAAATACACTGAACTGGAAGTCTGTGTGTGTGACTGGGGTCAAGAACATTGATGTGCAGTTGCATAGCCAGGTACTAGTTATGCTAATGTTTGTCCGAAAACATCCCAGATGACAGGTTGCTGGGGAAGGGACTTTCATTATAACAGATATCGGAAACTTGGAGCCTTTAGAGAACCTATATAATCAGAAGTAAGAGAATGAGTTACTAAACCATAAAAAGCTGAAATAGTTTAATTCAACATAAATATTTAATAAGTGCCCACCTGACTTAGGCATCATGCTAGCTGCAGGGAAAACAATGGTGAGCAAGTGTAGGGTTGGTGGTTAGAGAGGCGGATACCCTGGGAAGGAGGATGGAAAGATTGCTTCACTGCTAGCCTATGTTGCCAGGTCCGTTCCAGACTTGAGACTTGGAACTCAGGCTGTACTTTCATCTAGTTTTTTCTAGTCTCTGAAAATATTCCCCACAGAGAATGCAACATCCTTCGTGAACTGCAGAGGAATATGCTTCCCGTTTCACCACCAGAGTGAATGCCATTCAGAATCACTGTGCATGCTTTTGGATGTGAGCTATAACTTGGAAACTGTTACTGATGTGACACAGTAGTAATAGGCTTAGAGTATTTTGTTGTGCCATGTGACAAGCCAGATGAGTTATTTTGTTAAAACATTTTTAGTGGTTGTTTAATTTGGCCTCCACGAAATTTAATTTATGCTAAACCTTCAGTTGAATAATATAACTATATAGGACATTGGATAAAGCAATTTCTAATTGCGTAAATATAACTAAAGAGTCAAATAAAATGCTTTCATGCACTGCCTAAGGGATTTTTCATTTTTTTGTGGTTCTCTTAGTCAGGAATCATTAAACTCTTCAAAGCAGATGTTGGAATAGCTTGCTGAATAAATAAGGCCCTGTGGTTAAACATTGTCATGTACCTGCCTCAGAGATATTCACCACCTCTCTTCACACACTTTTGTTGTCTGTCCTATAACCAGGGGTGCCTGGAACAACCCCCTCATTCCTACTTCCTTTCCTAGCATTGGATGACTGTGCAGTGATCAGGATCTTCACTGAAAGATGCCCCTAGACTGAGGGCCAAATCCTATTTGCAGCACTGATCAGGAAATAGGAGTGAAAGGGGAGTTATTTTAAAAAACAGGGCAAAGACCAGGGAGTATAGCGATATGATTTTACAGAGATTTCTTAATCCTTCTGAGTAATCTGAAAAATAAGTTCAAGATTTCTTTGGTTACTTGATGGAAGAAAGAACTACCATATTGACTCTTCAGTGGTAGGAAAAGAAAAACAGAAGAGAAGAGAAAAGCCTGCCTTGCTTCATCTCCCTTATTTTTCAGATAAAATTTATAAAGTACTTTTAGACAATGGAAAAATGTGGAAGCTAGGAACTTACTGGGTAATGTAACCTGTGTGAACCTCCTCAGAAAGCACTTTCACCTGCTAAGGCCATGTCCTCAAATTGCTCTCCTCCTGGTTACCTCAACCATCTGAGCATTTTAATAACATGTGCCTCCCTCATTAAGGCCATTTATTTTCACTTAAAAGTACTATCAGAACCATTTGTTCAATGCCTAAATTGTATATTTGTGTATGTATTTATTAAGCCTCAAAGTTATGTTACAAAGTGTTACATACCTATGTGTGTCTCTGTAGGTATGAGGATGATAGTATCAGTGATATATGGCAAAGGTTATCGGACAGTAATCTGTTGGCACATAAAGTGAACTTTAAGTCACTTGTCACCACCATGCACTTTCTCTCCTCCTGCTGCCCTTGAAATTTGTTAGACTTCCCAGTGGAGAGACCAGAGATGAGGTATTTGCACCAGCTCTTGCCTCTCCCAGGCACTCATTGCACACACTTACCTGGGATTTCACTTCCTGGAGGCTTTGTGAATGTGAAAATGGCCCTTCCTTCTAGAGAGTTTAGAGGCCCCCAGAGTACTGTGCTGTAATTTTGAATTAAATAGTATCAGTAATATAGCATTCATGAAAATAAACTTGGCCTGTATACCCTGGGCTTAAAATAAATCAAACAGATGGGTTCATGAAGACATAGGACACTTTTGGATTTCCTTTAATTTCCCATTTAGTTATTTTTGTTTTTAATATATACTTTTTGTTTGTTTTTTACTGGTATCTCTATTCATTAAAATCAGGAAGATAAGGAATAAAGGGAAAAGATATTAACAATTAGAGAGTCTGAGAAAAGTCATTGCAT
This sequence comes from Tursiops truncatus, assembly GCF_011762595.2. Classification (NCBI taxonomy): domain Eukaryota; kingdom Metazoa; phylum Chordata; class Mammalia; order Artiodactyla; family Delphinidae; genus Tursiops; species Tursiops truncatus. The sequence goes on from NC_047047.1 coordinate 13,109,487, forward strand.
ATTTTGAAGGTTAATCTACATTTAAAAAAATTTTTTTTCTTCCCCCAATCCTAACTGTTTGAAAGCTATTTGCAAATTTGAAGTTAGAAGTTCAAGAATGTAGAATTTATTAATGGTAATTTTTTAATATGTTAGAACCTTTCGTGATTGTTAAGAAAAATGCCATAGTAGTAGTATATTGTTTTAGTCAAGCATAGTTTGATAGAAAACATGTGTTTGACTCTTGGCTCCATAATTACACTTTTAAAAAGTGAAATTTGAACTCGTTGAACCCACATGTGGTAATTTTTAGTAAGCTTTATTTGGGTTATTTAAAATTTTCTTTTCAGAGCAGAGAAATGACTCCAAGGGCCATTTTCTTCCTGTGTAAGTTAATTCTAGAGGATAAGCCACATGGAGGAGAATGTGGCTAGCGTTTTAATATGGTTTTGACTCCCCCTCTGCATAACTACCACAGAGTGTGAGAGTTTAATGTACTGTATTCAGTGTTTTAAATCTTTTCCAGTTGGACAGTTGCTCCTTTTACAAGAATTGCAGTGATAATATGATGATGTAGTAAACAAGATCTAGGAACAGAATATGTTTTTCAAAAAAAGTAAAGTTATAGATGTAAATGGTTGGTTTGACTCCATTTTAGGTGATTAAAGTATCTGTTTTTCTTTTGGGGGGAATAGGTTATAGCAAATGACAGAAGTCCTTTGGTGGGTAAAATCCACTGGGAGAAAATGGTGAAAAAGGTGTCAAGATTTGGAATACGTACAGGCACGTTTAACTGTTCCAGTGACCCCAGGTAAGTTGATTGGGCAATTCTTAGAATTTGAGTTCTGACCAGAATTTTTTTAATGTGATAAAGACAGTGGTATTAGAAGCCTGTTTAAACTGAAAGTTCGTTAGCGTGTTTAGCACGTTGTTAGCTACACAGGTATCTGATTAATAGTTTTTGATAACTGGCAGTTACTTACTTTCTCTCTGAGCTCTCTTTCTGTCTGGTTCTTCTATGTTGTTTCTAACGGGGTGACTCTTTAGAGTATGTCCTCAGTCTTTTTTGTTTCAATTTTACTTCCCAAAGAGACTTCAGTACATTGATGGCTTTAGGTGACACCTTTGTGCTGATCTAAATCTCCTTTCATAATTCGGACCTCTCGTTTGCATTTTGACACTCATTTCCATTTGCCATACGAGTACCCCAGATAGACTCTGTTCCCTAAACCTGGTATTCAAATTCATATTCATCTTTTTTTTTTAGTAAACCATGTGCCCTTTCTACCTTTTCTTTTTCTGTCCTTTACTATTTTTTTTTCCATTTTCTCAGACAAAAATCTTTGCAGGCATTTTTGTTTTTCTTTTTGTCATCATCTCCAGTATTTAGTCTGTCACATTATTTCTTGTTTCATTATTCCATTGTTTCTTCTTTGAAATGCGTTTTATTTCAATTTCTAGTTCCTCCAAGTTATGACTTGAATTCATTCGTTCATTTAATTATCCATTCAGTAAACATTTAATAAAAGATTAGTTGGACTTCCCTGGTGGCACAGTGGTTAAGAATCTGCCTGCCAGTGCAGGGGACCACAGGTTCGGGCCCTGGTCCGGGAAGATCCCACATGCCACGGAGCAACTAAGCCCGTGCGCCACAACTACTGAGCCCGCGTGCCACAACTATGGAAGCCCATGCACCTAGAGCCCGTGCTTCACAACAAGAGAAGCCACTGCAGTGAGAAGCCTGCACACCACAATGAGTAGCCCCAGCTCAATGCAACTAGAGGAAGCCTGCGTGCAAAGACCCAACACAGCCAAATATAAATAAATAAATAAATAAATTTAAAAGAAAAAGATTAGCATGTACAGCATGTTCTGTTCAGTGCTGAGGACGGGGCATATGATATGTATGGAGAAGCCCCCACGTTAGGTAGTTTCTGATGTAGGTAGATACACCTGGCTTACCTACGTCCGTTATATGTGGTCACAATGGGAGACCCATTCGCTGTAGAAAACCCTCCTCCACCACTGCTTCACCTCAGATTCTCCTGCCCTTCTCCTTCAGGCTTACGTTTGCTTCGATTTTCCTCACTGTTCTTGTTTTGCTCACTTGTAGTGTAGGCTGAGATGTGTGGTAGGAGGACTTCTTAAACGTTGGGGATAAGAAGGGAACTTGTGTCTCCTGACTCACGTTTAGTCTCCTCATTCACCCACAAAGCTCCCATTTTCATCTTCAGCACAGAACCTTGATCATATTCTAATGCCTTTGGTTGAAATGTCCAAGATAGCGTAAGTGTTCATGTTCTTATGAAAAGGAAATCATTCTTATTTCTGTCTTGTGTTTACCAAAGACAGTGGCATTTGGTCCTATTCCATCATTCCCAGATGGTCTAAGTGAAAGATCTTTTTCTCTCCCACTGGTGATTGCAATACCAGAATAAATGATAGTTCTGATGTTTTGATTTTTTTTTTCAGATAATGCCAAAAGTCAGTATTAACATCACCAATTTATTGAAAAATATTCAGAACTTATTTTTTTAATGAATAAACTAAATAATACATTTTAAACACTAACTTATAAATATATTAGAAAATATCAAGTAAGTACAAAAATATAAAGGTCAAACACATTTCAGTCTAACGTAAGTTCTTAAATAACAATAGAGAATTCAAAACGAAACTAAGCATGACATAAAGTGAAGATGATCTATTCAGCATGAAAAACTGAAGGAAATAGTAGAATTGATTTTTAATGTGATTTTATAAAGCAAAATGCATCAGAAGTGTCATAATTGAGTCCAGTGGACTTTAGCGCAAATTTTTCTAGCTTTTCTTTTGAAAAGCCCTTTTTGATTCTATACCAGCTGAGGAACGGTGAAGAGATACATATAATCTACCTCCAAGTTTTCTCTAAATCCTTCATCTTCGTCTTCAGATAATCCCACCTCTTATTTATGACGGAAGAGACCTTTTTTGAGCAACTTTTTGCTTTTTTGTTGACTGCAGCTATAATTTTTTGTTATTAAACAAGCACTTTTACGTCATCTTCCTTAGTTTCATCACAGAGATGAAGATCTTGATGCAGAGTTACTTATATCAGTTTCAGTACTGTCATGTTGGTTTCCTTTGATTTGGAAAGTCTTCCAACTAGAGTAAGAACTATTCTTGTCATAGATGCTGTGCTTAGTCAGGGTCATTTTTTTTCTTTTAATGAGGATTACGGAGATGCAGAAGAACAAAATAGGGAGATAATAGAAAAGCGTGTTTAGAATGTCAATGCAGGGTGTAACTGGGCAGAGAATAGTGTTATTCAGCAAGCAAGCATTTTAATATGTTGAATAATTCAGTCATCAACTTGATCTCAGATTTTTAAAAACAGCAAAACTCTCTACTCTGCTGCCTATGTTGCTTTCTTTGACTGTAGTTCCTTCTCTTGGGTGGCCTCCAGGACAGCCTCCTCTGATGTGCTGGCCCCATTGTATCGTAGTATTTTCCTGACCTGTTTTGCTCCCCTTAAGAACATTCAGGACCTCCACTCTGTACAGTATCTGACTCTGTCCATGGCAGCAGTTTTCATTTCTTTCCCACACAGCCATCTTGCCTGGCCCCAGTTCCTCTAATTCCCCAACCCAGTGATCTATCTCAGGGGCCTTTACCCTGTCAGGTCTATTCTCTACTCTTTTTCTCCCCCCACCTTTGGAGAAAGAAGGAAGTGACGTGGGATATGTATCGGGAGGTTGGAGAGGCGGGGCAGAGATAGTAAAGAGTGGGATGGCACTGGAATTACAGGAGCTGAGTGGTAAATGGGCCAGGAGGGCTTATGGTGAAAGAATCAGGGATGCGTGCCCATGGGCTAAGCAGGGAAAAGAAAGTAAAGGGAAGATTGGTGAGCAGGACAGGAAGGCCAAGGAGACCAATGACCTTGTCTGAAGAAACAGCATTTTATGAACAGAATACCAAGGTTTCTTTTTTAATATAGTATGTTATCAGAAGCTGGAGTGCCAAAACTCACTAGCTATGTTTTTTTTTTTTTTAATCATTTTTAGTCTTCAAATTCTCTAAGAGATCTCAAAAGGTTTACTTTAAGAACTAGAGGATATTTTCGTGGTGTCATCATTGAACTTATTCAGACCTTTCAAAAGGTTTTTTAAATTGGCAGTAAAAAGTTTTTATATTGATATGAGCATTAGTCTTTTCTGTCTAACAGTGGGGTTTTAAAATTAATATGGTGTACTTTATTTGTGTGTTGGATTTCAAGTCTGGAAAACATGATTTAATTTGAAAGATATATGATGACATACAAAATTTTATTGTCCTGGGTACTCTTATCTTGTGAAATGATAAACCTTAAAACTGTCCCTTAGTTCTGAACTGAAAAGAAAGTACATAGTACATTTGTTTTCTTCCATGAAGAAATGTATGCACTAAGATAAGACTTGGCTTGTTTTACACAGTAAAATTTTCTGTTTGAAAGACTGTCATTTAATTTATGACACAAATCAGAAGCCAAATATTCTCTGAGGTGGTTATACAAAGATGAACAGAATGACCGAGAGTAGAAATGTGTCATCCCAAGTATCCTATGCAATTAAAAAAGTAAAGCTCGTTAGATATTTAAGATGTGAATAAGGCAACTATCTATATGTAGTTGACTTGTTGTTTTGGGGGGAGGGTGGTGGAACTGGCATTCATGTCAGTGAACTATTATTTTGCATTGGACAGATACACTGTTACAGAATAGAAGATATTTTATTTTGTTGGAGTATCTAATTCTTAACCCGTTTCAATTAAAGCAATATTGACATTAATGGTATCTATCTTGTTAAGGAAGTAAATCAACTCAACAAGAAGCTGAGTCGTAGTCTTTGATCCTGAGTCACCCAGATAGTTTCCCAGAGTCGTTACTAACCTTGTCTTTGTGACGTAGCATGTTGTCTTCACTTATCTTAAATTATATCATGAAATTCCTGAGGTAAAATTAATTGTACTATCATCATAAAACCATATGCCACATACGTCAAGACTTCTATCTTAATCTGATCATATGTATAATATAATATATAATATGTATAATATCATAAGTATAATATGTATAATATATAATATGTATAATATCATAAGTATATCATAAGTAATATCATAAGTATATATCATAAGTATAATATGCTTATTTAATTTAATAAAATATAATCCATACTTTAAAGTAAAGCATAACATTTATGATTTTTTTCCCCTTTTGCGGTATGCGGGCCTCCCCCCCCCCCGGCTGCAGATAACATTTGTGATTTTTACATCAGTATTCTGAATAGCAAAATTAAAAATTAAACATTTATTACCATCCACTTATAAATCTGTAGTGAACAAAATGTATCCACATGGTAGATTTTCTTTTTTCCAACTTTACTGAGGTAAATTTATATATTGTAAAACTCCACATGGTAGGTTTTTAGAAAAAAACTTTTTTGTTTTTAAAGGAAATTGTTTCTCTGATTATCTCTCCAAATACCCCTCTTCATGGTCCTCATTAAAGAGATGAGAGAGTACAGAAAAATATAGGACTTGCTCTTTTCTAGGTGAGCCTTCGTGCAGATTACTTTATGACAGTGCTTGTGTGTGTCAGGCATTGTGGTGGGTGCTTGGGTTAATAAGTGGGTACAGCATGGCTCCTACCCTCAGGAGCTTGGCATTCAAGTCAGGGACTCAGCATGTAAGATAATCTGTTTCCTTCTCTCCTTTGCCTACCTGAATCTAACCATCCTTCGAGAGCTAGTTCAATTCCCAAACTTTTCATGAAATCTGCACCAGCCCAAACTCCCAGTGATACTCCCTTTTTTTGAACTTCCTTTACATTATTTAGTAATAGAATATATACAGTTTTATACTTTTGTCTCCTTAATAGGATTTTAAATTCTTTGTGAACAGGAATTATTTTCCTATTATCTTTAGGATCTTATTAGCACATAATGCATTAGTAGTTTCATAGTAGATGCTGGAAGTACTTGCCGATTCTCTTGACTCTAAGGCTTTTCAAGCTACACTTTTCTTTAAAAAAAAAAAAGAAAGAAAAGAAAGAAAAGAAACATAGAGATACAAACGAAAAATATGATAAAAAGAGAGCTTGCTTTTCCTCTTATACAACTGCCAGGTATTGGTACTACTTTTGACTGTTTACAGGTAATTTGTTTTTGGGGAGAGGGTATCTTTCAAGTGCTAAGGAAATGTGTCAGGGAAAAGACAAACTGTTTGCACAACAGTGAAGATAAGCAAGCTGGCTCATTTAGCGGCCTAGCTATTTACTTACAGTCTCCTCTCTTATAGATACTGCAGGAGAAGAGGCTGGGTACGATCCACACTCATTATGTCTGTTCCACAAACAAGTACTTCTAAAGGGAAAGTCATGCTTAAAGAATACAGTGGGCGCAAGATTGAAGTAGAGCACATTTTTAAGTGGATAACTGCTCATGCAGCTTCACGGATCAAAACCATTTATAATGCTGAACGTTTGAAAGAAGAATGGAATAAAAGTGATCAATACTGGGTAAAAATATACCTATTTGCAAACCTTGACCAACCCCCAGCTTTCTTCTCTGCACTAAGCATAAAGTTTACTGGAAGAGTTGAGTTTATTTTTGTAAATGTGGAAAATTGGGACAACAAGAGTTATATGACAGATATTGGTGTATATAACATGCCATCATACATACTTAGAACTCCTGAAGGAATTTACAGGTATGGAAACCACACGGGCGAATTTATATCCCTTCAGGCCATGGATTCATTTTTGCGCTCAGTACAACCTGAAGTAAATGATTTGTTTGTTTTGAGCTTGGTTCTAGTTAATCTTATGGCTTGGATGGACTTATTTATCACACAAGGAGCTACCATAAAACGATTTGTGGTTCTCATAAGCACTTTAGGGACATATAATTCTCTATTAATTATTTCCTGGCTACCTGTGTTGGGCTTTTTACAGCTCCCTTACTTAGATAGCTTTTATGAGTATAGCTTAAAATTGTTGAGATATTCCAATACAACCACGCTGGCCTCATGGGTCAGGGCAGACTGGATGTTTTATTCTTCACACCCAGCCTTGTTTCTTAGTACATACCTTGGACATGGTTTACTAGTCGATTACTTTGAAAAGAAGAGACGGCGCAACAACAACAATGATGAAGTCAATGCCAATAACTTAGAGTGGTTATCAAGTCTGTGGGACTGGTACACCAGCTACCTCTTCCACCCGATTGCTTCTTTTCAGAACTTCCCTGTAGAATCTGATTGGGACGAAGACCCCGACTTGTTCTTGGAGCGATTAGCTTTCCCTGACCTTTGGCTTCACCCTCTGATACCAACTGATTATATAAAAAACTTGCCAGTGTGGCGATTTAAATGCCTTGGAGTCCAGTCTGAAGAGGAAATGTTGGAAGGTCCTCAAGATATTGAAAATGACTCAGACAGTGAGAGCACAGACACTTTTAGCAGCGAGAAGGAAGTATTTGAAGATAAACGAAACGTAGTTCACAATTCTCCAGGAAGAGCAAGTCACTGTGATCCTGAGGCTTGTTCATGTGCCAATAAATATTGTCAGACCAGCCCTTATGCAAGGAGGGGGCGGTCATATGGATCATATAGCACTAACGAAGACATGGAACCTGATTGGTCAACTTGGCCTGCTGATATGCTGCACTGTACTGAATGTGTTGTTTGCCTAGAGAATTTTGAAAATGGATGTTTGCTAATGGGGTTGCCCTGTGGTCATGTGTTCCATCAGAATTGCATTGTGATGTGGTTGGCTGGGGGCCGACACTGTTGCCCTGTTTGCCGGTGGCCTTCTTACAAAAAAAAGCAGCCATATGCACACCACCAGCCCTTGTCAAATGATGTCCCATCTTAACCACGTGCAATTTGTCCTTTATAAGCTTTGCGTATCCTACAGCTTGCCTTTTTAATGTTAGTCACCAAGTTTTTGTGGTTTGACGTTTAATTTAATGTTAGTGCAGTGACAGGAAACATACATTTTGCTAACGTTGATGACAATTATTTGGTTGCCTTGTGTGTCAATATGAATGCATACTTAGTTGTAAAAATTTTTATTTACAACATTGGAAATTCAGAAGTTAATGTCTTTTTGTAAGCACAAAAGAAGTATGATAGAAATTTATCCTAGCAAGACTTTACAAGGTAGGATCAAATTCTAATGGAATTGAGGGAGTTTCTAAATGTTTCCTCCCTTTTTACAATCTGTGTCCAGCCCCTCTTGGTTAAATAATGTATGCTCTGAGACATGAAATTAAAACAGACCTATGAAATAAATTATTTTAAAACCAGAAGATTACAGCTTTTTTAAAATTGTTTTTGATAAGGTGGCTGAGTGCTATAAGTGTTTTGCTGGTTTGTTAATTTCACAGGTAAGTCAAATATGATTCTTGACTCGTGGGGGTAAAAACAAGACAAATTACGTTGCTGACACTAGCCAGAGGTGATGTTAGTCCCCCTTGGTTAGCTTTGATGGGAAGGAATTTCATGATGGGCTTTTTTTAAAGTATTAAATCACTTATGAGTATATTCATGTAAATAAAATCAGCTATAGCGTATTGGGCACACATAGATTACTTTATATATTTTTCCTGACTTTTTATTTTGAAAAAATTTTTAACTATAGAAAGGTGGAAACATAGTACAATGAACATTCATTTCTCTAATTCACCAGGTGTTTACATTCTGTTATATTTGCTTTATCTCTTCTATGTCTATAATTTTTTTTCCTTTCTCTCTTTTTTTTTCTTTTTTGCTGATCCCTTTGAAAGTAAATTTCAGTCATCATGATGCTTCTTTGCCACTAAAATGTACCATGTAACTCCTAAGAACAAGAACATTTTTTATATAACCACCACACCATTATCACACCCAGGAAATTTAACATTGATTTAATAATATCTAGTATACAATTTGTACTCCCCAGTTGCTCCCAAAATATTCTATATCTTTATATGTTTCTGTTTTGTTTTTATTGGGAACTCAGGCAAACTTTATGATTGGGTTTAGTCTCCTTTGTTTCATTCTTTTCTCTAGAGCAGTTCCCCTGCCCCCCCCCCCCCTTTTTTTTAAAGTCTTTTCTGACATTTTTGAAGAGTACAGGCTAGTTGGCTTATGGAATGTTCCACATTTCTGGATTTGTCTGAGTGTTTCTTCATGATTAGATTTAAAGTAAACAATATTGCCTAGATGATCTGTATTTCCCTTTTGTATGACATCTGAAGGCACGATGATGTCAGTTCATCCCATTGTTGGTGATGCTAAATTTGGCTAAGATAGTATCTGTCTTATCTTTGCAATGTAAGGTACTTTGCAATGTAAGGTACTTGATAATTAAGAAGGAACCTGTGAGGCCACATGAGTATCCTGTTCTTCAATAAACTTTAACCCAATGGTTTTAACATCTGTTGATGATTATTAGCCTGAATCAGTTATTAAATAGGAGTCGTGACTTGGAGATTTTTAAATTCTATCCTTCATTCTACATTTATTAAGTGGCATTTTTTGTGTGTGAAAGAAGAGCTTTCCATTTTTTCATCTTGTGCTTTGAAATATCACTATAGACACATATTCTTTTTATATTCAGTGTGTTAAAATTCATTATTCTTTGTGATGCTCAAATCATCCCAAATTTGGTAAGTGGGAGCCCCTGTAAGCCAGCTCTTACGTCCTATTTACATCCCTTTGTGATCTTGAAACACTTCTTTGCCTTTTGACACAAGGTATTCCAGGCTCACTTTGTATTTTTCCTGGCCCAACCCTGTAATCAGTCATTTCTTCAAAGGGTCCAGGTTTCATGGGGGACTTTAAAACCCTTTATTGACTGCCCCTCAAAATGGTAAGAAAATTAAATTTTCTCATTCTGAATTGCTGCTCGATTACTAGCAGAAACATTTTTTTCCCTTCACGATACACTGAGCCTCATTTTCACAGTAATGGGAATAGTAAGGACTAGCAGTTACTTACTTTGTATTAATATCTGAGAGCTTTTAAAAATTTTAAATGAGTACGAACACTACTCCTTGTGCTCTACTTTTCCTTTCAAAAAAAAAAGTAATCATGTTATCGTAAATGTTTGTGTTTCTCAGAGTTCTGCCACCGTTCCACAGCTCTTTTCTCTCGTATTTTCGGCAGATGTCCCAAATCGACATGTCCAGGCAAAGGCCCCTCCCCAGATCTTCAGTTTCATGTACAGCTGTCTGTTGAACAGCTCCTCCGAGATGCTCTTAAGTAACTAGTAAGTCTCAAAACAGCTTTTCCTTCTCTCTTCCTAACCCCCAGTCCTCCTCTTAGGGTCCTGATTTCAATTCATACATATAATATTGTCCATTCTGAAATGTATGGCAAGTATAGATATTTTAAAAGGTAATTAGGGGGCTTCCCTGGTGGCGCAGTGGTTGAGAGTCCGCCTGCCGATGCAGGGGACGCAGTTTCGTGCTCCGGTCCGGGAAGATCCCACATGCCGCGGAGCGGCTGGGCCCGTGAGCCATGGCCGCTGAGCCTGCGCGTCCGGAGCCTGTGCTCTGCAACGGGAGAGGCCACAACAGTGAGAGGCCCGCGTACAGCAAAAAATAAGTAAATAAATAAATAAATAGTAATTAAAATTTCTCCTCCAGTGTCCCGGGGCACAGCGCACTTTGGAGACTACAGGCATACCTTGGAAATATTGCAGGTTTGGTACCAGTCCACCGCAATAAAGCAAATATCGCAATGAAGCCAGTCACAGGAATAATTTGTTTTCCCAGTACACATAAAAGTTATGTTTACACTGTACTGTAGTCTATTCAGTGTGCAATAGCATGTCTAAGAAAACAATGTACATACCTTAATTTAAATAATACTTTCTTGCTAAAAAATATGTTATCATCAGAACCTTCAGCAAGTTGTAATCTTTTTGCACTATAGTACTAGCCCCGAAGATAAACCAGTCTCCTTAACGCTGGATTACAAGGCCCCTCTTAATCTGTTCCTGGCCCACCTCTTGGACCCATCGTGACACTCTGTACTGCCTGTCTCTTCAGGCCTGTGCTCTAGTTTTTCTCAGCTTGGTGCTTTGCTGTCCCATCTGCCTAGTGTTTTCACCCCTCTTCTCCGCTTTGTCTGGCTAGATCCCACTTTCTCCAGAAATTCTACACCTCCTACCCATCTTTTCTTTCTCCACCAAGCTTATAAAGAGACGCAGATATCTTTACAGTGAAAGCTTAGGTGGTAGTCACCCTACTCAAGTGATCAAACTTAGCATCACCAGTAATGGAGCAACCCCATCGCTCCTTGACCTTTCTTGATATGTGTCCTTATAACCCAGTGATACCTTGTACATGCCTGTCCTATATAACTGCATTGTATTAAAACTATGCATGTGTCTTTTTCAGGTGAATTCCTTTAAGGTAGGAACTGTGCTTTATTCATTAAATATATCAACATGCATGGCATAAAACAGAGATTATACCTTTTGAATGTTAGACATGCAATAAAAATATTACAGTGAGGTCAGGGAGGAAATAATTGCTAGAGGTTCAGGTCTCCAGGGAAGCTTGACTCATCCCTTAATTGTTAAGCATAGCAAACAATGCTTTTGTCGGATTTTCCTGGAGGCAGAGAATTGAAGGAAGTATTCAAGGTTGACAGACTCTAAACTTTAACTGTGTTTAAAAAGAACCTTTGAATTCTTAGAGCCACCTAGTGAATTTAATTAACTAAAGATTCCAGGGCTTCCCTGGTGGCGCGGTGGTTGAGAATCTGCCTGCCAAGGCACGGGACACGGGTTCGAGCCCTGGTGTGGGAGGATCCCACATGCTGCGGAGCAACTAGGCCCGTGAGCCACAACTACTGAGCCTGCGTGTCTGGAGCCGGTGCTCCGCAACAAGAGAGGCCGCGATAGTGAGAGGCCCGTGCACTGCGATGAAGAGTGGCCCCCGATTGCCACAACTAGAGAAAGCCGTTGCACAGAAACGAAGACCCAACACAGCCATAAATAAATTAATTAATTAAATTTTAAAATAAAAGATTCCAAGTATGTGGGCTTTCTAGTTAACTGAACTCTGGTTAACTGTAATAGTGGGACACGTAATTGTGTTCTGCTCAACAATTTTTTCTTCTGTCTTCTCTAATTATTTCTTATGTATGTCTTTTCTTTCTTTAAGGATGATAAGCTCCCTGAGGGCAGGAGTAATTGTAAGGTCGGATCTTAACGAACGGCACCACGAAACAGAGGAAAGCTTCGAGTGAGCTTTATTAGGGAGCGCTCCCGGGCGAGGTTCACTGGTCCGAGAGAAAGGGGGCCAGAGAAGTCGCGCCCGGGTGAGGGTTGGGCAAGATTTTATACGGGAAGAAGGGAAAGGGGTGTGGTGAATCTAGGAGGGCGCAGGGTATTCCTTATTTGGTGGTCTTTTCGGGTATCCTGGGGGACCGTTAGTCCCGCCCCTCGAAAGGCGGGAAGGCTGGGCTGGTTTCAAAGTCCCCAGGTCAGTTCCTGGAACTGGGTGATCCGGAATGTCTCCAGGGCAGTTTCTGGAACTGGGTGGTCCGGAATGTCTCCAGGGCAGTTTCTGGAACTGGGTGATCCGGAATGTCGCTAGGGCAGTTTCTGGAACTGGGTGGTCCGGAGAATTTCGTTCTGATGCAACCTGTGAATCTGATTGTGTTTCCCTGCCTCGGGCCAGTTGGCCTTACAGTAATGTTATAATCTACTGTTATGTCTTTAACACATTAGACCCAGAGTAGATAATCAATAATTGTTTGCTTGAATTTAAAAAATATTTTCTAATTTTACCCTTTACCAAACATTTTACTCCCCTTCTAGTATAGGTGGAAAAGATAAAACAGAAGAGATTATATTTTTAGTACCCATTAATAGTGATGAAGATATCAATATTTATGGCCTACTCCAAGAAAAAAAATCTTAACTTTTTTCCTGCAGTAACATACTTTTTAAAATTATCTCTTCTTTAGATTATGTGGGAGCCTGGAAGATTATTCATGTAATCTTTCTCCTTGCTCCCTCATTTTCCCCCTTGGTCATTTTATTATTCCTTAAAACTCTACCAAAGGGTCAAAAGGTACAGAGAGAAGTGTTGAGTCCTTTTTGCTATTGGATCTGATTAAAAATTTAGAGAAGAAAAAATGGATTTAATTGTTTAAATGTTACTTTTGAATCATCTGTGTTTTGATCATTCTGTTCTTGCTCTTTGTTGTCAGTAATATGAGTACATTGATCAATTTAGGCAATCTCTTTGTTTAATTTTTTGTACCATCTTCTCACCAAAGGTTTTCATTGTTTTGTATACAGTAGATCACTTTACTTTCTAATACTCTCTAATATCCCTATGCAACAGGTAGAACAGAAGGAATTCCCACTTAATAAATGATCAGAACTCAGGACAACCACCATAGTTAAAGATATGACTATGTCAGGGCCCATGGAAACAGACTCTGAGTAGGGAGCGGTGGGGCAGCAGTGTATATACTCCACCTAAGGGTTGGGATTTCTTTTTAAAACAATGTGTCAAGCAGTCAAAGCCGGTGGTGGTGGCCTCTTTGTAACCTGTGGATAAGAGTCTATCTACCTACCTTGTTCAGGATTCTTTCTACCATATTTTCATTTAAAAATAAGTGCATTTGTAGAAAGTATAACTATAGGAAACTGACTTTTGTCAAAATTATATTCGCCTTTACTCTGGTGCTAAATTGCTTACTTGTTTTTCACATTCTCTTGGTGGTTTATGTTCATGATGGGATAATAGGCTCTTCACATTGTATGTTAAACAAATGGTGCTTGAGTATTTATTCACAGTCTGTTTTAAAACTCATTCTTAGTATTGACACAGAGGATATCTAACTGTATTTGTAGCATATTTATCTAATAAGAAAAGAGCTTAAGAATACAGAGGCACCCAAAAAGATGGGTGCACTATGTGTTTCCTTTTTGTTTTGTTTATTTTCAACTTTATTGAGAGATAATTGACGTATAACATTATGTAAGTTTAAGGTGTAGGATGTGTTGACTCGATACATTTATATATCGCCAATTACCACAGTAGCATTAGCGAACACCATCATGTCATACAATTACATGATTCTTTTTCTTGTGGTAAGAACATTTGAGATCTACTCTCTTAGCAACTTTCAAATATGTAATACAATATTGTTAACTATATTCACAATGCTGTGCATAAGATCCCCCAAACTTATTCATTTTCTAACTGGAAGTTTGTACTCTGACTAACGTCTCCCCATTTCTCCCACCCCCAGCCCTTGGTAACCACCATTCTATTCTCTGTTTCTGTGAGTTTGGCTTTTTTGGATTCAACATGTAAGTGATATACGTATTTCTCTCTCTGACTTATTTTACTTAGCATAGTGCCCTCAAGATCCATGTTTTCACAATTGGCAGGATTTCATTTTTTCTCATGGCTAAATAATGTTCCGTTGTGTGTGTGTGTGTTGTGTGTGTGTGTATGTAGGTGTGTGTATACGTGTGTGTGTACGTATATTCAATATACACCGCATCTTAATCCATTCAACCACTGATGAATACTTAGTGTTTTCTTATAAGCATCTACTAAGTGAATGAAGAGCCATGCAGATGCTTACTCAGAGAGAATTTATTCTTTACATAGAATTTGAATGAGCTTGGTGATCTAGCTTCCCAGTCAATAGAATAGAGGCTACATGTAGAGAGACTATGGAGTAGGGGTAGGGGTGGAGCCTGCTAGAGGCAGGCCTGGCACGTCATAGTCACAGTAGTATTATAGTAAGGGGTAGAATATTTGAGAAAAAAAGAAATAAAACAACAAAACAAAAAACAGTCACTTGTGGTACAGTGGCAGATAATTTCCTGAGAGGATATCACTATCTGGCCGACAATGACTATGTCATCAAGAAAAACATTTACCAGTACTATTTGCACAAGAAGCCAGGAAAATTCATTTTATGATATTCAAAATAGTAAACTTTAAAATGTTTCAACAAAGGGAAAAGTTTCCATTTCCTGGAAAACATTTAGGGGGATGGGGTAGGAAAGACAGAAATCTCATTCCTTGGCTCCCTTATAAAAGGTTAATGACTAACAGTCTTAACCAGTTTTTCCATAAACCATGCAATCAGTTGTATAATAGAAAAATGACTTTCATATACAGTGTATATATATTTAGTCAGTGTTGCTACTGTTAGTAAAATTCTACAAGCTTTTTTCATTTGGGAATGTACTTTGAGAACATCATCTATTTGTTGATAAAGCATCTGGTGACGTGTTTCCATAAGGGTAACTAATTTGGAGTTTTAGGAGGTCCTTTCACAAAGACAAAGTAGTAGGGTTTCAGACACGGCAAAAGGGAAGTTAGAACTCTGATATTTTCAGGGCCCCTTTTGTTTTATTGTTTAAATGTTCTCCATTTAGTTTTACTAATTTCCTGAGCCATGTGGCTAAAACAATAGGTTTCTGGAACAAAATACCTCAAGCTGACTCCCAGCTTTGTTGCCAGAGGCTTGGATAGGAGACATCACTTAAAATGCCAAACACAGCAATATCTTGGACTTTTAAGACAGTATTATTCAAGTTATTTGTTAGTATTGAACATGGTTGGACTGTGGCCAATCTTAATGTGTAATGCTTTGCTTTAATAGCACTTAGTGGGTTTTTTTTTTTTTATGAGAGAGGGTTCTTATAGTTTTATTGTTTCAAATAATAGAATCTGAGTGTCAGAAGCAAATGTGAAGGCCCTTTTGTCCAATCTTCTGCCTTAATTTAGATTGTTGATGTCCCTGTTGTGAATGAATTGGCACACTCATCATTTAACAAAAGACACGCTACATTTGCAAGAATCTGTAAACAGTTCACCTGTCAGGATCCACAGAAGAACATGCAGTTAACTGGCAATAGCGTGACAGCAGGTGCTGAAAGCCCAGATTTGGACAGGTGGTTGGACACTTCCCATGTCACCATCTTTGGGAAGGAAAATGAATCAGGAGTTCATCTGTTGAAAAAACTAGTCCTGATATAACCTACTTGCTCTGAAATATGTCATGCTATTTACATTTATTCATCAAAATGGCATATATTTAACCAGCGTTTTTATTCGGAGAGAAACCTGTGTAAGGTATTAAAGACCATCCTCAAGAGTTTAGCACCAAACTCGTTCCCTTCCCCCAAATATCTCCAAAACAGGGATCAGGAGACATGAGAGCAGCTTTCAGCCAAGCATACTCTCTGCTGTTACTGACTGAGGGCAGACTTACAGACTCGGCTATATTTTCATGGCCATGGAGAGGATGAGAGGTAACATAACCAAAGCAAAAGACAGTTTATGGTATAGTATGCACCAGACTGGGTTATACAGAGATTGGAGAAAGACTCCTTTACAATTTCAAAAGTTTTCTAAGGGCTAACAAAAAGACTACAATAATTCATTCAGTTACATTCCTTTAACTCTAAGGAGGAATGTATCTAATTAACCCATTCTGGGACAATATATGTGTTTTATTTAGAATCTGGTAATCAGAGACCTCGAGTTTCTTCAAGCAGCTTAGAGTTTTTAGTCTAGGAGTATGTGGTGTTAACTATAAGTTGCTTATTTATCTGAGAATTATTCCATAGCCTGAGTGCAGTACTAGTGTTTTCTGAAATAATATTCCTATAGGGTGAACCATAGGTGGGAATTGGGAAAGGCTTTTGATGCCTCGTGACATGTATTAATCAGCTAAAAAGGAGAGGAGTAGGACAAGAAAAGGATGGAACAAATGGACAGTACCTTCCCCATCTGTTCCTTCTTTAACCATTTTCAGCCATCTAGGGAAAATACATTCTTTTTCCCCTTTAATTAAAGTTTTTACTGAAGGGCAATATATCTCCATAAAAGTATATAAATATTAAATGTGAAGATTATTAATTTATCACAAACTCAACACACGCTTGTAACCCGTCACCCAGATCAAGAAACAGAGCAATTGCCACATCCCAGAAACCTCCCCTGGTTCCTTCTTAGTCACTACTTCCACCATCCTCCCCAAATGTAATCTCTATGATAACTTCTAAAATCATAGATTAGTTTTGCTGCTTTTTGAATGTTATATAAGTGGAACCATATAGTATGTAGTATTTTGTGTATAGTTTCTCTCATTTAAAATTATGTTCATGAGGTTCATCTCTCTTGTATGGAGCAGTCATCCGTTCATATTCATTACTGCATAGTATTTTATGAACATACCACAATTTATCCATTCTATTATGGTGGACATGTAGCTTATTTCCAGTCTTTGGCAATTACAAATAGTGCTGCTATGAACATTCTTGTATATGACTTTGGGTCACATTTCTGTTGAGGGTGAAATATCTGGGTTATTGAGTATGCCTATGTTCGGTTTTGGTAAACACTAACCATTTTCTAAAGTGGTTATACCAATTTACACCCTGCTCAGCACTATATGAGACTCACAGCTGTTCCACATTCTTGCTAAAATTCGATGGTATAATTTTTTTTTTCATTCTTGTAATTCTGCTGGGCATATAGAGATATCTCTGTGGTTTTAGTTTGCATTTCTCCAATGACAAATGAGACTGAGACCCTTGACATATGTTTATTGGCCATTTGTATTACCTCTTTTGTGAAGTCCTTTTTCAAACCTTTTGCCTATTTTTCTATTGGGTTGCTGTCTTTTCTTGTTGAATTATAGGAATTCTTTACATATTCTGTCTTTTCTTGTTGAATTATAGGAGTTCTTTACATATTCTTTACATAGTATATAAGTCCTTTGTCAAATATGTATATATTGCAGATATTTTCTCCCTGTCTGTAGCTTTCCCTTTAGGGGAAAGGAGGGATTTTTTAAAACCATTTTTTTTCCCTTGGAAAATTTTAACCATACACAAAAGTAAAGAGGTTAATATAATAAATTCCCATATACCCAACTTCAACAATTGTCACCTCACAACCAATCATGTTTCAACTATATCCCTACTGAAAATCACCATTTTCTACTGCCCTAATCTGTCCTTTTGTTTCCATTATTAATCCTCTGGGGCTTTATTACCTCATTCACCATTCATTTGTTTATTCTTCATATATTGATTAGATTAATTCCAGTTGAATTGACAATAAAATCCGATGAATGTATTTTTGTACTTATATTATCTGTGTTCTCTGCATATGGTGACTCTATTGACCACTTCCTTCTTGAAATTCCTTTCCCTTAGGCTTCTCTGAAACTACATAGTTTTCCTCCTACTTCTCCGATCCTTCCTTCGTAATTTCCTTCCTGGGATCTCCTTCCTCCCTTCCTCCTTCAGAGTTATTGTTCTCCCAGAGTTCTGTTCTAGTTCTCAAGTCATTTGGGTGATTTCATCAATATTCATGTCCTTGACTCCCACTTATATGCTGATGGCTTCTGAGTCCATTTCCAGTTGAGAAAGAACTCTGTCCAATACCAGACCTCTATATAGAGCTATCTTCTGAGCATTTCACTTGGAGGGTCCACGACATCCATGGCACACTTGCTGATTGTTGGCCGCCTCACACCCTGTCACTAACCTAGTCTCCCATTCTTCCATTATACTAGAATTTTAGCTGAACAGATATCCAGCTATCAACTATATTTCTCAGCTCACATTGTGGTTAGGTGTGACCAGTGTGACTAATTCTTGTCAATACAACGTAAACAAAGGGATGCATGCCACTTCTGGATCTTGACTTAAAACACTGGGTATGTGTATTATCACTTTCTCTTTTGCATGCAGCTTGCCAGGTATGGTGATGACTAATGCAACCTTGAAAGTTAGGTGTGACCAGTGCACAGAGCTGCCTCACCAGCCTGGGTCCCTGTATGACCTCACAGAGCAGAGCTACCTGACTGGAGAGTACTAGACCATTCCACAAACAAACACACTTAATATTTAAATCATTGCATTTTGGGGTCTCTCTGTTATAGCAGATTAGCCTTTAACTATTACAGCATCTCAGTCATACCATATCAAAAATTTACTAATCATCCTTTCACCTAAATATCCTGTGTCTGTGGTTCCAGTATGAGTAAAGGCTCCTACGGTTACCTAGTCATTTTTCCTCCATCCCTACATTCAATTTTCCTGAGTGCAGTTCATACTATTTCTTTTTTTTTAAATAGTCTAATTTTTATTTATTTATTTAGGCTGTGCTGGGTCTTAGTTGTGGCATGCTGGATCTTTGTTGTGGCATGTGGGATCTTTAGTTGCAGCATACGGGACTCTTAGTTGTGGCGTGTGGACTCTTAGTTGTGGCATGCATGTGGGATCTAGTTCCCTGACCACGGATTGAACCCGGGCCCCCTGCATTGGGAGTACAGAGTTTTATCTACTGGACCACCAGGGAAGTCCTGATACTATTGCTTAATAATGACTCAGGACTTCTACTTCTGGCCATGTTGGAGTAACTGGTACTAGACTGGTCTTCTTGCCTTAACTGTAAAACCAGACAAAAATATATGAGCAGTTGCTTTCAGGCAGTGGACAGTAGGCAGCACAAGACCGAGATCCCTGAGAGAAGGACAAGTAACAGGGTAAGCCCCACAATTACCCAGCTCACTGCATAGAGCAATTTCCTGACTGCAATGCAGAGAGCTTGATCCCAGCAAGGCACAGTGAGATTTAACCATGATGTTGCATGTATATATAGTTCATTTTTTGTATTGCTAATTAGTATGCTATTGTATAAACATACCATAATTTATGTATTCATTTGCTGATGGACATTTGTTTCCAGTTTTTGCTGTTATGAATAAATCTGCTTTGAATATTATTATACATGTCTTTTGATGGACATGAACACTTACGTTGAGTATGTAACAAGGGAAGGAATTGCTATAACGTAAGGTTTATATACGTTTAGCTTTAGTAGATCCTGGTAAAGAATTTTCCAAACTAGTTGTACACTCTAATCAGCAGTGTATAAGAATTCTCATTGCTCCATATTATTTTCCAACACTTGATATTGTCAGTGTTTTTAATATTAACCATTCTTTTTCCTTCCACTTCAATTGAGATATAATTGACATACAGCGCTATAGAAGTCTAAGGTGTACAGCATAATGATTTGACATTTATACGTCATGGAATGATTACCACAATCAATTTAGTGAACATCCATCATCACATAGAGACACAAAATTAAAGAAATAGAGAAAAATGTTTTTCCTTGTGATAAGAACTCTTAACATTTACTCTCTTAACTACTTTCATATATAACATAGAACAGTGTCAATTGTATTTATCATGTTGTACATTACATCCCTAGTATTTATTTTTAACTGGAAGTTTGTTGCTTTTGAGTACCTACATCCAGTTCCCTCTTCCCCTCACATCCTGCCTTTGGATCTCTTTTTCTATGAGTTTCTTTGCTTGTTTTTGAAGTATAATTGTCCTATAACACTATGAGAATTCATGGTGTACAACATAGTGATTTAATTTTTCTTTTCAAATTTAAAAAAATTGAAGTATATTTGATGTACAATATTATATAAGTTACAGGTGTACAATATAATGATTCACAATTTTATACTCTATTAATAGTTATTATAAAATACTGGCTATATTCCTTGTGTTATATAATATATCCTTGTACATTATTTTATACATAATAGTTTGTACTTCTTAATCCTCTGCTCTTATAATGCCCCTCCCTGCTTCCCTCTCCACACTGGTAACCACTAGTTCTCTATATCTCTGAGTCTGCTTCTTTTTTGCTATATTCACTAGTTTGTTGTATTTTTTGGATTCCACATGTAAGTGATATCATACAGTGTTTGTCTTTCTCTGTCTGACTTATTTCACTTAGCATAATACCCTCCAAGTCCATCCATGTTGTTGCAAATGGCAAAATTTCATTCTTTTTTATGGTTGAGTAGTATTCCGTTGTAAATGTAAACCAAATCCTCTATCCATTCATCTTTTGATGGACTCTTAGGTTGCTTCCATATCCGGTCAATTGTAAATAATGCTATTATAAACATCGGGGTGCCTATATCTTTTTGAATTAGTGTTTTTGGTTTTTTTTGGATATATACCCAGGAGTGGAATTGCTGAATTCTATGGTAGTTCTACTTTTAGTTTTTTGAGAACCTCCATACTGTTTTCCACAGTGGCTGCACCAATTTACATTCCCACCAACAGTGTAAGGGGTTCCCTTTTCTCCACATCTTCACCAACATTTGTTATTTGTTTTCTTTTTGATGATAGCCATTCTGATAGGTGTAAGGTGATATCTCGTTATGGTTCTTATTTGCATTCCCTGATGATTAGCTATATTGAGCATCTTTTCATGTGCCTGTGGCCATGTTCATTTCTTCTTTGGAAAAATGTCTGTTCAGGTCTTCTGCCAAGTTTTTAATTGAGTTGATTTTTGATCTTGAGTTGTATGAGCTGTTTATATATTTTAGATATTAACCCCTTATAGGACATACCATTTGCAAATATTTTCCCCCTTCAGTAGATTGTCTTTTCATTATGCCAATGGTTTCCTTTGCTGTGCAAAAGCTTTTAAGTTTAATCCGGTCCCATTTGTTTATTTTTGCTTTCATTTCCTTTGCTTTAGGAGATGAATCCCCCCAAAAATATTATTACCATTTATGTCAAAGAGTGTTCTGCCTATGTTTTCCTCTAGGAGTTTTATGGTATCTGCTCTTACATTTAGGTCTTTAATCCATTTTGAGTTTATTTTTGTATATGGTGTTAGGGAATGTTGTAATTTCATTCTTTTACTTGTAGCCGTCCAGTTTTCTCAGCACCGCTTATTAAAGAAGCTGCCTTTTCTCCATTGTATATTCTTGCCTCCTTTGTCATAGACTAATTGACTGTAAGTGTGTGGTTCATTTCTGGGCTCCTTATTCTTTTCCATTGATCTGTGTGTCTGGTTTTGTGACAGTACCATACTGTTTTGATTACAGTAGCTTTGTGGAATAGTGTAAAGTCAGGGAACATGATTCCTCCAGCTCTGTTCTTTCTCAAGATTGTTTTGGCTATTGAAGGTCTTTTAAAAATTATTTGCTCTTGTTCTGTGAAAAATGCCATTGGTATTTTGATAGGGATTGCATTGGATCTTTAGATTGCCTTGGGTAGTATGGACATTTTAACAATATTAATTCTTCCAACCCAAGGACACAGTATATCTTTCCATCTGTATCATCTTCAATTTCTTTCATCAGTATCTTATAGTTTTCTGAGTACAGGTTTTTTACCTCCTTAGGTAGGTTTATTCCTAGGTATTTTTTTCTGTTTGATGAGATGGTATATGGAATTGTTTCCTTAATTTCTCTTTCCAATATTTCATTGGTTGTGTATAGAAATGCAACAGATTTCTGTAGATTAATTTTGTTTCCTGCAACTTTACTGAATTCATTGATGAGCTCTGGTAGTTTTCTGATGGTGTCTTTAGGACTTTCTATGTATAGTATTATATCATCTGCAAACAGTGACAGTTTTACTTCTTCCTTTCCAAACTGGATTCCTTTTATTTCCTTCTCTTGTCCGATTGCTGTGGCTAGGACCTCCAATACTATGTTGAATAAAAGTGGTGAGAGTGGGCGTCCTTGTCTTATTCGTGATCTTAGAGGAAATGCTTTCAGCTGATCCATTCCTTTGTATCATTTAGTCTACTGTTGATTCCTTCTAGTATATTTGTCACTTCAGTTATTGTATTTTTCATCTCTGGTTGTTCTTTATGTTTTCTAACTCTTTGTGAAAAACTTCTAACTTCTTACTCTGTGCATCCATTCTTCTCCTGAGTTCTTTGATCACACTTAGGATCATTACCCTGAGCTCTTTCTCGGCTGGATTGACTATCTCCACTTCACTTAGTTCTTCTTCTGGGGTTTTATCTTGTTCCTTTGTCTGGAACATATTCCTCTGCTGCCTCATTTTGCCTATGTTGTTATTTGTATTTTTATGTATCTGGTAGGTTAGTTACATTTCCCAACCTTGGAGAGGTGCCCTTCTGTAGGAGACGTCCTATGTGTCTCAGCAGCACACTCCCCTCTCATCACCCTAGCTATATGCTCTAGGGGTTCCCCCTGTGAGGCCTGCATGGGTCCTTCTGTTGTGGGGGGCTGACTATGTGGGCAGTCCGGTAGGCTTGCTTGGCCCCTAGTCTGATTGGTTGCCAGACCCTGCCTTGTGTGGAGGCTTCTGACTGCTGGCTGGGGAGGTTTAGTCACGAAATGACTGACTGTAGAACCCCAGGGGGCCCCAGGGCTAGTGCTGACTCACTGGTGGGCAGAGTCATGGCCCAGAAGACTCTGGGTGGGTGAAGACACTGGTGGGTGAAGCCAGGTCCCGGGGTTAGTGGCAGACGACTGGCAGGCAGAATCAGGTCCTGGAGTCTGGCTGCAGGGCCCAGGGACCCCAGAACTGGTGTCAGATCACTGGGGCGGTGGGGGGGGTGAGGAGGAGGCTGGTTCCTGATGCTATTGGGTACAGGATCCAGGGTGTCCTGAAGCTTGTGTTGACCTAATCGTGGGCAGGGCTGAGGCCCTGCTGGTCCCAGAGCAGGGTCTGGCTTGCTGTGGGCAGACTGGATCCACAGGCTGCAGGACTGTGGTTTTCTTGCGTCTGGTGTCTGCCCCCTGGTGGGTAAGGCTGGTCCAGAGGCTAAAGTAGACTTCCTGGAGGGCTGGGCCGGTGCCTGCCCACTGATGGGTGGAGCCGGGACCTGGCCCTCTGGTTGGCAGGGCTGTGGTTAGGAGCAGGTCTAGAGGCAGCTGTGGGCCCAGGATGTCTTTAGGCAGCCTGTCTGCTAATGGCTGGGGCTATGTCCCTGCGCAGTTAGTTGCTTGGCCTGAGGCGTCTCAGCACTGGCACCTACAGGCTGTTGGTTGAGGCCAGGTCTTGGCTCTAATGAGCTAGAGGGAGGATCCCACAATAATGGCCTCCAACAGCAGTGTCCACATGGTAGAAAGCTCCCGTATGTGGCTGCCGCCAGTGTTTGTGTCCCCAGGGTGATTCACCTGCCCCCTGCTTCTCCAAGAGACTCTCCAAGATCAGCAGGTAGGTCTGGCTCAGGCACCTATCAAATTACTGCTTTTGCCCTGGGTCCCAGTACATGTGAGATTTTGTGTGTACTCTTTAAGGGTGAAGTCTCTATTTCCCAGAACTCCTGAAATTAAACCCCAATGGCCTTCAAAGCCAAATTTTCTGGGGGCTTATGTTCCCAGTGCAGGACCCCCGGGCTGGGGAGCCTGATGTGGGGCTCAGAACTCTCACTCCTGTGGGAGAACCTCCACAGGAGGAGGTTCTCTGCACTATGATTATTCTCCAGTTTGTGGGTCACCCACCCAGGGGTACGGGGCTTGATTATATCGCGAGTCTGCCCCCCTACCCATCTTGTTGTGGTTTCTTCTGTATGTCTTTAGTTGTAGAGCATCTTTTCTGGTAGGTTCCGATCTTTTTCATGGATGATTGTTCTAGAGGAGGTGAGCTCAGGGTCTTTCTACTCTGCCATCTTGGCTGACTCCTCATTGTGTTTTTGATTTTCATTTCCCTGATGGCTAATCTATGGGGTTCTTTCTTGTATGTTTGTGTGGCTTAAAACAACAACTAATTATTTTTTTTTAACGGAAGTATAGTTGATGTACAATATTATACAAGTTACAGATGTACAATATAGTGATTTACAATTTTTAAAGGTTATATTCCATTTATAGTTATTATTAAATATTGGCTATATTCCCTGTGTTGTACAATATATCCTTGTAGCTTATTTTATAGATAATAATTTGTGCTCTTAATTAAATATATTTGTACAGTTTTTAGTGGTTGCTCTAGGTATTACTATATATATATAATTCATCACAGTCAACTGATGTCATCATTTTACCAATTCAAGTATAGAAATCTTACCTCCCTTTAGGTCCTTTTTCCCTCACCTATTTATAATATAATTATTTTAAGTATTACCTCTATTTAGAACCACATTAGACAGGGTTGTAATTTTTGCTTCAACGATCAAACACATTTTGGAAGACAAAAGGGGAGCAAAAGCCTACTGTATTTTTCCATATTTTTGCCTACTCGGATTCTTCTTTCTTCCTAATGTTCCTAGATTCCTTCTTTTATTGTTAACTTTTTGTTTAGAGACATCCCTTTCTTTCAGGGTAGTTTTCTGGTGACAAATTCTCCTCCTCTCCTCTTCCTCCCCCTCTCCCTCCTCCTCCTTCTTCTTACTATGATTCGCCTCCTGGTAAATTGAAATTTTTATCATTATGTAACTTCTTTATCCCCAAAAAGTTATTTTGCCATAAAATCTATTTTGTCTGATAATATTATAGCTATGACATTTATACCATTGTCTTTTGTGACTTCTACTTTTCCTGACTTTTCTGTGTCTTCTTTCCTATCTTATTTAGATTAGTATTTTTAATTCCATTTTTTCCTTTACTATTTTGGAAGCTTGCTTTTATTTCACAGCTTATACTTACAGGTCTAACAAATTTATTTAAAAATCTAACATTATTGGGACTTCCCTGGCGGTCCGGTGGTTAAGACTCTGTGCTTCCACTGTAGGGGGCATTTGTTCCATCTCTGGTCGGGGAACTAAGATCTCGCATGCTGCATGATGTGGCCAAAAAAAAAAAACAAAAACAAAAACAAAACAAAACATATAATTATTCAATATCTTTACTCCTTCCCAAAGAATGTTAGATCAAATATGTCTTGTTTTCAGTATCTCATTGCTAATGGGAAATAAGGGAAGGCATGTGAATACCCTTTGATCATTTTAACTCCAGTGACTTCCCATTCATTTTTCATATTACGAATGTAGAAAGTTTTAGTTTTATCTTTTTAACTCTCCAAATTCAGTATTATTGTTTATTCAATAAGCTTTTACATTAACCATATGTTCACTAAATTATTTGTCATGATTTCTTCTTGTATCTAAGGCCTTCCTTCAAAGATCATTGTTATTATTTCTAAAACACATTCTTAAAAATTGTTCAGTGTTAATTTGTTTGGGGATTTCTTTGTCGGTTGTTAGTTAGTTTTCCCCTGAAGATGTCTTTATTTTGCCTCATTTGGGGATGATAATTTAGCAAGGTA
Source organism: Tursiops truncatus (assembly GCF_011762595.2). Classification (NCBI taxonomy): domain Eukaryota; kingdom Metazoa; phylum Chordata; class Mammalia; order Artiodactyla; family Delphinidae; genus Tursiops; species Tursiops truncatus. Next base: position 13,135,552 of record NC_047047.1, read on the forward strand.
TACAGTTACAAGTTAATAGTTTTTTGCTTGTTTTCTTTTCTAACCACTCTGCAGATGTTCTTTCACTTTCTTTCATCTTCCATCGTGGCTATTAAGAAGGGTACTGTCAGTCTGACTGTTGTCTTCTTGTATGTAACCTACTTTTTCTCTCTGGTTATGTTTACAGTATTCTCCGTGTCTTTGATATTTTGTACTGCCACTTTAATGCATAGTTTTAAAAATTTACCTTGCCTGCAGTTTATGTACTTCTTGAGTCTTAAGACTAATATCTTTGATAAGTTGGGGAAATTCTCAGCTATTATCCTTTCAAAATCTTTTCTCTCCAATAATTTTATTTCAATCTTTCTGAAACTTCAATTAAACATATAACGGATATCCACATTCTAACATCCATGTTTCATCTTCTTTCCTGTCTACTCACGTCTTAGTTTATTTCCAAAGCATTTTGGATAATTCAGATCTATCTTCCTACTCACTTATTCTTTCTTTAGTAATGTGTGATCTGTTGCTTAATTCATTCACTGAGGTTTATTCAGTGACTAAGGTTTTTATTTCTGTTATTTTTTTTTACATCTAGTAATTCTTTGGTTCTTTTTCATTTTTATGGTCTCCTGTTCCTTTTAAGTCCCTCTTTTATTTCTGTGAACATTTTAAGTGTAACATTTTTATTCTGCATTTGAGAATTCTAATATCTGATGTGCTTTGGACTATAATTATGATTCCTTTTAAATTTACTCTTGGCCTTAGATGTTTGTTTCCTTGTGCATTTGGTAATTCTTGTTTATCTTAATCTGTAGGAATACTACAGTGCCTGGATTTGGGGTATGTTCCTTCAAAATGAGCTTACTATGCTTCTGCCAGGTACCCGTGATGTTATCAACCAAGGAACAGTTTAAATTAATATCTAGGCTTGGGATTTCCAACAGTATGTGAGTAGTATAAATTTAAACCCACATGAAGGCAGATTTATAATTATGATTTCTTTTTACTGGCTTTTTTTCTTATTAAAAATTATTTATTTAGCTGCACCACATGGCATATGGGATCTTAGTTCCCTGAGCAGGGATCAAACCCTTGCCCCTGCAGTGGAAGCACTAAGTACTAACCACTGGACTGCCAGGGAATTCCCTAATTATGATTTCTTAAAGAAGTCTTCTACTTTTTTCATCAGAGCTGTGGCCTAAAACAAACATCTTCTTCTTGGTCCCCTTTGCTAGCAGATAAGACTTTTTTTTCTAGCCTGTTCTTTCACCAAGGATGAGGTCTTAATGGCTCCTGTCTTCAGGGGGTCTCAATTTTGCTTCACCATTTTACCCTGACAAAAGACTTGCCTCCTGTTCCTCTAACCAACCATTAAAACCAAGCAGACTATTTGATTCCATTTACGTGAAGTTCAAGAAAGGCAAAACGAATCTATAGAGATAGAAATCAGAATGATGGTTATCTTTTGGGGGTATTGACTAGAAACAGGCATGATGGAGCCTTCTAACGTTTTGGAAATGTTTTAAATATTGATCTGCATAGTGGTTTTATAGGTTTATACATATGTAGAAATGCATCGGGTCATACACTTACTTGTGCACTTTACTGTCTACAAGCTATATCATATTCTTTTTACAGTACACAAACAGGGTTCTTGGCTTCTGTTATTGGCAGATATTACTAATTTCTCTTACTTTTTTGAGAGATCAACCATGCACATAAAATAGTGCTGGCTGCATGTTATCAAGACTCTCTATGTGTTTGCAGTGAGTTTTTCAGAATATCCAGTCCACCGTAATGTTGACTGTGTGAGCTGGATGCTACTCTTCCATTTCTGATACTGTGATACTGATTTTTGGAGATTTTAATAAAGTATTCCTTAAAAATTCAGCTCGTTTTTTTTTTTTTAAGTTCAGGCTTTGTCTCTGCTGTGCTGTGGAGAAATAAGAAAAGGCATGTAACCTCCCATGAGAGGAGCTTTGGTGGTGGAAATGGTGCTCTAGATGGCAGTGTGGGATGGTTGCAGTGATTACTGTGATTTCCCGGGAAAGGTACATCCTCCAAGCTAGAGTCAGTCCTCAGATATCTACTTACCCCTCCCAAATGGAAACTGTCCCACTTTGGGGCCACTCATGGAGGACAGAAGTTGGTTGTTGTTGTTTTTTAAAGGATTCAGCTAACCAGTCTGCCTCCACCCTCTATCACCTTCTTCTTTAAAGTGGGGGACCCATGTGTATAAATGAGGATTGTTATAGGTTGAAATGTACCCCTTCAAAAGATATGTTTAAGTTCTAACCCCAGGTACCTCAGAACGTGATCTTATTTGGAAATAGGGTCATTGCAGATGTAATTGGTTAAGATGAGGTCATGCTGGCTTAGGATGAGCCCTCAATACCATATGACTGGTGTGCTTATAAGAAGAGACACCGAGGGGAGAACATTGCTATGGCTGAATTCTGTCCTCCCCAAATTCATTATATGTTGGAGCCCTAACCCCCAATGTGATGGTACTTGGAGATGGGTCCTTTGGGAGATGATTAGGTTTAGATGAGGTCATGAGGTGGGGACCTCATGACGGGATTAGTACTCATAAGAGGAAGCAATACTAGAGTTCTCTCTCTCTACCATGTGAGGACACAGCAAGAAGGCCAAGACAGGAAGAGAGCTGTCACCAGGCTGGCACTTATCTTGGACTTTCAGCCGCCAGAACTGCAAGAAAATTAATTTCTGTTGTTTAAGCCATCCAGTCTATGGTATTTTGTTTTGGCACCCCAAGCTGACTAATACAAACACCACATAACAATAGGGGCAGAGATTGGAGTGATGCAGTGGGAAGTCAAGGGAAGCCAGTGATTGACAGCCATCACCAGAACCTAGGAAAGGGCAAGGAGCAATTCTACCCAGAGTCTCAGAAGGAGCATTGCCCTGCTGACACCTTGATTTTGGATTTCTAGTCTCCAGAGCTGCGAGACAGTAAATTGTTTTAAACCACCTAATTTGTCATACTTTGTTATAGCAGCACTAGGAATCTAATACAAGAGTCATTGTAAGGTTGGTGGAAGAAGGTTGCAAGTGGGGAGGAGATGACCCAAGGTCTTTCTTTGCCTTATCTCAAGTCATAAACTGTGGTTAGGAGTCCCTCCCACCTGAAGGTTGGTCAGAAATTAAGAAATCCACTCCAAAATTATTATATAAGGCAAGGGAGGGGATTCAATTTCCCAAAGGTCAGTTTATATCTAACATTTTCAGAGTCCATCTGTTGTATAAAACAAGGTGTATCTTGTTTTTATTAGGTCAAAATTCCTGCCAGGAATTGGGTTGTCACTTTCTTGCCCAAAGCATTTCATTTAACAGTCTACCTGGTGAATGGGGAGCAGTTGTGAGCCAGGAAGCTCACTAAGGTAGGAAATCTTACTGAAATGAGCAAGGACAATCTGGGGAATGAAGGGAAAACAGTCCTTTCTACTTCTCATTTCAAATTTAGGGAAATACTTAAAGCATCAGGCATTGAGGCAACTTTCACGTCAAGGATATGCATCTATATGTCATATTTTTCAGGGATCTGGAGGAGAATGCATATAAAACCTTTTAAAATGTGTGTGCATAAATGTCTATGTGAACATATGGCAAGGGAGTGTGATCCTGTTAAATACTTGCTGTGTTTGGCAGGAGCAAAGAGCTAGAATGCCTGCTCACTTAGTTCTTCCCACCCCCTCAGATGTGAGTCTCAGCAGGTGGGAGGATCTGGTGCATGCTTCCTGGGTCTATGTAGGAAGGACGAATTTCAGCCGCAGCCACAGCTCTGTCCAATGCCAAGGCAGTATCAGGACACGAATAGAAAGTATATGTTGCTCTAAGTGTGGAGCCTGGAAAATGCGTGGAAGATGCATAGTGCCCTTCCAGTCGCTGAGGAGCAAATGCATTGATGTGTTTTTAAGGCTCTGTCGGTAGCTTTGGGCTCTGTATTTCTGTGAAATGCCACATACCAAATCAAACTGTCCTCTGCACTCTGTTTGGCCTCTTTGTCCTCAATGACCAACTTTAGAACAAATGAAATGCCTGTGGCCCCAAACCTCCACCCCCTACAACTGGGAAGGCTCTTAGGCACATGGGGTTTCTTTTGCACTGGAAACTCTTCATCCCTCTGCTAGCTCACCCTTCAGGCCTCAGCTTATACAGGCATACCTCAGAGTTATTGTGGGTTCGGTTCCAGACTGCCACAATAAAGCAAATAATGCAAGAAAGCTTGTCACACGAGTTTTTTGGTTTTCCAGTGCATATAAAAGTTATGTTTACACTATACTGTAGTTTATTAAGCGTGCAGTAGCATTATGTCTAAACAAATGTGCATACAAAAATACTTCATTGCTAAAAAATGCTAACCATCATCTGAGGCTTCAGCAAGTTGTATTATTTTTGCAATAGTAACATCAAAGATCACTGATCACTGATCACCATAACAAATATACTAATAATGAAGTTTGAAATATTGCTAGAATAACCAAAATGTGACGCAGAAACATAAAGCGAGCAAATGTCATTGGAAAAATGGTGCCGACAGACTTGCTTGATGCAAGGTTGCCACAAACCTACAATTTGCAAAAAAAAAAAATGCAGTATCTGTGAAGCACAATAAAGCAAAACATGCTCAGGGAAGAGTCACTGAACACCATGTTCTTCCTATAGTCAGAATTTTACACATTTGTGGTAATTCACTCAGTTTTATTTATCACCATTGTTTAGTATCTGTCCTTCTCATCAGATTGTATGAGGTTCCTTTTTGTTCATCGTGGTTGTCTTACAGCCTATAGAATGTCTGACACATAGTAAGCATTTAATAAATATTGTTGACTAATTGGAAGTCCAGTGACCTCCCACCTGAAAAATTTCTGCCTTATAGTTCATTATCAAAAAAAGAAGAGGTATATGGTGAAGGAGACTTAAAAACATTTCTACAGGTTTCTCATCTTCAGAGAGCTCCATCACACTAAAAAAAAAAAAATAAAAGGAAGGGAGGAAGGAAGAAAGGGAGACAATTCAATGGAAAATGGGCAAAGGATACGAAGAGGCAATTCACAGAAGAAATTCAAATAGCCAACAAATATACCAAAAGATGCTCATCTAGACTAGTAATCAGAGAAATGAAAATTTAAAACAATATTTTATACCCTCGAGTTGGCAAAAATGTAAAATATTGATTAAATTCATTGTTAGCAAGGATTTAGGGAATAGGGTGCTCTCACACGCTGTTGGTAGTTCAAACTGTGCAAACTGTATGGACGATATTGGTAGTACCTTAAAAATTTAAGCTGTGTCTATATTTATTGGTAAAGGGGAAAACTGGAAACCACTTAATGTCATACAATAAGGAAATGGTTAAATAAATGTTAGTACATTCCTGCTTTGGAATCCCTTAGCTCTAGATATTAATATCAATGAAAATCTATGTAAAAAAATTTTTAAAAGAAGATAGCAAAACAATATGTACAATATGCTCCCAAATAAGTAAAAATATATATTAAAAAATTCTCCAAAGGAAAGATCACATTCACACCAACTATTTAATATTATAAGTAGTTTGAGACCTTTTTCCTTGAGGAAGTGAGTTGGAGGTTTTACTTTTTACAGTGAACATATACTGCTATTTTTTTTTTTTTTTTTGCGGTACGTGGGCTTCTCACTGTTGTGGCCTCTCCTGTTGCGGAGCACAGGCTCCGGACGCACAGGCTCAGTGGCCATGGCTTATGGGCCCAGCCGCTCTGCGGCATGTGGAATCTTCCCAGGCCGGGGCATGAACCCGTGTCCCCTGCATCGGCAGGCGGACTCTCAACCACTGTGCCACCAGGGAAGCCCCTATACTGCTATTTGTTTTTAAAAAGAACTTTATTGAAGTATGTTGACATAAAGTGTACATATTTAAAGTGTCCATTTTTATTGAAGTATAGTTGATTTAGAATGTGTTAGTTTCAGGTGTACAGCAAAGTGATTCAATTTTGTATATATATATATATATATATATATATATATATATATATATATATAATCTTTTTCAGATTCTTTTCCATTACTGGTTATTACAATATATTGAATACAGTTCCCTGTGCTATACAGTAGGTCCTTGCTTATGTATTTTATATTTAGTAGTTTGTTTCTGTTAATCCCAAACTCCTAATTTATCCCTCCTCCTCCTTTCCCCTTTGGGAACCAAGAGTTTGTTTTCTATGTCTGTGCGTGTTTTTGTTTTGTAAACAATTTCATTTGATCATTTTTTAGAGTCAACATATAAATGATATCATATGTAATTTGTCTTTGTCTGACTTACTTCACTTAGTATGATAATCTCTAGGTCCATCCATGTTGCTACAAATGGCATTATTTCATTCTTTTTTATGGCTGAGTAATATTCCATTGTGTGTATGTGTGTACACTACATCTTCTTTATCCACTCATCTGCTGATGGACATTTAGGTTGCTTCCATGTTAAAGTGTCCAATTTTTAACACTGTAGGTATCCGTGAAACCATCACCAGAAACAAGATAATATCCATCACCCCCCAAATATTCCTTATGTCCCTTGGCAATCCCTCCTTCCTGCCTCTTTCAAAACCAAGCCCTGTGCCCTAGCAACCACTGATCTACTTTCTGTCACTATAGTTTGCATCTTCTAGAATGTTATAGAAATGAAATCATACAAAATGTACTCTTTTGTTTTTTTCTGGCTTCTTTCACTCAGCATAATTGAGATTCATCCATGTTGTTGCACGTATCAAGTCTGTTCTTTTTTACTACCACAATTGGTTTATCCATTCACCTGTTGATAGACATTTGGATTATTGCCAGTTCTTGGCAATTACAAATAAGGAGGCCTGTACAAGTCTTTGTAAGAACATACTCTTCTCCTCCTCTTGGATAAATAGCTAGCAGTGGAATGGCATGAGATAGATGTACGTTTATCATTTAAAGAACTTGCCAAAGTATTTTCAGAGTGTAGTACCATTTTACATTCCCACCAGAGATGGGAGTATGGGGTTGAGGCACTAAATGGCTCTTCCCATCATGAGAGGAGGTAATGACAGCAGCCATCAGATCACCGTTGTAGGTTCAATCAGAGATTGCCCAGCTAAAATGCGACTAGTCCTTTTTAGTCACAGAGTCCCGAGAATTTGATGAAGGTTATGGTGTATGTGGACTGCAGGAACACACACACACACACACACACACACACACACACACACACGGCAGGTAGGAATTATTATGGTGTATGTGGACTGCAGGAACACACACACACACACACACACACACACGGCAGGTAGGAATTATTATGGTGTATGTGGACTGCAGGAACACACACACACACACACACACACACACACAGACACACACACACACACAGACACACACACACAGACACACACACAGACACACACACACACACACACACACACACACACACACACACACACACACGGCAGGTAGGAATTATTCACGCTGGAAATGGCGAAGGCCCGAACAGAAGCTGTGACACTTGGGATGAAAGAGGAGGGCTGGAGTTTAAAAAAAAAAGGAAAGTTACAATTGCTGGGACTTGGTAAGAGGGGCAGGAAAGATAATGTCCAGGTTTTAGTGACTAGGTCACGGTAGTGACAACAGAGGAGAGGAGCAGGTCTGCCGGGAGGAAGAGGTCATTTCTGGCTCGCTGCATGTGAGGTGCCTACGGGACAGATGTTAGGAAAGTGGTTGTAAAAGTGTTGTACCTCGTTTGGGTAGAGATACAGACTTCCGGTGCCACAACATACAGGTTTAGGTGAGCAGGCACAGCTGTAATCACCAGGTGTAGTCAATAAACTCGCATCTTTCAGAGGAACCGCCTCTACGCCTCAGAAGAATACACCTAGGCCCACAAGTCCCCCTCCCAGAAAGTGCGCAATCGCCTCAATCTTTCTGACAAAACTCCGCCGACCCAAGTCTGCGCATGAGTTCGGCGCATGCGCACCAAGGCTCCCCGCGGCCGCTCCCTGCTCCTGGCGCTCCGACTTCTCGCCTCTCAGCGGCCCCGCCCAGGCGGCTGCCCGTGACCTGCCTGGGTGCAGGGAACGGAAAGCCGGGAGGGGTGAGACGGGTTCAGTTCGCCATGGGGCTGTTTGGAAAAACCCCAGAGAAGCCGCCCAAAGAGCTGGTAAGGGCTACGGCGGCGGCACCGGAGTGGGTGGGTTTGCGTGGGGCGTGATAGAGTTCGTAAACGACTGGACAGTCTCCCCCCAGCGGCTGGCCAGGTGCCGCTCGGCCCCCATTTCCGGGGCCTCCCACTCGACTGAGGGGCCGGAGGAAGTCTCTTAGGAAACGGCTGTAGCGAAAGAGAACCCTGGTATTCCACTCCACAAGGGAGCCGAGGGTCGGGTTAAGACTTCCGCGGCCTCGGCTCCGGGCGCGGAGGCAGCAGCGCCGGCCTCGCCTCTGGAACCCCTTCCCCGGCGCGCGTTGGTACGTCCCGCCGGAACCTTTCCCTGGCGCAGGCCCCGCCCCCTCTCTCCCTCCCGAGGACAACTGGCGTACCACCCATGGTTCCGTGGTACCCCGAGGACACCGTCCCCGCCGCAGGACTGTCCGGGCGTTCCCCACCCACTGCGCCGTATTGAGAGGGAGGCTCTGGATCTCATTCCCCTGCCCTCCAACGTTCTGTTGGCACCAGACGCACAATTACAGCAGGGACCCCACTCGGAAGAGTGGTACAGGAGATAACAACTCTGCATCTGGCTTAGACTTCAGAATCTGCCTGTCAACTGCGATCACGTCGGGATACTGTGGAGCGGTTGAGTGCCCTGTGGAGTCCGTGTGCCTAAGTTTGTAATCTGGTTCCGCACACATCAGCTTTGTCATGTAGGCAAAGTTAATTTCTCTGAGCCTTAGTCTTGGGTGTCAAGTAGGAATGATAATAGTATCACTTAAGAGTTATTGAAGATGAAAGGACGTTAAGTTTTAGCTAGTAGTGCTAGTTAGGGTAAATTTGTGTTTTTGTTTTGGGCCGCTCCAGGCTGCTCATGGGATCTCAGTTCCCGACCAGGGATCAAACTCTGGCCTTGGCAGTGCAAGTCCGGAATCCTAACCGTTAGGCTATCAGGGAACTCCCAGGGTAAATTATATATTCTACAACCTTGCTCTCATTGGCAGGCAGATTCTTAACCACTGTGCCACCAGAGAAGTCCAACCTTGCTTTCAAAATGCAGACCAACAATATCAGCATCACCTGGCACCTTGTTAGAAATCTTGAGCCCTACCTGAGACCTATTGAATCATAATTTGAATTCTGACAAGATCTCCAGTGATAAGTATGCACATTAAAGTTAGAGAAGAATTACAGCACCCAGTACAGACTTACACATAATGGGAAACAAACCTAAAATCTTTCATTTAATAAGTAGTCTTACATGTTCAGCTCTAGCAGGCCTGTTTTAAAAACCAATGTCATGCGTCATGAGGTTGTCGGCACGTAAAGTATGTGTTGATCGTATTTGTTAATGATGGGTACTAGAACAGTAGGCACTCAATAATTATTAGTTTCCTCAGGCAACTTACGCAGTTTTACTCCCTGGTAAAATAAAAATTGTGGAGCTTAAATGAGGTAAGAGTATGTGACATTACTTTTCAAACTGTATAACATTATATAGATGCACATTTTGTGGCATGTATATATTCTGAGGTGCTTGTTATTATAGAAGTGTATTTTTGACGTTAGGAAGGATTATTACCTTCAGTGTTTGGTCTTAGCTTTGCCATTCATAAAGGGAGAAGATTATGGGAAAACAGTCTCATTACTATTTAATCTGATCTCTAGTATATGTATTACTTGAATAGCACTGAGACTGCTTTTAAATGATAAATGTAATTGCTAAGAGCTCGAAGATTGTATAGTCTTCCAATAGGGCAGCCTACCTGTGAAAGTAAGTTAAAACCTGAAAATCACAGGGTTGATGCACGAGGTTGTTTTTTAAAATATGCCTGCCAGAGGGCTATTATAAAGATGAAATAAACAGCCAAAGAATGTATCGTCTAGCAAGTAAGATAAGCATTTCAAGAACAAGTCTGGATTGGGTATCACATATATAGTTACAGGAGTTCAGAGGTTGGAGTGATCACTCCCAGACTTGTGTGATTAGAAATGATTTGGGGGACTTCCCTGGTGGCACAGTGGTTAAGAATCTGCTTGCCAATGCAGGGGACACAGGTTCGAGCCCTGGTCCTGGAAGATCCCACGTGCTGTGGAGCAACTAAGCCTGTGCACCACAACTACTGAGCCTGTGCTTTAGAACTGTGAGCCACAACTACTGAACCCACGTGCCACAACTACTGAAGCCCATGTGCCTAGAGCCTATGTTCTGCAACAAGAGAAGCCACCGCAATGAGAAGCCTGTGCACCACAACAAAGAGTAGCCCCCACTCGCCGCAACTAGAGACAGCCCACGCGCAGCAACGAAGACCCAGCACAGCCAAAAATAAATAAAATAAATAAATTAAAAAGAATAAAAAATAAAAAGGGGCTTCCCTGGTGGCGCAGTGGTTGAGAGTCCGCCTGCCGATGAAGGGGACACGGGTTCGTGCCCCGGTCCGGGAAGATCCCACATGCCACGGAGTGGCTGGGCCTGTGAGCCATGGCCGCTGAGCCTGTGCGTCCGGAGCCTGTGCTCCACAACAGGAGAGGCCACAACAGTGAGAGGCCTGTGTACCGCAAAAAAAAAATAAAAAAATAAAAAGAATCCGCCTGCCAATGCAGGGGACACGGGTTCAGTCCTGGTCCAGGAAGATCCCACATGCCACAGAGCAACTAAGCCCATGCGCCACAACTACTGAGCCTGCGAGCTACAACTGCTGAGCCCACGTGCCACACTACTGAATCCCGCGCGCCTAGAATCCATGTTCCGCAACAAAAGAAGCCACCACAATGAGAAGCCCGTGCACTGCAGTGAAGAGTAGCCCCTGCTTGATGCAACTAGAGAAAACCTGTGCACAGCAACGAAGACCCAACACAACCATAAATAAATAAATAAATAAATAAATAATTTAAAAAAATGTTAGAGTGAAGCTGTACATTTTTTTAAAAAAAGAAATGATTTAGCCCTCCACTATCATATTTTCCACACACCTCCTGCCTGTGAATTGTTTCTTGACTCTCCTTTTTTAAAAAAATATTTATTTGGTTGCGCCGGGTCCTGGCTGCAGCACGAGGGATCTTTGTTGTGGCATGCAGGATCTTTAGTAGCAGCATGTGGGATCTTTTTTAGTTGCAGCACATGGGATCTTAGTTGCAGCATGCATGTGGGAACTAGTTCCCTGACCAAGGATCAAACCCAGGCCCCCTGCATTGGGAGCATGGAGTCTTAGCCACTGGACCACCTGGGAAGTCCAGGTTCTTGACTCTTTAGTAGGAATTTTAGTGCTAGATTATTTACTTTAACTGGTACTGGAGGTACCCTGCCCAAGATTTTCTTCAATTTCCTCTTCACGGTACTCCAAGCTATCCTTTGAGTTCTAATTATACCTTGTTCTAATTTGTCAGAAGAGTGTATCTGTTTGCTTTACATTCAGCTTCTACCAAGCTCTTTATACCTTGTGATTTATGAGGAAATTGTTTTGTCACCTGCCACAATTATTTAGCATTGAATTTGTAATTCCAGAAAGTGCCAATAAAGCAGGAAGGAGAAGTACTTTTTTCTCCATAGAGCTGTGGAAGCACAGGTAAAGTATTGAGAACCAGTATATGAATAAGAAGACAAATAATGTCTGACATTTTAGTTTTAGTTTGGCATTTTTTTGAGAGGGAGAAGGAGAAAACTTAAAAATTCAACTTTATAAAAGAAGCTAAATAATGGAAACTTAAAAAACAAACCAAAATCCAAGATAATGTTGGCAGAGAGAGAAGAGTTAGAGGAAAAAGAGAACCAACTAAATGCTGTAGAGTCAGCTGGGCAACTCTTGAATTAGGATTGATTTATAGTATGCCTTACACTGGGGACTGGAAGATGAGGTCCCAGCACAGAATAAGCAGGGGCCAGGTGCAGCCATGCCACGCCACACCATCATCATTGTCATTTAGGCCATGGAGACAAGTCAGGTCAGGCAAGTCAGGTCACGTCGCATATACATATTTATGTTATGGGTGATGACCCCAGAGCTTTGGTAAAGTATCCAGCACAGAGTAGGTGCTAAATAAATATTGAGCGATGAATGAGTATCAGAATAAGATTAAGTAAGTTTTCAAGTCAAGTAGTTTTAAGATGAGCAGTGTTTCACGGGATATTCCAGGGAAACATTAGCTGTATAAGGGGCTTTACAGACTAAAGTCTTTGCCCCCAGCTATCTCAGATACTTTGATGGAGACATCTTAGTGGCGAAACTTGTTCTATCTTAAAGTGTCCAATTTAAGGCTGGATTGGGCCTGCTGAGGATGAGCCTTGTAATCCATTTAGAAACTGAGACTGTCTTAGGATGGGAATCAAGAGGACTTGAGATTATGCTTGAAAGAGATTCTTTTCTTGGACCCGAGGTTCCGCTGGAAAATTGTGCTGTCCTCACTTAGGGACTTTGCTAATTTAGCCTTTGGGTAGAACATGTCACCTTTTATGGCATCAGAATTCTGAAATCATGTAACTAACTTATATCCGTAGACTGAGTCATGACACATGGTTGTGGGTTGCTATCCGAAGGGGGAAGAAAATGAGAAAGGGAGATGGAGGAAAAGAGAAGGCTTCATTCACTTAGTTAATACCACAAACGTTTATTGAGATATTTTAGTGTATATTGGGTTGACATTAGGTTTGCAAAAATAAGACACTGGAGAACAACTTCAAAGGATACCAAGTTTTGGGGGAGGCTGACATGTGAACAAATGCTTATATTTTAGGGTAAATAAGAGCAATAATATAAGTATGTACAAGATCTATGATGTCACAGTGTGTGGGGGGAGTAACTTACTGTTCAGAGTAGGGAAGAGGACCTGGTCAGGGAGGTTATCTGGGTCTTGTCACAAGAGGCATTAGCCAGGTGGATGGATTGGTATAGAACTGGGAAAGAAGAGGCATTCCAAACAAAATAAACTGCAGATGCAAGGTATAGAAGTGTGGAATGTAGGTTGGAGGAACCTGAAAAAAGTTTAGAATGGTTGAAGGATGAAATAAGGTTATATCTGAGTGGGATGCAATGGTAAGATGTTAAATTGGAGAGGTAGGTAGAGGGCAGATTAATGAAGGCCTATGTATCATGCCTACTAAGGATGGGGAGCATTCAGAATAGTGGTTTGGAGCAAGAATTGGAGGGAAGAGACTTCGGTATGGAGCAATTAAGTGGCCCAGATGAGAGATGATGCTGGTCTTAACTGAGAGCAAAAACGGGGATAGAAAGGATAGGAGGAATTTTAGAAATATTTAGGATATATAGTCAGAATTTGCTTATCTGCTGGATGTGGGATGAAAGTGCAAAGATGATTCTTAGGTTTCTGTTTAACCTCACTGCCATCAAATCCATCATCCCACTCAGTGTTGGTATCATGAACTGAAACTGAGAGAATTCTGGAAAAGAGCAGATTTTTGACAGGATGGTGATGGAGAGGAAGGAGCCGCAGAGCGTGGTTTTAGACAGGATTCAGGGGATCCGGGAAGACATTAGTAAAGTGTTATCCAGGAAAAATACTTTCTTTTTTACTTCCTGTCCTCAGCAAAATTGTAAGCTTCTTAAGAGCAAGGATCGTGTTTTTCTTATCTACTTTTCAGCATAGTGTTGAACTCCCTTAATAAGAGTAAGGTGTCTATCAAATATTTGTTTCATGAAGTAGAGATGGTGAGAGAAAATGCTTACACATTTGAAGATACCCTAATTGACCATCTTCTCTATATCCATCTGACAGTGATCAGAGTAGGCAATTTTTGACCTAAGTTCACTTATATTTGTTGTTTTTGGCTAATTTCTAGTTTTATATATGTTTTAAATCTTGAAGGATACACAAAGTCCTTTATACAGACATCACCTTCAGGGAGAGGAGCTAGGTAGCTGAGGGTCAAAAGTGGAAGAGGAATTTACTTTTAACTAGATATCTGTTTTAGTCCATTTGGGCTGTTATAACAAAATGCCACAGACTGGGTAGCTTATACACAGTAGAAATTTATTTCTCACAGTACTGGAGGCTGAGAAGTCCAAGATCAAGGAACCCTCAGATTCAGTGTCTGATGACGACCTGATTCCTAGTTCATAGGTGACCATTTTTTCACTGTGCCCTCACATGGGCAGAAAGGGGGATCAAGCTTTCTGGAGTCTCTATTATAAGACACTAAACTCATTTCATGAGGGCTCTGCCATCATGACCTAATCATTTCCCAAAGGCCCCACCTCCAGATACCATCACATTGAGGACTGTTTCAACATTGCAACTGGGAGGATACAAACATTCTGTCTACAGCAGTGTGACTTGTATATCCCACCCTGATACGTGGAATCAACAATTTCTCCAAGGAGTACAAATTTCTTTTAGTGGGAATGGTATTTAGAAACCAAAATTTAGGTGCTTGTGGTGCTTATTACTACTGGAGTGTTCTTGCTTCTAGGCCTTTTAATTAGAAGAAAGAAGTATATTCTTTAAAAAGTTATGAAGGTGATTAGAGACTAGGTTTTTTGAGCCAACCCTCCTGCTGAAAATAACTAGAAGAGCTAGATTAAAAGTATAACCATTTGAAATTACTGAAAACTACCAAGGTAGTGAAGAATTGCAAAATCAAGATCTGAGAGAAGTGGGAAGCTCAATTACATGAGCCCAGTCATTTGGGACCAGTTTTTCCCCCTAAAGAGATCCTCTAATTCCTCATGCAGTATTGAGAAACTGAGAATTTGAGGAGAGATTTTGACATCCTGTGGTTAGGGGGTTCAAAAATTGGAGTTCAGGGCACACAAAGGATGAGGGACTCATTTAAGTCCCCAAGGATTTTGGTTAGAACTCTGAAAGGATACACCTTAGTGGTAACTGTGAACTGGAAATAAACCGGCCTTTACAAAGACTGATGTCCAGTGTCAAATCATCCCTATCCCTGATTGGATTTATTAAGCTTAATTAATAACCAGTTGTCAGTGTTCTTAGGCTAGATGTTTGCCTGAAGCAAATTAGGTCTTCTCTGGGAGAAGATAACATCATGCAGAGACACGTTCATCCTGTGGGTTTTCACATACAAAGTTCAGAATTCAAAAAAAAAAGACATTGATTCATAGGAAATCTTTATGTATCCTGGATACAGGTCTTTATATATTCTGGATACCAAGGCTTTATAAATGCTTTTGTTCCCATTTATGTGGTTACAAATAGCTTCTCCAATTTTCTGAACTTTTTCCTTCCTTTAAATGGTATCTTATGATGAGTAAAAATTCTTAATTTCAGTATAGATAAGAATATCACTCTGTTCCTTTATGCTTATTGATTTTTGTGTCTTTTAAAAGAAATCCTTTCCTAAAAAAAAAAAAGAAGAAATCCTTTCCTAATCTGAAATCATAAAGGTATTCTCCTATACTGTCTTCTTAAAGTAACATAGTTTTGCATTCTGTATTTAAGTCTTCAATCCACTTAATTAATTTCAATGAAGGATGAGAACAGGAATTCAATCATCTTGTTTTCCATTTGGCTTACCATTTGTTTCCACACTGTTTATAGAAAACACACTTTTATTTGTTTTAGTTTCCTGTGCCTAGTTGGCTTGACATGTAGTAGACTCTATGAATGAATTTGAATAAAGTATATATCTTGATAGTGTGAAATTCTCTGTAGAGTTCTTATGGTTTTCACAGCATACTGTCTGATTTACAATTTGATTTTTCTTTATACTGTACTCCTTGCTTATGTTCTGCTTAACTTATCAATTATAAATGCTTTTTGTTTATTACTAAAACTCTATTGGTACTAAATAAAGGTTTGTTAATTTTCCATTTTATCAGTTTTCATTTTCTTGTTTATTGTAGTGATCTTTCCAGTTGTGAGACTTGTTTGAGACAGTTTCTTGAGCTCTTTGTACTGGACTGTATTTTACCCTAACAGAACATTAGATTCACCTGAAGAAATTTTAAGTACTACCTATCATTTGGGCTCTATTATAGCCCAATTAAATTGGTATTGTTTAAATGTCCCAGGTAACTTCTGTGTGGAGTGAGGTTGAGAACTACTGATCTGGGTCATGGCTGGATAATTTTGGTTATTCCCATTTCTTTTAGGAATTTTTTCTTTCACAAAATCCCTTTCGATTTTGTAAGTTAAAGAAAAAATTTTGACCAGTTTTATGAACCTTTTTCTCTTTGACATTTAAAAACATAGATTTTTGGTGTTTCTGATGACTGAAATTTTATGCCTCTTCTTCACAACACATATTTTATGCAGTTAAATTCAACAGATAATTATTGAGCATTTGCTTTGTGCCAGGGGCAGAAGGGGTTAGTGAATAAGAAAAGGTCTTTGACCTGCTGGAGCCATACAGTCTATAATGTGTAAACACATTAATATCAGTATATTAGTTATATATAATTATGTTAGTTTAGTATAATTAATGTAATGTTTACAAAAGAGAGGAGGTATAGGGTTCTGCCTAATTATACTGCAAGTGGGTTTAACTTATCCCAGGGGTCACAGAAGGCCTCCCAAAGTAACATTTAAGCTGAGACATGAAGACCAAGTTCAGAAAATATGTTCTTTATTCTTCTGACTATTAATAACATTTGGGGAAAGCAAGATTTTCTGGTGGTCATGTGAAACTGTTCTATCGGCTAGTTGCCACCTTTTATGTAGTTATTAAATTGCTCCAATTCATGCCTCCGGGTTCTAATCATAGATATAGTTCACCAAGTATAAACAAAGTAGAATTTAGCATTTTGGACGTTAATAGAATGGAGATTGAGCTTAATCAGCATTATTGGGAAGATTTGAATTTAAGGCATTTAAAAACTAGTTTCGTTCAATTGTGAGAAAAAATATCTATTTGTTATATCATCCGTTGGGCATATTTGTGTGGGTCTAATTATTCTGGTCTGTTGATCTATGTGTCTATTCTTTGGCCAACTACTCTGTCTTGAATACTGTAGCTTTATATTAAGTCTTCAAGTTGGGTAATGGGGAATCCTCCAGCATTGTTTTTCTTCACGGTTGTCTTGGTTACTCCAGGGCATTTTTGCCTTTCCATATAAACTTTAAAATCAGTTTGTTGATATCTACAGAATAGATTCTGGTGATTTTGATTGGGATTGCATTGAATCTACAGATGAAGTTGGGAAGAACTGATATATTAGTGTTTAGTCTTCCAATCCATGAACATGGAATATCTCTCCATTTATTTATATGTCTGTGATTTCTTTCATTAACGTTTTGTAGTTTTCTACATGTACATCCTTTACGTATTGTTAGATTTTTACCCAAGTTTTTTATTGTTTTGTTTGGTGCTATGGTAAATGTTTTTAAAATTTCGGATTCCAATTGTTTATTACTGATATACTGGAAAGCAGTTAACTTTTGTGTATTAATCTTCTGTCCTATGACCTTGCTATATTTGCTTGTTAATTCTTGGAGTTCTTGGAGATTTTTTATATCCATTCCAAAGAATCAACAACAAATATATATAAATATAAATATAAGTAAATAAATAAATAAATATATATATATATACACACACACACATCAGTTTAATTGTTTTGTCCCAAATTTGTGTACCTTTTCTTTTCTTATTGTATTAGCTAGGACTTCATTACACTGTTGAATAGGAGTAGAGAGAGATGATATCCTTGCCTTGTTCCTTATCTTAGGGGGAAAGCTTCTAATTTCTTGCCATTAATTATGATGTTAGCTATAGTTTGGGGTGAGGGTGGGGTTGCAGTTTTTTTTTTAATTAAATTGAGGAATTTTCCTTTTATTCCGGTTTGTGGAAAGTTTTTATTGTGAGTATAGGAGAATGGTTTTCCTGTGTCAATTCCTACGATTTTTCTTATTTAACCTATTGATGTGTGGTGGATTACAGTGACTGATTTTTGAATGTTGAACCAGCTTTGCATACCTGGAATAAATCACACTTGGTTGTGGTTTATAATTCTTTTTATGTAATTTTACACTCAATTTGCTAACGTTTTGTTGAGGATTTTTGCATTCATGAGAGATACCGGTCTGTAGTTTTCCTTTCTTGTAATGTCTTTATCTGGTTTTGACATTAGGATAAGCCTGGCCTCATAGAATGAGTTAAGAAATATTCACTCTTATATTTCCTTGAAGATTTTGTAGAGAATTGTTATCATTACTTCCTTAAATCTTCGGTAGAATTCACCAGTGAAACCATCTGGGCCTGATACTTTCTCTGTTGGGAAGTTATTAACTACCGATTCAATTGCTTTAATAATAATAGGCCTATTCAGATAATCTACTTCTCCTTGTGTGAGTTTTAGTAGGCTTTCAAGTAATCGGTCCCTTTCATCTAGTTTACCAAGTTTGTGAGCATAGAATTGTTCATAATATTCCTTTATTGTCTTTTTATTCTCCATGGAATCAGTAGTGATGACCCCGTTTGCATTTCTGATATTGGTAAACTTGTCTTCTCTCTTTTTTTCTCTGTTCGCCTGGCTAAAGGCTTATCTATTTTATTGATCTGTTTAAAGAGCCAGATTTTGGTTTCATTGATTTTCTATTATTGTACTTTCCTCTTCTCAATTTCATTGATTGTGTAATTTTTATTGTTTTTTTTCTTCTGCTTGCTTGATGCTTAAATTGCTCTTCTTTCTTTAGTTTCCTAAGGTGGAATCTTAGATTATTGATGTCTAGCTCTCTCTTGATATATGCATTTAATGCTATAAATTAACTTCCCAATGCTTTTGCTGCACCCTACACATTTTCATAAGTTGTATTTATTCCCACTTTAATTTAATTCAAAATAATTTTAAATTTATCTTGAGACTTTTTCTTTGACCCATGTGTTACTTAGATGTGTGTTGTTTAATCTCCAAAATTTAGGGATTTTCCAGCTATTTTTCTGTTACTGATTTCTAGCTTCATTCCATTGTGGTCTCAGAACACACTTTGTATGATTTCTATTTTTTTAAAAATTTGTTAGAGTGTGTGTGTTATGGCCCAGAAAGTGGTCTGTCTTGAGGAGTATTTCCATGTGAGCTTGAGAAGTCTATGTGTTCTGTTGTTGGACAGAGTATTCTATAAATATTAATTAGATCAAGTTGACTGATAGTTCCGTTCAGGTCAGCTATATCCTTACTGATTTCCTCTCTGTTCCATTTGTTGATTATCTCAAGGGAGGTTTTGAATTCTTCAGCTATAACATGGATTTGTCCATTTCCCCGTTCAGATCTATCAATTTTTGCCTCATATATTTTGATGCCCTGTTTTTAGGTGCATGCACACTAAGGATTGTTTTGTTTTCTTATTGAATCCTTACTTAATGCCTCTGTTGCCCTGATAAGTTTTTTTGTTCTGAAGTCTGCTTTGTCTTAGTACAGCTACCCTCCTTTTTTTCCTTCCTTTCTTTCTCCCACACTCCCTCTCTTTCTTTTCTCTTTCTTTACTTCTTTATTTTCATTGATGTGAAATTTACATAACATAAAATGAACCATTTTACCCTGAACAATTCAGTGGCATTTGGTACATTCATAACATGCAACCACCACCTCTATCTAGTTCCAAAACATTTTCATCACTCTAAAGTAAAACCCTGTACTCTCTAAGCAGTTGCCGCCCATTCTAATCTCCCTCCAGCATCTGGTGACTACCAATCTGTTTTCTATTCTAATTTCTTATAAGTGGACTCATACAATATATGGGCCTTTTATGTCTGGCTTCTTTCATTTACTACAGTGTTTTCAAGGTTCATCCATGATGTAGCTAGTACTTACTTCCTTTTTATGGCTGAATGATATTTCATTGCATGCATATCTCACAACTCATGCATTCATCCAGTGATAGACATTTGAGTTGTTTCAACCTTTTGACTGTTGTGAATAGTGCTGTTTTGAACATTCTCATATGAATATTTTTTGAGTACCTATTTTCAATTCTTTTGGGTATATACCTAGGAGTAGAATTTATTTACCTTTTTGAGGAACTCTATAACTGTTTTTCACAGTGGTTTCACCATTTTACCTTCCCACCAGCAATGTACAAGTGTTCCTATTTCTCTCCTTGCTAACACTTATATTTTTGATTATAGCCAATTCTGTTATTATAGTCAATATGCTTTATGTGAAGTGGTATCTTGTGGGTTTTATTTACATTCCCTTAATGACAAATGAGGTTGAGTATCTTTTCATGTGCCTTTTGGCCATTTGTATATCTCCTTCAGAGAAATGTCTGTTTATGCCCTTTGCCTGTTTTTTAATTGGGTTGTCTTTTTGTTATTGAGTTGTACGTATTCTTTATATATTTTTTAGAAGACCCTTATCAGGTATATAATTTGCAAATATTTTCTCTCATTATATAGGTGATCTTATTATTTTTCTGATAATATTCTTTGATGTACAGTTTTTAATTTTGATGAAGTTCAATATATGTATTTTCTTTCTTTTTTTTTTTTTGCTCATGCTTTTGGGATGTTTCTAATACAAATCCAAAGTTATGATGATTTATCCCATATAAAACTCAGTATTTTCTTCTGAGTTTTATAGTTTTAGCTCCTATATCTAGGTCTTTGACTAACGTAGAGTTAATTTCTATATGCTGTGTGAGATAGGAGAGAGCTTGGTTTTGATTAGTGTTTGCATGGTATATTTCTCCTTCCTTTTACTTTTAATGTTAGTCTTTATATTTACTTTTAACCTTAGTCTTGTAGGCGATGTATAGTTGACTCTTTCTTACTTTCTCTCTCTCTCTCTCGCTTTCTTGCTTTACCCTGTCTGGTTTTCACTGAACCTTTCATATGATTCATTTAATCTCATCTATTAGTGTATCAATTATGTGTTTGTAAAAAGTTTTTAGTGATTGGCCCAGATTTTGAAATATACATTTGTAATTAAGTTAACTTCAAATGCCATTATACTGTTTCACATGTAATGCAGATACCTTTAAACAATGTATTCTGTCCATTATGATATTGCTCTCATTCATTTCAGTTATCCATATTCTATCTTCACCCAATATACTGTCACTATTATTACTTTAAGAATAGGAAATTCCCTCGTGGTCCAGTGGTTAGGACTCAGCGCTTTCACTTCTGGGGCATGGGTTCAATCCCTGGTTGGGGAACTAATAGCCCACAAGCCATGCCACACAGCCAAAAAAAAAAAAAGTTAAGAATAAGAAAAAAGATTTTATCTTCATTTATTCTTTCCCTAATATTCTTACTTTATATATGTCCCAGTTTCTGACCTGTATAATTTTGCTTCTCCCTGAAGAACTTTTAAAAAACATTTCTGGTAATCTAGATCTGCTGTGATGAATTCCTTCAATTTTTGTTTGTCTGATAAAGTCTTTACTTCTCTTTTGAAAGATAATTTTGCTGGATGTAGAATTCTAGGTTGGTGATTTTTTCTCCAGCACTTTATCTCACTCCACTCTCTTCTTGCTTCCATAGTTTCTAACAAGGAGTCTTTTGTAATTCTTATCTTTGTTCCCCTGTAGGTGAGGTATGTTTTTTCTCTGTCTTTCAAAATTTTCTCTTTGCTCTCGTGTTCCCCATTTTGAAATGAGATAACTAGTTGTCATTTTTTGGATTCTTATCCTACTTTGTCTTCTCTTTGCTTCCTTTATCCATGGTTTGGGGTCTGTCATTAATTTTGGAAAGTTCTCAGCCATTATTATTTCCTATTTTTTCTGTACTGTTTTCTCTTTTTTTCTCCTTCTGGTATTCAATTATGTGTATGTTACATCTTTTGAAATTGTCCACTGTTCTTAGATGTCCTCTTCTGTTTGTTTTCATTCTTTTTCCGATTGCATTTCAGTTTTGCAAGTTTCTATTCACTGGTTCAGATTCACTGATCTATTCCTTAGCTATGTCTTATGTACTGATGAACTCGTCAAATGCAGTCTTCATTTCTGTTATAATATTAACGTGTTTTATATTTCTAGCATTTCTTTTTGATCCTTAATGGTTCCATCTTTGTGCTTACATTACCTGTCTCTTCTTGGGTAATGTTTACTTTTCCCGCAAGAGCCAGAAAATGTCAATATCTATGTCATATGTAAGTCTGGTTCTGATGCTTACTTTGTCTCTTCAGACTGTGCTTTTTCTTGTCTTTTAGAATGCTTTGTAATTTTTTGTTGAAAACTGGACATGATGTGTGGGGTAATAGGAAATGAGGTAAATAGGTCTTCAATATGAGGTTTTATGGTCATAAGGCCAGGGGTTTGGCTATGTTAATGTTTGCTGTGGCTGTAGGTGCCAGAGGCTTAAAGTTCCTCTACTGTCCTTGTTTTTATTTCTCTTGTTATCTTGGGCATCCACAAAAACTCCTCTTTAGATAGGGCATGCATCTTGCATCTCTTTTATCTCTAATGCATTGTTATACTGGAACCCTATTGGTGTGGTAGTAAGGTGTGGGGGACTGGAAGCGTTCTATCATCTTATTAAAACTCAGTGTTTTAGTGACCTGTGTCCCTGGACATGGTGTTCACAAGTGTTTCTTACCTTCCTGCCCACTCCCAGTGACATAGGAAGACTAGGAGAAAGCAGATAATGTCAGATAAACGCCCGTCTCCAGGGTGAGATAAGGCTCTAGTAAGGTTTGTTTTACTGGAGAATAGGCCTTTTTTAGGAAGAACAACACTGTGTGAATATTTCAGAATGGTTACTTTTCTTTTCTTCCTGCCAGAGAAACAGGGGTATCTTTCTTGCTTTTTCACCATGAGAAACTTCTGTGGTTCTTGGAGGTAAAGCCCATGAAAGTTTTGGGGGCCCTAGGAGTTTCATTCTCATGGTAGTCCACACTCATCTACCAGCAATTAGTCGAAATTACCATTTAAATGTTCCTTCCAGTGGTCCAGGTAAGCATTATCTCAACTGTCACTCTCTGTATTCAACTCTCTCTCCACATGGCAGGATGGCAGTTTGCCCTATAACCTTGGTTTTCTGTTGAATCAAAGAAAAGTTGTTGTTTTTTTCCCGTGTTTTATAGATGGGAGTGATGACTTACAATCTCTATATATCAGAGCTGAATCTGGAAGTTGTCTTCACTTTGAATGATATTTTCACCAATATAGAATTTTGGATTGAGAGGATTTTTAAAATTCTCTCAGCACTTTAAAGATGTCTCTCCGTTATCTCCTGATCATAGTTTCTTTTGAGAAGTCTGATGTACTTCTTATCTTCGTTCCTTTGTCATTAATGCATACTTTTTTCCTCTCTAGCTGGGTTTAAGATTTTATCTCTGATTTTCAGCATCTTGAATATAATGTGTTTAGGTGTGTTGTGTGGTGTTACATTGTATTTTTTGTTTGTTTTGTTTTGTTTTTTGATATTTACCTTATTTGGGATTCTCAGCTTCCTGCATCTGTGGTTTGATATTTTTCATTACTTTTGGAAAATTTTCAGCCATTGTTTCTTCAAATACTTACGCTCTCTTCTCTCATTTCCTGCTGGGATACCAATTACACATGTGTTAGACCATTTGTTATTATCTCATAGCTCTTGGATACTTTGCTTTATTTTATTCTTTTTTTTAGTTTGGGTAACTTCTATTGACTTTTCTTCAAGTTTGTTGATTCTTTCTTTAGCTGTGTCAAGTTTTGTGAGCCGATGAAGGCGTTCTTTGTGTACGTTTCAGCATTTTTATGCCATTTCCATTTGAAGAACCTGAAAGTTGATGTGAACTCCCATTGTACTTGTGGCTCCTGAGGTTCTTTGCTGTCCACTAACCCACAATTGGACTTTATCAATTTATTTAGAAAATTAACTGAATTTTCTTCACTTGCTTTTAAGGTGCCTGCCATCCAGGCTATGCCACAGATGATTCAGTGCTGGTGTTCCCTCTTTTCTTAGAAGTGCCTTTCTTTAGATTTCATGCTGCACTGTTGCCTTGTGACCTGAGCTTTTCAACAGGTTCAGGAAAAGTTATTTTGTAGTTCATTCAGCTTTGTCTTACCGTCTTGAGGGTCTTCTCAGCTTTCTATATCTAGGCAGAGATGGAACTCTCCAAATCTTTTTGAAATTATCCCCCCTTAGATTAAACCTTTCTTTAATGTCTTTGTTTGAATCTTTATTTTCTCACTAAGTGCGTATTATATTCTTCTCTGTGTTGTATCGTTTGCACATTTCTCTTTCTTGCTCTCATTTTCCTGAGCTGCTACCCCATATATGATATACAGTGATCCTTCACAATGAAGTGTATTACCTGTAACATTGAAGTCTTTTTACAGAGATGAAAATACATTTTGCACTAAATCAGAAAACTTGTTATTCTGGTTTAGAAATAAAAGTAGGTAAATTAATTACTATTTTCCCCTATAATGAAGACAGGTTGACTTTAGTCTTCAATTATCATCATTTGTCATACATTTTACTTTTTAAAACTTTTTAATTTTAGAAACTGCTGGTTGTCACTTACGAAAGTGAAGCAAAATTAGGGTTCACATTGAACTATTTTAAAGTTTTGGGTAGTTGTCTAACAGAGAAGACTGTGTGGCATCTAAAGCAATTTTTTAAAAATAGCCTTAATGAATATTCTAATATTACAAGGTAGAATTTTAAAGTATTTATTCCAAACAGGGATGATTTAAAGCAGCTTCTGAACCTGGACTTTTTTCATAATTCTTTTTTATGTTATTTTTTTTAAGAAGTATTTCTTGAAATAGGTTATATTTGCACATATTATAAAATTCAAAAGGCAGCAAAGTGTATCCTAAATTACAGGAAAAAGTAAATCTCCCTTTCACTCCTGTTCACAAATTAATTCAGTTTCTATCTTTCAAGACAGCCTAATTTCCTGTGGATTTTTCTGTCGATATTCCATAATATATGAATGTATAGACATATTTATATATCTCTCTCCCTTTTTTTCACCTCCCTCTCTTCCTCCCCTTTCCTGCTCCTTCCTTCTCTCCTTTAGCCTCTCCCTCTCTTTCCTCTTTCTCTCCCTTTAACATATGTAATGTTATACTGTACACATTCTTTACTTTGCTATTTTCATTTATATTTTGAGAATTAATTCCATGGGTAGTCCTCAGTGAATTGCCTTTCTCTCTTTAATTAGAATATACTGTTCACTTATGGAAATTCTGTTTGTGTTTAACTAGTCTCCTGTTGATATACATTTAGGTAATTTCTAGACTTTCACTACTGCAAACAATGCAGCAGTGTGTTTTTACAAAAGTCATTTCACTGTTGCCATTTATTGTCTTAAATTGAATGTTCACCCCTCAATGAACATGAGCAGTTATATAATGTAACGATAAATTTTGAAACAACCATTTTTAAATGACTTTGCTTTCAGTCTTCTAGATTCGTTTAAACAATGGACAGCCTTAAATTAAAAGGCAAATTGTTAAGTAACTGTAATGGTAAACAGATGTAATAAAATAGTTTCTTAATCTCTTTGAATTAGAATTTTTCAATACTAGACATGTAAAACAATACGGAAGACACTGGATGCTGAAGTTGGTATAACATCGTAACAACTAATTTAAAGTTTTATCTTTCATCGGGACAGAGTATTCTCATTTATTTGCTTTATATTAGTAAAAGTTTTGAACCTGAACCTACGTGATAAATGTACATTATCATAATCTTTTTTGTATCTGTGGAGTTCCATGTTACATTTATTTGAAGGATTCTGCTACTAAAAACAAGCTTAAAAACCACTGCAGTTGTTCATTCTGCCGAATTTTCCGGTTTAAATTTGCATTGTGAAATTTATACTAGGCATTGTTCCTGGAATTCCAGTAACTGCTGGAAAAAAAAATTAAACAGATTTAGTGTATCATATACAGGATTAGGAGTAGTTCACTGCCTTATATGATTATTTATGTGTAATAGATGATAAATATTTTTTCTATAAACCTGAAATGAAATAGTTTTATTAAAGGTGCTAGTTCAAACAAAAATTATTTAATCAGGGACTTCCCTGGTAGCTCAGGGGTTAAGAATCCACCTGCCAATGCAGGGGACATGGGTTTGAGCCTTGGTCCTGGAAGATTCCACATGCCGCGGAGCAACTAAGCCTGTGTACCACAACTACTGAGCCTGTGCTCTAGAGCCCACATGCCACAACTACTGAAGCCCGCACACCTAGAGCCCATGCTCCGCAACAAGAGAAGCTACCACAATGCGAAACCTGCGCACTGCTACGAAGAGTAGCCTCTGCTCACCTCAACTAGAGAAAGCCTGTGCGCAGCAGCGAAGACTGAGTGCAGCCAAAGATAAATAAATAAATTAATTAAAAAATTATTTAATCAAACCTGGTCTTGTACCCCCATTCCTTAGTCTGTATTGAAGGACACTCTTTTGCCTAGGTCTCTTAGTGGCTTTTGTTCTTACACAGAGTAAAATGCCATAGCCCCTCCCCCTATCTGGATAGTGGATAGTCACATGGTTCCCTTGCAGGTGTCTTCAGGTCTCTGCTCAAAAGTCACCTCAGCCATTGAACTTTCTTTCATCTTCACGTATAAAGTAATCCTTTCCCAACTCCCCTTGTCCTACTTCCTTGCTTTATTTTTCTCCCTAGCACTAATTTTCTGACCTAGTATACATTTACATGTTTATTTGCTTATTGTCTGTCCTCATTAGAATGTAGGTTCATAAGTCTTTATATCGTCTTCTGCTGTATCGCTAGCACATTGAGTGGTGCCTAGCACATTGAACAGGTTGTAGTGGGTGCTCAGTAAACATTTGACTGTTTGAACGTTGAATTTTCTTTCCTGCTCTTTCTGAAAGTTCTGGTTAGATTATAACAGTGTCTTCATATTTCTGGATGTATCACCTACAGTAATTTTGAGTACCTGTGTTCCCCTTGGACATTTGTAAATCAGTATTTTATATTTTTATCATGAGTTTTAACAGTTGCAAATGGTATGATTTTTTGTATATAGTAAATGTTGTTGTGTTTGAATAGAATTGTTAGAACACTTCTGAAAGTATCACAGTGATTCGATACCTATCAATGTTCATTTAAAACATACATGCACAAGTTCTTATTTATAGTCAGACAGTTTTCATTAATTTTTTCTCTTTGAACGAGAATCTCTATTTTTTCTATTCCACTTTCTCCTATAGATTTCTCCTAATGTAATACTTTTATGCTTGAAATAATTATACTTGGAACAAAAATATGTAAATACTTTTTATGATAAAAACACTCAGCGAACTAGGAATAGAAGGGAGCTTCCCTAACATGATAAAGGGCATTTATGAAAATCGACACCCAACCTTATACTTCATTATACATTATAAATTGTGAAAGACTGAAAGCTTTTTCTCTAAGATCAGGAACAAGACAAAGACACCAGATGTTTTGCTACTAATCAACATTGCATTAGAAGTCCTAGTCAGAGCAGTTGAGCAAGAGAAAGGAATAAAAAGCACCCACACTGATAAGAAGTAAACCTATTAATTTGCAGATAACATGATTCCACAGATAGAATATGCTAAAGATTCCTCGTGCACCAGAAAATTAGTTATAAGTGAATTCAACAGAGTTGCAGGTTTCAAGGTAAATATTTTAAAAATCAGTTGTGTTTTTTATACTAGCAATGAAAAATCTAAAAGGGAAATTTTTAAATTTCATTTACAGTAGCATCCAAAATGATAAAATACTGAGGGATAAATTTAACCAAAGAAACAGTACATTTGTACACTGAAAACTACAAAAAATTACAGGAAGAAATTCCAAGTTTATGGATTGCAAGACTTAATGTTGTTAAGATGGCCGTACCACCAAAGTGATCTGCAGATTCAGTGCAGTGCCTGTCAAAACTCCAAATGCCTTTCTTGCAGAAATGGAAAAGTTGAGCCACAGATTCACATGGAATACAACAGGTTCCAAATAGCCAAAACCATACTGAGAAAGAAAAACAAATTTGGAGGACCCACAGTTCAAGATTCCAAAACTTACCGTAAAGCTATAGTAACTAAAACTGTGGTATTAGCATAAGGATAGATGTATAGATCAGTCAATGGAATAGGATTGAGATCCCAGAAGTAAACCCATACATCTGTGGCCAGTTGATTTTCTGTAAGGGTGCCAAGATCATTCAGTGAGAGAAAGATAGTCTCTTCAACAAGGTCTGTGACAAGTGGATATCCACATGTTAAGAAACGAAGCTGGGCCCCTGCCTCACTCCATATACAGAAATTAACTTGGATCAAAGACCAAAATTAAAGTCTTTGACCTAAAACTATAAAACTCAGAAAATACATAAAGGTAAGTCTTCATGACCTCATATCTGGAAATGGATTCTTTTGCTATAACACCAAAAGCACAAGCAACAGAAGAAAAAAATAGACAAATTGGAATTCATTAAAAGCTTTTGTGTATCAAAGGACAGTATCAAACAAGTAAAAAGATAAACTATGGAATGGGAGAAAATATTTGCAAATTATATATCTGATAAGGGTTTACTATCAGAATGTATAAAGTACTCATATAACTTAACAATAAAAAGACAGCTGAATGGATAGAAGACATCAATAGACATTTCTCCAAAGGAGATATACAAATGGCCAACAAACACATGAAAAGATATTCAACTTTATTGGTCATTAAGGAAACGCAAATCAAAATCATAGTGAGATGCTCTTTCAACAGGTCCAACAGATTGGCTATAATCAAAAAATTGGAAGATAACAAGTGTTGATAAGGATGTGGAGAAATAGGAACCCTTGTACATTGCTTGTGGGAATGTAAAATGGTGAAGCTCCTTTGAAAAAAAGTTGTGGAGTTCCTCAAAAATATAAAATAGAACTATCATATGACCCAGCAATTTCACTCCTAGGTTTATACCCAAAAGAATTGAAAATAGGTACTCAAACAAATACTTGTATACAGATGTTCATATTCACAGTAACCAAAACATGGAAACAACCCAAATGTCCATCACTGGGTGAATGGATAAACAATTTGTGTTGTATGTACACTCAATGTAATATTCAGCCATAAAAAATGTTGATAGGGACTTCCCTGGCAGTCCGGTGGTTAAGACTTCACTTTCCAGTGCAGGGGGTGAGGTTTGATCCCTGGTCAGGGAGCTAAGATCCCACATGCCTTGCAGCCAAAAAACTAAAACATAAAACAGAAGCAGTATTTTAACAAATTCAATAAAGGCTTTAAAAATGGTCCACATCAAAAAAAAAAACAACTAGAAATGTTGATACATGGTACAACATAGATGAACCTCAAAACCACTATACCTAATGAAAAAAGCCAGACACAAAAGACCACATATTATATGATTTCTTTTGTATTAAATATCAAAATAAGCATATCAAAAGACATAAAAGCAAATTAGTTTTTGCCAGGGAATGGGAGGGAGGATGGTCATAGGGGAAGATTATTTATAGGTTATAGTGTGTTCTTCTGATATATTGAAAAATTTCTGAGACTATAGGGAGCTGTTGATTGCACAGCATTGTAAAGGCACTAAATGCCACTGAATTGTACATTTAAAAATGGCTAAGTAGGGCTTCCCTGGTGGCGCAGTGGTTAAGAATCTGCTTGCCAATGCAGGGGACACGGATTCAAGCCCTGGTCCAGGAAGACCCCACATGCTGCGGAGCAACTAAGCCCACGTGCCACAACTACTGAGCCTGCGCTCTAGAGCCCATGTGCCACAACTACTGAGCCTGCATGCCACAGCTACTGAAGCCCATGTGCCTAGAGCCCATGCAGTGCAACAAGAGAAGCCACCACAATGAGAAGCCCGCACACTGCAACAGAGAGTAGCCCCCGCTCGCCACAACTAAAGAAAGACTGTGCACAGCAACGAAGACCCAAAGCAGCCAAAATTTTAAAAATAAATAAAATTTATTTAAAAAATGGCTTAGTTACATGAATTTCACTTAAAAATATATATATATTTAAAGCTAACATTAACTTTTAAAATTATATAACCATACAGTTTTAAGTGCTTTAATATTTCATCTGGGTGGAGTTATTAGAGTTGATGAATAATAAATATTTTACAGATTTTGTTAAATAATTTTAAAGTCATTAAAAAGTGAAATTTATTGGAAATACATCTTAAGGATATGAATTTTTTTTTTTTTTTTTTGCTGTACACGGGCCTCTCACTGTTGTGGCCTCTCCCATTGCGGAGCACAGGCTCCGGAGGCGCAGGCTCAGTGGCCGTGGCTCACGGGCCTAGCCACTCCGCGGCATGTGGGATCTTCCCGGACTGGGGCACGAACCCGTGTCCCCTGCATCGGCAGGCGGACTCTCAATCACTGCGCCACCAGGGAAGCCGAGGATATTAATTTTTTAATGCCATTTAGTTCATGTATTCATGGATGAATGCTAAAGGGTTAGCATCAATTCCATTCCTGTTTTATTATTTTTTACCTTAAATCCCACAACCATTTTTTATTATAAAGGTGAACCCTGATCCTCATGATGGGCTTATTGGTAGGATTTCTGGTAGTAATTGCAGACACCAGGGTCTCCAAATGTTTGAATTTGCAGCTACTAGCGATGTCCAGTCATACAGGATGAGGATGTCTTTGATCTTTTTGGAAGCCTATCCACATATTTCTGATAGTAAGATCACCAGGGCTTTGGAGGTGGACTGGTGGATTGCAAAAACTGGGCTGCATGACCACCACCCTTCACACAGACACCGAGGTCCATGCCAGCAAATTGCTCCTTGTCCAGAAGCAGAACCGGTACCAGTAACTTGTATTGTAGCTGTATTGTAGCTGTGCGTGGTTGGATCATCTCTGGGGGTAACCCATTCACCTAAGGAGCCAGTGTGCCATGGCTGTGGTCATCTTCTTGCGTCTGAAGGGCTGCGCCAACTGCAGAGGGTCCTTGGATGGCATGGCTGTGATGTAGAGAAGACAGCCTCATTGTGAGGCACCTCAACTAGAAGAAAGCCCTATTTTATGTTTTATTAGACTCAAATGATGAGAAACATTGTTAATATAAATAAGTAGATGGTAGGTAGTGGAAAGGATTTTTCTGTGTCAGTGTCACTTAGTTTTTTGAACTTCTGTGTCATATGCCAAAAAGCAATAATTGATTAAATGTAAAATTTAGTTTTAATGATTTATCAGCTGATAACTCAGATTTTCCTTCATTTTTGAAATTGAAGAATTAGAAAGAAATGCATAAGAATTTGGTAATAATTAGAGTCATTCACTACTTTTTCAACACCTATAGCAGTATTTCTAGTTGGCCCTATGTTTAGTGCTTCAGAGGTTTTTGCCTCTCAGGGAAACCTATCATGATAAGAAGAGACACATAGGTTAGAGGAATATACTTCTTTTGTAAAATGAAAAAATGTAATTGTCAAAGGGGAGAAGGAAAAGATGAATTCTTATCACATAGGCAGAGAAGGTTTTTTTTAATAATTATGTATAGAAATTGAAAATCTTCTGATGCCCATGAAACCTTTCTATGCCCATGGCACCTCGTGAACAATTTTTGTATACCTGCAGGGTACTGAACTTTCTTGGGGAGCTTGTATAAAGTGCTTCATACTGCCTTCAGATCGGAATCTTTGAATAGTTTGAGACTTCTATGTACTGTGAATAAAAAGATGGGGAAAATACAGAATTTGGCCAGAGAAGAAAAAAAAGGAATTTGGCCCTAAGGCTGTTTCTTTCAAAATAGGTTTATATTATTTCTAGCTTGTGTCAGGAATAAATGTAGAATTAATATAAAATTCTTTAAAATGTGGTGAATTGGGGATATTGACTTCTCTTATAATTCCTTTTGTAAAATTTTTCCCAGGTGAATGAATGGTCATTGAAGATAAGAAAGGAAATGAGAGTTGTTGACAGGCAAATAAGAGGTAAATTATTATTTTACATCTCCTATTCTTTATCTTGGTGTATTTTGCATTAGTTCATAAAAGTAAACTGTATCTACATCTATGAAACATAGTTTATATTAATTATTTATGGCTGCCCTAATTATTTGCTTTCTAATTATAGTAAGAAAAACAAGATAAAATCAACTCAAAGATCTTTACATTTGATAAGAACTAAAATCTTTCCTCCAGCCTGGCATTGAGCTATTCAAGGGGGAGAGGCCATGTTCATTCATCTGTGATTTCCTAGAGTCCAGGTTACTTTTGGAAACAAAGCAGGCGCTCACATTCTGTGGTAGACAGAATAATGGCCTTCCAAAGATGTCCACGTCCTAATCCCCAGAACCTGTGAATATGTTACCTTACATAGCAGAAGGAAACTTGCAGATTTGATTAAATTAAGGATCTTGAGGTGGGGAGATTAATCCTGGGCTATCTGGGTGGGCTTATAAGAGTCCTTATGAGAGGGAGGCAGCATGTTGAGAAAAAGTGAGAGAAAAGGAGATGTAACCACAGAACCAGATGTTAGAGTGCTATGCTTTGAAGATGGAGGAAGAAGACACAAGCTAAGGAATGCAGTTGACCTCTAGAAACTAGAAAAGACAAGGAAATGGATTCTTCCCTGAAGCTTCCAGAAGAAACACAGCCCTTCCAACACCTGGATTTTAGACTTCGTTTTTGTTTTTGTTTTTGAATATTTATTGGGCTGTGCTGGGTCTTAGTTGCGGCACACAGGATCTTCATTGCCGCATGCGGGATCTTTTAGTTGCGGCGTGCAGGCTCTTAGTTTGCGGCATGTGGGATCTAGTTCCCTGACCAGAGATCGAATCCGGGCCCGCTGCTTTGGGAGCATGGAGTCCCAACTGCTGGACCATCAGGGAAGTCCCGATTTTAGACTTCTGATCACCACAATTAAAGAATAAATTTTTGTTGTTTTAAGCCATTTGAAAAAAAAAAGTAAAGCAACCTCATCTTACTTACAAAGAAATGGCTTTATGGAATTCAAATTAAATAAATTGTATGTAAGGAATGCAGTTCTATTTTCACTACAGTTTATCTTAGCATGGCTGTAAATTGAGCAAAATATGTTTCTAAATAAAGTTGATTATTGTTGAGTACTACTTAAAACTAAGGTGACTTACAAAGAGTAACATTTAAAACTTTTATGATTTTTAACACTTTCATGATTGGAGAAAAATTAATAAGAGAGGTATCACCATATCACTCCTTTTAAAAAAGAATTAGAATAGCAGTATGGGGTAGGGAAGTAAAACGTACAAACTATTAGGTATAAAATAAGCTACAAGGATATATTATACAACATGGGGAATATAGCCAATATTTTATAGCTGTAAATGGAGTAAAGCCTTTACAAATTGTGAATCACTATCTGTACATCTGTACAAATAGTAACTTGTACATCTGTAACTTATATAATATTGTACAGCAACTATACTTCAATTAAAAAAATAAAAATGGAAAAAAATACTTGTAAATAGGATATTCCAAAAGTAAATAAATAAAAAATAATTACAGAGGGGAATTACATTCATAGCCATGATGGAGTAATGGTTATGGATTTGAACTTGCACTCCATTGTAAATAAAGAAAAAACTGGACAAAAGCTGTGAAACATCTGTTTTCAAACATTGGATAACTGTCAGTGCAGGATTTTGATCAGTGAGAAAAGGGAAACAAAAGGAGAGAGCCCTAATATGGTCCTCATTTTCTGCCTAGGGAGACTTCCTGGGTCATAGCATGTGGAAGGAGATTCCAAGCAGAGTGTGGTATTCTCACTGAATTAAGGAGGAAGAGACTAGGGTTCAGGGAGGCTGCAGTGGCTGGAACTTGTGGGGCAGAGTATCAGAACAAGAGCAATATCCAAAGAAAAAGCTGTAAATATCTGCACAGGGTCCCAATGAGTCTTTAGCTGACTACTAAGCTGTGCATACTTAGAATGAGATTTTAGGAGGCTAGGCAAAGAACAGTTACTGGGGACAGAACAACTACCAGGAGGGGGCTATAAGCTAAACAGTTCCCAGAGTTAACAGAGGATTGAGAGATGGTAGAGTTCTGACCAGACACAGTAAAGAGACTTTGTTGAATATCTGGGGCATTCTGTAGAGACTGCAGAAGGGTCATGCCTTAATATTAAGGTGAAAGTAGCCCTAGCTTAAAAGCTACCATATGCCCACAGCAACAAAGCTTAAAAGCAGATCTGTTACTGTATAGCACAGGAACTCTACTCAGTGCTCTGTGGTGACCTAAATGGAAAGGAAATCCAAAAAAGAGGAGATATATATATATAGAGAGAGAGAGAGAGAGAGAGAGAGAGACAGAGAGAGAGAGAGAGAGAGAGGGAGAGAGGGCGCGCTGATTCACTTTGTTGTACAGTAGAAACTAACACAACATTGTAAAGCAACTATACTCCAATAAAAATTAATTTAAAAAATAAATAAATAAAAATTAAAAGAAGTCTTGAAAGCTGAACTACCAAAATAAAGCTGAACATTCTTTAAAGCTCTTTAAGGCTGAACTACCAAAATTGCAGATACCCCAAAATGAAACATTTAGAGTGTTCAACATCCAATGAAAAGTTACTAGGAAAGTGTGACCCAAAATCAAGAGAAAAATCAGGAAATATAAATAGACCCAGAAAAAAAACAGATGATCAAATGAATAAGCAGACAGGGATTTTAAACAGCTATTATAATATGTTGAGGGATTTAGAGGAAAACATAATGAACATATGTTTCAAAGGAAAACATGAACATAATGAAGAGGTAAATAGAAGATATTGAAAAGAACAAAGTAGAACTCAGATGAAAGATCTAGAATAAAGTGAAGTAAAATGAAAGCTTCACTGAATGGGTTGAACAAGCAGATTATACACTACAGAAAACAAGATCAGTGAAATCAAAGATAGTAATACAAACTATCCAAACTGCAGTACTGAGAGAAAAAAGTAAAAAAAAAAAAAAAAAATCAAATGATCCAACGTGTAATTTGAGTCTCAGAAGGAAAAGAGTCCAGAAAGGATCACATGATATAATAGCTGATGAAAACTGTAAACCCACAGATCCAAGGAACTCCAATTTCAAACGGGATAAACACAAAGAAAACCTTGCCAGGATGTATCATAAGCAAATTACTGAAAGGTAACAATAAAGAGATAAAACAGTCTGAGGAAAGGGTAATGATTAAAATTTTATTATCAGAAACAATACGAACCAAAACATCTTTGATACAATAAAAGAAAAATACCCACATTATCCTAGAATTCTGAGTCCAATGAAAACAGCATTCAAAGGAGAAGTAAAGATACTTGTATACAAAAGCCAAGAGAATTTGTTGCTAGTAGGTCTACAGTACAAGAAACGTTAAAGGAAGTTGTAAGCTGAAGGAAAATCATACCAGATAGAAATTTGGATTTACCCAGAGGAATGAAGCATGCTGGAAATTATAAGTATGTAAGTAAATATAATGTTTTTCTCTTTTAAGAGTTTCTTTTTAATAATTATTGACTGTTTAAAGTAAAAGTAATAATATGGGGCATAAAACATATGTAGAACTATGACAATGTATGACAATAATAGCACAAACAATTGATTCATGTCATCTTTAGAAACCACATAAATTCAGTTAGTGTCTCACAAACCTTGTTTATTCCTGTTTTGTGCTTTACTTATTGTATACCTTCTCACATCCATAACTCATTTATCTGGTTAAATGATCTTCAAGCTCTGTCTTTCTTCTCATGGTTCCTGTTATTTCTCATTCATAGCAATTTATTAGTTAACTAACATGATATCAGAAAAATAATAGTGGGTTTTGGAGTCCTTACACTACCAGATTTAAACCATCACTGCTATCAATTAGCCACCTGTTCCTATTAAAATTCTTTGAATCTCACAGAACTGTACTGACAATTAAATCTGTGAATGTATGTAAAATGTTTAGGACAGTACTTGGCATATAGTAGACAATTTACTACATTTATAGTGATACCAAAAAAGGAGGGTGGGGGTTACTTTAGACAAAGTATAACTTTGAAATAATGTGATTGCTTTAAATGTTACTTGCATATGAAGGTTTACCACTGAAACACTTTCAAAGTCTTTGATTTGTTTTTTTGTGTGTTTTTGTTTTTTTTCTTTTTAGATTACATAGCTTTATTTAGTCTTTGATTTGAATTTTATTTCTTTATTTTTATACAGCAGGTTCTTATTAGTTATCTATTTTATAATGTTAGTGTATATGTCAATCCCAATCTCCCAATTCATCCCACCACCACCCCACCCCCTGCTTTCCCCCCTTGGTGTCCATACATTTGTTCTCTACATCTGTGTCTCTATTTCTGCCCTGCAAACCGGTTCATCTGTACCATTTTTCTAGATTCCACATATATGTGTTAATATACGATATTTGTTTTTCTCTCTCTTACTTGCTTCACTCTATGACAGTCTCTAGGTCCATCCACATCTCTACAAATGACCCCGTTTCATTCCTTGTTATGGCTGAGTAATACTCCATTGTATACATGTACCACATCTTCTTTATCCATTCGTCTGTCAGTGGACATTTAGGTTGCTTCCATGACCTGGCTATTGTAAATAGTGCTGCAGTGAACATTGGGGTGCATGTGTCTTTTTGAATTACAGTTTTCTGTGTGTATATGCCCAGTAGTGGGATTGTTGGATCATATGGTAATTCTATTTTTAGTTTTTTAAGGAACCTCCATACTGTTCTCCATAGTGGCTGTATCAATTTACATTCCCACCAACAGTGCAAGAGGGTGCCCTTTTCTCCACACCCTCTCCAGCATTTGTTGTTTGTAGATTTTCTGATGATGCCCATTCTAACTGATGGGAGGTGATACCTCATTGTA
Organism: Tursiops truncatus; assembly: GCF_011762595.2. Taxonomy (NCBI): domain Eukaryota; kingdom Metazoa; phylum Chordata; class Mammalia; order Artiodactyla; family Delphinidae; genus Tursiops; species Tursiops truncatus. The sequence continues at coordinate 13,172,364 of NC_047047.1, forward strand.
GTTTTGATTTGCATTTCTCTAGTAATTAGTGACGTTGAGCAGCTTTTCATGTGCTTCTTGGCCATCTGTGTGTCTTCTTTGGAGAAATGTCTGTTTAGGTCTTCTACATATTTTAGAATTGGGTTGTTTGTTTTTCTCATATTGAGCTGCATGAGCTGTTGATATATTTCGGAGATTGATCCTTTGTCTGTTGATTCATTTGCAAATATTTTCTCCCATTCTGAGGGTTGTCTTTGCGTCTTTTTTATGGTTTCCTTTGCTGTGCAAAAGATTTTAAGTTTCATTAGGTCCCACTTGTTTATTTTTGTTTTTATTTCCATTACTCTGGGAGGTGGGTCCAAAAAGATCTTGCTGTGATTTATGTCAAAGAGTGTTCTTCCTTTGTTTTCCACTAAGCGTTTTATACTGTCTTGTTTTACATTTAGGTCTTTAATCCATTTTGAGTTTATTTTTCTGTGTGGTGTTAGGGAGTGTTCTAATTTCATTCTTTTACATGTAGCTGTCCAATTTTCACAGCCCCACTTATTGAAGAGACTGTCTTTTCTCCATTGTATATCCTTGCCTCCTTTGTCATAGATGAATTGACCATAAGCGTGTGGTTCATTTCTGGGCTCCCTATTCTTTTCCATTGATCTGTGTGTCTGGTTTTGTGACAGTACCATACTATTTTGATTACAGTAGCTTTGTGGAATAGTGTGAAGTCAGGGAGTCTGATTCCTCCAAGTCTGTTTTTTTCCCTCAAGATTGCTTTGGCTATTGGGGGTCTTTTGTGTCTCCATACAAATTTTAAGATTTTTGGTTCAAATTCTGTAAAAAATGCCATTGCTAATTTGATAGGGATTGCATTGAATCTGTAGATTGCTTTGGGTAGTATAGTCATTTTCACAATATTGATTCTTCCAATCCAAGAACATGGTATATCTCTCCATCTGTTTGTATCATCTTTAATTTCTTTCATCAGTGTCTTATAGTTTTCTACATACAGGTGTTTTGTCTCCCTAGGTAGGTTTATTCCTAGGTATTTTATTCCTTTTGTTGCAGTGGTAAATAGGAGTGTTTCCTTAATTTCTCTTTCTGATCTTCCGTTGTTAGTGTATAGGAAGGCAAGAGATTTCTGTGCATTAATTTTCTATCCTGCAACTTTACCAAATTCATTGATTAGCGCTAGTAGTTTTCTGGTGGCATCTTTAGGATGCTCTATGTATAGTGTCATGTCATCTGCAAAGAGTGACAGTTTTACTTCTTCTTTTCCAATTTGTATTCCTTTTATTTCTTTTTCTTCTCTGATTGCCGTGGCTAGGACTTCCAAAGCTATGTTGAATAATAGTGATGAGAGTGGACATCCTTGTCTTGTTCCTGATCTTAGAGGAAATACTTTTAGTTTTTCACCATTGAGAATGATGTTGCTGTGGGTTTGTCGTACATGGACTTTATTATGTTGAGGTAGGTTCCCTCTATGCCCACTCTCTGGAGAGTTTTTTTCATAAATGGGGTTTGAATTTTGTCAAAAGCTTTTTCTGCATCTATTGAGATGACCGTATGGTTTTTATTCTTCAATTTGTTAATATGGTGTATCACATTGATTGATTTGCATATATTGAAGAATCCTTGAATCCCTGGGATAAATCCCACTTGATCATGGTGTATGATCCTTTTAATGTGTTGTTGGATTCTGTTTGCTAGTATTTTGTTGAGGATTTTTGCATCTATATTCAAAAATCTGTAATTGGTCTGTAATTTCCTCTTTTTGTCGTGTCTTTGTCTGGTTTTGGTATTAGGGTGATGGTGGCCTCGTAGAATGAGTTTGGGAGTGTTTCTTCATCTGCAGTTTTTTTAGAAGAGCTTGAGAAGGATGGGTGTTAGCTCTTCTCTAAATGTTTGATAGTATTTACCTGGGAAGAAATCTGGTCCTGGAATTTTCTTTGTTGCAAGATTTTATATCACAGTTTCAATTTCATTACTTGTGATTAGTCAGTTTATATTTTCTATTTCTTCCTGATTCAGTCTTGGAAGGTTATCCCTTTCTAAGAATTTGTCCATTTCTTCCAGGTTGTCCACTTTATTGGCAAGAGGTGCTTGTAGTAGTCTCTTATGCTTTGTATTTCTTCAGTGTCCTTTGCAACTTCTCCTTTTTCATTTCTAATTTTATTGATTTGAGTCCTCTCCCTCTTTTTCTTGATGAATGTGGCTAAAGGTTTATCAAGTTTGTTTATCTTCTCAAAGAACCAGCTTTTAGTTTTATTGATCTCTGCTATTGTTTTCTTTGTTTGTATTCCATTTATTTCTGCTCTAATCTCGATTTCTTTCCTTCTACTAACTTTGGGGAGTTTTTGTTCTTCTTTTCTAGTTCCTTTAGGTGTAAGGTTAAATTGTTTATTTGAGATGTTTCTTGTATCTTGAGGTAGGCTTGTATAGCTATGAACTTCACTCTTGGAACTGCTTTTGCTGCATCGTTTGGATCATCATGTTTTCGTTGTCATTTGTCTCTAGGTATTTTTTGATTTCCTCTTTGATTTCTTCAGTGATCTCTTGGTTACTTAGTAATGTATTGCTTAGTCTCCATGTGTTTGTGTTTTTTACATTTTTTTCCCTGAAATTTATTTCTGATCTCATAGCGTTGTGGTCGGAAAAATGCTTGGTAGGATTTCAGTTTTCTTACATTTACCAAGGCTTGATCTGTGAGCCAAGATGTGATCTATCCTGGACAGTGTTCCATGTTCAGTTGAAACAAAAGTGTAATCTGCTGTTTTCGGATGGAATGTCCTATAAATATGAATTAAATCTCTTTGGTCTGTTGTGTCATTTAAAGCTTTTGTTTCCTTATTTTTCTGTCTGGATGATCTGTCCATTGGTGTAAGTGAGGTGTTAAAGTCCCCCACTACTATTGTGTTACTGTCGATTCCCTCTTATAGCTGTTAGCATTTGCCTTGTGTATTGAGGTGCTCCTGTGTTGGTTGCATATATATTTATGATTGTCATATCTTCTTCTTGGATTGATCCTTTGATCATTATGTAGTGTCCTTCCTTGTCTCTTATAACATTCTTTATTTTAAATTCTGTTTTATCTGATATGAGTATTGCTATTCCAGCTTTCTTTTGATTTCCATGGAATATCTTTTTCCATCCCATTTGCATGGAATGTCTTTTTCCATCACTTTCAGTCTGTATGTTCCCCTAGTTCTGAAGTGGATCTCTTGTAGACAGCATATATATGGATCTTGTTTTTGTATTCATTCAGCGAGCCTGTGTCTTTTGGATGGAGCATTTAATCCATTCACGTTCAAGGTAATTATCGATATGTATATTCCTGTTACCATATTCTTAATTGTTTTGGGTTTGTTTCTGTAGGTCCTTTTCTTCTCTCATGTTTCGTACTTAGAGAAGTTTCTTCGGCATTTGTTGTAGAGCTGGTTTGGTGGTGCTCAAGCTTTTGATTTCTCCATCAAATCTGAATGGGATCCTTGCCAGGTAGAGTAATCTTGGTTGTAGGTTCTTCCCTTTCATTACTTTAAGTATATCATGCCACTCCCTTCTGGCTTGTAGAGTTTCTGCTGAGAAATCAGCTGTTAACCTTATGGGAGTTCCCTTATATGTTATTTGTCATTTTTCCCTTGTTGCTTTTAATAATTTTTCTTTGTCTATAATTTTTGTCAGTTTGAGTACTATGTGTCTTGGTGTGTTTCTCCTTGGATTTATCCTGCCTGGGATTCTCTGCACTTCCTGGAGTTGGATGGCTATTTCCTTTCCCATGTTAGGGAAGTTTTCGACTATAATCTCTTCAAATATTTTCTCGGGTGCTTTCTCTCTCTCTTCTCCTTCTGGGACCCCTATAATGCGAATGTTCATGCATTTGATGTTGTACCAGAGGTCTCTTAGGCTGTCTTCACTTCTTTTCATTCTTTTTTCTTTATTCTTTTCTGTGGCAGTGATTTCCACCATTCTGTCTTCCAGTTCATTTATCCATTCTTCTGCCTCAGTTATTCTGCTATTGATTCCTTCTAGTGTATTTTTCATTTCAGTTATTGTATTGTTCACCTCTGTTTGTTTGTTCTTTAATTCTTCTAGGTCTTTGTTAAACATTTCTTGCATCTTCTCGATCTTCACCTCCATTCTCTTTCTGAGGTCCTGGATCATCTTCACTATCATTATTCTGAATTCTTTTTCTGGGAGGTTGCCTATCTCCACTCATTTAGTTTTTCTGGGGTTTTATCTTGTTCCTTCACCTGGTACATAGTCCTCTGCCTTTGCATATTGTCTATCTTTCTGTGAATGTGGTTTTCATTCCACAGGCTTCAGGATTGTAGTTCTTCTTGCTTCTGCTGTCTGCCCTCTGGTGGATGAGGCTATCTAAGAGGCTTATGCAAGCTTCCTGATGGGAGGGACTAGTGGTGGGTAGAGCTGGGTATTGCTCTGGTGAGCAGAGCTCAGTAAAACTTTAATCTGCTTGTCTGCTGTTGGGTGGGGCTGAGTTCCTTCCCTGTTGGTTGTTTGGCCTGAGGCAACCCAGCACTGGAGCCTATAGGTCTTTGGTAAGGCTAATGGAAGACTCTGGGAGGGCTTATGCCAATGAGTACTTCCCAGAACTTCTGCTGCCAGTGTCCTTGTCCCCGCAGTGAGCCACAGCCACCCTCGCCTCTGCAAGAGACCCTCTGACACTAGCAGACAGGTCTGGTTCAGTCTCCTATGGGGTCACTGCTCCTTCCCCTTGGGTCCTGGTGTGCACACTACTTTGTGTGTGCCCTCCAAGAGTGGAGTCTCTGTTTCCCCCAGTCCTGTTGAAGTCCTGTAATCAATCCCTCTAGCCTTCAAAGTCTGATTCTCTGGAAATTCCTCCTCCCGTTGCTGACCCCCAGGTTGGGAAGCCTGATGTGGGGCTCAGAACCTTCACTCCAGTGGGTGGACTTCTGTGGTATAAGTGTTCTCCAGTTTGTGAGTCACCCACCCAGCACTTATGGGATTTGATTTTATTGTGATTGTGCCCCGCCTACCGTCTCATTGCGGCTTCTCCTTTGTCTTTGGATGTGGGGTATCTTTTTTTGGTGAGTTCCAGTGTCTTCCTGTCAATGATTGTTCAGCAGTTAGTTGTGATTCTAGTGCTCTTGCAAGAGGGAGTGAGCGCATGTCCCTCTACTCCACCATCTTGAACCAATCCTCATTTGGTTTTATGTTAGCAGTCAAGGCGAATGGATTTAAAGAATATATTAGTGAAAAAAAGAGTACCTGCAAGACTGTTCTATGCTCTTAGAAGTCAGGATATTGGTTTCCCTTGTTGGGGGCATGGTGGATTAGTAGGGACATAAAAGGACTTCATGTTATGTTGGTAATATTTTGTTTCTTCATCTGATTCCTAGTTACATGGGTGTGTTTAATTTGTGACAGTTTATGTGGCTTTATGGTTATGTGTGTGATATATGTATGTACGTATGATATACTTCAGTAAAACATTTAAAGAAAAATAGTAGTAACTTAAAGCAAAGTATAACTACAAGTAGTTCTTATCTTCTTATGGAGGACTCAAGGTAGTCCACATTTTTAGCTTTCAGCCAAATGTAACACATGTAGAGCACTCATAATAGGCAATACTGGAGTGAATTTAGAACATTCATTTTGCCCCTCCCCTCAAATGAACATAGTTAGCTTGCGTTTTTACCCCCATGACTATAAAGGTAATAATACACACACTGATGCAGAAAAGTATAAATAAGAAAGTTAAAATCACTCTGAAATCCTACCACCCAGAGATAACAGCCACAAGCATTTTGGTGATCATCGTTTCAGATACATTTCTGTCTGTATTTGTACTTACATATAAATACTTGTTTATAAATGAATCATAGTATTCTTGCTGCCGTTTTATTTATTATATTAAAATATACATAACAGAAGTTGACCATTTAAAAAAATTTTATTGAAGTATAGTTGATCTACAATGTGTTAATTTCTGCTGTACAGCAAAGTGATTCAGTTATGTAGATATTCTTTTTCATATTCCTTTTCATTATGGTTTATCACAGGATATTGAATATAGTTTTCTGTGCTATACAGTAGAACCTTGTTGTTTATCCATTCTATATATAATGGTTTGCATCTGCTAATCCCAAACTCCCAATCCTTCCCTCCCCCCACCCTCCTGGCAACCACAGGTGTGTTCTCTATGTCTGTGAGTCTGTTTCGTAGATATGTTCATTTGTGTCATATTTCACATTCTACATATAAGTGATATCACATGTTCATAAATTGATCATTTAAACCATTTTAAAAAACACAGTTCATTGACATTAAGTACATTTACATTGCTGTGCAGCCATCACCACTATCCATCTCCTGAATTTTTCCTTCATCTCATATCGAAACTCTGTAGCCATTAAACAGTAACTCTCCATTTTTCCTTCTCCACGTCCCCTGGTAACCACCATTCTGCTTTCTGTCTCTATGTATAATTAGACTGTTCCAGGTACCTCATATAAGTGTAATCACAGAGTATTTGTCTCATTGTGTCTGTCTTATTTTACTTACCGTAATGTTTTCATGACTCATGTTATAGCATGTATCAGAATTTCCTTCTTTTTATAAGACTGAATAACATTCCATTGTATGTTGATATCTCCTTTTGTTTATCTATTCATCTATCACTAGAAATTTGGGTTATTTCTACCTTTTGCTATTGTGAATAATGCTGTTATGAACATGAGTATACAAATATCTGTTCAAGCCCCTCCTTTTAGTCCTTCTGTGTATATACCCAAAAATGGAATTGCTAGGTCAAGTGATGATTCTTTATTTAAATTTTGAGGAGCCACCATAGTGTTTGCCACAGCACTGCACCGTTCTACATTCCTAACATCAAGGGCTAAGACATTCAAAAGCAACCACACTTACAGGGGAGTATAGGTGGTCACTGTGCATGCCCAGGGAAATACACAGGCTCTGAAAAGGCTAACTTTACACCTCAGGATGATCTCCAGTACAGAGACACCATACAGTAATAAAACAAAACAACCATATCAAACCCTGAGGAAGTGGGAGAATCTGGTTTCCAAAGTTATCATCTTAAAAAATTTAAATGTCCAGTTTTAAACAGCAACAACAACAAGATCACAAGGCATACAAAGAAACAGGAAAGTATGGCCCATTGAAAGGAAAAGAAATGAATAGAAAATGTCCCTGAAAAAGACCAGGTGACAGATTACTAAATAAAGACTTTAAAACAGTGATCTTAAAAATATGCAGGGCTTCCCTGGTGGCACAGTGGTTGAGAATCTGCCTGCTAATGCAGGGGACACGGGTTTGAGCCCTGGTCTGGGAGGATCCCACAGGCCGCGGAGCAACTAGGCCCGTGAGCCACAGCTACTGAGCCTGCGCGTCTGGAGCCTGTGCTCCTCAAGAAGAGAGGCCCGATAGTGAGAGGCCCGCGCACCATGATGAAGAGTGAGCCCTGCTTGCCACAACTAGAGAAAGCCCTCGCACAGAAATGAAGACCCAACACAGGAAAAATAAATAAATTAATTAATAAACTCCTACCCCCAACATCTTCTTAAAAAAATATGCAAAGAACTAAAGAAAGATGTGGACAAAGTCAAGAAAATGATATATAAACAAAATGGAAGTATCAGTAAAGAGATAGAAAACATGAAAAGAAGCCAAAAATAAATTCTGCAGCTGACAAGTATAACTGAAAATTTAAAAATTGCTAGAGTTATTCAGAAGCCGATTTGAGCAGGGAGAAGAATTAGTGAACTTGAAAATAATACAGTTGAAATGTTCAAGTCTGAGGAACAGAAGGAAAAGAATTTGAAGCAAACAGAGCCTAAGGGACCTGTTGGACAGCATCAATTGGGTCAACATACACGTTGTGGGAGTCCCAGAAGGAAAGGAAAGAGAGAAGGGGGAAGAGAGATTATTTGAAGAAATAAAGACAGAAACTTAACAAATTTCCTGAAAAACATGAATATAATCATCCAAGAAAGTCCACACACTCTAAGGTAGAATAAACTCAGAGACCCATGCCAAGGCACATTATAATTGAACTATAGAAAGACAAAGAGAGGATGTTTAAAGCAGCAAGAAATGACCTGTCACACACAGTCAATCCTGAATAAGATTTTCAGCAGATTTCTCATCAGAAATGTTGAGGGCCAGAAGACAGTGGGTTGATATATTCAAATGCTGAAAGAAGATACCTATACACCAAGAATCCTATACCCAGCAAAACAAAGGAGAAATTTTGACATTCCCACTTAAACAAAAGCTATGGGAGTTTGTTACCACTAGACCGGCCTGGGAAGAAATGCTAAAGGGTGTCTGTACTTCAGGTTGAAATTAAAGGACTGTAGACAGTAACTGGAAACCGTATGAAAAAATAAATACCTCCATTAAAGGTAAATACATGGTGGGCTTCCCTGGTGGCACAGTGGTTGAGAGTCCACCTGCCGATGCAGGGGACACGGGTTCGTGCCCTGGTCTGGGAAGATCCCACATGCCGCGGAGTGGCTGGGCCCGTGAGCCATGGCCGCTGAGCCTGCGCGTCCGGAGCCTGTGCTCTGCAATGGGAGAGGCCACAACAGTGAGAGGCCCGCGTACCCAAAAAAAAAAAAAGGTAAATACATGGGCAATTATAAAAGGTAGTATTCTTGTAACTTCATTTTTTGCTTTCACATGATTTAGGAGCCATGTGCATTTTAAAAAAATTAGGCTATATTTTTGAACACAGTGCAGAAAAATGTGCTTTTGTGACATCAGTAGCTGTATGGGGATGGGGACGGAGCTGTATAGAAGTAAAGTTTTTGCATATTATTAAAGTTAAGCTAATATAAATTCAAATTAGTGTTATAACTTTAGGATATTAAGTGCATTCACCAGGGTAATCACAAAGAAGGTAGATATAAATTATACACTAAAGCAAATGAAAAGGGACTTGAAGTTTCACCATAGAAAAGAAACAGATAAACACAGAAGAAGACATTAATGCAGGAAATGAAGGAGAAAAAAGCTGTAAGACCTACAGAAAAAATTGCAACATGGCAGAATTAAGCCCCTCCTCATCAGTAATTACTTTAAATGTAAATGAATTAAACTCTCCAATTAAAAGGCAGAGTTTGGCAGAATGGGGGCAAAATGACCCTAGTGTATACTAAGATACAAATAGGTTGAAAGTGAAAGGAAGGAAAAAGATATTCCATGGAAATAGTAACCAAAAGAGTGGAGATTGCTGTGCTGATATAACACAAAATAAACTTTAAATTAGAAAAGATTACAAGAGTCAAAGAAGGACATTATATGTTAATAAAAGTTTTAATACAGTAAGATGTAATCTATGCACCTAATAATAGATGATCAAAATATATGAAGGGAAGTAGATCTACAACAATAGTTGAAGATTTTAATAACCCATTCCCAAAATTGGATATAACCAGACAGAAGATAAATAAAGATAAAAGAGGACTCGAACAACACTATAATGAACTAACAGACACAAACAGAATACTAATAGACATATACAGAATAGACATGTGCAGAATACTCAATGCAACAACAACAGAATACACATTCTTAAGTGCACATGGTACATTCTCCAGGATAGACCATGTGTTGGGCCAAAAACCAAGTCTCAATCAGTTTAAAAAAAATAAGAAGGAAAATTAGAAAATACCTAGAGATGAGTGAAAACCACAGCACTATATATCAAAACTTTTGGGATGCAGCAAAAGCTCAGAGGGAAACTATAGCTATAAAGATGCTTTACATTAAAAAAGAAGAAAGATATCAATCAACAACCTAACTTTACAACTTACAGAAAAAGAAGAAAAAACTCAACCTAAAGCTAACAAAAAGAAGGAAATAAGAAAGATTAGATCAGAGAAAAAGAAATAAAGACTAGAAGAGCAGGAGAGAAAAATCAAAGAAACTTAAAGTGAGTTCTTCAAAAAAGCAACAAAACTGATAAACCTTTAGCTACATTGATGGTGGTGGGGAGGGAAGAAGGGAGGAGGAGGGAGAGGGAGAGGGAATCAAATTCCTAAGATCAGAAATGACAGTTGGAGCACTACTATGATTCTACAGAAATAAAAAATGTAGGAGAGTACTATGAACAATTGTACACTAAAAAAATTGGATAATTTAGATGAAATGGACAAATTCATAGAATTATAAAATCTACCAATACTGAAACACCAATAGAAAATCTGAATAGACTTATAACTCTTGAGATTAAATCAGTAATCAAAAATCTCTCCCAACAAAGAAAAGTCCTAGACCTGATGTATTCACTGGTGATATCTACTAAACATCTAAAGAACTAACACCAATCTTTCTCATACTTCTTCAGAAAATTGAAGAAAAGGGAACACTATCTAACTTGTTCTCTAAGGACAGCATTTCCCATAGCAAAGCCAGACAAAGACACTACGGGAAGAGAAAACTACAGACCAATACTCCTTATGAACACTGATGCAAAAGTCCTCAACAAAATACAAGCAAGCAGGATTCAAAAGGATTATACACCATGACCAACTGGGATTTATTCCTGGAATGCAAGGATGGTTCACCTATGAAAATCAGTCAATGTAATACACCACATCAACAAAATAAAAAAAAAAACTGTTCCAAAAATTTGAATAGGAAGGAATGCTTCCATACTCATTCTGTGAGGCCATCATCACCCTGATATCAAAACCAGACAAAGATATCACACACAAAATAGAAAAGTACAGGCCAATATCACTGATGAACATAGATGCAAAAATTCTCAACAAAATATTAGCAAACAAATTGAACAGTACATTTAAAAGGATCATACTCCATGATCAAGTGGCATTTATCCAAGGATGGAAGGATGGTTCAGTTTATGCAAATTAGACATTGTGATATACCACATTAATAAACTGAAGAATAAAAATCATACAGTCATCTCAATAGATACAGAAAAAGCTTCTGACAAAATTCAAAATCTGTTTATGATAGAACGTCTCAACAAAGTGAGAAAAGAGGGAGCATCACTCAACATGATAAAGGCCATCTATGACAAACCCATAGCCAACATCATACTCAAGGTTGAAAAGCTGAAAGCATTTCGTCTAAGATCAGGAACAAGACAAAGATGCCCACTCTTGCCCTGTTTATTTAACATAGCATTGGCAGTCCTAGCCATGCAGTCAGACCAGAAAAAGAAATAAAAGGAATCCAAATTAGAAACGAAGAAGTAAAACTGTTACTATTTGAAGATGACATGATACTATGTGTAGAAAATCCTGAAGATGCCACCAAATAACTATTAGAAATAATAAATGAATTCAGTAAAGTTGTAGGATACAAAATTAATACAGAGAAATCTGTTGTGTTTCTTACACTAACAACAAACTGTCAGAAAGAGAAATTAAGAAAACAATTCCATTTACAATTGCATCAGAAAGAATAAAATAACTAGGAGTAAATGTAACCAAGGAGGTATAAAACTTGTACTCAGAAAACTATAAGACACTGATGAAATAAACTGAAGATGACAGAAACAAATGGAAAGATATACCATGCTCGTGGATTTGAAGAATTAATGTTATTAAAATAGCCGTACTACTCAAAGCCATGTATAGATTCATTTCAGTACGTATCAGAATTCCAGTGGCATTTTTCACTGAACAAATAATTCTAAAATTTATATGGAAGCACAAAAGACCTCAAATAGGCAATAAAACTGATTTAGAAATGGACAGAGAACCCGAATAGGCATTTTTCCAAAGAAGACATACAGATGGCCAACAGACACAAGAAAAGATGCTCAGCATCACTAATCATCAGGGAAATGCAAATCAAAACCAGAGTGAGATACCATCTCACACCTGTGAGAATGGCTATTATTAAAAAGACAACAAACAAGTGTGGATTAGGATGTGGAGAAATAGGGAGCCCTTGTGCAGTATTGATGGGAATGTAAATTGTGGCAACAACTACAGAAAACAGCATGGAGGTTCTTCAAAAAATTAGAACTACCATATGATCCAGCAATTTTACTTCTAGGTATTTTTCCAAAGAAAACAAAAACACTAATTTGAAAAGATATATTCACTCCTATGATTATTGCAGCCTTACTCACAGTAGCCAAGATATGGAAGCAACCTAAGTGCCCCTGATAGATGAATGGATAAAGATGTGGTGTGTGTATAGACATATAGAAGCTAGAATACTACTCAACCATAAAAAGGACTGAAATCTTGTTGTTTGTGACAACCTGGATGGACCTAGAGGGTAATATGCTAAGTGAAATTAAGACAGAAAGAAAATACCATATGATTTCACTTGTACTTGGAATCTAAAAAACAAAACAAATGAACAAACATAGCAAAACAGAAACCATTATTGATACAGAGAACAAACGGATGGTTGCCAGAGGGGAGGGGCGCAGGTAAATGAGTGAAATGGGTGAGGGGGATTAAGAGGTACAGACTTCCAGTTACAAAATAAATGAGTCACAGGGGTGAAATGTACAGAGTGGGGAATATAGTCAATAATAATGTAGTATCATTGTATGATGACAGATGGTAACTAGACTTATTGTGGTGATCATTTTGTAATGTACAGAAATACCAAATCACTATGCTGTACACCAGGAACTATCGCAGTGTTGTAGGTCAATTATAGTTCAAAAAACCACAAACAAACAAACTCATAGAAAAAGAGATCAGATTTGTGGTCACCAGAGTTGGGGTTTGGGGGCAGTGAGAACTGGATGAAGGTGGTCAAAAGGTACAAACTTGCAGTATAAGATAAATAAGTACTAGGGATGTAATGTATGACAGGATGAATATAATGAACACTGCTGTAGGTTATATATGAAAGCTGTTAAGAGAGTAAATCTTGAGTTCTAATCATAAGGAAGAAATATTTTTTCTGTGTTTTATTTTCTATCTATATGATGATAGATGTTAACTTACTGTGATCATCATTTCATGATCTCTGTCAGTAAGTCATCATGCTGTGTACCTTAAACTTATACAGTGCTGGATGTCAGTTATATATCAATAAAACTGTAAGGAAAAAAACTTCCTACAAAACTGTCTAATTAAAACCAGTTTGCTACTGGCATGAAGACAGTCATAAAGACCAGTGAGATAGAATAGAGAGCCCAGAAATCAACCCTCACGTATATGGTCAAATATATGTGAGGACCATTCAGTGAGGAAAAGACAGCCTTCTCAACTAATGGTGCTATGTAAACTGGATTTCCACATGCAAAAGAATGAGTTTGGACCCTTACCTAAAACCATATATGGAAATTAATTAAAAATGGATCAGAGACCTAAATGTAAAAGCTAAAACTAGAAAACTTCTAGAAGAAAACAGGGCCATAGCTTCACAACATTGGGTTTGGCAGTGATTTCTTGGATATGACCTGAAAGCCACAGGCAACAAAAAAATATAACAGACCACATAGAATTCATGAAAATGAAAAAGTTTGTGAATCAAAAGACACAGTAAAAAGGGGAAACACTAAAAGGGCAACCCATAGATTGGGAGAAAATATTTGCAGAATATACGTAGAACTGACCTCGTAAAACTCAACTTTAAAAAGCCCTTTTCAGGCACTTTCCTGGTGGTCCAGTGGTTAAGATTGCACACTCCCAGTAATGGGGGCCCGGGTTCAATCCCTGGTCAGGGAACTAGATCTCACATGCCGCAACTAAAAGATCCTGCATGTCACAACTAAAAGATGCCACACGCTGCAACTAAAGACCCCACATGCTGCAACTAAAGATCCTGCACACCACAACGAAGATCCTGTGTGCCACAACTAAGACCTGGTGCATCCAAATAAATATTCAAAAATGGACAAAGGACTTGAATAGACTTTCAAGTCTATAGAATATTTTTTGAAGAAAACATACCAGTGGTCAGTAAGCACATGAAAAGATGCTCAACATCACTAATCATTAGGGAAATATAAATCAGAATCAGGATGTGCTACCACCTTATACCCATTAGGATGGCTGCTATCAGTCAAAACAAAACATAAAGTAACAAATGTTGGCAAAGGATGTGGAGAAGTTAGAACCATTGGTCACCATTGGGAGGAATGTAAAATGGTGCAGCAGCTGTGGAAAACAGAGCTGTTCCCCAAAAGGTTAAAAATAGAATTACCATGTGATCCAGAAATTCCAGTTTCGAGTATTGCTGTGGGCTGAAGGTTTGTGTCCTTCCCAAATTCATGTGTTGAAGCCCTAATCTCCAATGTGATAGCATTTGGTGGAGGGCGGGGTGGGGGGGTGCTTTTAGCAAGTAATTAGTCCATGAAGGTGGAGCCCTCATGAACGAGATTAGTGCTGTTATCAGAAGAAACACAAGACAAATAATATCTGTCCTCCATGTGAGAGGACACAGCAAGAAGGCATCCATCTGCAAACCAGGAAAAGGGGGCTTCCATCAGGAACTGAATTTGCCAGCACCTTGATCTTGGACTTCCCAGCTTCCAGAACTGTTTGAAATAAATTTCTGTTGTTTAAGCCACCTAATCTATGGTATTTTTATTATAGCAGCCTGACTAATCTGACTAATACAGATATTGGTACCAAGAAGCTGTAACAAACACATAAAATGTGGAAGCAGCTTTGGAACTAGGTTAATGGGTAGAGGCTAGAAGAATTTCGAGTTGCATGCTAACAAAACCCTAGTTCGCCAGGAGTGGACCTTTAAAGATGATTCTGGTGGGGGCTTAAGGGAAAAAAACAGAGCTGGAGAGAAAGCCTCCATCTTCTTAGAGAACACATAGATAACCATGTACATAATGTTAGTAGAAGTATGGATGGTAAAGGCCGTTCTGATGAGATCTCAAACGGAAATGAGAAACATGTAATTGGACAGTGGCGAAAAGACAATTCTTGATAAAGTGGCAAAGAACTTGGCTGAAGTGTGTTCAGGGTCTACTGTTTTGTGGAAATTAGAACTTGCAAGCAATGAAATTGTGTGTTTAGCTGAGGAGATTTCTAAGCAAAATATAGGAGGAGTGGCATGGTTCTTCCTGACTACTTATAGTAAGATGCGAGGAGAGAGAAATGAAGAGGGAATTGTTAAGCAAAGTGGAACCAGAACTTAGAGATTTGGAATAATCTCTGTTTGTCCATATTGCAAAACTGAGAAAGCTGGTTCAGAAGACACCAAGTGTATGGCTGACCTATGTGACTGACCATTTGATAAGGAGATTAGTATGGGTGTGACCCATGGATTTTATCAGCTACTCCAGAGAGATCACTGCCAGTCTGAACTGATGGGGACGGATCCAGGTCAGAATAAAGGAAGGCTGTCTGACTTCTTAGATTTTACAGGACAAGACAGTAAAACTTAGGCTTTTAACTTGCACTTTTCTTCAGGGAAAGGAAAGAATGTCCCCAGATCTGATTCAGACATCATCAGGGCCACTATCTCAGTTCCTGTATATGCTAGGCTGCCTCCAACCAAAGACCCCTTGCCTGGCAGAACCTCAGCTTGGGTGGGGCCCCCACAGAAAGCTGCTGCCTGATGGTACCCCACCAGCCATCGTGGTGACATTGCCACCCTTGTGGGTCTGAAAGTCAGAATATCAAACCAAAGAGGTTTATTCTTATTTTTCTTGTTTGTTTGCTTGTTTTTTATTGGAGTATAGTTGATTTACAGTGTTGTGTTAGTTTCTGCTGTACAGCAAAGTGAATCAGTTATACATATACATATGTACACTCTTTTTTTAATAGATTCTTTTCCCATATAGTCCATTACAGAGTATTGAGTAGAGTTACCTGTGCTATACCCCAGGTTCTTATTAGTTATCTATTTTATATATAGTAGTGTGTATATGTCCATCCCAATCTCCCAATTTATTCTCCCTCCCCCACCCCACCCCCAAACAAAATAAGTTTGTTTTCTACCTCTGTGGCTCTACTCACAGAGGATTATTCTTGAGTCTTAAGAGCTCATGGAGTTTGCCTTGCTAGGTTTTGGACTTGCTTGGGACCTGTCACCCCTTCCTTCTTTCCTGTTTTTTTCTTTTGGAGTAAGAATGATTATTCTATGCCTGTCACAAATTCGTAGCTGGAGAAGAATTTTGCCTCAGGTTGAATCATACTTCAGGTCCCACCCATATCTGATTTAGAGAATATTTAGATGAGACTTTGGACTTAAACATTAAAGTTGATGCTGGAATGAGTTAAGACTTTTGAGGCTGTTGGGTTGGAATGAATGCATTTTGCATATGAGAAGGACATAAATTGGGGGGGGGGTACGCAGAGGCAGAATGCTATAGACTGAAGGTTTGTGTGCCCCTAAATTTCATACATCGAAGCCCTAATCCCAATGTGATGGTATTTGGAGGTGGGGCCTTTGGGAGGTAATTAGGTCATGAGGGTGTAGCCCTTATGAATGGTATTAGTGCCCTTATAAGAGGAGAGACAAGAGGTGAACTCTCTGCCCTGTGAAGATACAGCAAGAGGGCATTCACCTACAAACCAGGAAGTAGGTTCTCACTAGGAACCCTGATCTTGGACTTCCCAGCTTCCAGAACTATGAGAAATAAATTCATGATTTTTAAGCCATGAAGTCTATGGTAATATAAGTATATACACAAATGATTTGAAAGCAGGGTCTCAAAAAGATACTTGTACATTCATGTTCATAGCAGCATTATTCACAATAGCTAAAGGTTGTGAAAGCAACCCAAGTGTCTGTCAATAGCCGAATGGATAAACAAAATTTGATATATATGTGCAATGTAATATTCGGCCTTTAAAAAGCAGGGTGTCTGATACATGCTCCAACATGGCTGAACCTTGAAGACTTTATGCTAAGTTAAATAAGCCAGTCACACACACACACACAAAATACTGTAGGATTCCTCTTACATAAGGTACCTAGAGTAGTCAAATTCATAAAGACAGGAAGCGGAATGGTATTTGCCAGGGGCTGGTGGGAGGAAGGAATAGGGAGTTATTATTTAAAGCCTTTGAGTTTCAGTGTTGAAAACTGTAAAGAGTTCTGGAGACGGATGATGGTGATGGTTCACAACAATATGAATGTACTTCATACCACTGAACTGTGTCCTTAAAAATGGTTAGGATGGTAAATTTGATGTTATGTATATTTTACCACAATTGGAAAAAACCTCTCCTAATCATAAAGCACATAACATAGACATATCTTACCTCTAGTTGATACTGATGTGATACTTTTTGTATGTTCAGGCTTTCCTTTAGTTGTAGGTTTTTATAAATCATTAATAAATGTACTGAGGTTGTACTCCTGTAATTGTGGGAATACTACTTATTGATTATGAGAGCAAGCTCTGGAATTCATTTACAGTATTCTTTTTCTTTTTGGCCACGCCATGCGGCTTGCAGGATCTGAGTTCCCCAACCAGGGATTGAACCCAGGATCATGGCAGTGAAGGGCTGAGTCCAACCACTGGACCGCCAGGGAATTCCCTGCATTTACAGTATTTTTAAAGTTCCTTAGTACCAGTACCAACAGATGTTAGAATGGGCTTGCAAAGTCAGTTTTGAAATTTTCTCTAGTGTATTAGGATTTACTTTTCTGTTTACTCTTTTTTGTTTTTTTAAGGGCTTCAAATGCTTGGCTTTTTATTTATTTATTTATTTATTTATGGCTGTGTTGGGTCTTCGTTTCTGTGCAAGGGCTTTCCCTAGTTGTGGCAAGCGGGGGCCACCCACTCTTCATCGTGGTGCGCGGGCCTCTCACTATCACGGCCTCTCTTGTTGTGGAGCACAGGCTCCAGACACGCAGGCTCGGTAGTTGTGGCTCACGGGCCTAGTTGCTCCGTGGCATGTGGGATCTTCCCAGACCAGGGCTCAAACCCGTGTCCCCTGCATTAGCAGGCAGATTCTCAACCACTGCACCACCAGGGAAGCCCTCTGTTTACTCTTATATTACTTTAATGTTTCCGGAAATAATGAATACCAACCACATTAATTATTTTTATTTAGTTTATATCCTCCTATCTGTTTTCCTGTTTAATAGGTACATTTAGATCACAGTAAGAACAGATTTCAGTGCCAATAACTCTCCTGGTTTACCCTTAATTTTTTGATGTTCTGTCTTATGTTCTAAATTTAGATATCCAAAGAGAAGAAGAAAAAGTGAAACGATCTGTGAAAGATGCTGCCAAGAAGGGTCAGAAGGATGTCTGTGTGGTTCTGGCCAAGGAGATGATCAGGTCAAGGAAGGCCGTGAGCAAGCTCTATGCATCCAAAGCACACATGAACTCCGTGCTCATGGGGATGAAGAATCAGCTGGGTAAGACAGCGGTACCTTACAGCCACATCATTAGCTGATGCTCTTGCCGTTATTATAACACTGTTTCCTTGAATAGGAAGGTCTTTTTTTTTTTTTTTAACATCTTTATTGGAGTATTATTGCTTTACAATGGTGTGTTAGTTTCTGCTTCACAACAAAATGAATCATTTATATATATACATATGTTCCCATATCTCTTCCCGCTTGCGTCTCCCTCCCTCTCACCCTCCCTATCCCACCCCTCCAGGTGGTCACAAAGCACCGAGCTGTGCTATGCAGCTGCTTCCCATTAGCTATCTACCTTACGTTTATTAGTGTATATATGAGGAAGGACAGTCTTAGCTCTGGTTTTTATTACTTACATTGTCTTAATTGGAGTGTTATACAAAAGCAAAATATACTTATTACTCTCATTTTTATTTTATTGTTATTTTCTTTTGCCAGTGTTGTCGAAATAATGGGAAAATCTCCATCTAAATGTACTTTGTTTAGAATTCAGACTGTATTTCCTCATGTGAACAGTATTGTAAAGTGACCTGAGGGTTGAGTCATAGGCATAAGCAGTGCGCCCACACCTTAGAGGGAGGATGAAGGAAAGAGTTTCTTCGGCCCTAGGCCCAGAGTTGCCCCAGGCAGGATTTTAAATAGTCTAAGTTTGTCTTTGGCTTTCACTCACCTCCTTTTCTGCCTCATCTCTGACTCTCAACCTAATGCTTTCTTACATCTTAGGAAACTGCAGGCCCTGTATTGGGTATTCAGCATACATGTGTACTATCAATTTAATTTTTTTTTTTAATGATATATTTTAAGAAAGTTGCTAGGGCTTCCCTGGTGGTGCAGTGGTTGAGAGTCTGCCTGCCAATGCAGGGGATGCGGGTTCGTGCCCCAGTCTGGGAAGATCCCACATGCCGCGGAGCGGCTGGGCCCATGAGCCATGGCCGCTGAGCCTGCGCATCTGAAGCCTGTGCTCCGCAACGGGAGAGGCCACAACAGTGAGAGGCCCGCGTACCGCAAAAAAAAAAAAAAAAAAAAAAGTTGCTAGAAGGCTATACAAAAAGCTAATAGTGGTTACATCTGTGGAGCTAGAACAAAGAAATGAGAGTAGAGAAAGAACATTAACTTTTCATTTAACCTGCCCTTGCATCGTTCTACTATGAACATCTGCTATTTTCATAATATAGTTTTTAATACCTTAAAAAACAAACTAAATTAATCAACTGGATTTAGTTGCTAATGAGAATTTATCTTATCCCTCAGGTAGGCTGGGGCAGAAAAGTTGAAACACATTTATATCAAAGGAAGTCCAAGGTGGATCAATGACTTGACCAGACACAGCTTCACAGAGCCTCAGTTAGGACCCAGGACTTCACTGGGGACCCAAGGCAGGGAGTCCTTTCTAACTTCTCCTTGCTTCAGAGAAAATAAATATTCTATAAAGATACGTCTCATCGTCTTTGAATATTTATAGATCCTTACACTAAAATGAAGAGGCCCGGGATGAAAGATCATGTGGAGAGGCCCAGACCAGCAAATAACTGTGCAGTCACGTCACTGTTGCTGAAAACCACGAATTTTAGTGTCTTATTATGGAACAAAATAACTGATACAATCTAAACTTTAAAAAAGAAGAAGAAAAAATATATTGCTCCTCCATAACTATCCTGATGCCATCACACTATTACAATCCTGATTTCTGATGTGGTTAAAAAATCTTACTTTTAAATATTTATATTTTAAAAGAAAAAAGAACAACAAGCTAAACTGAATATTTAATACATTCGTAGGAATAGAAGGAATATGACAAGGATTAGAATTTTATAATATACATTAGCCATTTATGTTAAAGATGTTCTATTTTTCAGAGAGGTTACCCCATTTCCCTGTCTTTTCTGTCTTCCTCAGAGCAATAAACAGTAATTACTACTCTCATAGATAAGCTGCTCCATTAAGTTAGACAGTAATTACATCTTTATGTTTCCAGTCATTATCATCTCCAAAAACTACCTTTCATTTCACCGCACAGTCTCACTGCACTGTTTCACAGTAAAATTATACTCCTCAAATTTGAAGAGCCTGAATAAAAACTAGAGGCCCAAGGAGTTTTAGGGACTGATTTAGGAACAGTGTCTACTGGCATGAACCTTTTATTTATTCATATTTTTAAAACTGCAATAAAAGAAATGAAAGCTACTTTAATAAAAAAGGAACTCAGGAATGAGGTCATTAAATATAACTAGCTACATTTTAAATACAAATACCAGGTATTTCCTGATTAGTGTCAGGTAAATATGTAAACTATCTAGCCCAAATTCTGGTCTCAGGAAAAAAGATCAGAGACAAGTACAAAGAAGGTGCTTCATACTATCAGATCCATTTTATGTTTTGTTTTGTTTTTTTGCGGTACGCGGGCCTCTCACTGTTGTGGCCTCTCCCGTTGCGGAGCACAGGCTCCGGATGCGCAGGCTCAGCAGCCATGGCTCACGGGCCCAGCCTCTCTGCGGCATGTGGGATCTTCCCGGACCGGGGCACGAACCCATGTCCCCTGCATCGGCAGGCAGACTCTCAACCATTGCGCCACCAGGGAAGCCCTATCAGATCCATTTTTAAAACAATGAGATCCTTTGTGACAGTCACTTAAGTCTTTCTTTTTATCAGAGATTTCTGTTGGTCCTCTTGTTGGTAATCCATTTGTGTCTGCACCCTTACAGTCTATTTTGCCTTTGTTTTTATCATTGGATTCTTGTATAGCTTTCCTAGGCCACATACAACTAACAAAGGGGGAAATCAGAGGGTATATATATGGTTCCAGGAACTTTTTGTAGACCCAGAGCACAACTAGAATGACGATGCAGGGAATGCACACCATTGTCCCAGGCTTGAGATCCTGACCTGCGACCACCAAGCCCCAGTGGCAGTGTCCATGCTTCCAGAGGGGAGGTCACAGGGGGACATGCCACAGCCAACCCAGTGGGCACCGCCCAATTTAATTTTCAAAAACTCATTATAATATTTAAAAATAAACATAATTTAGTTACCTTTCAGTGTCCAGTATAATACCGTTGTGATCTTCCGCAGGCATCTGTCTCCAGATCACTGACAGCTTGAGGCATAGGTTAAATTTTACATCCAGTTGGTTTCTTTTCTTACTTATTTTCGGTTAAATGAAGAAATCCTAACTCAGAATTAGAGTTCTTTGAGAATAGCAGCAAATAACTGTCAGATAATTAGACTGAGTACAGATTCAGAAATTACAGGGTAATTTTTCACTAAAGAATATCTTCAGGGAATGCCCTGGTGGTCCAGTGGTTAGGACTCTGCGCTTTCACTGCCGTGGCCCAGGTTCAAGCCCTGGTCGGGGAACTAAGATCCCACAAGCCGCACAGTGCAGCCAAAGAAAGAATATCTTCAACTCTGTCAGTTACTACATTGATGAGTACATCACACTCAAAAGTTAGAAGACTTGAATGTTTCAATTTAAACGCTGGTGCCAAATGAGTACTTAATCCGTTATTTGGTCGTACTTGGCTCTGAAGGTATTTCTTTATGTTCAGTTTTAACATTTGAATGTGGTTTTTTTAATGTGCCTAATAGTGAATATATCAGTTTCTTTCTCCAGATACTGAAGAAAACAATCCATGGATTAAGAAAGAGTAAAAAAAATAAGACAACTGTTTGTACCATATCTTCTTAACTTTTAACAACTGTGTTATTTCAGCCCTAAAGTGATGTATTTAGGCTCTTTAAATATTGGATATATAACCTAGATATATGCCTTTTGCACAAGCCAAGTATTCAGTACTGTGGAGAAACAGCCTAATCTTATCTGTTATTTTGAAAGCTTAACTAAATATACTTGACTTTTACAGCCATCGTTGAAAGCTTCATATTTACTCCCTATTTTTTCTGCAACATGCTGAAAAGATGCATGTTCAGTTGACCATGATAAGCTTATTTTTAAAATTTTCAGCATATCCTTTACTGAATCAACATCAAAAAACATATAGCTTATTTTACCCTTTTTCCCCCTATGAATAAAGCACTGTATTCACAGACTCTTTTTCTCCCCAGGTGCAAAGATAGTAGTACACAGGATAATATAGTGCATGCTTATGTACCTAACACCCAGAACCAATACAATTTGACATTTTGCTATATTTGCCTCAGTTTTTTAAATTAATTTTTATTAGAATATAGTTGCTTTACAATGTTGTGTTAGTTTCTTGCTGTACAGCAAAGTGAATCAGTCATACCTATACATATATCCACTGTTTTTTAGATTTCCTTCCCATTTAGGTCACCACACCACAGCATTGAGTAGAGTCCCCTGTGCTATACAGTAGGTTCACATTAGTTATCTATTTTATACATAGTAGTGTATATATGTCAGTCCCAATCTCCCAATTCATCCCACCCCCGCTTCTCCCCGCCTTAGTTTTTATATTGTAAAAGAAAGCAGTATTACTAATGTTGAAGCTTCTTTAATATACCTTTGCAGTTCCATTCCCTTCTCTTTCAGCCTCCTCAGAGGTAACCACTATCATGAATATTAAAATTTGTATAAATGGTGTTATACTGTGTGTACCATTCTGCATCTTTTTTTCCCATTTATCATTGTCCTATTGAAATATACCCATAAATGTAATGATAAGTATATTTTGATATGATAAATATATTTTGATAAATATATTGATATAATGATAAATGTAGTTTGATATGATAAATAAGTATGTTTTTAACTACTGGGTGGTATTCCATCCTGTGAATGTATCACATTTTATTCTTCTCTTCCCTGTTGATGGACATTTAGGCTGTTTTCAGTTTTTGCTATTACTAAACAGTGCTGGTGTGAATGTCTTTTCACTTTTACACATGTGTTTCTTTAGGACAGTTATATACTCAGAAGTAGAATTGCTGGGTTAAAAATAGCTGGGTTTAAATTTTGCTAGAACTGCAAAATTGTTCTCCAAAGAGACAAATTTGTATTCCCACCAGCAGCGGATAAGGGTTCTTTTTTCCATACCTTTCCACCAACCTTTGTCAGACTTTTTAATTTTTGAAAAATGTTATAACATTTCCCTGGGAACTAGTGGGCTTGACCAGTCTCTTCTGTTCACGTTTTCTTCCTGTGTACTGATTCCAAAATATCTTTTCAAGGAGTTATAGCTCACAAATATTCATTAATCTACATGAAAAATATCTCTTCTCCTGTAGCATGTACTTTCAGTAATGAACGTAACTGTAAACATAAACAACGTATATCAAGAGCCTGTTATCCCTTAAGTATACATCCATAATAATATATTATGTTGTTTCAAATATGTATTATAATGTGGCTTTATCACATCTGAAAAGTAAAATATTTGCTGTTTGATACTTGTATGTTAAAATACTCTAGGGCTCTGTTCTAGATCCTCTGCTCTTTTCCATCTTGCCTCTCTCCCCGTAGGTGATCTCATCTAATCGCATGCCTTTAAATGCCATTGATTTCCAAATCTTTATCTTCAGACCTGACTTTATCATTGTATAGTTGACATCTCCACTCATATCTTAATGGATACATCAAAATTAATATGCCCATCCAAGAATCTTGGCTGGTCTTACTTCATCTGTATCCCCGCCTCTCCCTGTATTTTCCCCTGGGAATCCAAGACATCATATAATTTCATCTGCAGATATTTCGACATGGGTTTCTAAAAAGCAAGGGTTCTATCCCTTCTGTTTCTTGGTCCTTCAGTTCTTGGGTATGTCGATGTGTTCATTTCATTTCCACTATATTTTCTGTTTCTTTCTGAAAGGAAAAGATTTCAGTCAGTTGTTAGGAAAGATTTTAGTCAGTTGTTTAGTCAGTTGATTTCCCAGACTGATCCTTTAATTTTTTTATCTTTCCTGTTTTCACTTTGGAAATAATCATAGTACCTTCCTCATAGGATAGTTGTGAGACTTAATTCAGTGCCTGGCACATGGTAACTGCTGTATATTTAGGTTCTAAATGTTATTGTCATTATCATCATCAATTTGTCTTTGTGTTCTACTTTCTGAGAAATTTGCTCAACTTTATTTTCTGTTTCTTCTCAAATTCTTTATTTTAGCTGTCTTAATTTTAAATTTCAGGAAAGAGTTCTCTGATCTTATTTTTTAAAAATCATCTTGTTCTTATTTCGTGAATATAATTTGTTCTTTATTATTGATAGTCTTTTTTTTTACTATATATTCTTTTTTATATTCATTTCCATTATGGTTTCTCTCAGGATGTTGAATATAGTTCCCTGTGCAAGAGGATTCCCTTTTCTCCACACCCTCTCCAGCATTTATTGTTTGTAGATTTTTTGATGATGGCCATTCTGACTGGTGTGAGATGATATCTCATTGTAGTTTTGATTTGCATTTCTCTAATGATTAATGATGTTGAGCATTCTTTCGTGTGTCTGTTGGCAATCTGTATATCTTCTTTGGAGAAATATCTATTTAGGTCTTCTGCCCATTTTTGCATTGGGTTGTTGGTTTTTCTAATGTTGAGCTGCATGAGCTGCTTGTAAATTTTGGAGATTAATCCTTTGTCAGTTGCTTCATTTGCAAACATTTTCTCCCATACTGAGGGTTGTCTTTTCGTCTTGTTTATGGTTTCCTTTGCTGTGCAAAAGTTTTTAAGTTTCATTAGGTCCCATTTGTTTATTTTTTTAATTTCCATTTCTCTAGGAGGTGGGTCAAAAAGGATCTTGCTGTGATTTATGTCATAGAGTGTTCTGCCTATGTTTTCCTCTAAGAGTTTGATGGTGTCTGGCCTTACACTTAGGTCATTAATCCATTTTGAGTTTATTTTTTTGTATGGTGTTAGGGAGTGTTCTAATTTCATTCTTTTACATGTAGCTGTCCCGTTTTCCCAGCACCACTTATTGAAGAGGCTGTCTTTTCTCCACTGTATATTCTTGCCTCCTTCACCAAAGATAAGGTGACCATATGTGCGTGGGTTTATCTCTGGGCTTTCTATCCTTTTCCATTGATCTATATTTCTGTTTCTGTTCCAGTACCATACTGTCTTGATTACTGTAGCTTTGTAGTATAGTCTGAAGTCAGGGAGCCTGATTCCTCCAGCTCCATTTTTCTTTCTCAAGATTGCTTTGGCTCTTCGGGGTCTTTTGTGTTTCCATACAAATTGTGAAATTTTTTGTTCTAGTTCT
The DNA here is from genome assembly GCF_011762595.2 of Tursiops truncatus. Classification (NCBI taxonomy): domain Eukaryota; kingdom Metazoa; phylum Chordata; class Mammalia; order Artiodactyla; family Delphinidae; genus Tursiops; species Tursiops truncatus. Next base: position 13,197,803 of record NC_047047.1, read on the forward strand.
GTGAAAAATGCCAGTGGTAGTTTGATAGGGATTACATTACATCTGTGGATTAATTTGTGTAGTAGAGTCATTTTCACAATGTTGATTCTTCCAATCCAAGAACATGGTATATCTCTACATCTATTTGTATCATCTTTAATTTCTTTCATCAGTGTCTTATAATTTTCTGCATACAGGTCTTTTGTCTCCTTAGGTAGGTTTATTCCTAGATATTTTATTCTTTTTGTTGCAATGGTAAATGGGAGTGTTTTCTTAATTTCACTTTCAGATTTTTCATCATTAGTGTATAGGAATGCAAGAGATTTCTGTGCATTAATTTTGTATCCTGCTACTTTACCAAATTCGTTGATTAGCTCTAGTAGTTTTCTGGTAGCATCTTTAGGATTCTCTATGTATAGTGTCATGTCATCTGCATACAGTGACAACTTTACTTCTTCTTTTCCGATTTGGATTCCTTTTTCTTCTCTGATTGCTGTGGCTAAAACTTCCACAACTATGTTGAATAATAGTGGTGAGAGTGGGCAGCCTTGTCTTGTTCCTGATCTTAGTGGAAATGGTTTCAGTTTTTCACCATTGAGAACGATGTTGGCTGTGGATTTGTCATATATGGCCTTTATTATGTTGAGGAAAGTTCCCTCTATGCCTACTTTCTGGAGGGTTTTTATCATAAATGGGTGTTGAATTTTGTCAAAAGCTTTCTCTGCATCTATTGAGATGATCATATCGTTTTTCTCCTTCAGTTTGTTAATATGGTATATCACGTTCATTGATTTGCATATATTGACGAATCCTTGCATTCCTGGGATAAACCCCACTTGATCATAGTGTATGATCCTTTTAATGTGCTGTTGGATTCTGTTTGCTAGTATTTTGTTGAGGATTTTAGCATCTATGTGCGTCAGTGATATTGGCCTGTAGTTTTCTTTCTTTGTGACATCTTTGTCTGGTTTTGCTATCAGAGTGATGGTGGCTTCGTAGAATGAGTTTGGGAGCATTCCTCCCTCTGCTATATTTTGGAAGAGTTTGAGAAGGATAGGTGTTAGCTCTTCTCTAAATGTTTGATAGAATTCGCCTGTGAAGCCGTCTGGTCCTGGGTTATTGTTTGTTGCAAGATTTTTAATCACAGTTTCAATTTCCATGCTTGTGATTGCTCTGTTCATATTTTCTGTTTCTTCCTGGTTCAGTCTCGGAAGGTTGTGCATTTCTAAGAATTTGTCCATTTCTTCCACATTCTCCATTTTACTGGCATACAGTTGCTTGTAGTAATCTCTCCTGATCCTTTGTATTTCTGCAGTGTCAGTTACTTCTCCTTTTTCATTTCTAATTCTATTGATTTTAGTCTTCTCCCTTTTTTTCTTGATAAGTCTGGCTAATGGTTTATCAATTTTGTTAATCTTCTCAAAGAACCAGCTTTTAGTTTTATTGATCTTTGCTATCATTTCCTTCATTTCTCTTTCATTTATTTCTGATCTCATCTTTATGATTTCTTTCCTTCTGCTAACTTTGGGGTTTTTTTGTTCTTCTTCTCTAATTGCTTTAGGTGTAAAGTTAGGTTGTTTATTTGAGTTGTTTCTTAAGGTAGGATTGTATTGCTATAAACTTCCCTCTGAGAACTGCTTTTGCTGCATCCCATAGGTTTTGGGTTGTGTTTTCATTGTCATTTGTTTCTAGGTATTTTTTGATTTCCTCTTTGATTTCTTCAGTGATACTTTGGTTATTAAGTAGTGTGTTGTTTAGCCTCCACGTGTTTGTATTTCTTACAGATATTTTCCTGTAATTGAAATCTAGTCTCATAGCATTGTGGTCAGAAAAGATACTTGATGTGATTTCAATTTTCTTAAATTTACCAAGGCTTGATTTGTGACCCAAGATATGATCTATCCTGCAGAATGTTCCATGAGCACTTGAGGATAATGTGTATTCTGTTGTTTTTGGATGGAATGTCCTATAAGTATCAATTAAGTCCATCTTGTTTAATGTGTAATTTAAAGCTTGTGTTTCCTTATTTATTTTCATTTTGGATGATCTGTCCATTGGTGAAAGTGGGGTGCTAAAGTCCCCTACTATTACTGTGCTACTGTCGATTTCCCCTTTTATGGCTGTTAGCATTTGCCTTATGTATTGAGGTGCTCCTATGTTGGGTACATAAATATTTACAATTGTTATATCTTCTTGTATTGATCCCTTGATCATTATGTAGTGTCCTCCTTTGTCTCTTGTAATAGTCTTTGTTTTAATGTCTGTTTTGTCTGATATGAGAATTGCTACTCCAGCTTTCTTTTGATTTCCATTTGCATGGAATATGTTTTTCCATCCCCTCACTTTTAGTCTGTATGTGTCCCTAGGTCTGAAGTGGGTCTCTTGTAGACAGCATATATACGGGTCTTTTTTCTGTATCCATTCAGCCAATCAATGTCTTTTGGTTGGAGCATTTAATCCATTTACATTTAAGGTAATTATCGATATGTATGTTCCTATTACCATTTTCTTAATTGTTTTGGGTTTATTATTGTAGGTCTTTTCCTTTTCTTGTGTTTCCTGCCTAGAGAAGTTCCTTTAGCATTTGTTGTAAAGCTGGTTTGGTGGTGCTGAATTCTCTTAGCTTTTGCTTGTCTGTAAAGGTTTTAATTTCTCCGTCAAATCTGAATGAGATCCTTGCTGTGTAGAGTAATCTTGGTTGTAGGCTTTTCCTGTTCATCACTTTTAATATGTCCTGCCACTCCCTTCTGGCTTGCAGAGTTTCTGCTGAAAGATCAGCTGCTAACCTTATGGGGATTTCCTTATGTGTTATTTGTTGTTTTTCCCTTTGTTCTTTGTGTTTAATTTTTGATTGTTTCATTAATATGTGTCTTGGCGTGTTTCTCCTTGGATTTATCCTGTATGGGACTCTCTGTGCTTCCTGGGCTTGATTAACTATTTCCTTTGCCATATTAGGGAAGTTTTCAATTATAATCTCTTCAAATATTTTCTCAGTCCCTTTCTTTTTCTCTTCTTCTTCTGGGACCCCTATAATTCTAATGTTGGTGCGTTTAATGTTGTCCCAGAGGTCTCTGAGACTGTCCTCAATTCTTTTGATTCTTTTTTCTTTATTCTGCTCTGCAGTAGTTATTTCCACTATTTTATATTCCAGGTCACTTATCCGTTCTTCTGCCTCAGTTATTCTGCTATTGATCCCTTGTAGAGAATTTTTAATTTCATTTATTGTGTTGTTCATCACTCTTTGTTTGCTCTTTAGTTCTTCTAGATCCTTGTTAAACGTTTCTTGTATTTTCTCCATTCTATTTCCAGGATTTTGGATCATCTTTACTATCATTATTCTGAATTCTTTTTCAGGTAGACTGCCTATTTCCTCTTCATTTGTTAGGTCTGGTGGGTTTTTGCCTTGCTCCTTCATCTGCTGTGTGTTTCTCCACCTTCTCATTTTGCTTAACGTACTGTGTTTTGGGTCTCCTTTTCGCAGGTCACAGGTTCACAGTTCCCGTTGTTTTTGGTGTCTGTCCCCAGTGGCTAAGGTTGGTTCATTGGGTTGTGTAGGCTTCCTGGTGGAGGGGACTAGTGCCTGTACCCTTGATAATCTTTAAAAATGTTTTTTCTTATGTTCCTTGCATTGTTTCTCAGAGCTTCTTCTCCCCATCTCCTCTTTTTTAAGAAAGAGTGAAAGGGAGGTAAGAGAGTGGGGAGGCTGGATTAAGTGTAGGTTTCATGAGGAACTTCCCCAGTCTTCTCAGGCAGGTAGCCTAAGCTACAAAGAGAAAAATGATAATTCATGTAGTAAATCCATTTCTTTTAGCCCCTATTATGTGCCAGATATATTGCTGGGGAGCAGGGATAAAATAGTGAACATTATAGGCAGTCATTGGCCTCAGCTATGGAGTGAAAAGCAAAAAACAGATACTTTTAATAAAAATAAACATACCTAATAAAACAATAAATTAAATAATCAAATAAATGGATATTTATAAATGCAAACTGTGATGGGCACTAGGAGAGTGTAAAAGGGAAATGCACTCAAGGGTGGCTCCTTTCATGCCGTGATGATATCTGAAGGAGGATGAGTAATTAAGCGTTGGGACAGGGGGTAACCTGGTTCCAACCAGAGTGTTAGCCGGCATGTGTGAAGGCCCTGGGGCCACAAAGAACTGTGTCTTCAGACACTGAAGGAGGTTCTGGGAGGTTGGGGTACCTGGGAGCAAGGGGGAGGGATGACCGGAGAGGATGAGCAGGCAGCTGAAGAAGACAGTTGTGACAGCTGTTAGGAGAGCAGTGCTTTTCATAGACAAGTTCAGATTGAGACGTGCTCTGGAGGTGCTGCAGATAAACTGCAGTGGGAGTTCAGAGGGAGGGCCATGTGGGAGAACCAGAGAGGTGTCTGGGTAGAGGGATTGGGGGCACAGAGGCACAGGTAAGGTAGTTCACGCTGTGTTCAGCAAACAGCCCTCGATCCAGTCCGACAAGAGTGCATGACGGGGGCAGTGGGAGGTGAGGCTAGAAAGGTAATTTGGAGTCAGAGTTTGGGGAGTTCGGCTGAGGAACGGTGACTTCATTTCCTAGGCGGTGGGGAGCCTCACGCACTGTAATCACAGGCTGCAGATGCAGCTAGGCGGGAGGTGGGAGGACCCGAGAGGGGATGGGCAGGGCCTGGATGGGTTAGTCTGGTGGGATGAGTGGGAGAGAGCACACTGGAGAACTGTTGTGGGTGCAGAGTTAAGTGGACATGGTGAAGGCAGAAATAAGCCTGAGGTGCTCCAAACCCTTGACCCTGGAAAGACTGAAGGGCATTAAAAGACACTGGCAGCCCAGAGGGAGGAACAGGCCTAAGAGAGACAGGAGACTCCATCTGGGGCTGTCCAGACAGGCTCCATGAGAGTCACCCTGCTTCCCCAGCTCCTGAGCATGGTGCCTGGCAGGAGGATCCCCAGGGAGGCGGTTGTTGAGAGGGTTTATAGTTGGATGTTGTCTGTTGGCAAGTTAAATACAACAGAGAAGGTAACTGATGATAGAACCCAGAACGGAGCGGAAGGGAGGAGTCTACATTTTGGGAGTGAGAAAAGAGAACACTAGAAATACTGTGACACGAGTTCCTGAGAGGTTTGTCTGTTTTGACCTCCAGTGTCCCCCATCCCACCCCAAGCCTGTTGTTGTTTGAAAAGCCACCATTTGATGAAGTCATTCCTTCTCCTTAAGATGTTCCTCTATTTGGGACTTGCTTGATGGTCCAGTGGTTAAGAATCCGCCTTCCAATGCAGGGGACACGGGTTCGAGCCCTGGTCTGGGAACTAAGCCTGTGCGCTGCAACTGCTGAGCACGTGGTCCACAACTAGTGAGAAGCCCGTCAGCCACAACAAGGAGCCCACACGCTGCAACTAAGACCCGACACAGCCAAAAATAAATAAATAAATATTTAATTTTTAAAGCTATTCCTCTATTCAAATGCAGATGTCCCTGGGAGGGGTCATATGTTAAGCCTTGTCAGCTCTTAATACGTTTGTCATGATTAGATGTTTTCCAAGTGATAGCATTCTGACAGCAGTTTCTTGCAGAACAAGACAGATGATGAGTATGTTTTGGTTGGGGGAGAAAGTTAAGAGACAGGTAAAAAGGTGGGGCAGGAAATAGAATTATCAAATGATCCAGAAATTCCACTTCTGGGTAAGTAAGAATTGGAAGCAGGGACTCAGATATTTGTACATCCCTGTTCATAACAGTGTTATTTATAATAGGCAGAAGGTAAAGGCAGCCCAAGTGTATTGAAGGATGAATGGATAAACAAAACATGGTATATAATACACACAACGGAATATTATTCAGCCTTAAAAAGGAAGGAAGGGACTTCACTGGTGGTCCAGTGGTTAAGAATCCTCCTTCCAGTGCAGGGGACATGGGTTCGATCCCTGGTCGGGGAACTAAGATCCCACATGCTGTGGGGCAACTAAGCCCATGTGCTCTAGAAGAAGCCCATATGCCGGAATGAAAGATCCTGCGTGCCACAACTAAGACCCGATGCAGTCAAATAAATAATTTTTTTTTTTAAAAAGGAAGTTCTGACATGTGACAACATGGATGAACATTGAAGACAGTATGCTAAGTGAAATATGCCTGTCACAAAAGTGATTCTGCTTCTATGAGGTACATAGAATAGTCAAAATCATAGAGCCAGAAAGTAGTATGGTGGTTGCCAGGAGTTATACATAGAATAGTCAAAATCATAGAGCCAGAAAGTAGTATGGTGGTTGCCAGGAGTTATACATAGAATAGTCAAAATCATAGAGCCAGAAAGTAGTATGGTGGTTGCCAGGAGTTATACATAGAATAGTCAAAATCATAGAGCCAGAAAGTAGTATGGTGGTTGCCAGGAGTTATACATAGAATAGTCAAAATCATAGAGCCAGAAAGTAGTATGGTGGTTGCCAGGAGTTATACATAGAATAGTCAAAATCATAGAGCCAGAAAGTAGTATGGTGGTTGCCAGGAGTTATACATAGAATAGTCAAAATCATAGAGCCAGAAAGTAGTATGGTGGTTGCCAGGAGTTATACATAGAATAGTCAAAATCATAGAGCCAGAAAGTAGTATGGTGGTTGCCAGGAGTTATACATAGAATAGTCAAAATCATAGAGCCAGAAAGTAGTATGGTGGTTGCCAGGAGTTATACATAGAATAGTCAAAATCATAGAGCCAGAAAGTAGTATGGTGGTTGCCAGGAGTTGGGGGGAGGGAAGATGGGGAGTTAAGAGTTTAATGAGGACAGAATTTCAATTTGGGAAGATGAAAAAGTTTTGGAAATGGATGATGGTGATGGTTGCACAACAATACAAATGTACTTAATGCCACTGAACTGTACACTTAAAAATGGTTAAAACAGTAAATTTTATGTTATGTTTATTTTGCCACCCCCAAATTTTTTTTAAAAAGTGAGGCAGGCCCAGGTGTTGGGGCCATGATGGGGTCCTGGCAGCAGAGACTGAAGGGGAGCTCTAAGCTCTTGGGTGCTGGGGGCAGAGTGACTAGAGGGGCGAGGGAGGTAGTGAAAATGGAGAGCCAGGCCAGGGCGGCTCCTCTTACCTCTGTACCTGCTGCTATTTCCTTCTTTGTTGTGTTTCTTTGCTTTGTTTCCTAGCTCTGATTAGCGCACTTCAAAGCGAGTTTGCAAAGTATGGATCTTTCAGGTAAAACATGATGCTTTGAAATTTAAACCGATGTTGAATCAAAACACGTTTTTCTTAATTCTTTAGTATTTGTAATTTAAGTTATGCAGGCTTACTGTTTAAAAAAATACTACAGAAATATATAAAATAAAAAGTAAATGTTCACCATTTCCCTTGTCGTGCCCTCAGCCCTCTTGTCCAACAGTAACTTCTATTAGAGTACCACCTAAATATATATATTTAGTCTAACAGTATGTCATTTCATACACACACACACACATTTATTTATTACCCAGGTCTGCAAGTCCAAGCCCTTAAATAAACAAATAGGAACATATTTTCCCCTTCACTTGGCATTTAATGGTTAACAGTGATATAACATATGTAAGATTAAATTCAGTTTCTTTAAGGCCTCCTGAACAATCGTAGTCTTCTAAAATAAATACATATCTGTGTTACTGTTGTCCATACTGATGTTTAACAATGGTTTTAAATGTTTTCCCTCAAAATTTTTTACAAATTCAAATTCTATAGAGCAAATTGTCTTTTTCAAATGAAATATTTTTCCTTTGCACAAAATACAATATTAAGAGAAATTTTTTAAAGGGTGGAAAAAACCTATCTCCCTAACAGATTGATTGTTTCCATTGTTTTATATTTGATTTTAGTCATTATTCATATAAATACTTACTTTACTCAGCTGTAAATGTAGTGTAAGAGCCCGTGATTGGCATTGGGTGAGAGTGACTGGAGACAGCCGTCTCTGTAGAATTTAAAGCCCTTTTTATCCCTGCAGCAAGCGGGATCATCAGAAAGCCACAATTCCAGCCCTCTGTTTTGCTTCCTATAGAAATACCTTTGCCAAGCTGTGCTTTCATAGTATTCTTTTGCTTTTTTTTTTTTAATGGATAAGAAACAGCCATAGGACGAATATTTCTATAAATTTGATAGTTACTGGTACAGTCAGTAAAGATCGTGGTACAAAATTTATCTTGGAGCCTAGTGCTGGAAAAAATGATCTTTCCTAGTAAGATAGTATGCTTCCACAGGTGAGTGTCCTAACCCCCCTACTAACCTTCGTGCCTTAGCTGTTGAAATGCTCAAAGCTAAGTTTATTCTCAGTTGCAGGAGCTTTACTAGCCCAGGTCAGTGATTCCCAACAGGGAGCAATTTTGCCCTTCAGAGGACATTTGGCAGTGTAGCATTTTGGTTGTCACAACTAGGCAAGGTAGGGTGTTGCTACCGGCATCTAGTCAGTAGGAGCCAGGGATGCTGCTAATGTCCTAGAAAGCATAAAACAGCCTCCTACAACAAAGAATTGTCCAGCCCCACCATTATTCACACCATTGCTGACCTACGTTTATGGAGTCAACTCACTCTTTCGAGTCTTTTTATTTATTTTATCATACCTGCTATACATGACTTTTTAATAAACTGCTTCAAATTAGTTTTTCAAATGGTAGCCTATAAATTATAAGTAAACTGCACTTTACATTTTGAGAGTTTGGAACATCCCTGGTGGCTCAGTGGTTAAGAATCCGCCTGCCAATGCAGGGGACATGGGTTCGAGCCCCAGTCCGGGAAGATCCCACATGGAACGGAGCAACTAAGCCCGTGCGCCACAACTACTGAGCCTGCGCTCTAGAGTCCGTGTGCCACAACTACTGAAGCCCACGCGCCTAGAGCCCATGCTCGGCAACAAGAGAAGCCACTGCAGTGAGAAGCCCGCATACCACAAGGAAGAGTATCCCCTGCTTGCTGCAACTAGAGAAAGCCCACTCGCAGCAATGAAAACCCATCACAGCCAGAAATAAATTTATTTAAAAGAATTTTTTTGAAAGTTTCCCAAATGTGCATGGCTCCAGTAATTTTTTTATGACTGTAATTCCCTTTAATGGCCTTTGGTTTGGGTTCCCCATATTATGGAATGTTTGTACTGTTTTCTTTTCCTTTTAATTTTTATCTTTCCCTTCTTTATTTCTTAATATAACTGTTTTTCTTAACTTTGTTATAAGGAAGAAGTGTCTTATTCAAAGATACTTTCGAGGTTTGAATGTTTGGTTTTTTAAAAAACATTTATTTATTTATTTGGCTGCCCTGGGTCTTAGTTGCAGCACTCAGGATCTTCATTGCCACGTGTGGGAGGGATCTTTAGTTGCCGCATGCATGTGGGATCTTAGTTCCCTGACCAGGGATCCAACCCAGGCCCCCTGCATTGGGAGCACGGAGTCTTAACTGCTGGACCACCAGGGAAATCCCGAGGCTTGAATGTTTTTAATATCACTTCTCTGAGCTTTCACTTGTCTCTTCTGTGAAATGTGATTGTTAAGATTCCATATTTTCTTATAATTGTATTCATTCTGCTTATAATTGCCATATTTAAGATGGCTTTTAAAAACCAGTCAGTCTAGTTTGTGAGTGTTTGCTCTCCTGGGCCCTTGCTATCAGGGAGCTGCATTTTGCTGTTGATGCCATTTTTAATATTTAATTTCTTTTTCTGATTTTTTAATTTAACTGTAATTGCCACAGGAACCCGTGATAAGTAGAAAGAGCTTTGTGGTTTTGTTGCTTTAATTATTGGCGTCAGGTTTTTTTTTTTTAAGGTCTTATTTTTTAATTTTTTAATAAATTTATTTAGTTTACTTTTTGGCTGCGTTGGGTCTTCGTTGCTGCGCGCAGGCTTTCTCTAGTTGCGGCGAGCGGGGGCTACTCTTGGTTGCGAAATGCAGACTTCTCATTGTGGTGACTTCTCTCGTTGTGGAGCACGGGCTCTAGGCACACAGGCTTCAGTAGTTGTGGCACACGGGCTCAGTAGTTGTGGCTTGCGGGCTCTAGAGCACAGGCTCAGTAGTTTTGGTGCATGGGCTTAGTGGCTCTGTGGCATGTGGGATCTTCCTGGACCAGGGCTTGAACCTGTGTCCCCTGTATTGGCGGGCGGATTCTTAACCACTGCGCCACCAGGGAAGCCCTGGCGTCAGTTTCTTTTCAGACTATGTCTGTTGGTCTTTGAATCTACTGATTATGAAGTGAAGTCTGTATTTAGATACTTTTTTTCCATATTTGGTTATTGTTATTATAATATTCATAGCAGAACTTGTATTTTTTACTCAGAGATCTCCTCTTTTTAAAATTTTTTATTGGAGTATAGATGATTTACAATGTTGTGTTAGTTTCAGGTGTACAGCAAAGTGAATCAGTTATACATATATTCACTCTTTTTTTCTTTTTCTAATTAGCTACAAAATCATATTAAAATATTTCAAAATAACAGAAACATACATGGCAAACAATAAAAATAACATTCTTCTTCAGAACTCTAACATAATTATGATATACCAAATAATTGTAATATAATACAAAGATAAGACTATAGATACACTTAATCATATGAGTCTGAACCATATGAAACTGCCATTCTCTACCTATAAAAATGACTTTTTCGGGCTTCCCTGGTGGCGCAGTGGTTGAGGGTCCGCCTGCCGATGCAGGGGACACGGGGTCGTGCCCCGGTCCGGGAGGATCCCACATGCCGTGGAGTGGCTGGGCATGTGGGCCATGGCTGCTGGGCCTGTGCGTCCGGAGCCTGTGCTCTGCAGGGGGAGAGGCCACGGCAGTGAGAGGTCCGCGTACTGCGAAAAAAAAAAAATTTCATTATTCACTCTTTTTTAGATTCTTTTCCCATGTAGGCCATTACAGAGTATTGAGTAGAGTTCCCTATGCTATAGAGTAGGTCCTTATTACTTATCTGTTTCATGTATATATCAATCCCATTCTCCCAATTTATCCCTCCCCCACCCCTTTCCCCCCTGGTAACCACAAGTTTGTTTTCTACATCTGTGATTTATTTCTGTTTGTAATAAATAAGTTCATTTGTATCATTTTTTTAGATTCCACATATAAGTGATATATGTCTTTGTGTGACTTACTTCACTCAGTATGACAATCTCTAGGTCCATCCATGTTGCTGCAAATCGCATTATTTTGTTCTTTTTATGGCTGAGTAATATTCCACTGTGTATATGTACCACATCTTCTTTGTCCATTCCTCTGTCGATGGACATTTAGGTTGCTTCTATGTCCTCGCTATTGTCCATAGTGCTGCAATGAACAATGGGGTGCGTGTTTCTTTTCTTTTTTTTTGCAATTTGTTTTTGGTTCTTTTTTTTTTTTAAATATCTTTATTGGAGTATAATTGGTTTACAATGTTGTGTTAGTTTCTGTTGTACAACAAAGTGAATCAGCTATATGTGTACATATATCCCCATATCCGCTCCCTCTTGAGCCTCCCTCCCATCCTTCCTATCCCACCCCTCTAGGTCATCACAAAGCACCGAGCTGATCTCCCTGTGCTATGCGGCTGCTTCCCACTAGCCATCCATTTTACATTTGGTAGTGTATATATGTCAGTGTTGCTCTCTCACTTCGTCCCAGCTTACCCTTCCCCCACTGTGTCTTCAAGTCCATTCTCTACATCTGCATCTTTATTCTTGCCCTGCCACTAGGCTCCAGTACTGTGTTTTTAGATTCCATATACGTGCATTAGCATACGGTATTTATTTTTCCCTTTCTGACTTACTTCACTTTGTATGACAGACTCTAGGTCCATCTACCTCATTACAAATAACAATTTCGTTCCTTTTTATGGCTGAGTAATATTCCATTGTATATATGTGCCACATCTTTATCCATTCATCTGTTGATGGACATGTAGGTTGTTACCATGTCTTGGCTATTGTGAATAGTGCTGCTAGGAACATAGGGGTGCATGTATCTTTTCAAATTATGATTTTCTCCAGACATACGCCCAGGAGTGGGATTGCTGGATTACATGGTAGCTCTGTTTTTAGTTTTCTTACGGAACCTCCATACTGTTCTCCATAGTGGCTGTACCAATTTACATTCCCACCAATGGTGTAGGAGGGTTCCCCTTTCTCCACACCCTCTCCAGCATTTATTGTTTGTAGATTTTTTTGATGATGGCCATTCTGACTGGTGTGAGGGGTGATACCTCATGTAGTTTTGATTTGCATTTCTCTAATAATTAGTGATGTTGAGCATCTTTTCATGTGCTTTTTGGCTGTCTGAATGTCTTCTTTGGAGAAATGTCTATTTAGATCTTCCACCCATTTTTTGTTTGGGCTGTTTGTTTCAGAACTTGTATTTTTATGTGTATTTTTTTTTCATTTGTGTCTCTAGCAGGCATGGAAACATAATGTTGTTTGTTTTTATATACTCTTCTCAGGGTTTTTTTAAATTAAGTTTTTAGAGAGTTAATAGATTCACATACATGCAGTTGTAAGAAATAATAGAAAGATTCTGTGTATACCCTTTACCCATTTTCTCCAGTAGTAACATCTTGCAGAGTTAAAGTAGGTATCACAACCAGGCAGTCAGCACTGATACAGTCAAGCTTTAGAATGCTTCCAGTTTCCATCACTACAGGGATCCCTCATGCTGCACTTCTGTAACCAAACCCACTTCCCTCCCATCCCCACCCCCTCCTTATATCTGGCAATCACTAATTTGTTCTTCATTTTATAATTTTATCATTTCAAGAATGTTATGTAGGAATAGACTGGATGTAATCTCTTGGGATTGGCTTTTTTTCCTCTTTCTTCTTTTTTTTTAATTGAAGTATAATCAGCATATAATATTACACTAGTTTCAGATGTATAGCATAGTGATTTGACATTTATATACTTTACAACTTGATCACCTCAATAAATCTAGTAATCTAGTAACTGTCTGTCACCCTACAAAGTTATTGCAATATTTTTGACTATAATTCCCTGTGCTGTACATGACATCCCCATGACTTATTTATTTTATAACTGGAAGTTTGTACCTCTTAATCACCTTCACCTATTTTGCCCAACACCCTCTTAGACTGACTTTTTTTCACTCAGTGTAATTCTCTGGCAGTTAACCCAGGTTTTTGCATGTATCAGTAGTTCATTGCTTTTTTATCTTGCTAAGTAGTATTCCATGGTACGGATGCACCACAGTTTGATTAACCATTCACCTGAAGGATATTTGGGTTGTTTCCAGTTATCAGATGCTATGAATAAAGCTGCTATAAATGTGTGTAGATTTTTGCTTGAACATAAGTCTTCACTTCTCTGGGATAACTGGCCAGTAGAACAATTGCTGGGTTTTACGGTTGCATATCAGAAACTGTCAAGCTGTTGTCCAGAGTGGTGGTACCATTTAAAATTCCCACCTGCCAGTGTATGAGTGATCCAGTTTTTCTGCATCCTCAAAATTGGGTGGGCTGAGGAGGGCTGGAGCCGGGTGAGGAGAGAAGTGAGCCTGCCGCGCCCACGACTTGGACCCCAGGCTGGTCTCCCGTCTCCCAGGGAGTGGTGGGAACTGCCAGACTGTTTTCTACAGCAGCTGTACCATTTTGCATTCCCATCACCTGTGCACCAGGTTCCAGTTTCAGCAGATTGGAGCCATGTGGCACACAGGGTCTTGGTGCTCCGGTGGGTGTCAGGCCTGAGCCTCTGAGGTGGGAGACCGAATTCAGGACATTGGACCAACAGAGACCTCCTGAAACCATGTAATAGCAATCAATGAGAGCTCTCCCAGAGATCTCCCACTCAACACTAAGACCCAGCTCCATTCAACGACCAGCAAGCTCCAGTGCTGGACACCCCATGCCAAACAACTAGCAAGACAGAAACACAGCTCCACCTATTAGCAGGGACGCTGCCTAAAATCATAACTTCACAGACACCCCAAAACATACCACCAGACTCAGTCCTGCCCAACAGAAAGACAAGATCCAGCCTCATCCACCAGAACACAGGCACCAGTCTCCTCCACCAGGAAGCCTACAGAACCCACTGAGCCAACCTTAGCCACTGGGGCAGACACCAAACACAACAGGAACTGCAAACCTGCAGCCTGTGAAAAGGAGACCCCAAACACAGTAAGATAAGCAAAATGATAAGACAGAGAAATAGGCAGCAGATGAAGGAGAAGAGTAAAAACCCACCAGACCAAACAAATGAAGAGGAAATAGGCATTCTACCTGAAAAAGAACTCAGAGTAATGATAGTGAACATGATCCAAAATCTTGGAAATAGAATGGAGAAAATACAAGAAACGTTTAACAAGGACCTAGAAGAATTAAAGAGCAAACAAACGAACAACACAATAGATGAAATTAAAATATCTCTAGAAGGAATCAATAGAAGAATAGCTGAGGCTGAAGAGCGGATAAGTGACCTGGAAGATAAAATAGTGGAAATAACTACCACAGAGCAGAATAAAGAAAAAAGAATGAAAAGAATTGAGGACAGTCTCAGAGACCTCTGCAACAGCATTAACTGCATCAGCATTCGAATTATAGGGGTCCCAGAAGAAGAAGTGAAAAAGAAAGGGACTGAGAAAATATTTGAATAGATAATAGTCAAAAAGTTCCCTAACATGGAATAGGAAATAGTCAGTCAAGTCCAGGAAGTGCAGAGAGTCCCATACAGGATAAATCCAAGGAGAAACACACCAAGACACATATTAACCAAACTATCAAAAACTAAATACAGAGAAAAAATATTAAAAGTAGTAAGGGAAAAGCAACAAATAACATACAAGGGAATCCCCATAGGTTAACAGCTGATCTTTCAGCAGAAACTCTGCAAGCCAGAAGGGAGTGGCAGGACATATTTAAAGTGATGAACAGGAAAAGCCTACAACCAAGATTACTCTACACAGCAAGGATCTCATTCAGATTTGACGGAGAAATTAAAACCTTTACAGACAAGCAAAAGCTAAGAGAATTCAGCACCACCAAACCAGCTTTACAGCAAATGCTAAAGGAACTTCTCTAGGCAGGAAACACAAGAGAAAGAAAAGACCTACAAAAACAAACTCAAAGCAATTAAGAAAATGGTAATAGGAACATACATAACGATAATTGCCTTAAATGTAAATGGATTAAATGCTCCAGCCAAAAGACGGACTGGCTGAATGGATACAAAAACAAGACCCGTATATATGCTGTCTACAAAGACTCACTTCAGACCTAGACACACATACAGACTGAAAATGAGGGGATGGAAAAAGGTATTTCATGCAAATGGAAATCAGAAGAAAGCCGGAGTAGCAATTCTCATATCAGACAAAATAGACTTTAAAATAAAGACTTTTACAAGAAAAAAAGGACACTACATAATGATCAAGGGATCAATCCAAGAAGAAGATATAACAACTGTGAATATTTATGCACCCAACATAGGAGCACCTCAATACATAAGGGAAATGCTAACAGCCATAAAAGGGGAAATCGACAGTAACACAGTAATAGTAGGAGATTTTAACACCCCACTTTCACCAATGGACAGATCATCCAAAATGAAAATAAATAAGGAAACACAAGCTTTAAATTACACATTAAACAAGATGGACTTAATTGATATTTATAGGACATTCTATCCAAAAACAACAGGATACACATTATCCTCAAGTGCTCATGGAACATTCTGCAGGATAGATCATATCTTGGGTTACAAATCAAGCCTTGGTAAATTTAAGAAAATTGAAATCGTATCAAGTATATTTTCCAATCACAGCGCTCTGAGACTAGATATCAGTTAGATGAAAAAAACTGTAAAAAATACAAACACATGGAGGCTAAACAATATGCTACTAAATAACCAAGAGATCACTAAAGAAATGAAAAAATACCTAGAAACAAATGACAATGAAAACAGTATGACCCAAAACCTATGGATGTAGCAAAAGCAGTTCTAAGAGGGAAGTTTATAGCAGTACAATCCTACCTCAAGAAACAAGTAAAATCTCAAATAAACAACCTAAAAACCTACAGCAATTAGAGAAAGAAGAACGAAAAAAACCCCAAAGTTAGCAGAAGGAAAGAAATCATAAATATCAGATCAGAACTATATGAAAAAGAAATGAAGGAAACAATAGCAGAGATTAATAAAACTAAAACCTGTTTCTTCGAGAGATAAACAAAATTGATAAACCATTAGCTAGACTCATCAAGAAAAAGAAGGAGAAGACTGAAATCAGTAAAATTAGAAATGAAAAAGAAGTAACAACTGACACTGCAGAAATACAAAGGATCATGAGAGATTACTACAAGCAACTGTATGCCAATAAAATGGACAACGTGGAAGAAATGGACAAATTCTTAGAAAAGCACAACCTTCTGAGACTGAACCGGAAGAAATGGAAAATATAAACAGACCAATCACAAGCATGGAAATTGAAACTGTGATTAAAAATCTTCCAACAAACAAATGCCCAGGACCAGATGGCTATTTCTATTAAACATTTAGAGAAGCACTAACACCTATTCTTCTCAAACTCGTCCAAAGTATAGCAGAGGGAGGAACACTCCCAAACTCATTCTACGAGGCCACCATCACGCTGATACCAAAACCAGACAAAGATACTATAAAAAAAGAAAATTAAAGACCAATATCTCTGATAAACATAGATGCAAAAATCCTCAACAAAATACTAGCGAACAGAATCCAAGAGCACATTAAAAGGATCATACACCGTGATGAAGTGGGTTTTATCCCAAGAATGCAAAGATTCTTCAATATACGCAAATCAATCCATGTAATATACCATATTAACAAATTGAAGGATAAAAATGATATGACGATCTCAATAGATGCAAAAAAAGCTTTCAGCAAAATTCAACACCATTTATGATAAAAACCCTCCAGAAAGTAAGCATAAAGGGAATTTAGCTCAACATAATAAAGACCATATATGGCAAACCCACAGCCAACATCGTTCTCAATGGTGAAAAGCTGAAACCATTTCCACTAAGACCAGGAACAAGACAAGGTTGCCCACTCTCACCTATTATTCAACATAGTTTTGGAAGTTTTCACCATAGCAATCAGAGAAGAAAAAGAAATAAAAGGAATCCACATCGGAAAAGAAGAAGTAAAACTGTCACTGTTTGGAGATGACATGATAGTGTACATAGAGAATCCTAAAGATGCTACCAGAAAACTACTAGAGCTAATCAATGAATTTGGTAAAGTAGCAGGATACAAAATTAATGCACAGGTATCTCTTTCATTCCTATACACTAAAGATGAAAAATCTGAAAGAGAAATTAAGGAAACACTCACATTTACCACTGCAACAAAAAGGATAAAATATCTAGGAATAAACCTACCTAAGGAGACAAAAGACCTGTACTCAGAAAACTATAAGACACTGATGAAAGAAATCAAAGATGACACAAACAGATCGAGAGATATACTGTGTTCCTGGATTGGAAGAACCAACATTGGGAAAATGACTATACCACCCAAAGCAATCTACAGATTCAATGCAATCCCTATCAAACTACCAATGGTATTTTTCACAGAACTAGAACAAAAAATTGCACAATTTGTATGGAAACACAAAAGACCCCGAATAGCCAAAGCAATCTTGAGAAAGAAAAATGGAGCTGGAGAAATCAGGCTCGCTGACTTAAGACTGTACTACAAAGCTACAGTAATCAAGACAGTATGGTACTGGCACAAAAACAGAAGTATAGATCAATGGAACAGGATAGAAAGCCCAGAGATAAACCCCCGCACATATGGTCACCTTATATTTGATAAAGGAGGCAAGAATATACAATGGAGAAAAGACAGCCTCTTCAATAAGTGGTGCTGGGAAAACGGGACAGCTACATGTAAAAGAATGAAATTAGAACACTCCCTAACACCATACGCAAAAATAAACTCAAAATGGCCTAAGTGTAAGGCCAGACACCATCAAACTCTTAGAGGAAAACAGGCAGAACACTTTATGATATAAATCACAGCAAGATCCTTTTTGACCCACCTCCTAGAAAAATGGAAATAAAAACAAAAATAAACAAATGGGACCTAATGAAACTTAGAAGCTTTTGCACAGCAAAGGAAACCATAAACAAGATGAAACGAGAACCCTCAGAATGGGAGAAAATATTTGCAAATGAAGCAACTGACAAAGGATTAATCTCCAAAATATACAAGCAGCTCAATATCAAAAAAACAAACAGTACAACCAGAAATGAGCAAAAGACCTAAATAGACATTTCTCCAAAGAAGACTTACAGATTGCCAACAGACACATGAAAGGATGGTCAACGTCAGTGATCATTAGAGAAATGCAAATCAAAAGTACAATGAGGTATCACCTCACACTGGTCAGAATGGCCATCATCAAAAAATATACAAACAATAAATGCTGTAGGGGGTGTGGAGAAAAGGAAACCCTTTTGCACTGTTGATGGGAATGAAAATTGATACAGCGACTATGGAGAACAGTATGGAGATTCCTTAAAAAACTAAAAATAGAACTACCATACGACCCAGCAATCCTACTCCTGGACATATACCCTGAGAAAACCGTAATTCAAAAAGAGTCATGTACCACAATGTTCATTACAGCACCATTTACAATAGACAGGGCATGGAAGCAACCTAAGTGTCCATCGACTGATGAATGGATAAAGAAGATGTGGCACATGTATGCAGTGGAATACTACTCAGCCATAAAAAGAAATGAAATTGAGTTATTTGTAGTGAGGTGGATGGACCTAGAGTCTTCATACAGTGTGAAGTAAGTCAGAAAGAGAAAAACAAATACCGTATGCTAACACATATATATGGAATCTAAAAAAAACAAATGGTTCTGATGAACCTTGGGGCAGGACAGGAATAAAGACGCAGACGTAGAGAATGGACTTGAGGACACGGGGAGGGGGAAGGGTAAGCTGGGACGAAGTGGAGAGTGGCATGGACACGTATACACTACCAAATGTAAAATAGATAGCTGGTGGGAAGCAGCTGCATAGCACAGGGAGACCAGCTTGGTGCTTTGTGACCACGTAGAGGGGTGGGCTAGGGAGGGTGAGAGGGAGATGCAAGATGGAGGGGATAGGCGGATATATGTATACATATAGCTGATTCACTTTGTTATACAGCAGAAACTAACACACCATTGTAAAGCAATTATAATCCAATAAAGATGTTTAAAAAAAAAAAAAAGTCAAGGGCACCATGCCTAATAGACTAAATCTCTGGCAATAAAAATTTGAAAACAAAACAAAGAAAAAAATTGGGTGGTGTCAGTATTTTTTCTTTTAGCCATTCTGATGGGTGTGTAGAGCTATCTGATTGTTGTTTTAATTTGTATTTCCCTAATGGTTGATGATTAGGAACATTTTTTCATATGCTTATTTGCCATCGTGTCTCTTTTGGTGAAATGACACTTGCCTACTTTGTGTATGTTTGAAATTCTTCACAATGAAATGCTAAAACATTAATCTCTTTAAATCCGTTTATGTTGTTTTTGGTTTTAGTTTCTTTTACTACATCTACTGATCTGTTTTGGTCACAAGTATGCAGTCATACTGTGTCTGTAATTGAAAACTTGAGGAGAGCTAGTTTCTGTTGAGATCTCTCACCCTCCTTTTGCCATCTGAAATTGGTTACTGTTTTACTTTTTTCTGTAAAGAAATGTTCTGGAATTTTTGTGGTCAGTACAAAAAAGGAAAAACCTATTTCTGACCTAATACTAAATATGTCGTTTTATGTAGGACCACTTGAGTCTTTATAAAACCACCTCAGTGCTGTTTACTATTAAGACACTAATATGTTTAATTTCTTTACCCAGTTTGAATATCATAGTTCTCTGTTGTTTTCAACCATTCATTGGTTTATTCAACAAATATTTGAGTGTCAGCTGTGTGAGGGCACAGTGCTAGGCACTGGGAATAAAATCGTGAGTCCACCTCCAAATGAAAAACAAACCTAGTGCTGTCTTGGGCAGCACAGGTACCAAAATGGGAACCTTACTGAGAAGGTCAACATGGCCTCTGAACAAGGATGACGTGCAACTTCATGAAGGGTACTGTATTTGAAGAACAAACAAAAAGGAAATCCGCCCACCAAGTCCCCACTCTCTAAAGATGTCAGGGGGCCCTGGCACTGTGCAGAGGGAGGCCCTGAAGGTGGAGGGAGCCTGGGACACTGGAGGGCCTGCAGGAGGCCTGGGCGGGGCTGCTGGGGAGGAGCTGAGCACAAAGAGCTGTAACCATGAAGCGCTACTCATTGTGTTTCACGACCCCCTCTGTGTGACCTTGGTCTTTCTAAGTTTAAATGTCAGCTAGTTTTTATAATGCTAACTTATTAATGTTTTCTGTAGAATTTTAACCTTTTTATTTTGGAGATTCTTATTTTATTGTGAAACATATACAGCTAAAATTTTTCTGTGATCTGCCTATTCATCCCTCCCACCCTTAACCCCTGGCAACCTTTTTACTGTCTCCATAATTTTCTCTTTTCCAGAATGTCGTATCATTGGAATCATGCAGTATGTTGCCTTTTAGATTGATTTCTTTCACTTAGTAATATGCATGTAAGGTTTCTCCAGGTCTTTTCATGACTTGATAGCTCATTTCTTCTTAGTGCTGAATAATATTCATTGTGTGGATGTACCACACTTCATTTATCCATTATTATTGTTCACTTACAAGCAATATCTTAGTTGCTTCCGAGTTTTGGCAATTACGAATAAAGCTGCCATAAATGTCCACGTGCAAGTTTTTGTGTGGACATAAGTTTTTAACTCCTTTGAATAAATACCAAGGAGGGCTATTGCTGGATCATATGGTAAGAGTATGCAGCCAGGACATGGAAGCAACCTAAGCATCCATTGACAGATGAATGGATGAAGAAGATGTGGCACATATATACAGTGGAATATTACTCAGCCATAAAAAGAAACGAAATTGAGTTATTTGTAGTGAGGTGGATGGACCTAGAGACTGTCATACAGAGTGAACTCAGAGAAAAACAAATACCATATGCTAACACATATTTATGGAATCTAAAAAAAGAAAAAAGTTCTGAAGAACCTAGGGGCAGGACAGGAATAAAGACGCAGACATAGAGAATGGACTTGAGGACACGGGGAGGGGGAAGGGTAAGCTGGGACGAAGTGAGAGAGTGGCATGGACATATATACACTACCAAATGTAAAACAGATAGCTAGTGGGAAGCAGCTGCATAGCACAGGGAGATCAGCTTGGTGCTTTGTGTCCACCTAGAGGGGTGGGCTAGGGAGGGTGGGAGGGAGATGCAAGAGGGAGGAGATATGGGGATATATGTATACATATAGCTGATTCACTTTGTTATACAGCAGAAACTAACACACCATTGTAAAGCAATTATACTCCAATAAAGATGTTAAAAAAAAATAGAGTATGTTTAGTTTTGTAAGGAACTGACAAACTCTCTTCCAAAGTGGCTGTACCATTTTTCATTCCCATCAGCAATGACTGAGCGTTCCTATTGCTCCACATCCTCACCAGCATTTGGTGTTGTCAGTGTTTTGGATTTTGACCATTCTAATAGGTGTATGCTGGTATCTTATTGTTGTTTTAATTTGCATTTCCCTAATGACATAGGATGTTGAACATCTTTTTATGTGCTTTTTTGCCATCTGTATATCTTCTTTGGTGAGTTGTCTGTTTAGGTCTTCTGCCCATTTTTGATTGAGTTGTTCATTTTCTTATTGATGAGCTTTAAGAGTTCTTTGTATATGTTAGATAACAGTCCTTTATCAGAAATGTCTAATGAAAATATTTTCTTCCAGCTTTTGGCTTGTCTTCTCATTCTCTTGTGGGGGGGTCACTATTTTTATTTATAAAATTATTTTTTCTGCCACGTGTGCTTTTTCCTTGTGGAATATAGAAAATACATTTTGGTCCAGTATTTTACTTTTCTCATGTATCAATATGTATCTTCTTGGTTTTGAGTTTTTGTCTCTTTATTTTTACTAATTCAAAAAAGTTTATTGAACACATGTCATATTCAGCCCCTCTCTCTGGGATACAGACTCAGGATGCAAATTAGGATAAAACATATGCCTGTGTAGACATCAAACTTGTATCATTCAAGCAAAATTATATGAAGTTTGCTTTATTTTTTTTTAATTTTTTAATTTTTATTTTTTTTGCGGTACACGGGCCTCACTGTCGTGGCCTCTCCTGTTGCAGAGCACAGGCTCCAGACGCGCAGGCTCAGCGGCCATGGCTCACGGGCCCAGCCGCTCCGCCGCATGTGGGATCTTCCCGGACCGGGGCACGAACCCGTGTCCCCTGCATCGGCAGGCGGACTCTCAACCACTGCGCCACCAGTGAAGCCCGGAATTTGCTTTATTTTTACCCTTCTTCTCTTCCTCCCATCACTTACCTCTTTACAATAATAATAGTAACTTTAACATTGTAGAATTTCTATCTTTCTTATATCATTATAATGGCATATATAATTTATTGCTTATTTCAGCCATACAGATTCTTAATACTTCTTCTCTATAATTAGACTGATCTTAATAAATAGATAAATATTTTACTTTCCCTTTTCAGTGTCAAGGGAAAAGAAGTATTCTCTGCAACTAGCAAACTTCCTTACTCCTTTAGAAAAATCACAAAATGCTATGTATGTCAGACAGGCATTTCTCTGGTTCCTCTTGTTTCCTTGCCCCTTGTTTTCCTTAGCTTCCTGGAGTCTGGATTTATACAGAGGTGGATTGGTGGTGATTCCTGGGGTAGCTGGGGAGCCCTGTGCACCGGTTTTGGTGAACAGCTGGAAGTGAGGCATTTCTCAGAACTTTTAAGTCTCATGAAATTTCAAAACAGATTTGAAGGGTTGCCAGCTTTTATTTTGACATGTTAAAGACTTCAGGGGGGAGAAATGATCATTTGTTACTACCACGATTTCTTTTAAAGAATATATAGTATGTGTATGATCTCAGACAACAGAACATTTTTTGTAACGAGGAGCTGTAGCTGTCTCACACTGACACATACTCACTCTCATTTTCCTGTGGACCAGCAGCAGGCCCCTCCCGGGCAGCCACCCTCCGTAGGCTGGTGTGTGGGGAGCACTGCTTGGGTTGCTTAAAGCCTCTTTTCCAGTGTGGCCCCAGCAAGGCCCGCCTAGAGCCATTCCTCCCGTGTGTGACTTGTCCTGGGGGTGACATCATGCCTAGCTGGCTTCCTTCCCTAAAGGTCAGATGCAGGCTTTCAGGCCATTCTCCAGATCAGCTGGTTGGTGTGGGTGCTCGGAGAGTTTGTACCTATTGTAGCCAAAGTAGCACACAATTTAGGAAAGTCAGTCTTGGTCCAAGGACAGCAATGTAGTCTACGGGTACATAAATAGCTTTGGGAGTCCGCCCACTATTGCTGACTTTTATTAGAATAGCTTTTGATTTGACTGTCTTTCTTTTCTTTTTTTTTTTTTTTTTTTTTGGTGGTACGCGGGCCTCTCACTGCTGTGGCCTCTCCCGTTGCGGAGCACAGGTTCCGGACGCGCAGGCCCAGCGGCCATGGCTCACGGGCCCAGCCGCTCTGCGGCACGTGGGATCTTCCCGGACCAGGGCACAAACCCATGTCCCCTGCATCGGCATGCAGACTCCCAACCACTGCACCACCAGAGGAGCCCTTGACTGTCTTTCTTTATTCCATCCTGCGTCACATTCTGTTGAGCAATCCTGACTGTCATCTTTCCCTTTCAGCGGTTTTGCGAGTGGCTGGTTCCCTGCAGAGGAGCACAGAAGTGATGAAGGCCATGCAGAGTCTGGTGAAGATCCCAGAAATCCAGGCCACCATGCGGGAGCTGTCCAAAGAGATGATGAAGGTGCCCTGGGGCCACCCTGTGTCCTGTTCCAAAGCGCTAAGAGTCAGCAAGCGGCAGGGGCTGTAGGGCCGGGGCTGGGCAGGAGTAGACAGGCCACTGTTGCCAGACAGAAATGATTTTGAGGACAGAGGAGCAGCTGTTAACATTGGTTGAAACTGTCTGAGCTGAGCATGGCAGAGGCTGGGTCAGATTGCCAGGGTGTTCCTTAGAAGAAGCGAGAGTATACCCAGAGCTCTAGGGGAGGTGGGAGACCCAGGAAGCAACTGCGTGGGATTCGGCGACCTAGGATTTATGGGTTCTGACATGAACAAGGAAACAGAAAGAAACCCAGGTTCCTCTGTTTGTCCCAGGGGAGTGTTGGCAAAGCTGGCAAGGGAGGTTTCAAGACCAGGGACGGGCAAACTTTTTTTGTAAAGGGCTGGGTAGTAAATGTAGTTTCTACCTTGTGGGCCATACGTCTCTGTTGTAACTACTCAGCTCTACCTGTAGCATGAAAGCAGCCGTAGATCACGTGTAAACAAACGGTCATGACTGGGTTCCTATAAAACTTTATTTATGAAAGTAGGCAGTGGCTTGGGTTTGGTCTGCAGGCTGTCGTTGGCTGACCCCGTCTTAGACTAGAAAAGGAAACTGAGAACCAAACAGAAAGCAGTAAACACCTAGTGCCCCGGGATCAGGGCCGGGCAGGGACCTGTCCTGGTGGCCTTCAGATGGGGGACAGGGCGTAGTTACTGAGCCCCCACCTGCCAGTGGTGCAGCACACATGCTCTCCTAGAAAGTCCTCCCAGCCACCTTGGGAGGTAGGGATTTTTTTCCCCATTTTATACAGGAGTAGGAAACTGAGTCTTCAAGTTGCCAGGTAACTTATCTGAGTGACTTTGGTAGGAGGTGACAGATCTGGGGTTGGAGCACAGATGCCTGAGCTGCCTCAGAGGACATGGTGATAAGAGGTGCCTCATCAGGTGCTGTTTCACACTTTGAACCCGTGGCCTGAGAGCCCAGACGGTACACCTCAAATTCTTGTTTGCAGCTTGTGCAGAGAAGCTGCCTCCCTTCCTCCTAGGGAATTTTATGTATGAACTTGAGTTCTAAACAGGGCTCTAGGGCATGGGAGAGGGGAACTGGAGAAGAAAATTGATAGAAAAGAAAGGCAACATAAAAAGGCCAGAGCCCAGGTCTTTGGAATGAGAAATCCTTGGGCAGTCATCAGGAGGGCACCAGGTCAGCGGGGTCTGTCCTTTACAAGTGGCGTGTGGATGTCTCATCGCCCAGGTTGTGATGCCTGTCCATCTAGCACTGGGCAACAAGGTAATTCTGAAATGACTTCAGGCCTGCTCACTCTGACTTACATAGCCACCAGGATCTGAGGGGCGGAGTCTTTTTTTAGAATCTGGGATCTTTTCCACAAAAGTTTCTGAATACTGAGCATAGTATAGATTTGGAGGAGGGCCTGCATGTAGTAGATAGTAAATACTTCCTGAATTCATCAAGGGTGCATCTCCAGGTGCAAACTGAAGCCTCTGGTGGGGTCCCAGCGTGTCGAGGGCAACGACATGATCTCAGTCATTCCATTTGTCCCCAGACCCTGGCCTGGCGTGTGGCACAGGGCATACATTTGACAAATGTTTGCTGGTTGGATGAATGTGTAAGTGAATGGCCACTTGTCCCTCCAGGATGTGGAGGGCTGTTAGTCAGTCTGCCCTAGGCTCTTTTAACTGGGATGGTGAGTACGTATTGAGCCTCTTTTCCACTAGCCTCCAGCACTAAGATCCATTCACCCAGGCCACAGGGCTCCACTTGTATCCTTGAATGTGAATTTGTTCCTTTTGGTTGGGAGCGAAAGGTCTGAGCACGGGCAGAATATGGAACTAGCTAGATTCATGCCATTAAGAGTCACTTGAGTGGTCTGACAGCAGGACAGGCAGGAGAGAGGGCTTGCTTTAAATCTGATACCATCAGCATGATCGGTGAGAGTCATGCCCTGGCTGAGTGCAGGAGAGCCAGGGCTGGAGCTGCCAGACGTGACCTTGCGCTCGCATGATACTGCTCATTCGGGAAGACCGCAGGGTCTGCTTGTGTTGGCTGGTGTTGGAGAGCAGTTTCCTCGTGCCCGCAGTGGCGCTGTGCTCTTGAGAACGAAGGAGGCTGACTGGCTGGCTTCAGGCTACCAGGCACAGGGCTTCCAGTAGGGAATGTGGAAGGCACTGCCTTGTTGGGCCCCGAAACACTGTCTTATCAGTTCTCTCAGGCTTCGGTGAATTGGTTGATCCTTGCCAGGACCCTGCAGGCCCTGGGCCAGCAGCTATAACTTGGATGTGCTGAAGTACAGGCCTTTTCGGGGTTCCGTGGAGCCCCACCTCGCTCTTGGTATTTGTTATCATAGTGTCTACTGTGACTCCAGCCAGTTTTCATACTGTATTTCAACTCCTGCACGCATAGATTTGCAACGTCAGGGCAAATGCTTCCCGGGACAGCACCCTCTCATCTCTGCAAGTTGTTCCCCACGTGCTGCGTTACCGTCTGAGTTACTTTGTGAAGCTCTGCTGATAGAGGCACCCCCCTCCAACCTTGGTACTAAATTTGGAGAGCAATTTCCCTTTGGCTTTTTGCTTCCTCCAGAGAGGGCAGACAGCATGCGGTGTTGCCTGCAGCCAGCTGTCTGTGGCTTAGCTCTTGAAAGCGTGGACAGGACTTGGAGACACCAGAGCTCGGTTGATGCTGGGCCCATAGGGGCGCCTGCTGGGAATGGATTTAACAGTTGCGGGGGCTTCCCTGGTGGCGCAGTGGTTAAGAATCCGCCTGCCAATGCAGGGGACATGGGTTCGAGCCCTGGTCCGGGAAGATCCCACATGCCGCGGAGCAACTAAGCTCACGTGCCACAACTACTGAGCCTGCGCTCTAGAGCCCGCGAGCCACAACTACTGAGCCTGTGTGCCACAACTACTGAGCCTGCGTGCCTAGAGCCCGTGCTCCGCAACGAGAAGCCACTGCCATGAGAAGCCCACGCACCACAACGAAGAGTAGCCCCCGCTTGCTGCAAGTAGAGAAGGCCCGCGTGCAGCAATGAAGACCCAACGCAGCCAAAAATTAATAAAAAATAAATAAATTTATAAAAAAGAATAGAACAGTTGTGGGAAGTGACATGGTTTATTCTGTGTTTAGGCTGGGATCATAGAAGAGATGTTAGAGGACACTTTTGAAAGCATGGATGATCAAGAAGAAATGGAAGAAGCAGCAGAAATGGAAATTGACAAAATTCTGTTTGAAATCACCGCAGGTATGACCCAAGATCCTTCCTCTTTCCCCTCTCCTTTTATGGCTGTTCTTCTTGCATCCGCAAGATTAACTAGTAGCTTTTTCTTTAGATTATGACTCCCTTCTACATTTGTTATTTTAGATTAGAACCAAAGTTCTAACAATCAAAATCCTTAGTTATTATGACTTTCATATCATTAGAAGTTGGTGTTTGCACACATTTGTCATAGTGAGCAAAACCCCACCCAAGCAGCTGTTTTATTGCCCCTTTTCTGTTTCTTGTCAAACTGAACCAGGTATGGAGGACAGAGAAAATGAGGGACCACTTGCTTAAGCTGATGTTTTGTTGATCTGCCTGCTGTCTCTTTACAGGGGCCTTGGGCAAAGCACCTAGTAAGGTGACCGACGCCCTCCCAGAGCCTGAACTTGCAGGAGCGATGGCTGCATCAGAAGATGAGGAGGAGGAAGAGGCCCTGGAGGCCATGCAGTCCCGTCTGGCCACACTCCGCAGCTAGGGCCGCCCAGCCAGGCCCGCAGGCTCTCCTCCGGCCCTGTCACCGGGCGCGCACTCCTTGAAGCCTCCGCCGTTTTCTGTATCTCTTGCACTACACCTCTGGGTGAGGCACTGCGTTCTGGAGAATGTTCTCTGCTAATCTCTCTTCACTCTCTGCAGAGGTTTGGGGATCTCAATGGAATTGTTTTGAGAGGCAGTGTAATAAATGCATCATTTTCAGGGGAATAAACAGAAGTATCTTTTGGGGGATGAGGGCAAAGAAGTGTGTCTTCTCACGAAGCACTTCTGAGAATAGAGTCGATTGCCTGAATGTTGAGGACTCTGTATATTTTTTTTTTGTCTGTAAAACACTATATAAATGGATTTTAATAAATTTCTGCTTTAACATTTGGTCTCATTGTAGATTGTTGGGTGCAATGAACTTTCAAGGTGTTTGCTGTCCCAAATTATTTTATATGTTGGCCTTGGAAAGAGGAGGTGCTATAGCAGGGCACATGGGATTCAGAAGCTCAGCTGAAAGGGCTTCTGCTCTGTGGACCCTGTGCTCCCCAGCCTTCACAGATGTGCTGTGCGAGCTACTCTTCTGCTTTTTGTCATCTGTGTAAGCAAAAGTATCCTTGGGAATTGTGACCCCTTGTCTTGTTGGCTGGGGAACTATATCATGTGTGTCCTGAGGGGTGTGTGTGTGTCTGTAGCTTTCCTCCCTTTCCTTCCCATTGCAAGTTGCAGACAGCTGTGAGATTAGGCCTCTTTCACCCTCTGATTGCCTTTCCCTGCGTTAAGCTGACTGTCTTGGATATATGGGATATGGGCGTACATATCAGTGCTTTCTCAAAGCCAGGAGCTGACGGGTGAAAGAGGCATGGTGTGGTCATGCATTGTCAACAACTCACACATTTCTAAGTTATATTTTGAAATAATTCAGCAGTAGCAATTTATATTTGTGTGGGCCTGACAGTTTACAAAGCTGTTTAACATGTGTAATCATTCAGTCTTTACAAATTAGGAAAAGAGCTCATCTTGCTGAAGTGACATGTCCTAAATCACAGTCACGACGTGGCAGAACTGGGGTTCAACCCAGGTCCCTCTGGCCCAAGTCTCGTGTGCCCCAACCACTCTCTCCCAGGTTGGTTTTGTAGATTGTATGGAGAAACCCAAGTGTATCTGATGTGCTGCAGCGAGGGCCTTCTAGTCTCATCCTGCAAAATGGGAGTCTTCAATCCAGGGGACCGTCCTATTGCTCTTGATTTCATCTTTAGGATACAGTTTGTTATTTAAGTAAACATTATTTTTCAGAGGAGTTTTAGGTTCAGAGCACAACTGAGCAGAAAATAGAGTTCCCATGTACACCTCTGGCCCTGACACAGGCACCATCTCCCACTTGTATGTACTGACATCTCACACCCCGCAAGTACATTTGCTCCTGGAATCATACAGTACGTAGCCCTTTCACATTGGCTTCTTACACTTAGTAATATGCATGTAAGTTTCCTCCATGTCTTTTCACGGCTTGACAGGCCATTTCTTTTTAGTGCTAAATAATGTTCCATTGCCCGCATGCACCACACGATCCACTCACCTACGGAAGGACGTCTGGGTTGCTTCAAAGCTTTGGCAATTATGAATAAAGCCATCAATGTCTGTGTGCAGGTCTTTGTGTAGACATGCATTTCAACTATTTAGGCGAATACCAAGGAGCACAGTTGCTGGATCTTATGGTAAGAGTATGTCTAGTTTTGTAAAAAACTGACAGTTTTCCTAAGTGGCTGTATCGTTTTGCATTCCCGCCAGCAATGATGAGCGTTCCGGTTGCTCCACACCCTCACGAGCATTTGGTGGTGTGTTTTGGATTTTGACTATATCCTAATAAGTGTGTAACGGTATCTCGTTTTAATTTGCATTTCCCTGATGATATGTGATGTTGGACATCTCTTTATGTGTTTTTCTGCCATATGTATATATTCTTTGGTGAGGTATCTGTTTAGAACGTTTGCCCATTTTTAATTGGGTTGTTTCTTATTGCTGAGTTTTAAGACTTCTTTGTATACTGTGGATAATAGTGCTTTATCAGAAATACATTTTGCAAACATTTCCTCCCAATCTGTGGCTTGTTTTCTTATTCTCTTCACATTGTTTTTCACAGAGCAGTTTTTAATATTAATGAAGTCCATCTTACCAATTATTTATTTCATGATAGTGCCTTTGATATTGGATCTTAAAAGTCATTGCCATACCCAAGGTCACCTGGAGTTTCTATGTTATTTTGTTAGTAGTCTTATAGTTTTGCATTTTACATTTAGGTCTGTGATCTGTATTAATTCTTGTAAAGCATGTAACGTCTGTGTCTAGATTTATTTCTTTGCATGTGGATGTCCAGTTATTCCAGCACCATTTGTTGAAAAGACTATCTTTGCTGCAGAATACTGCCCTCACTGCTTCATCAGAGATCAGTTGACTATATTTATGTGGGCCTATTTTGGGGCTCTCTATTCTGTTCCATTGATGTATTTGCTTATTTTTTTGCCAGTACCAAATTGTCTTGATTATTGTAGCTTAATAGTAAGTCTTGAAGTCAGGTAGCATCAGTCCTCCAACTTTGTTCTTCTCCAATAGTGTTGTCTATTCTGGGTCTCTTGCCTCTCTCTATAAACTTCAGAATTCATCTGTCAATATCCACAAAACTTGCTGGGATTCTGACTGGGACTGCTTTGAATCTGTAAGTCAAGTTGAGAGGAACTGACATATTGAGAGGATATAGTTTTACGATCGCATTTATCTGGCTAATTTATTCACAGAATGATTTTGGAATTAAGGAATGCTCATAACCCCTGAGCATTTTTGTCCTTATGTGGATAATCAGTGTTTATCCAGGTGCGTGGATGGGCAGAATAATGACAAGCACTCTTTCCACCATTCAGATAAAATCATCTCAATGTAGGGTTGGTTTGTCTGAATTGTCTAAGAGGTCCTGAGTTTTCCATTCCTGTTTTCAGGCTGAGGAAAGAGCATTCCTGGCTCGTTATCAGGCCGCATCTTCCATTTTCCCTCAATACTCTGTTGGGTATCAGTGGAAACAAGGTGAGTCAGATACTCTCCTGGCCCTGGAAAGGTCTGCAATCCGGAAAGGGAAACCATGATATCAACGCCTGCAACAAAAGTTTTCCTCTAAACCTCAGGCCCTTGATTTAGGTCCAGCACAGCACCAGCTCCCACGCTCCCCACCCCATCCCCAGATGAATCTGCTTGGTGCCCAAAAAAACCCAGTTGAAAGGGTTGCATTCCAGAATAGCATTCCACACTGCCAACTCATTTGTGTTGTCTTCAAACACAGCTTACTCTTTAAAAATCACTATCAGCTTATGGTGATCACCCAGCAGTTCGTTCCAGGCAGATGACAGCTTTCCTTTCTCTGTCCCTCCCCGCTCTCCCCATGCTGTCTATCAAAGACACCTTCCTGAGCCCCTGCCGGCTGTACAGCTCACCTGGCCTTAGGCCCTTTGTTGTGTCATATACTTAAAGGTGTGTCTCAGAACTCCTGGAGAGAAGGGGTTATGACTCATATTTGCTCCAGAATAGTACTAGTCATGCCTGCCTCTGCACCTCCCTAAAATCCAACCCCATAGCTGTATTTATGGGAACAACTGTGAAAACTCAAAGCTTTGAAAAACTGGACAGATTTCCTTGTCCTACCCTAGTGACAGATGCTCTTCAAATGCTATTCTGTATTACCAATAAGAAAGGCTCATAAGTGAAAATAAACTTGCGAAATGTTTGGTTGAAATAAACATAAAGCAGGTTTTTTTTTTTAACTTTTCACAGCCTTTCCATATGCTTTTACCAATTTATTTAACCAAGCAGTTTCCTTTTGAGATACCAGAATGAACATTCCCTAGCCACTGAACCATTTCAGAAATCCAAGTCTAAACCCCAGTAGGGAAATACTTTTTCTTAAGGAAGTTCTCATTTACATATAATTAATTATAGTTTTATAATATATTTATAGAGTTGTCAGCAAAATGGAGGAGTAGACAGGTCCAAACACCCATCCTTCCAAAGAAACATTGAAAAAAGTACCAGCAACTGTCAGAACCAACTTTTTCAGAACTCTGGAAAACAAAGGTTTACAGCAACCAAGAAGATGCTGTATTAAGAAAAAAACCCTTCAAAACAGAAAGAAAGCTTTGTGGCATTTTTACTTGCCCTGGACAAACCTCTCTCCCGGCTTGGCAGCGGTCTTGAAGACGGCAGCCCACATTCTCAAATGTGAGACCCTGGTCCCTAGTCCCAGGGAAAGAGAGAAGACCTTATTCCTAAATTGTCATGTTTGCCCCAATCTAAGGGCCATCCTGAAAGACTAAAGGTGCTCATCTCTGGTTTGCCTATCTTGGAATTTATTCAGGGTGGAAAAGCAGCAAGTTTTGTTTGAAAACATGTTAAGGATTTTTTTTTTTTTTTTTTTTTTTAATGTGCAGAGCCACCTGGGGCAGAAGATTACAAGAGACTGCTCAAAACCTGGGAGGAAAAGCCAGGGAGAGGATTTCTTTGGGATATTAGTGCATTCAAAAGCAATTGTGTATACTGGGGAATTTAGAAAAGCAGGACAGGAATTATGCTCAGAAAAGACCTGAAAAGACCCCAGTTTTCATCGCTGCTTGACCTATAGGCTTGGTGCATTC
Source organism: Tursiops truncatus (assembly GCF_011762595.2). Taxonomy (NCBI): domain Eukaryota; kingdom Metazoa; phylum Chordata; class Mammalia; order Artiodactyla; family Delphinidae; genus Tursiops; species Tursiops truncatus. The sequence goes on from NC_047047.1 coordinate 13,230,069, forward strand.
AGAAAGTGAAGGCTGAGGCAGAATCATAAATGGTCTGGCTAAGTGTTAAGAGTGTCCCAGCACAGAGCCAATCCATAGAAGATTGGGAGAGGTGTTTTTGTTTGTTTTTTAAGGTTCTGAAATTCAAGGAAATCTCTGTCAAAATACTGGCTGAACACAGCTAAGCCTTCAATAATTCAGAACAGAAAAATCCCTGGGAAGGGGGAGATTCTGATTTCCAGAATTATTCTGGAATATTGGAATGTCCAGTTTTCAACAACAACAACAAAATCACAAAGCATACAAAGAAAATGGAAAGTACAGCCCATTCAAAGGAAAAAAATTAAATTTACAGAAACCATCCCTGAGGAAGCCCAGATACCACACTTGCTAGACAAAGACTTTAAGCCAGCTGTCTCAGATATGCTTAAGAGGTAAAGAAAACCAGGAAAATAATATACAAACAAAATGAGAATATCAATAAAGAGAAATAATAAAAAGGAACCACATAGAAATTCTGGAGCTGGAGAGTACAAAAACTGAAATGAAAAAAAAAATACACTAAAGGGGTTCAACAGCATATTTGAGGAGGAAGAAGAAAAAATAGGTAAACTTGAAGACAGAACAACTGAAATGACCCAGTCTGAGAAGCAGAAAGAAAAATGAACACCGCCCAAGGGACTTGTGGGAGACCATCAAGCTCACCAACACGTGCATTATGGGAGGACCAGAAGGATAAGAGAGAGAGAAAAAGGAGCAAAAGGAATATTTGAAGAAATAATGACTGAAAACCTCCCATATCTGAAAGATATTAACCTATACATGCAAATAGCTCAACAAATTCCAAGCAAGATAAAATCAAAGGGATCCACACTAAGACACATTATCGTCCAACTGTTGAAAAGAGACAGAGAATGTTGAAAGCAACAAAAGAGAAGCAACTCCTCATGTTCAAGGGATCCTCAATAAGATTAACATCTAACTTCTCATCGGAAACCATGGAAGCCAGAGGCAGTGGGGTGACGTATTTAAGGTGCTGAAAGAAAAAACTTTCAATGAAGAATTCTACATCCAGCAAAACTATCCTTCAAGAATGAAGGAGAGGGACTTCCCTGGTGGTGCAGTGGTTAAGAATCCGCCTGCCAATGCAGGGGACACGGGTTCGATCCCTGGTCCGGGAGGATCCCACATACCACGGAGCAACTAAGCCCGTGCGCCACAACTACTGAGCCTGCGCTCTAGAGTCCGTGAACCGCAACTACTGAAGCCCACGCGCCTAGAGCCTGTGCTCTACAACAAGAGAAGCCACCACAATGAGAAGCACGAGCACCACAATGAAGAGTAGCCCCTGCTCGCCGCAACTAGAGAAAACGTAGGCAGAACACTCTGACATAAATCGCAGCAAGATCTTTTTTGACTCACTTCCTAGAGTAATGAAAAAAAAACAAAAATAAACAAATGGGACCTAATTAAACTTAAAAGCTTTTACACAGCAAAGGAAACCATAAACAAGACGAAAAGACAACCCTCAGAATGGGAGAAAATATTTGCAAATGAAGCAACTGACAAAGGATTAATCTCCAAAATTTACAAACAGCTCATGCAGCTCAAAATCCAAAAAAAAAAAAAAAACCCAATCAAAAAATGGACAGGGCTTCCCTGGTGGCGCAGTGGTTGAGTCTGCCTGCCGATGCAGGGGACACGGGTTCGTGCCCTGGTCTGGGAAGATCCCACATGCCGCAGAGCGGCTGGGCCTGTGAGCCATGGCAGCTGAGCCTGCGCGTCGGAGCCTGTGCTCCACAACGGGACAAACACATGAAAGGATGCTCAACATCACTAATCCTTAGAGAAATGCAAATCAGAACTACAGTGAGGTATCACCTCACACCAGTCAGAATGGCCATCATCAAAAAATCTACAAACAATAAATGCTGGAGAGGATGTGGAGAAAAGGGAACCCTCTTGCACTGTTGGTGGGAATGTAAACTGATACAGCCACTATGGAGAACAGTATAGACATTTCTTTGAAAACTAAAACTAGAACTACCATACAACCCAGCAATCCCACTACTGGGCATATATCCTGAGAAAACCGTCATTCAAAAAGAGTCATGTACCACAGTGTTCATTGCAGCTCTATTACAATAGCCAGGACATGGAAGCAAACTAAGTGTCCACTGACAGATGAATGGATAAAGAAGATGTGGCACATATATACAATGGAATATTACTCAGCCATAAAAAGAAACGAAATTGAGTTATTTGTAGTGAGGTGGATGGACCTAGACTCTGTCATACAGAGTGAAGTAAGTCAGAGAAAAACAAATACCATATGGTAACACATATATGTGGAATCTAAAGAAAAAAAATGGTTCTGAAGAACCTAGGGGCAGGACAGGAATAAAGATGCAGATGTAGAGAATGGATTTGAGGACACAGGGAGGGGGAAGGGTAAGCTGGGACGAAGTGAGAGAGTGGCATGGACATATATACACTACCAAATGTAAAATAGATAGCTAGTGGGAAGCAGCTGCATAGCACAGGGAGATCAGCTCGGTGCTTTGTGTCCACCTAGAGGGGTGGGATAGGGAGGGAGGGAGATGCAAGAGGGAGGAGATATGGGGACATATGTATATGTATAGCTGACTCTGTTATAAAACAGAAACCAACACACCATTGTAAAGCAATTATACTCCAACAAAGATGTTAAAAAATTTTTTTATTTAATACGCTTAACCTACTAGGTTAGCCTAGCCTACCTTAAATGTGCCCAGAACACTTACATTAGCCCATAGTTGGGCAAAATCATCTAACACAAGCCTATTCTATAATAAAGTGTCGAATATCTCATGTAATTTATTGAATACTGTACTTGAAAGTGAAAAACAGAATGGCTGTATGGGTACTCACCAGTAATGTACCCAGCTGAAAGCACACTGGATCTGAAGAATTTTGAAGGATTGAACTACAGTTAACTGCTGGATGGTGGGGATGCTACAGCCACAGGGTCATCAGTCTCTCTTCTGATGAGGCTTGAGGATAGCCGGTAGAAAGACCTGGGGCATTGACACTTGGTTTAGCAGGCATACTGTTTGTTCTTCAGGAAGATAACCAGTTTTGACTGCATAGTTTTTCTTCTCTATGGTAAGCAAGAGCTTCCTGTATCTGCCTGCCAGGTCTTGCCAATCTCTTGTAATTAACATCCATTTCTTGTAACTTCCGTACACCACTGGTGATAGCAGCAGACGCCTCTGCCAGTTTCTTTGCTGTGAACTTTCTTGGTGCCTCGGGTATAACTTCTTCCTCTGCCTCAACTTCTTTCTTCCTCCAGTTCAATCAGCTCTTCATTGGAAGGCTCTTTAGCCTCGATGCCGAGAAGCTCATGAATATCCTCTTTATCAACGTCCGATTCTAGCTGCTTCCCGAGCACTAGCATCTGGTTACTTTACTATTTCGGCAACAGTAGAATCTTTGTTAAAAGCCTTTCAGTGCGTCCATGTAGGTCTTCAGAACTTCCTTCCAAATGCCATTCACGCATTGCTGTGTGACTTCCTCGCATGCTGCAGTGATGGTTCACATTTAGAGCGTGGTTGTTTGGGAGCGAATACACCACCTTTACATCAGGATGCGTGTCACAGACACGCTGTGGATGCCCTGGAGTTCTGTCCAAGATCAGCTGGAAGGGGATGTTGTTTTGCCTACAATATTCTCTTGCCTGTGACAAACAGTTAAAACAAAGTCTCCAAACAATGCTACTGTTTCCAGGCTTTCTTATTATGGGAATAACAAATGGGAAGTTGCTCACATTCTTGAATGCTCTAGGATTCTCTAATGGGTACATTAGGAAAGGCTTTAATTTGAACCCTGCAACATTTCTACCCAAAAGCAGTGTTAAATGGTCTCTGAACGCCTGACATTGTCTTGGACTCTTCATGAATGTATGCGTGTTCTGGCATACAGTTCTAGAACCAGCTTTTTTCATCAATATTAACTTTTTGTTCCGGCAAATATTTCTCACCCACGATCATCCTATATAGCTCTTCCTTAAGAGCTTCAACACCTTTAGCATCGGCACTTGCTGCCTCAGTGTTGAATTTCACATTACGAAAATTATGATGCTTTTGAAGCATTGAAACCTCCCATGACTTGCTGTAAACACTTGTGTATAAAGAGTGAATCGAAAAGACTTCTTGCCTTAGCCTGGGTCATCAGTCAGCTAAGTGGTGCACGTTTCTGTATCTGGTCTTCCACGTGACAAGTAATTTTTCAATATCATCCATTAGCCCAGCTCTTTTCTTCGTGATGATGGTGTATTTAATTGATGCTGTTTCACTGCGTCATTGATTCACTTCTTATCCTTTAAGATCGTTATCATCGATGGAAAATTCCTGACTCGTGCGATGATCATTACTGGCTTGCCACCTTCGTGCTGGGCAATTACCTTGAGTTTTATCGCAAGAGTAATTGCCTTCCTCTTCTTCCTACTGGAAGCAGCAGATGCAGATGGGCGTTTTGCAGACATTACAGGATGTGAAAACACAAACCACAGTCTGTAAAAAATGCAAGCAACACAGTACACTGAAGAGTATTGGCTGTTTACCCTCAGGATCATATATGGCTGACGGGGAGCTATCAACATCCATTTCTAATAAAAACTCTCAATAAAGTGAATACAGAGGGAACACACCTGAATATATATGGTGTCATATATGACAAGGCCATAGCTAACATAAAACATACAGTAAAAAATAAAAAAGGAAAATCTGAATAGTCTTAGATCTGTTGAAAAAACTGAATCCTCTGTTAAAAATCCTACTGCACGTTTTCATTGATGAAGTGCTTCTACTAAACATTTTAGAAAGAAACATTACTTCACATACATTTTAAAAAATTATTTATTTACTTATTTGGCTGTGCCAGGTCTTAGTTGTGGCCCGGCAGGATCTTTGTTGCGGTGTGCAGGATCTTTAGTTGCAGCATGTGAACTCTCAGTTGCGGCATGGGGGATCTAGTTCCCTGACCAGGGATGGAACCCAGGCCCCCTGCATTGGGAGCATGGAGTCTTAGCCACTGGACCACCAGGGAAGTCCCGTACACATACATTTAAAGCTATACGTTCCCATCTAAGCGCTGTTGTAAACTGAATTCCACCGCTTTTGAATGGTTGTATTTTTATTATTCCGTCCCAAGTATCTCATTTCCATTCTGATTTTTTCTTGATCAGTGGGTTACTTAGAAGCATGCTGCTTAATTTCGCGACATTTGAGAATTTCAGTTGCCTTTGTCTGGGGCAGTGTGTGGTGCTTCTTGAATACGCAATGTGCGCTTGACATGGACGTGTATTTTGCAGCCACTGGCTTTAGTGTTCTAACAAGTGTCCATTTGTTTGATAGGTTCAAATATTTTATATTTGTATTGGTTTTATATGTTTATTGTATCAATTACAGAAAGAGGTGGGTGAGAATCTTCAGCTGTGATTGTGAACTTGTTTTCTCCTTTAGTTTTGTCCAATTTTGCTTCATCTTACTTTGAAGTTCTGTTATTAGGTTCATACTTAGGATTATTGTAGCTTCCTGCTGAATGAATCCTTTCATGATTGTGAAAGCAACTTCCCTCTGGTAAAACCCTATCTTAAAATCACTTTGGCATTGATAGAGCCATATTTGCTTTCATACAGTTAGCGTTTGCATGATATAACTTCTTCCATGCTTTTACTTCTAACCTACAAACTGTATCTTTTGTAAGTAGTATGTAGTCAAGTCTTTTACTTAATCCAGTCAGACCATCTTTATCTTGCAACTGGAGCACAAGTATCGTCCACTTGTTGAAAGTTCGCTTTACACTACTTCAGTTTTACGAAATACCTACGTTAGTACCTGTTTTTGCTAACTGAAAGAAATCTGAAGAGGATTTTTGCTTTTAGCAAAAAAAAGGCAAAATGTGAAAACAGCATTCAGCGTTTGTTTTGCAGAGAGGTGTTACAGAGGCAGCATGCATCCTGAGCAGTGAGAGCGGCACTGCCAAGCTCCTTCCCGGGAAACTACACTCAGCATCTCAGCATCAAGGCGCCATAGCTTGGAACTGTGTCTGTGAGCATCTGTGCCTTATGTCTATTTATTTGTGCATCCATCAGCTGGATGTGTCCTAAGGTACCTGCTTCTACGCTCGCGAAAAGTTTCAGAGGAAACCTCTACTTTCAATACTTCTGAATAGTGGGGGAAACTTGCATTTAGAAAAGTCCCACTTCTTCCTTCTTTCCTGCCTTTTTAATCAATTAAAAAAATAAGGATGTCATTTTCTCATTCAACTCCAAAAGCTTTTCCTACTTGGAGTTAATTTTTATTTCGGTTAAAATACACATAACACAAAATTGACCATTTTAATCATTTTTAAGTGTACAATTCAGTGGCAGTAAGGACATTTACAATGTTGTACAACATCATCCCAAACAGAAAGTCTGTAACCGTTAAACAGTAACTGCCGGTTCCCCTTGCTCTCAGCCCCAGTAACCATCATTCTACTTCCTGTCTCTACTCTAGGAACATGACTGTCCCGCATATAAGTGGAATCATACAATATCTGTCCTTCTGTGTGTCTGCCATATTTCACTTAGTGTATTTTCAGGACTCATCCATGTTGTCGCCTGTGTCAGAATTTCTTTCCTTTTTAAGAGACTGAGAAATATTCCACTGTATAGATATGCCACATTGTTTATCTGTTCATCTATTGGGTTGTTTCCACTTCTTGGCTCTTGTGAATAATGCTGCTATGAACATGAGTCTACAAGTACCTGCTTGAATCCTTGCTTTCAGTTCTTTTGAGTATAAACATAGCAGTGGAATTGCTGGATCATGCGTTAATTCTATGTTTAACTTTTAGAGGAACTTTATCCAGACTTCTAACAATATTGTTCCACTGTTCCTTAAGATTATCCATGAATTTACAGTTTACATTGTACACCGTTTTTTCTTGCATCATGATGTGGGTTGCTTTTTTTTCCTAAGGATATTCTTTTTTTCTTTTTCTTATTATTTTTTTTAATCCTAAGGATATTCTGAAAAGTTTCTTCAGCAAGGGCCTGAAGAGAAACTGGCTTTTATCTGAAAATGTCAGTAGGAACAGGGAAAATCATTTTGCTGTGTCTAGACTTATTTTCAGGCATGTTCTCTGGCACAGTAAGAGTGGCATCTACTTTCTTGACACCCCCCGTTGTTGTTAAGAAGTCAGCTGTTAAGTCTGTCACCTCTTTGAAGGTTTACAATGTTTTTCCCCATTCTGGCTACTTTTTTGTGTGGGTGTGGTACACGGGCCTCTCACTGTTGTGGCCTCTCCCATTGCGGAGCACAGGCTCTGGACGCACAGGCTCAGCGGCCATGGCCCACGGGCCCAGCCGCTCCGCGGCATGTGGGATCTTCCCGGACCAGGGCACGAACCCGCGTCCCCTGCATCAGCAGGTGGACTCTCAACCACTGTGCCACCAGGGAAGCCCTCTGGGTACTTTTAAGAACCTATTTGTTTTGAGCACAGGTGTGGCTATTTTATTTATCTTGATTTAGTTAGGCTTCTTCAATCTGACATGTCAGTACTGGAAAAATTTCAGTCTCAGAATGTCACCGTCCCTCACCAGTCTCTTAATTCTCTGTCACTGATGGTCAAACCTATACTTTTCCGTGTCGCCTTACAAGTTAACACTTCTTTACAGTTTCCTGTTACTCAATGCTGTCTTGTGTTATTTTTACCAATCTTTCAGTTTGTAAAAGAACTTTTTTCTGCCACTTAACTCATGTGCTGAATTTCTAATTTTAACCATCATGTCTCATTTCTGTTAAGTTCTATTCAGCTTCTTTCCAAATCTGGTCATTTCTGGCAATCTCATTCTTTCATCATATTCCTATACTCTCATTTCTTCAAACATACTAAACACTTCAGAATATAAAATAAGTGCTGGATCATTCCAGAACCTACAAACTCTGCACGTTTAATATGGCAGCTTCAGGTTTGCATTGACTCTTGCTCGTGGTAGCTTTCAGTTTCCATATTTGTGGATACAGTGCATTTGATTGTGAATAACAGTCCTTGGAACTATCTGTGGGACTCCTTTGAGGCCTGGCTTGAAGGTGATTTTCTCTATAGAGAATTCAAGTTTTCCTCTTCTTTCGCCTATTGGAGATTTCTAATCAACAGTGCCAATTCTAGATCCAAAACTGTATAAAGAAGCTTCTGGTAAGAAATTCCCAGGCAAGACGTTTCCCACTAAGGTAGGTAGATATTTCTACTTATTCTTTTCAGAAAACTTTGTTTTTGAAAGTTCATCCATGGAAGATTTTGGTTTGAAGTGGGCTGACATTAGGCGGGGATCTTCGATCTCCTACTCTGAGCTCACAGGTAAAAATCCAGGCTCTAGGTCTTTGTCTGCACGACTTGATTTCAATTTAATTCCTTTTAGTACAGCTACAGCTGTCTAGGAGAATCAATCAAATCAATCTTCTTTATTTTCTTTCTTCATAGAGATGATTATTTTAGATACTACCGTTCTAAAACTTGTAATAATTTCATTTTCCTTTGTAAACTCTTACACTATAATGGGTCAGAAGAGAGACAAAGAATTTTGATCTCTTGCCTTTTTAGAACCATTTAACCCGTCACTATCTGGTTTTTGGTTAACTGTCACTTCTAAAGGTAGTTAATCAGTGGTGTTCCTTTACGGAAGTGTGACAGGAGTTTCAGCTTGGCTGGGGAGAAGCTTGTTCCCGTGTTAGCATTGTAATAACCACTCAGAAATCACTAGAGCATCAAATTTCTGTGCTTTTAAGATGAGTTCCTGGCGCAAACTCTTACACCTGTAACACTGATGAAGTGTGTGTTGACTCTGCAACCAGAGAATAATGCCAATAAACGGAGTCAAAACATTATATGAATACTTTAATGCAAAATGCTTAACACTTAAAATTAGCAAAGCTTCATTTAAATTAAAACTCCGTTTAACTAAAGATGGTTAACCCCAAGAATGGTGCAGTAGTTGACCTCTGCTATATAATGCCAGCCCTAAGGCAATACAACATCCAAACGTCGGTGGTCGCTTCCTCCACTGCCCTTCTGAACCCTAAGGGGTCGGGGAGGGGGTACTCAGACACAACAAAACACAACCCAAATAAACTGCGCGGTGATTCCTAAGAGTTATAACCCATTTGACTAAGCTGTCCAACCACACAGCTGGGGAGTAACTGCAGGTCTTGTTCCAGAGCTGATACGGGCTTCTGTTTTTACAGCTGGGTAGAAGCTCTGCACTAGGTGAGAAGTCACAGTTTAAGGATGCATGTTCTGTAAATAGTTACTACATATACACATTTAGTGTCTGTAAACACTAGAAATATACATTAGACAGAGTACCCTTACCAGGTGGGTACAGTTTAAAAAAGAAGATGAGGTAACATGAGTCTCAAAGTCCACAGGATTCCTGCCTGAAGAGTTTGAACAGCTGCCAGTAATTCACTTCCAATGTGCAGGGGTAAGGCGCCTCTGGGACCCTCAGGGTTTGCCAAAACCGGATTCACTGGCTTTCAGCATAGCAACCGCATCTTTCACTGCATGGTAGATAACATTCTTCACCTGAAAAAACGAGAGAAAATATGGTCAGTTTACCATGAGATCTAAAATCTGTCCGTAAGAATAAACCTTCCCCCTACCAATTTTATACCATGCTCTTGAAATTTAAAACTCAAAATTCAATATGAAATGTTAATAATACTTGAAAGGCCCCTGGGCTCCTTTAGGCTGTTATTTTATACACATTTTAAACCCATGCCCCCTTTGAAGAACTTAAAAGCTCATTTTCCCCCTTCCAGAGGCTTTGATCCTACGTGGCCCTGCCCCCAGTGAGCGCAGACACAAGCAAGCCCCAAGGTACAGCTCTATTTTTCAGAGTTTATCTATTTCCCTAGTTTTCCAAACATGGAATCATGTTAGATGACTCACTACTGAAAGCCTCTAAACCAAAATGAGATTTCCTCCATGTTTATTCCTCCTTTGCCTAAGTAGGCAGCAGGACTAGACATAAAGCCAGTTCATCAACTCACTGTACCAAGTGTGGTGGTATGGCCAAGTTTGCTGATTATTTTTATAGGGTCGGTAATGAGCTACGGAGCCAGAGTCAGAGAATGCCAGGAATCACGGCCATTTTTACCTGTAATTTATCTTCATGATTCGTATGAGTCTGTGACAGATAGCGGAATTCCTGAGTAAGCCAGAAGCAGTGTTTAACATGCTCTGGAGAAACGAAATCTTCAGCCACTTTGATACAGCTATATAAGTTATGAACCTGGAAGACAACAGGCCACACGGTCACACGTGCCGAAGTTTACAGCGTAAGGAGAATGAAGACTAAAGTAATGGCTCTTGCCTGATGCGGAGCTCCTGCTGGGATAAATACCACATCTCCAAGAAACTGCACGATGGCCCAGCCCTGGACTCCATACTCCTGATGAAGACGCTTCCTTAGTGATCGGTCTAAATACCAGCTCTGATCATGAATGGGATCGTGGTCTGCGGGGTTTTCTTGACCTTGCTCTTCTGATACCTAGAACACATTCCGAGTATTATGAAACTGAGTGACACGCTGGGTCTCCATGAGGGCATTTTGCCCCCTGGACAGTGTGGGCAGTCAGTCAGTAAATGTCAGGCCTTCTTTAACACGTGTCCCTGTTGGCAGAAAGAGAAAATAGCACTCAAAGACATTAACTGAATGACCCAAGGGGAAACTGAAGGAAAATGCGGGTTCCCTTCTGTCACTTCCTGTGAACCGTGAGTGGCAGTCTGCATATTTTTGTAAACACTGTTAGGACAGTATCTTGGCCTAGGCTTTTGAATGTCAGTAGACTTAAGCTCCTTAGAAATAGACTTGCTAGACTGCAGTTCTTAAACATCTGTATTCACTTAACAATGTGAGTTATGAAACAGTCCCACAGTTGGCTGTAGGTTAAACTCGTTTACTCTAGACCCAGTATCTGGCAGCACAGACTCAGGGTGACACTATCAAAGGGACAGTATGGCGACCGGCAGGTTTTCTGGAAGAGTCAAATTATCCTTAGCGAGAAACATCTTGATTGAAGCAAATGCTGGTTAAGGGTCTAACCTGGCACCAGGCAGCAGGCTAGGAGCGTTCCTATCCACTCCTCGTGAACAACTGAAGAATACCAGCCACAGATATCTGGGCCGCAACTGGCAGCCTCAGTGGCGAACAGGTTAAAAACTGAATATGCCCATCTTTCCAGCTGCCTAGAACTTCCACACAGAACCCTTGCTGAACAACCTGCTAACTACTGGAAACCTGGATCTTCAAAGTCCCTGTATCCCTTTCCCGCATAAGCTAATGGCCACAGTAGGGTGTGAGGTCTTCCTGACCTACTACTAAATGAGGGTGGATAAAACCAACAGGGACCTCAGTAACTCACTTGAAGCACAGCTATCAAGAGCAGAGAAATGATACATGGACTTCTGAAGTGCTTAGATTTTTAAGGCAATAAAAACAAATAGACACTACGTGATCATCAGAGGAACTACCCTGAAGGGAGAGCACAAAAACTTCCAAATGCACTATGACATAACACACAGACATAAGAAAAAAGATAAGTTTCCCTCTTTTCAGAGGTGTGAGCCTAATCATCTAGAAATCGTTGTTCCTTAGCAACCAGCTTCAGCCTATCCAATCTGAGATGCACAGATCTAACTTTCGAAGCTGCGATTATTCTCCAGTAACCCAGTCAGGTCTCGACATGTAGTATAACACTGCTATTCTGCCTCTCTCTCTTCACATGCCATAGGGTAAGGAGCACACCTTTTTAAGAAATTCTCGTATCTTCTCTGTGTCCTTAGCAGCATATATGTGCCAGAGGGCTCCTGGCTTCTCTTTTCCTTCAATAAATCGCTTTATCGTGAGTTCATCAGAATCTCCGTCTTGGATGGTCTTAAGGACTTCTGGAGCAAGAGAGAGCAAACATCAGACCACAACGTCCCAGCTCAGAGAATAAGCCCCACTTTTATGCTCAGCACCCTACCTTCTTCTTGGTCACACTGTCCTTTGGGAATTCCCACATAGACCATGACATTAGCCGCATCAGATACATCTAAGTGAAGATTTGTCGTCCCATATTTCCGATCTTCTGGAGTAATTAATCCTGCAAACAGAAAATGCCTTAAATTTACCGAGACAGCAAAGACTGCCTGAGTCTTTCCCACTCCCTGGAATACGTGGTCACAAAACTTAAAAGCTACCTTTCTGATCATATAAAAGTAATGGAACAATATTTAACATTAAGTTATTTTATCCTTTCAACTTTGGGGAAAAAAGTTCTTATTAAATGTTTATTTGTAAGAATAAAAAACCAACTCCTAACACTAGCACTTGTTTCTGGTGATAGGCAAAATAGGTTTCCTCCTGCTGAGAACAACTAAAAATCCTTGATGAAGTTATTTTGAAACATATTTTTTTAATGAGTCAATATGCTGGCAAGAAAAGAAAGCCAAACCTAGAAAGCAGGGCTCGAGAACGTACAGTGGACTCTGCTGAGGCTGGATTTGCCAGAAGGATGTTTGCTCAAGCAGGGGAGCTCAAGCTTTGGTTGACACAGACTAGAAGGACTCTGGGGTAAGACGTAAGATGGGGAGTCTAACAGAAACCCCCCTCAGAAACGGGTAAAGCTGGGACCTCAAATGACTATGTACTCAGTGCAAGAAGGAACGCTGCCCACGTGTTCCTTGGATCCCTCAACTGCGGAAGAGGTGAGCCTGAGCACGAGGTCCGCGCTGGTACTCATAATCCGAGACGCTAACCTCTCACCCCAGGAGAAGGCTCATTTGTTCAGCATTCACCCTGAGGCTCGCCAAGCCCTGCGGTTACCTGGGACGCACGTCCTGACATGCAGTCACTGCTTCTTGAATGGGCAGCAGAGCCAAGCATAGCTCGGGTGGGCAAGCCGAGGCTGTTTTCTAACCTGCCAGGCCCTGAAGCAGCCCTGTCTCATTCGGAGGCCAAGGAACTTCTCTCTGGCTTGCAGGGGTCTGTGGTTTAGGAGCAGCTATACACAGGAGAGGGGACCTTATCATTTCAACCGCGGACCATGGCCCTAGGGCTCTGCTGCACTTTCCTTTCTTTCCAGTTTGCTGAAATATCAGCCCAAGGAGGAGGTAAAGCAACAGATATTGGACAAAAATCATAGGATATATGAGATTTCCTTTAAAATAGTAAAGGAAAAATATAAAGGGAGGAAATAAGGAAGCAATTATGGAAAAAGAACCTGAGAGCTGTTGTAACTGGGGGATGAGTATATGGGAAGTCACTGTCCTGGACTCTCACGTTTTCAGTGCATTTGGAAAATTTTCTATAGTACAAAATAAACAAGTAAAATCTGAGAAGAGAAAAAAACAATTAACACGAGAGAAGGCAAACGAATGAAATGAACAGTTATTCACGACGGCACGGAGGAACACCCAGTCTGATTGCATTTATATAAAGCGCAAAGGCAGGTTAAACACTAAAGAATGTTCTGCAGGAACACGAACATACGGTAAAGCTATAAATGTAAGGAAATGATAAACACAAACATCAGGGTGTTGGCTAACACGGGGCAGGAGGAAGGAGACGGAGCTGGGAGGAGGGACGAACGGTGAGCAAGTCTCAGAGCCTCGTCAGAAGCCGCTTGCTGGTTTGGCTGTTGCCAAACTGAGTAAAAAGTGTTCCGCAGAAGAGGAAGGAAATGACACCTACCCAGCCGTCAGCCCCAAGTCCAGCCAATCCCAGCTACGGGTGACGGCACACTGATAAAACCAGGCTCTAAACTGAGAGAGCCTGAACTCAGATGGAACCAAAAACAACGGTCCCAGGGAAAGGATTCCCAGAAAATAGAAAATCCTGAAACAAAACACACCATGGACTTTTATGAAAAGAACACAAGCTGACACCGTAGGGGCTGCTGGGTGACAGAGCACTGGGGTTGGAGGCTGGGTCAAGCCTAGATAGGAGACATAAGTCCTCCTCCCAGACCTGCCACTAGATGCCCCTTGGATATCCTGATCAGGTCACCGTCCCCTCTATTGTCCTGAAGTCCTGGTCCCCATGTGTAGTGCTGGTGCTGGAGCTGGAGAGAGGGTGACTGTGTGGTCTTTCCAAAGAGCCTTTCACTCTACGTCGTCTGTAGAGGAGTCACAGCTCAGTCACCCAACTTCTGAAAAATGACCGCTCTCTAATGATGTTTATGATAAGGTGCGAGGTGTTTGAAAATGAACACGTTTTCTTTATTTTCAATCCCTAACTGCTTACTCTGAACGGGAACAATTTTGATAGGAAAAGCTATTATAGAGTAACACTGCCCTCTATCTGTTGGTATCTAGGAGGAAAAGAGTTGCTGTCAAGCCATTTAAACCAAGCCGACTATTTATTTTGAGAACTTCTCAAATAACCACTTCTACCCTGTAAAGCTGCATCATTTCTGTGAGGCATGGATAATCACTCTGCAACACTACACCATTTGCTTTAGCGGAAAAATGCTTCCATTTACGTAAATTCATTGCAAATCTTCCCTGTGAACAGAATATGCCCTGAAGTCCCAGCCATCCAGCTTCTCTGAAGGGCTCGGGGGAAGGGAACATCTGGGCATCTAGGCTGTGGCAACTTCCCAAGGTAAACTCCCCTCTTGGAACGTCCCCTGAGCTCACTCCAGGCGCTTCCCCGGGCGACCCCACCGGAACAGAAGAAGTGGGGGGCTGAGGTCCAAGCCCTCCCTCTCCCAACAGCATCTGGAGAACGTGGCAAAGCTGCCAGAAGACTCTGGCCTGCCACCCTCAAGTCTGAGAGACTGGAGTTGGGATCATTATGGGAGGAAGGAAATAAATCGGAGAAATACAATTCCAAGGGTGTTTTCAGTACTAGCTTAAGTAGCTAACTACTACCCACCAACACAGAACATTGAATTTAAGAGTAGCAGATGCTGAAACAGCTGGAATGCTAGCAGACTGACCTAAACGTCCGGCAACATTAAAACAATTAATAAAATTACATTCATTCAATTGTGTACCATGCAACCGTTAAAAACGATCACACTAAAAACCATTAAGCAACATGTAAAGGTTTTACTGTATAATATTAGGTGTAGGAGAAGCTTTTTAAATGGCATGTGCCCTACAACTGCAACTATGAAACGGAAATATACATGCACGTGGCCAAGGAATGAAAGGAAATATGCAAACATGAAGACTACTGCTGTGTTAAGGGTTAGGGTTATAGACGTTTTCCATCTCTCCCTCCCCAAAAATCAATGTTCCAAACATTCTGACTTGCCTTACTTCTGTAATAATTTTTTCAAGTGAGCCATTTCCTCCTTACCATAAGCATTATACATCTTGGGACCCAGATCTGGCCTAACAAAGTAGTTTGGCAGCCTCGAGGCCAAGTTCAGTTTGCCATCTCTCCTTGTGTACTCAGGCAGTGGAATGTTGGCCATCAGATCATCAAACCTAGGACGAGAGAACCATGAATTTGCAAAATAAGCTTGTGTTTCTAATATATCGTGGGATTTGATTTGTTCCTTCTACACCAAAAGGAACAACGAAAATATCTGTGCTCGTGAAGATGGAGATAGCTATCATTAACAACATTTAAGATTAGCATATGATATCACTTATATGTGGATTCTAAACTATGATACAAATGAACCTATCTATGAAACAGAAACAGAATCAGGGACACAGAGAATAGATTGGTGGTTGCCAAGGGGGAGGGGGTTGGGAAAGTGTAGGAGTGGGAGTTTGGGATTAGCAAATGCAAACTGGTATATATAGGATGGATAAACAACAAGGTCCTACTGTAGAGCACAGGGAACTATATTCAGTATCCTGTGATAAACCATAATGGAAAAGAATATAAAAAAAGAGTGTATAGATATGTATAACTGATTCACTTTGCTGTACGGCAGTAATTAACACAACACTGTAATTCAACTATACTTCAATAAAAAATAAATTTAAAAAAACCAATATTTAAGATTAGAATTACAGTGCTTATGAACAAAGACATCTTCTTTCTCTCCTACATCCCACATATATATCAAAATGATCTCGAGGGCTTCCCTGGTGGCGCAGTGGTTGAGAGTCCGCCTGCCGATGCAGGGGACGCGGGTTCGTGCCCCGGTCCGGGAAGATCCCACATGCCGCGGAGCGGCTGGGCCTGTGAGCCATGGCCGCTGAGCCTGCGCGTCCGGAGCCTGTGCTCCGCCAACAGGAGAGGCCACAACAGTGAGAGGCCCACGTACCGCAAAAAAAAAAAAAAAAATGATCTCGAATACTGCAGACAAAAATCTGAGCAACAAATTCCTGATGATAAGTAGTGACACTAAGGGATATATTATTCATTAGTTCTGAGGATTCTCTGCAAGGTTCAAGCTCAATTCAGGAAAATGGATCTAGCAATTCTGCTGTCTCATCTAAAGCAACGGTATCACTGTATTATACCCAACCCTAGCATGTCTGATCTCACTCCTGCCTCCACATCAGTGTGTGCACGTCTGAGTCGGCCTCTTCTCTGGCGGAGCACTACAGTGGAAATGCGTGGAGTTTTCACTAGTGAACCAGATTTAAAAGTCAGTAACTTCATCTTACCACCTCAAAAGAAGTTTATCCTACCAAGTCAAGGACAGGATCATCTCTCCCCTCCCCATAATCGTACCTGGAGGGCATCATATCTCTAAAATCTTCTCCTGGTGGCCAGTCCTTAAGTTTCAACACCATTGGCTCTTTTTCATTTTTCAAGCGGTCTGCAAGGTAACCGGAATTACTGAATTGCTACTGTTCATAACTTGGAAACAGACCAAAATGGATGGCAAATGAGCACTTTAAGCCTTAACAATGCAAATAAAACTTATCTCTGCAAGATCTTCATAACCTGATACATCTGATATACAAATATTATTTTTCAACATTCCCCTCCTGCAAATGGCCAATTATTTTATTTCTACGGTGCCGAGAAATCCATTCATACCCAGGAAGCAGCAAGGGGTAGCAAACTGAAGATCACCAACGAGTTTGTGTTGCAGCCCTGTCTTTTCTAAATGCTTATTCAACTGCTACTTCTTGAGATTTCAGCCACTCCCTTTTGTCTATTCCACATAGGTGGTGTTTTGACAGATCCAATCTCCTCCTATACAGTGTTCTAGAAGAAGTGAGCAGCCCCCCAACTAACGAACAGCAATTTAACAATCAAAGGGCCACAGATTTTAGAAAACCCAGTTTTCTGAGGCCAGCATGAAATAGAAATGACTTACTTTGCTCAGAGAGACTGAAGCTACCTGATGTTCTGTCCAGGGACAGCTAGGGCTAATAGGGCCCACTCTCCCCCACCTCCCCATCTTCTAGGTGACACGTACAGGGTTTAGTCAGAACTGTTTTTTTGTAATAGCACAGTTACCCACTGCAGGTGATGTGAAGGAACCAAGAACCAAGGAGCTCTAATTGAAAAAAATACGTTGACAATTATGAGTAACAGCAATGATAACTATCATTTCACTTCTTGCTGTGTTCCAGTCTCTGCTCAAGTGTTTTAACCATTTAGTCCTTATAACTAAATCCAACATCCCAGTGAGATCTGGCACTATTTAATACTTCTGCTTTTGGATGAGGAAATTGACATATGCCTGAGGCCATCCAGCTATTGAAATTAAACAGCAGAACTGAAACTGGAACCCAGTTTCAAACCTTATATTCATGAGGACTAACATTTGTATAGCGTCCTGTAGTCATCCGAGTCCCATAACCTAGTTTGAACAGGTGCACACTCCAGGAGACAAGAAACAGAGGAAAATACGGGTACAGTGTATGTTCAGGACACCAGTGGCGTCTCAGCATGGGTGGTGTACCAGGGGATCTGGGCAGCAGAATCATCAGTATGGAAAAGGCAGGCTGCGGTGGACTCTGGGCTGCCGTAACCATTTGCAGGCATGAGGAAGTGTGAGCCCCAGAAAGATGCAATTACCAAGCTCACGTACACAGCAAGTACATATCAAGAGTCAGAATTTGAACCCAGGCCTAACTGGAGAGCACACTGTAGTACGTGTGGCCCTCGATCCCCTTTCAAAGGACCTGCTGCCCAGACACGGCTTTGGGGTCTGCGTCAGCTGCAGAGAGCTGTCCTGCCAGGTCATGCCCTCCGTGGGGCACCACCACCTGGAGGCCGAGGGAGATGAGGGGATGAAGGCCCTGACTTTCCCCACTTCAGCCCAGTCTGAGACAATGAGAGGCGATGCCTGCTACAGAGCTCCCTGCCAGGCTGGCTGAGGCTCCGCTGGCCTCTGCCGCAGCCCGCCCCTCTGCCAGCCCGGTCCTGCTTCCTCCCCCATCTCAGACGTTGATCCCCAGGGAAACACCTTATGTCTGAAACCCAACCTTAACCTCTACGTGTGGAAACCCCCATCATGCCCTACTTAGAGTTAGCTAAACCTTTGTTCTAAAGTTCGTTGAAAGTGCGGGCCATAACCTGCAAACGTGGGTAATGGGAAATAAGGAAGCAGATTACAAGGTAAAAATATGTCGTGAAAGAATGAGAATGATAAATGAGCAAAGTTGAATTACTGAGTCTAATAAGAATGAACTGGCCAAGCCCTCCAGTGCGGGTGGGAGCATGAGGCCAGGTGCCTGTGCTGACGAAGGGGTTCTTGCAAACAGTTTACTGACTGGCCAATGCACGGAAAGGGCCCAAGCTCGGCACCAGACACTCAAGCCTCCTTACCACCACCATGCCCCTCGCCCAGGTGAAGCAGGCAGAGACCCCTCGCCCAGGTGAAGCAGGCAGTGACCCCTCGCCCAGGTGAAGCAGGCAGTGACCCCACGCCCAGGTGAAGCAGGCAGTGACCAGGATAACGTGCGTTCAACGGATTCACGTTCTCTGGTACTTTCAGCTCTACCTATCTTGTTAAACATAATGAAGAGGCTATATAAAACCACGAGCTTTGAGTCACAAGCCCTGGCCCTGTGCTCCCCTCCCCTTGGGCACATTTCTGTCACAGGACAGACCTGGAGCCACCTGAAGAAGAGGTGACTAAAACCTCACTCTCTAAGGAACTACAAAGCAATCTGCCTCAGTTCAAAAGCATAAACTTTGTAAAAAGAAAGGGGAAGAGGAGATAAGACACTGATTTTAGACTCCAGAGTCACAGAAAATGCTGTCGCTGCCGCTGGAGGGCCACAGACTGCTGCTACTCCCGTGCCCCCTCCTTTCACATCCTCAACCCCCTTAAAAGGTCTTTAATACATACTCGGAACATCTTCAAATCCATCCCAGAAGTCTCCTACTGTGGCTCCTGTGATGATTTCATTGGTTCTGCAATTAACGAGGTCAACTTCCTGATTTCCAAACTCTTTCCTGAAGGATTCTGGTTTCCAAAGTTCAGTGTTCAGTTTATGATGCACTCCTGACACCATCACTGGCTAAGAGGAGAGAACGAAGACTTTAGTTTGAACTCCCCCAGCTCCGTCCCTTCACCCGAGGCAGCCCTTTCTCAAACAGCTGCTGACGTGTTTCTCTGTGGCTGGTCCCCAGTCTCAGATCCCAAAGTGACAGCTTAGTCCCCTGAGTCACCTGCTACACACACCCCTCAAACTACACTAGTGAGCTTCTAAGAGCAAGGATCACACCTTCCAACTCAGATCCCACTACTCACAGAATACCAATGCCAAGGCCCAGGGCTGGGCAGGGGGTGTGAAGCAGAGACAAAGGCAGCGAGAGCGCCCGGTCCAAAGAGGATGCTGCCTCTGGCCTGCAGCTTATTGCTAGCAGGCAGGGATATGGCCCTGGATTGCCATGTCTTTGGTTATCCAAGACAAGCCACAAATCCTGATCTTTATGTGAAAGAGCCTGACTGAAATACTGGCAACAAGTTCAACTTTTAAAAAACATTATCTAATCTAAACAGAACATGCTGGTGGACTGTATTCGGTCTGTCATTGTCATCGTGAGCAAATCTCGTTAGAACACAGGACTGAAAACAATAATTTTTTTTTGGTTAAATACATACATTTTTCTATTTGGCAATTCCCCAAGTCCTGGCCTTGTCCAAGGGCAAAGTGTTCCTTTAGTGAGGACTCCATTTGGCCCAGAAGAGAAGACAAAGATCCAGAAAACATAAACGAAAACAAGAAGGCAGAGGAGCAGGTCTGCGAAGCCACACGTCTCCTGAACTATCAACCAGACCTTAAGACTGAACATCACTGCCCTTTAAAAAGCAGGCTCCTTCCCCTGGGAGACTACACACCAGTTCCAGGTTGACACCACATGGCTCAGGGCCACCTAAGGTTGTCTTCAGCACAAGGTTCTAATTCATGGAAGAGGGATGCCTGATTTTTATCCTATTTTGTGTAATCCCCCAAACCCCACCAGCCGTAGTCATATTCCCACTTCTCCTATTGAAGTTGATCACACAAGAATCACCAAGAGCCCAGAATGCTCTCATCAAAAATCCAGGGATGACTGACTGGAAGCAATCAGAACCTCATCAGAGAACACAGAAGACATGTCTGTGACTCACAGCCACCCTCTGCTCTAACTGTATCCACAGTAAACAATAAGAAGAGATAAAGTATATGCCATTCATAATCCAGGAAGGGGGCGGGGGGGGGGGGGTTGTCAGGAGTCTACCAAAGGCACCGAGACAGGGATGTGAAGTGGGTTGGAAAGCAGAGGCCCCGCTTACCTGCCCCTGCTTCCAGCACTCCCTGAACACGTTCCAGTTGCTCTTGTTGTTGGGATCCTGCAGGCACAGCAGGCGACTGTCGCACAGCCAGTAGTGAGGAGTGTCGAAGCCCAGGATGCTGGGCTTGATGGTCAGTCCTTGCGGCCGCTTAGATAAATCGGAGCAGGTCTTATTTTGCACCAAAGAGGCGAAGATGTCATCAAGGATTTTTGGTGTATTCTTGAGTCCATTTTCTGTCTGAATTTGAAAAAAAAAAAACACGAGTTGGGGCTTCCCTGGTGGCACAGTGGTTGAGAGTCCGCCTGCCGATGCAGGGGACACGGGTTCGTGCCCCGGTCCGGGAAGATCCCACATGCCGCGGAGCGGCTGGGCCCGTGAGCCATGGCCGCTGAGCCTGCGCGTCCGGAGCCAGTGCTCCGCAACGGGAGAGGCCACAGCAGTGAGAGGCCCGGGTGCCGCAAAAAAAAAAAAAAAAAAAAAAAAAAAAAACACGAGTCTTAAATATGTCATTTCCTACCATCAAAAAACCCATTCCTGGGCTTCCCTGGTGGCGCAGTGGTTGAGAGTCTGCCTGCCAATGCAGGGGACGTGGGTTCATGCCCCAGTCTGGGAAGATCCCACATGCCGCGGAGCGGCTGGGCCCGTGAGCCATGGCCGCTGGACCTGTGCGTCCGGAGCCTGTGCTCCGCAACGGGAGAGGCCACAACAGTGAGAGGCCCGGTACCGCAAAAAAAAAAAAAAAAAAAAACCCATTCCTATTACGGTAGGATGAGCATACATTACATATCCAGGAAAGAAGCTAAGCCACGAGAGAATCTTACCCTCAAAAAGGTAAGTCCTCTTCCTCTGCCTGACATCACAGCTCTCGGAAGTGGGTACAGGAAAAAGTGTTGACAGGTGAAAATGACCCGCCCAGAATTCTAACCATGTGAAGCCCATGTGCCAGTGACACAGCCTCTGTACCCACGAAGGAGAGCATGGGACTCGTCCTGCTTTCTATTTCAGTTTCTCCCTGCTCTAACTCCAATTCATCTTTACGAGGTGGAGTAATAAACAATAAAATAAATGCGTACCTTTCCTGCAGAGGAATTCAAGAGATTTCGGAGGAAACCAGAATTGTTGTTGCTTACAGGTGTCAGAATTGTGCTGTTAAAGGTGTGGAGGACTGTGTTGGATTTGCTCAAGGGGGGTAGGGGTGGAAGGCATTTGATTTCATTCTTTAAAATTGGCATCGTTGGTTGTTTTTCTAAGAACAAATCAAAAACATCCAGATGGAAAAGCATTCTGAAAAGGCAAATCCCTTACGAGCCTTCTACAGACAGAATTACTCTGGAACTTGGTTTTCATTTACTAGAACCCAGAAAACTTAAGAGGATAAACGACATTACTGATATAGACGTGGATTTCCAACTGCTGTTAAAAAAATAAATATCCAATAATATCCAAGGTGATCCTATGGTAAACTGCATTTTTTGTTTGTTTGTTCCTGGTATACAAAATACAATTGATTTTTGTAAATTAACATTGTAACTGTCAACCCTGATAGATATGTTTACAAATACAGATTCTCTTAAGACTTTTCCCATGTATAATTAGATTGCTTAAAAGTACCAACAGTTCTATCCCTTTCTTTCCAATCCTAACATCTCTTTGTTTGTTTACCTTACTGACTTAAATGGCTAAAACTTCCAATACAATGTTTAATAAAGGAGTGAAAGCAGGAATCCTTGTGTCATGCCTGAACACAGAGGGAAACTTAAAAATTACTCAACGAATGAAAAACTTCAATCATAATTTAGGATGTTTGTTGTTAGTTTTATTGTAGAAACTCATTAGATTAAGGACGTTCCCTTCTATTCCTAAGGTTTTTTAAAAAAAAATTATAAATAGGCTTTGAATTTTACTCTTTTTCTGCATCTCTTCACATGACTTTTCCCCGCTTTTTTAATGTTAAAACTACAGCTGCATTTCTGAAGCTCTGCTTGGTCACGCTGTATGATTCTTTTATTTATAGTGCTAAATTCTATTCACTGAGATGTTGTTTAGGATCTTTGCATGAAAGAAACTGATCTGCAATTTTCCTTTCTTTAACACAGCCAGAAAGCAGAATCACCAAAATCCTAGTCTAACTACCTGATTCCAAACCCATGTTCTTTATACTGTCATCAAGCATCCTGAGACAACAGCACAGATGAAAAATATAAAGCTGAAGCCAGGATGTTGCAACTTAGACAAAATAGGAAATACACACAGGGTTAAAGGCAGAAAGGCAAAAACCACTATTAAAACACACATGTCTCAGCCCACTCCATTCTTGCCAGACACAATCTCAACCTTACCTAGAGTTCTATCGTAAGCAGAAGTTCTCTCTCTGGCGCTGCATGTGTGTCAGGTCTCAGGGCGACTACAGGGAACCACTTTCCACTCCACACTACTTCTAACCGCTCTGTTCTCACCGTAACTAAGGCTGCCAGGACCCTCTGGGAACAGACGAAAGTTCTCAGGGAGGCAGGAAACACTCACCCTTGTTTTCCTTGTTGACATTGCCGCTGGTCAGGTCTGCCAGCCAGTTCAAAGGAGATGTGCTGGCTGGACAGGCAGGCTTCACGCTGCTGGCCGGCTTGGACGCAGCCTCCCCACCTACAGCCACGGGCTCCAACACCGAGGGGCTCTGCTGGAGCCCGGCACCAAGAGTCGATTTTTCTCCAACCAAGGAAGTCTGTGGTGAGTGCAGAAGGAGAATCTTGCACAAGCTGAAAAATTACGTTTCCCTTTTCTTACCTTCTCCCCTAACTGCTCACCAGTAAGAGAGAAATATCCAAAACAAAACCACCTAATAGCCCTGGACATCACCACCACTGCAGTAATCTCTCAACAACAGAGCAGAACTATGTAGGAGAGATTTTAATCTTTTAGCTTTTAAGTATTACTAGTAAAAGTATAAGATGCAAGTGAAGAATGTAAATACAGCAAGATATCCACCCCCACCCTCGTATCCCCATCTCATGCTTGTTCATGTCCCTATCACTCCGTTCACCATCTTGCTTTGGAACGCCCAGTTTGTGCCCATCTCCCCTGTGAACTCACCCCTGTATCATGAATAGGCACCCAAAACCCAGTGGCTGAGTGAGTGAATGAATAAATGAGGCAAGGTAGGAAATACAGCTGTGAATTCAGAAGGAAATGGGATGCAGAAAAAAGAAAATGCTCTTTTGATTTAGCATAGTGTAGTAGGCTTTCAAAATTGATGAACGTGGGCTTCCCTGCTGGCGCAGTGGTTGAGAGTCCGCCTGCCGATGCAGGGGACACGGGTTCATGCCCCGGTCCGGGAAGATCCCACATGCCGCGGAGCAGCTGGGCCCGTGAGCCATGGCCGCTGAGCCTGCGCATCCGGAGCCTGTGCTCCGCAGCAGGAGAGGCCACAACAGTGAGAGGCCCGCGTACCGCAAAAAAAAAAATTGATGAACAGCCCTAAAAAGAATTCAAAACATAAACTGAACAACAAAAACTGGACAGACAGATCACACCACTTATTTTTCTATTACTTAAAAAACTGCCTTGACAACTCAGCTAGTGCGTCTATACATACATAAGAAGGAAAAGGGAGAGTCAAATTCCTGTTGTGGTCCAGGCCCTCACTCTACATGTGATATAATTCTGTGATGCCCAATTACCAGCACTGTTTACTATTCCTCTGTTACTGATGAGGAAGCTGAAGCATATATACATCAGTTCATTTGAGCCAAAGTTATACAACTGGAAAGTGGCAGAAAAGGAATTCAAATTCAGTCCTGACTACAAAGATCAAAACTCTTCTACCTATGCCGCCTGCAACACCACAGCTTTATGAAAATGTAAAATAATTTCTGATTACTAAAAGCAATGTGGGATAATGATTACTGGGGTGAGGAAGAAAAAGGGAGACAGTTGGGGGGTAGATGGGATGGTGAAGGTTAAGGGAATGTCACCAGGAAGAGGCATGTGAGCACCAAGGACGTGTACATTTTTTATGTGGAGTGAGAGCTACGTAAAGGTTTGTTTCAGGATTATTTCCTTCAATTCTTCATATATATTATGGGTAAAACATAGTAATTAAAAAATTTGTAAAGCTTATCTGAGTAATTTTTACTATGTAAAACATGAGAAGTTAAAAAACCTATACAAATTTGACAGCAACTTATTAGGTAGACTATAATAGAAAAGGTTTTTGCTTTTTCAAGGAACAAAATTAAAAGCCTACTCAAAGAGGCTACAAACGAGGCCCACAAAAATAATGTGAAACTTGAGAATGGGTCTATAAAGTATCACGTGAACCACGAACTATCTCTTTCCACTGACAGCTCTCCCCATGTTCCTTTCAAATACACTACAGGAATCCTTGGGTTATTTGAAAACAGACAGACAACAAGCACAGGATGGTGAATCTAGCATAAACAGTAATACCTGTTTTATGTCTTCCTTTGAGGCTGGCTTTGAAAAGAGTTTGAACTGCCTGTTTGAACAGGGACAATTTGCCTTTATTCCCCATTTTGCTCTTACAGAATGAACAATGTCTCCAACATCATAGAGGGCTAAAAAAAAGGGCACAGGCAAACATCTGAACAAGGATATTAGGTACTTTCAACCTCAACGTTACAAAACAAAAGCTTATATTTCTAACAGGATAACTTTTTTTTAGCAGCATTTTTTTTTTAGGGTGCTTACAACTCCCCCCTTTACGTCCTAAGTATGCCTTGCCCCAAATGTGCCATTTTCTTTCCTTTTACAAAACTATTTACAAGGCCTTTACCAGAAAGTTTGGGGACATTATTTAATACATTTCTCGACAATTTATGGTACATACTAAAATAAAGTCAGCAAGTGATCGTACTACACAAAGTAAAACCGAACTACCAGCCCCTATGATACCCAAAACACAGGGAAAGGAAAAGCATTGCACCACACAAAATACCTTTTCCAGGAATGATCTGCGTAGGCATGAGGTTCTCTGGTTCATGTATCTGGCTCTTCACACATCTCAGCCATGAGAAAGTCTTGTAGGCAGCGCCTGCAAATAACTGCTTTGTAGTAATTGCTCTTTATGGACGCTGGTCCCAAAAGTTTCAGAAATCCATCAACCACAAATCAATGAAAGGCTTAATTTAAGAGTATAAGGGGCTTGGAGAAGAGTCAAGTCAGTTCTCACCCTGTTGGCAATTTTTCCTCTTCATCCGATAGCAATCCACACACACTCCAAACCCACACCGAGGACACACCCAGTGCAGGTTGAAGATGGTGGTGTCACACACATCACACATTTCTCGAACACCTTTGACAGCTCGCTTCCAAGCAACCTGTCCTACAAAAATCAATAAATCACTTAGTCTTGGGGACGAGAGGGCTCCTGAAATAAAACATGAAGTGGGAGGGGAGCTGATGCCATTCCTCCCTCTCACTGGAGTTCCCATTAACTGTTCAGCCTCCAGAGCCCATCTCAAATCCCCCACCACCGCCATGAAGCCCTCCTGGATTCCTTCAGCACTCCCATCAACTTGTATTTGTACTTCAGACTCAGGCCTCTTCACACTGTACGCAGTCAGGTGCAGTTTTACTTCCCTGTAGGAGACTAAACTCCGTGCAAGCAGAATCCCTGCTCAGGCTGTACCCTATCCCCACACCCCACCCCACCCTCCAAGGAGCTCTGCATAGTAAGTCCTGCTGAGTAAGTCAGTGAAAAAAGCAGCATTAGTTACACAAGCTGGAGTTCGGACACAAATATAAAGGAGCAGTGGTTGTTCACATTTTGGGTCATGAGACCGTCTGAGACCCTAAAGGCAACACGGACCATGCTTTCTCCAAAGGAAAAATAATTGACTCAAATACACAAACCCAACCTTCAGTGTCTAGTGTCAGGTTATTCACAGATGCCCCGAAACCACTCAGACTGCCCATGAAAAACCCCAGGGCGCTGAGGGAAACCTGGTGGGAGCAGCGCATTAACTAGTGGGGGGCACAATGGTCCAAAGTCGGTTCCGTCATAGGCCAGTGTCGGAAACTCAATTTTTAGAGCCAGGAGTGATGCAGGCACCCAGGACCGACTCATACTAACCAAGTAGCGCCAACAGACTGAGGCACAATCACGAATTCTATGAAGCAGCATCTTCTGTTCCAGTGGCCAAACCCCGGAAACTGGAGAGAGGGGCCTTCCAGGACTGGGCAGGAAATCGTACCCCACCCCCTGACCGTGGAGGAGTGCCACATACGGCATTAGAAAGCTTCAAGGAGTAAGAGCAAAGGGAGGACATTTTCCTGCGTCACAGAAAAGCCCAACGTCTGCTGATCAGAAGACTGTTTTCTGTCTGTCTCTCTCTCGAACAAGACAGGATCAATACTGTCACATTCGTGTTCTACGGAGAACATCTTTTCCTAATCCAGTCAGTGGTTACTTCTTTCTTCAGACTGCCCACAAAAGAAATGACTAACTTCAGTTTGCTTTAAGTTAATCCAACTGCTGAGTGAACCTCTGCCGTTTCATTACAATGTGAAAGCTCAGTGCACAATACATAGAACTTGAGGCATTTTACACATGAGATTTTATGAACTTCACCTTGGTCGCTTGGATTAGACTTTTATTAGAGAGCAGTCTTAGATCTCTTAGCCACCTATTTAATGATTATTTGTCATTGAAAAGACAGAATAAATGTATAAAAGCTGAGACCTGCTTCCTAATCTCAGGATCAGAGGGTACCCTCCACCCCCTCTCTAGCGACACCTTGTGGTGGCATCTTTCAGTATCACTCACAGTGAGTTCCTCTCTCCAGCTGACCAGCTTGTCACAGAGGAAATAAAGAGGAACAGGATAATCAAATAGGCAAGGAGGAAACATTAATCACAATTACATCTTTAAGGACACATTTTTCAGACCACTCACCTTGAGCAAAGAAAAAACATCAGTAGCTTAAAACAGCCCCTCCGATTCAGGAAGCTACTAATACATTCCAAAAGATTGTTTTTGCAACCCAGTCATTCATATACTACCTCTAGACCAGTTACTTAAGAACTTTTCTTTAAATCTTCTCTTACTTAAAAGTATACAAGAAGAAAACTTTTGTATCTCTACTGAAAATGGAAAACCAGTATCACTTGTCCTAAATAGATTATAGGAAAAACAACTTTAATACGATTCTTGACTTATCAGAGTCTCTACTACTCCAACAGGACAGTGATTACAAAGCTGCTCTCCACTTTAGCAGGACTCTGGCTGCCCGTGGAGCTCACAGTCCCATACCCCACCTAGATCTGAATTCCCGCTCCTGGGAATGTCAGTTCCCATTCCTTGGACTCTGAGATGTAACAGTGTTCAAACTTATCCAGTAAGTTATTGTTGTGCTTAAGCTAGCTTCAGTTCGTTCCTGGGCCTACGACCAAAGTTCCTAAGCTCAGGATGTGTGGGTGCTTATACTGAAACATATTTGGCTATGCAAAGTCTGAAAAGACATCTACCAGAGGGATGGAAAGGCTTCACTTTTAACTTGCCACCATTTGGAAAAGATAAAATGATGGAACAAAGTGTGAGACTTAAAAAGACAGATGCCCCTTGGTGTTTCTGGCTGGATATCTCACTTCTAAGGGCATACAGACAAGAGGTATGCTGTCCTCTTCGACACCGTACCTTGAGATGTCATGAGGGAGGTCTGGCTCTAATGTGTCACCCACACTGATCTCTGTGGTTTACTGCACACCTGGCTGGAACCTCCAAGTTTTCCCTGAAAACCTTGACTCTAACAGAATCATTTTCATCTGCGCTTGTTCCCATTTTCATGCCTGGGTCCCAGCCTCCTCAGACCCTGATTCAGTAGGTCTAGGGTACAGCCTGTCCATTATCTTCTTTGAAATGTTTTCTTAAGAACCTTTGTCTTAAAATAACCCCCTTTTGGTGAGTCCACACTTGTTGGTAAGGCTATGCAAATTCCACCGCCACCTCACCTTTACCTTTCTTAACAAAAAGTTTAGTAATAGCCCTGAAACAAACCCCACAGATAGATCACTGACTTTGATGAAATCAACAGGCAGAATCTGTTACAAAAGGAAAAATGCAACTTCATTATACCAAAGTCATCTACACTTCTGGGTGAAAATGAAATCCATACAATTAGGACTTAGGTGTCATTTAGGAACAAAAATCAAGTTGGACTCAAAAATCCTACCCCCTAAGAGATGCTCTTACTGTGTGGCTCAATAGTTGACATAGCTTCCTTTTCAGAAATCACCATTTGACAGAAGTGGTCTCCAATGTTGGCCAGGATATACTTTGCTGTGTCCAAATCAGTCCCAACAACATTTTTGGTTAAAGGCAACCACAAGCCAATTGCTTCACTGTCATACTTGTTTGGTGTTAAGAAGCCTTCTACCCGCAATACACCATGTTTGTTGAACTGTAACCTAGAGGGAGTGAAAAAATAAAGAAAACATGTTACATACATGAAATAGTGACTTACGTCTTGTTGTTACTTTTGAAATGTTATTTAAGTCAAGCGTTTCCTTCCCAGTTTTCCATAATCTCCATGGCTAATTGCAGCCCCTTGCTACTTGGCAACATCAATAGAAAGATTTTTAAAACTTCCAAGCTTTCCCCCAAAAGACACGGGGGGTTGGCAGGGAGAGGGAGTTGTGCTTTCCACTCGAACCAAGATCTACTCAGGTCATTTCCAAGGACAGCTACTGAACCTGCCTGACTTGGAACTTAATAGCAAGAATAATCACAAGTCACCACAGAAGTAAACTGGTAACAAACAGAAGGTGACAAATAATCTGACCAAATTTGAACACAACTACGGCTTCAAGAGTAATGCTCGGGAGGGGAAGGCCAACCCTACAACACTGAAGCCATGACCACACAGATCCATGAGGTATTCAACACCCTTAGGAATCCTAGCTACAAATCACCATGCAAGCTTCTGGAATAAGAGGCAGTGTTAGGATGAGCCTCGGTACCTATGAAGGTGGAGCAAAAAGCAGAATATTTTCTCAGCATTCTCTTTCAGCATCTTTGACATCTGCCATGTTTTTCCTAAGGTATGCAATAGTTTTGGACTTATTTAAACACAACATTGTATGTCAATCTAGCTGGAGACACAGAAGTAGACATAAAACACCCGGGGAAATAGGGTATGACCGGTATCGTAACAGTCATTGAGTCATACAGGAGTCAGAGGAAGAAGTGCTGACTACGAGTTCTGTGGGTCTTGTATGAAGAAGACTTCATGTTAGAGACAATAACTAAGCTTGGCCTTGCAAGAAAAACGCAGGGACCTTGATTTCTTTGCTAGTCATTGGGCAGCTGCCGAAACTTTTTTGAGTCCACGAGACACACATAAAGTTGTGCTTTAGGAAAAGCATTTGTCCAGAACTGTGTAGAATGAACTGGAAGGACACTGGGAGTTGCATAACAGATGCAAATGTTTCTGCAAACATTTGTTTGCAAAATGTTTTTGCAAATTTCTAGGAGTCCAAAGGACAGATGCAAGATTTTAATTGATAGCCCAAATTAGAGCTAGGCATAGTTCTAAAAAATAAATTTGGAAGCGATTTCAAATGGGGAGGAGATGGAAACAGGATTTGGCAACCACTGAGACCCTACCCCCTCCCATTTAATCTGCAGAATTTAATGAGAAACAAATTTGATAAGACTAATGACAGTGTCGATCTTCACTCTAAACATCAGGAAAAAAAGGCTTTGCTTTTACAACCATGATATTCTTTTCGCCAGAGAAGTGAGTTTGTTTGAGTTTCTAATACACTGACTTCTGTTAACAGTTATCACAGCTCTAAATGCTATACACACATATTATCATGGTGCTTCTGCAATTTACTCAGGAATGAATGGGACAAACTACCATCTAAAAAACTCTTAAATAAACTCTTCATTAAATAACCCTGAATCTGAAAGTTATCAGCACAGATATAATTATTGATCATTAAAATGCCCGTGCATTTAATTCAGTTCATCAGCAATCTTTAATCCTGATAAAACTAAAGGAGAGGAGAATAGGAAGAAATTAAAGTCATCACTGCTGTTTATGATTAGAACTAGTTGAGACTGAAACTACCTGGATTTCTGGAAAAATGTATGATATGTAAAAGCTCATCTACACCCAGAGCAACACTGCTCAATTATACATCAGAAAGACCAGAAGGCTACCTTTCTCTTCACGCAGGATAGAAGAATTTAAAGAAAATTTGAGTTAAAGAAAAAAAAAACGCAATGTAAAAATGAAAGTTTTTGCCTATAAAAGCAGGAAAGATTTTTTAAAGATACACCGGCTGGCAAAGGTACACGGAGACGGGAATGCTCAAACCTGCCAGTGGGCATGGATGCAGGTGCAACCTTCCTCCAGGGCCATTTGGCAGAACTTATGTATCAAAGCCTTAAAACACACACCTTCTGACCCAGTAATGCCACTTCCAATAACCTTTCCAAAATAAATAATCAGAGATGAGGACAAGCTGATGATCATTTCTGTATTATTTTTAGTGGCAAAAAATACATAATAATCTTAACACCAACAAGGGAATTGGTTAAATGAATTTTCCAACACTGTTATTATGGGTTCTTGCATAGTTATTCAAAAGTATTTGCAAAAAAAGTTAACATGATCAAGTGGTTCCTATTACGAACTGGGAAAGTATGCACTGGAGAAAGTAAAATTCAAAACAGTATATAGGGACTTCCCTGGTGGCGCAGTGCTTTTGAATCTGCCTGCCAATGCAGAGGACACAGGTTTGAGCCCTGGTCCAGGAAGATCTCACATGCCGCAGAGCAACTAAGCCCGTGCACCACAACTACTGAGCCCGCGCTCTAGAGACCACAGGCCACAACTACTGAAGCCCATGCGCCTAGAGCCCATGCACTGCAACAAGAGAAGCCACCGCAATGAGAAGCCCACGTGCCGCAACAAAGAGTAGCCCCCACTTGCTGCAACTAGAGAAAGCCCACGCACAGCAACAAAGACCCAACGAAGCCAAAAATAAATAGATAAATAAATTTATTAAAAAGTATACACAACACACCAAGTAGGTATGCTTGAATATATTTTATGACCACGTAAACACTAAAATGCACTGAAAAGGTAACAGTAGTTATCTGTGGTGGTGTTTTAGAACCTTCAGAATTTTTCTATGTTTGTTACTTTTAAAAATAGAACTTTAGACACCAGGCCACCCTGTGCTCCTCAGGCCACCGCCCTGCCCCTCCAGCAGCTCCGGTCCCCATCGCCGCACGCCAGCCAGGCGGTTCCAGGGATTTGGATGTCCGTGTCTTTGAGGGACCACTACTTCACCTGCCACATGCTTGCAGGATCTTGATTCCCAGGCCAGAGGTCGGGCCCTGTGGTGGGAGCTCCAAGTCCAAACCACCGAACTAACAGAGAACCTCAGACCCCAGGGAATATCGACTGGAGTGAGGCCTCCC
The DNA here is from genome assembly GCF_011762595.2 of Tursiops truncatus. Lineage (NCBI taxonomy): Eukaryota > Metazoa > Chordata > Mammalia > Artiodactyla > Delphinidae > Tursiops > Tursiops truncatus. The sequence continues at coordinate 13,262,226 of NC_047047.1, forward strand.
AGAGGTCCTCATCTCAGCACCAAGACCCAGCTCTATCCAACTGCCTGCAAACTCCAGTGCTGGACGTCCCAGGCCAAACAACCAGTAAGACAAGAATACAGCACCACCCATCAAAAAAAATGAAACGACAAAAAAATACGTTACGGACGAAGGAGCAGGGTAAAAATCTACAAGACCAAATAAATGAAGACGAAATAGGCAACCTACCTGAAAAAGGATTCAGAGTAATGATAGTAAACATGATCCAAAATCTCGGAAACAGAATGGAGAAAACACAAGAAACATTTAACAAGGATCTAGAAGAACTAAAAAGCAAACAAACAGTGATGAACAACACAATTACTGAAATTAGAAATACTCTAGAAGGAGTCAATAGCAGAATAACTGAGGCAGAAGAACGGATAAGTGAGCTGGAAGGTAAAATGGTGGGAATAACTGCCAGGGAGCAGAAAAAAGAAAAAAGAATGAAGAGAATTGAGGACAGTCTCAGAGACCTCGGGGACACCATTAAATGCACCAACATTCGAATTACAGGGGTCCCAGAGGAAGAGAAAAAGAAAGGGTCTGAGAAAATATCTGAAGACATGACAGTCAAAAACTTCCCTAACATGGGAAAGGAAATAGTCAATCAAGTTCGGGAAGCACCGAGTGTGACACAGGATAAATCCAAAGAGAAACACGCTGAGACACATCAAAAATTAAATACAAAGAAAAATAAATAAAATTAAATACAAAGAAAAATATTAAAAGCAGCAAGGGAAAAGCAACAAATAACATACAAGGGAATCCCCATAAGGTTAACAGCTGATTTTTCAGCAGAAACTCTGCAAGCCAGAAGGGAGTGGCAGGACATATTTAAAGTGATGAAAGGGAAAAACTTACAACCAAGATTACTCTACCCAGCAAGGATCTCATTCAGATTCGATGGAGAAATTAAAACCCTTACAGATAAGCAAAAGTTAAGAGAATTCAGCGTTACCAAACCAGCTTTACAACAAATGCTAAAGAACTTCTCTAGGCAGGAAACACAAGAGAAGGAAAAGACTTACAAAAACAAACCCAAAACAATTAAGAAAATGGTAACAGAAACATACATATCAATAATTGCCTTAAATGTAAATGAATTAAATACTCCAACCAAAAGACAGACCAAATGAATGGATACAAAAACAAGACCCGTACATATGCTGTCTACAAAGTCTCACTTCAGATCTAGGGACACATACAGACTGAAAGTGAGGGGATGGAAAGAGATATTCCATGCAAAGGGAAATCAAAAGAAAGCTGGAGTACCAATTCTCATATCAGACAAAATAGACTTTAAAATAAAGACTATTACAAGAGACAAAGAAGGACACTACATAATAATCAAGGGATCAATCCAAGAAGAAGACATAACAATTATAAATATTTATGCACCCAACACAGGAGTACCTTAATACATAAGGCAAATGCTAACAGCCATAAATGGGGAAATCGACAGTAACACAGTAATAGTAGGGGACTTGAACATCCTACTTTCACCAATGGACAGATGATCCAAACTGAAAATAAATAAGGAAGCACAAAATTTAAATGACACATTAAACAAGATGGACTTAATTGATATTTATAGGATATTCTATCCAAAAACAACAGAATACACTTTCTTCTCAAGTGTTCATGGAACATTCTCCAGGATAGATCATATCTTGGGTCACAAATCAAGCCTTGGTAAATTTAAGAAAATTAAAATCGTACCAAGTAGCTTTTCCGACCACAACACTATGAGTCTAGATATCAATTACAGGAAAAAACCCGTAAAAAATACAAACACATGGAGGCTAAACAATACGCTACTAAATAACTGAGAGATCACTGAGGAAATCAAAAAATAGCTAGAAACAAATGACAATGAAAACAGGACAACCCAAAACCTATGGGATGCAGCAAAAGTAGTTCAAAGAGGGAAGTTTATAGCAATACAATCCTACCTCAACAAAAATCTCAAACAACCTAACCTTACACCTAAAGCAATTAGAGGAAGAAGAACAAAAAACCCCCAAAGTTAGCAGAAGGAAAAATATCATAAAGATCAGATCAGAAATAAATGAAAGAGAAATGAAGGAAAGGACAGCAAAGCTCAATAAAACTAAAAGCTGGCTCCTTGAGAAGATACACAAAATTGATAAACCATTAGCCAGACGCATCAAGAAAAAAAGGGAGAAGACTCACATCAACAGAATTAGAAATGAAAAAGGAGGAGTAACAACTGACACTGCAGAAATACAAAGGATCATGAGAGATGACTACAAGCCAATAAAATGGACCACCTGGAAGAAATAGACAATTTCTTAGAAAAGCACAACCTTTCAAGACTGAACCAGAAAGAAACAGAAAATATCAACAGACCAATCACAAGCACTGAAATTGAAACTGTGATTAAAAATCTTCCAACAAACAAAAGCCCAGGATCAGATGGCTTCACAGGTGAATTCTATCAAACATTTAGAGAAGAGCTAACACCTATCCTTCTCAAACTCTTCCAAAATATAGCAGAGGGAGGAACACTCCCCAACTCATTCTACGAGGCCACCATCACCCTGATACCAAAACCAGACAAAGACGTCACAAAAAAAGAAAACTTCAGGCCAATATCTCTGATGAACACAGATGCAAAAATCCTCAACAAAATACTAGCAAACAGAATCCAACAGCACATTAAAAGGATTATACACCATGATCAAGTAGGGTTTATTCCAGGAATGCAAGGATTCTTCAATATACGCAAATCAATCAATGTGATACACCATATTAACCAATTGAAGGAGAAAAACCATATGGTCATCTCAAGAGATGCAGAAAAAGCTTTTGACAAAATTCAACACACATTTATGATAAAAACTCTCCAGAAAGTGGGCATAGAGGGAACCTATCTCAACATAATAAAGCCCATGTAAGACAAACCCACAGCCAACGTCGTTCTAAATGATGAAAAACTGAAACCATTTCTCAGGGCAACAAGACAAGGTTGCCCATTCTCACCACTATTATTCAACATAGTTTTGGACGTTTTGGCCACAGTAATCAGAGAAGAAAAAGAAATAAAAGGAATCCAAATCAGAAAGGAAGTAAAACTGTCACTTTTTGCAGATGACATGATACTATGCATAGAGAATCCTAAAGATGCTACCAGAAAACTACTAGAGCTAATCAATGAATGTGGTAAAGTAGCAGGATACAAAATTAACACACAGCAATCTCTTGCATTCCTATACACTAATGATGAAAAATCTGAAAGAGAAATTAGGGAAACACTCCCATTTACCATTACAATGAAAAGAATAAAATACTTAGGAATAAACCTACCTAAGAAGACAAAAGACCTGTATGCAGAAAACTGTAAGACACTGATGAAAGAAATTCAAGATGATACAAACAGATGGAGACATATACTATGTTCTTGGATTGGAAGAATCAACACTGTGAAAATGACTCTACTACCCAAAGCAATCTACAGATTCAATGCAATCCCTATCAAATTACCAATGGTATTTTTCGCAGTACTAGAACCAAAAATTGCACAACTTGGGGATTCCCTGGTGGTGCAGTGGTTGAGAGTCCGCCTGCCGATGCAGAGGTTGCAGGTTTGGTGCCCCGGTCGGGAAGATCCCACATGCCGCGGAGCGGCTGGGCCCATGAGCCATGGCCGCTGAGCATGTACGTCCGGAGCCTGTGCTCCGCAATGGGAGAGGCCACAGCAGTGAGAGGCCTGCGTACCGCAAAAAATAATAATAATAATTTTAAAAACTGCACAACTTGTATGGAAACACAAAAGACCCTGAAGATCCAAAGCAATCTTGAGAAAGAAAAACAGAGCTGGAGGAATCAGGCTGCCAGACTTCAGACTATACTACAGAGCTACAGTAATCAAGACAGTATGGTACTGGCACAAAAACAGAAATATAGATCAATGGAAAAGGATAGAAAGCCCAGAGTAAACCCATGCACATATGGTCAGCTTATCTTTGATAAAGGAGGCAAGAACATACAATGGAGAAAAGACAGCCTCTTCAGTAAGTGGTGCTGGGAAAACTGGACTGGTACATGTAAAAGAATGAAATTAGAACACTCCCTAACACCATACACAAAGATAAACTCAAAATGGATTAAAGACCTAAATGTAAGGCCACTATAAAACTCTTAGAAGAAAACACAGGCAGAACACTCTATGACATAAATCACAGCAAGATCCCTTTTGACCCACCTCCTAGAGGAAATGGAAATAAAATGGAAATAAAAACAAAAATAAAGAAATGGGACCTAATGAAACTTAAAAGCTTTTGCACAGCATAGGAAACCATAAACAAGACGAAAAGACAACCTTCAGAATGGGAGAAAATATTTGCCAACAAAGCAACTGGCACAGGATTAATCTCCAAAGTATACAAGCAGCTCATGCAGCTCAATATCAAAAAAACAAACAACCCAATCCAAAAATGGGCAGAAGACCTAAACAGACCTTTCTCCAAAGAAGATATACAGATTGCCAACAAACACATGAAAGAATGCTCAACATCATTAATCATTAGAGAAACGCAAATCAAAACTACCATGAGATATCACCTCACACTGGTCAGAATGGCCATTATCAAAAAATCTACAAACGATAAATGCTGGAGAGGGTGTGGAGAAAAGGGAGCCCTCTTGCACTGTTGGTGGGAATGTAAATTGATACAGCCACTATGGAGAACAGTATGGAGGTTCCTTAAAAAACTAAAAATAGAACTACCATACGACCCAGCAATCCCACTACTGGGCACATACCCTGAGAAAACCATAATTCAAAAAGAGTCATGTACCACAATATTCATTGCAGCACTATTTACAATAGCCAGGACATGGAAGCAACCTAAGTGTCCACTGACAGATGAATGGATAAAGAAGATGTGGCACGTATACACAATAGAATATTACTCAGCCATAAAAAGAAAAGAAATTGAGTTATTTGTAATGAGGTGGATGGACGTACAGTCTGTCATACAGAGTGCAGTCAGAAAGAGAAAAACAAATACCGTATGCTAACACATATATATGGAATCTCAAAAAAAAATATGGTTCTGATGAACCTAAGGTCAGGACAGGAATAAAGATACAGATGTAGAGAATGGACTTGAGGACACGGGGAGGGGGAAGGGTAAGCTGAGATGAAGTGAGAGAGTAGCATTGACAAATATACACTACCAGAAGTAAAATAGATAGCTAGTGGGAAGCAGCCGCATAGCACAGGGAGATCAGCTCGGTACTTTGCGACCATCTAGATGGGTGGGATAAGAAGGGTAAGAGGGAGACGCAAGCAGGAGGCGATATGGGGATATACGTATGCATATAGCTGATTCACTCTGTTATACAGCAGAAACTAACACAACACTGTAAAGCAATTATACTCCAAAAAAGATGTTAAAAAAAATGGAAGTTTATATTTTTAAGCTTCTTTGATTTAAAAAAAAAAAACCTGAAAAGGAGAATGAGAAGGAAAGAGTGTGTAATAAGATCTAGATTCCTAAATCCACAGATTAAAAAGTGTAATCTGTACTCTTTTCAGTTTTAGACTTACTGTTGCTAGGAGAAGAGGGAGAAAAGTACACTCTAGGGCCCAGGGTATCTCAGCTTTTCCCCAAATGGCTCACCTCCTGAAGTGAAAGAAGCGGCAAAACACGGGCGAGTCTTTCTGCTGCTCCTTATCCTTTCGGAGGCTGTCCAAGCGACACTCCCGGCACTTGGGCAGCTGCGCAACGATGTTCACGCAAGAGTCGTCCTGCACAAAGGCCTCACCGCTCTGCTGCAGCTTCTTGAGTTTGGCTGGGTCTGTCAAAACCGACTTCCGGGATGGGGCTAGAAAAAAAGATGAAGCAAAATGGGACCTCAAATTTAAAAAGTCACATCAATATTTGACTGAATTCTATTCAAAAGGTCAGTTTTCCCAAAGGGAGAACTCCTCTTCTCAATTACTGATTCAACTGTAGTAATTTCTAAAAATGGCTTAATAGAAGACAACTATCAGAACAATTGAAAGTTTTATTCTCTTTATAAAATACATCTCATTTGGTGAGTCCATTTGACAACTTAAAACCCCAGACCCACAATTCCAAGTTAGTGCATACCTCTATTCACAACCCTAGATAAGAAGAACGCTTCAGCAGAGGACCGTGCGGGAGTCAACTGTGTCAGTTTTCACACTCAAAAAAACTGGTTTGAGATGTGTTTTCCAAAGCATTCTGCAAAAGCTAACCATTCCAAACGTCACAGGCCCCCTGGCCTATAAGAGTGATCCCCTAAATGCTTCTAGGAGATGCCACTTGACCCTTGACATATCTTCTATTTCCTTCACACATATGTTCCATTCAAGATTAAGAGCATTGGCTAAAGAGAGGATTTTGATTCTAAGTAAATGCATGTTTTAAGTTTTAACTTGTAATGGGCAGGTGAACTTGAAAGGAAAAGTTAAGATGGTTTTTAAGAAAAAGGGAGACAAAAATAGAGATGCAACATTAAAGAGCAACCACTGTGTCAGACCAAATAACATAGAAAGGAATCCATTTCTATGTCAAGAGCCTTAAGGTATACAGTGGGCCCTCTACATCCGTGGGTTCAACCAACCATGGATTCAAAATACTACACGACCTGTGGTCGGCTGAATCCGCAGATGCAGAACCTGCAGATGGGAATGGGAAGGCTAACTGTAGGGGACTGGTGCATTTTGGGTATCCACAGGGGGTACTGGAACTGATCCCTCTCAGATACTGAGGGACTGTATTTCATATAAAACCGACAGAAGGTGGCGGAGGGGAAGATGGCGGAAGAGTAAGAGGTGGAGATCACCTTCCTCCCCACAAATACACCAGAAATACATCTACACGTGGAGCAACTCCTACAGAACCTACAGAACACCTACTGAATGCTGGCATAAGACCTCAGACCTCCCAAAAGGCAACAAACTCCCCATGTACCTGGGTAGGGCAAAAGAAAAAAAGAAAAAACAGAGGCAAAAGAATAGGGACGGCACCTGCACCAGTGGGAGGGAGCTGTGAAGGAGGAAAGGTTTCTACACACTAGGAAGCCCCTTCGCGGGCAGAGACTGCGGGAGGCGGAGGGGGGAGCTTCGGAGCCGCGGAGGAGTGCACAGCAACAGGGGTGCGGAGGGCAAAGCGGGGAGATTCCCGCACAGAGGATCGGTGCCGACCGACACTCACCAGCCCGAGAGGCTTGTCTGCTCACCCGCCGGGGCGGACGGGGCTGCGAGCTGAGGCTTGGGCTTTGGTCCAAGCGCAGGGAGAGGACTGGGGTTGGCGGCTTGAACATAGCCTGAAGGGGTTAGTGCACCACGGCTAGCCGGGAGGGAGTCCGGGGAAAAGTCTGCACCTGCCGAAGAGGCAAGAGACTTTTTCTTCCCTCTTTGCTTCCTGGTGCGCGAGGAGAGGGGTTTAAGGGCGCTGCTTAAAGGAACTCCAGAGACGGGGGCGAGCCGTGGCTAAAAGCGTGAACCCCAGAGATGGGCGCGAGCCACGGCTAAAAGCGCGGACCCCAGAGACGGGCGGGAGACGCTAAGGCTGCTTCTGCCGCCACCAAGAAGCCTGTGTGCGAGCACAGGTCCCTATCCACACCCCTCTTCCGGGGAGCCTGTGCAGCCCTCCACTGCCAGGTTCCCGGGATCCAGGGACAACTTTCCCGGGAGAACGCACGGCGCGCCTCAGGCTGGTGCAACGTCATGCAGGCCTCTGCCGCCGCAGGCTCGCCCCGCACGCCGTGCCCTTCCCTCTCCCCCGGCCTGAGTGAGCCTAGCCCCCCAATCAGCGGCTCCTTTAACCCCGTCCTGTCTGAGCAAAAAACAGACGCCCTCCAGCGACCTACACGCAGAGGCGGGGCCAAATCCAAAGCTGAGCCCCTGTGAGCTGTGAGAACGAAGAAGAGAAAGGGAAATCCCTCTCAGCAGCCTCAGAAGCAGCGGATTAAAGCTCCACAATCAACTTGATGTACCCTGCATCTGTGGAATGCATGAATAGACAACGAGTCATCCCAAATTGAGGAGGTGGACTTCGAGAGCAAGATCTATTTTTTCTCCTTTTCTTCTTCTTGTGAGTGTGTATGCTTCTGTGTGAGATTTTGTCTGTATAGCTTTGCTTCCACTATTTGTCCTAGGGTTCTATCCGTCTGTTTTTTGTTTTTAAATTTTTTTCTTAATAATTAATTTTAATAACTTTATTATACTTTACCTTCTTTCTTTCTTTCCTTTCCTTTCCTTCCTTCCCTCCTTCCCTCCTTTAGACAACGAATCATCCCAAATTGAGGAGGTGGACTTTGAGAGCAAGATTTATGATTTTTTTCCCCTTTACCTCTTTTTGTGAGGGTGTATGTGTATGCTTCTGTGTAAGATTTTGTCTGTATACCTTTGCTTCCACCATTTGTCCTAAGGTTCTATCCGTCCCCCTTTTTTTCCTAAATAATTATTTTTTAATTTAATAACTTTATTATACTTTATTTTACTGTATCTTTTCTTTTTTCCTTCCTTCCTTCTCTCCTTCCTTCCTTCCTTCCTCCATCCCTCCCTCCTTTCTTTCCTTCTTTCCTTCTTTCTTTCTTTCTTCCTTCCTTCCTTCCCTTCTTTTTTTCTTCCTTCCTTCCTTCCCTTCTTTTTTTCTTCCTACTTCTACTAATTCTTTCTCTCTACTTTTTCTCCCTTTTATTCTGAGCCGTGTGGATGAAAGGCTCTTAGTGCTGCAGCCAGGAGTCAGTGCTGTGCCTCTGAGGTGGGAGAGCCAACTTCAGGACACTGGTCAACAAGAGACCTCCCAGCTCCACATAATATCAAGCGGCGAAAATCTCCCAGAGATCTCCATCTCAACACCAGCACCCAGCTTCACTCAACGACCAGCAAGCTACAGTGCTGGACATCCAATGCCAAACAACTAGCGAGACAGGAACACAACCCCACCCATTAGCAGAGAGGCTGCCTAAAATCATAATGAGTCCACAGACACCCCAAAACACACCACCAGACGTGGACCTGCCCACTAGAGAGACAAGATCCAGCCTCATCCACCAGAACACAGGCACTAGTCCCCTCCACCAGGAAGCCTACACAACCCACTGAACCAACCTTAGCCACCGGAGACAGACATCAAAAACAACGGGAACTACGAACCTGCAGCCTGCAAAAAGGAGACCCCAAACACAGTAAGATAAGCAAAATGAGAAGACAGAAAAACACACAGCAGATGAAGGAGCAAGATAAAAATGCACCAGACCTAACAAATGAAGAGGAAATAGGCAGTCTACCTGAAAAAGAATTCAGAATAATGATACTAAAGATGATCCAAAATCTTGGAAATAGAATGGACAAAATGCAAGAAACATTTAACAAGGACCTAGAAGAACTAAAGATGAAACAAACAATGAAGAACAACACAATAAATGAAATGAAAAAGACTCTAGATGAGATCAATAGCAGAATAACTGAGGCGGAAGAACAGATAAGTGACCTGGAAGATAAAATAGTGGAAATAACTACTGCAGAGCAGAATAGAGAAAAAAGAATGAAAAGAACTGAGGACAGTCTCAGAGACCTCTGGGATAACATTAAACGCACCAACATTTGAATTATAGGGGTTCCAGAAGAAGAAGAGAAAAAGAAAGGGACTGAGAAAATACTTGAAGAGATTATAGTTGAAAACTTCCCTAATATGGGAAAGGAAATAGTTAATCAAGACCAGGAAGCACAGAGAGTCCCATACAGGATAAATCCAAGGAGAAACACACCAAGACACATATTAATCAAACTGTCAATAATTATATACAAAGAAAGCATATTAAAAGCAGCAAGCGAAAAACAACACACAAAGGAATTCCCATAAGGTTAACAGTTGATCTCTCAGCAGAAACTCTGAAAGCCAGAAGGGAGTGGCAGGACATACTGAAAGTGATGACGGAGAAAAACCTGCAACCAAGATTACTCTACCCAGCAAGGATCTCATTCAGATTTGACGGAGAAATTAAAACCTTTACAGACAAGCAAAAGCTGAGAGAGTTCAGCACCACCAAACCAGCTTTACAACAAATGCTAAAGGAACTTCTCTAGGCAAGAAACACAAGAGAAGGAAAAGACCTATAATAATGAACCCAAAACAATTTAGAAAATGGGAATAGGAACATACCAATAATTACCTTAAATGTAAATGGACTAAATGCTCCCACCAAAAGACACAGATTGGCTGAATGGATACAAAAACAAGACCCTTATATATGCTGTCTACAAGAGACCCACTTCAGACCTAGAGACACATACAGACTGAAAGTAAGGGGATGGAAAAAGATATTCCATGCAAATGGAAACCAAAAGAAAGCTGGAGTAGCAATTCTCATATCAGACAAAATAGACTTTGGAATAGACTATTACATGAGACAAAGAAGGACACTACATAATGATCAAGGGATCGATCCAAGAAGAAGATATAACAATTGTAAATATTTATTCACCCAACATAGGAACACCTCAATACGTAAGGCAAATACTAACAGCCATAAAAGGGGAAATCAACAGTAACACATTCATATTAGGGGACTTTAACACCCCACTTTCACCAATGGATAGATCATCCAAAATGAAAATAAATAAGGAAACACAAGCTTTAAATGATACATTAAACAAGATGGACTTAATTGATATTTATAGGACACTCCGTCCAAAACCAACAGAATACACTTTCTTCTCAAGTGCTCATGGAACATTCTCCAGGACAGATCATATCTTGGGTCACAAATCAAGCCTTGGTAAATTTAAGAAAATTGAAATCGTATCAAGTATCTTTTCCGACCACAACACTATGAGTCTAGATATCAATTACAGGAAAAAACCCGTAAAAAATACAAACACATGGAGGCTAAACAATACGCTACTAAATAACTGAGAGATCACTGAGGAAATCAAAAAATAGCTAGAAACAAATGACAATAAAACAGGACAACCCAAAACCTATGGGATGCAGCAAAAGTAGTTCTAAGAGGGAAGTGTATAGCAATACAAGCGCACCTTAAGAAGCAGGAAACATCTCGAATAAACAACCTAACCTCACACCTAAAGCAATTAGAGAAAGAAGAACAAAAAACCCCCAAAGTTAGCAGAAGGAAAGAAATCATAAAAATCAGATCAGAAATAAATGAAAAAGAAATGAAGGAAACAATAGCAAAGATCAATAAAACTAAAATCTGGTTCTTTGAGAAGATAAACCAAATAGATAAACCATTAGCCAGACTCATCAAGAAAAAAAGGGAGAAGACTCAAATCAATAGAATTAGAAATGAAAAAGGAGAAGTAACAACTGACACTGCAGAAATAAAAAAGATCATGAGAGATTACTACAATCAACTCTATGCCAATAAAATGGACAACCTGGAAGAAATGGACAAATTCTTAGAAATGCACAACATGCCAAGACTGAATCAGGAAGAAATAGAAAATATCAACAGACCAATCACAAGCACTGAAATTGAAACTGTGATTAAGAATCTTCCAACAAACAAAAGCCCAGGACCAGATGGCTTCACAGGCAAATTCTATCAAACATTTAGAGAAGAGCTAACACCTATCCTTCTCAAACTCTTCCAAAATATAGCAGAGGGAGGAACACTCCCAAATTCATTCTATGAGGCCACCATCACCTTGATACCAAAACCAGACAAGGATGTCACAAAGAAAGAAAACTACAGGCCAATATCACTGATGAACATAGATGCAAAAATCCTCAACAAAATACTAGCAAACAGAATCCAACGGCACATTAAAAGGATCATACACCATGATCAAGTGGGGTTTATTCCAGGAATGCAAGGATTCTTCAATATACGCAAATCTATCAATGTGATAAACCATATTAACAAATTGAAGGAGAAAAACCATATGATCATCTCAATAGATGCAGAGAAAGCTTTCGACAAAATTCAACACCCATTTATGATAAAAACCCTGCAGAAAGTAGGCATAGAGGGAACTTCCCTCAACATAATATAGGCCATATATGACAAACCCACAGCCAACATCATCCTCAATGGTGAAAAACTGAAAGCATTTCCACTAAGATCAGGAACAAGACAAGGTTGCCCACTCTCACCACTCTTATTCAACATAGTTTTGGAAGTTTTAGCCACAGCAATCAGAGAAGAAGAGGAAATAAAAGGAATCCACATCGGAAAAGAAGAAGTAAAGTTGTCACTGTTTGCAGATGACATGATACTATACATAGAGAATCCTAAAGATGCCACCAGAAAACTACTAGAGCTAATCAATGAATGTGGTAAAGTAGCAGGATACAAAATTAATGCACAGAAATCTCTGGCATTCCTATACACTAAGGATGAAAAATCTGAAAGTGAAATCAAGAAAACACTCCCATTTACCATTGCAACAAAAAGAATAAAATATCTACGAATAAACCTACCTAAGGAGACAAAAGACCTGTATGCAGAAAATTATAAGACACTGATGAAAGAAATTAAAGATGATACAAATAGATGGAGAGATATACCATGTTCTTGGGTTGGAAGAATCAACATTGTGAAAATGACTCTACTATCCAAAGCAATCTATAGATTCAATGCAATCCCTATCAAACTACCACTGGCATTTTTCACAGAACTAGAAAAAAACATTTCACAATTTGTATGGAAACACAAAAGACCCCGAAGAGCCAAAGCAATCTTGAGAATGAAAAACGGAGATGGAGGAATCAGGCTCCCTGACTTCGGACTATACTACAAAGATACAGTAATCAAGACAGTATGGTACTGGCACAAAAACAGAAAGATAGATCGATGGAACAGGATAGAAAGCCCAGAGATAAACCCACACACATATGGTCACCTTATCTTTGATAAAGGAGGCAGGAATGTACAGTGGAGAAGGGACAGCCTCTTCAATAAGTGGTGCTGGGAAAACTGGACAGGTACATGTAAAAGTATGAGATTAGATCACTCCATAAAACCATACACAAAAATAAGCTCAAAATGGATTAAAGACCTAAATGTAAGGCCAGAAACTATCAAATTCTTAGAGGAAAACATAGGCAGAACACTCTATGACATAAATCACAGCAAGATCCTTTTTGACCCACCTCCTAGAGAAATGGAAATAAAAACAAAAATAAACAAATGGGACCTAATGAAACTTCAAAGCTTTTGCACAGCAAAGGAAACCATAAACAAGACCAAAAGACAACCCTCAGAATGGGAGAAAATATTTGCAAATGAAGCAACTGACAAAGGATTAATCTCCAAAATTTCAAGCAGCTCATGCAGCTCAATAACAAAAAAACAAACAACCCAATCCAAAAATGGGCAGAAGACCTAAACAGACATTTCTCCAAAGAAGATATACAGACTGCCAATAAACACATGAAAGAATGCTCAACATCATTAATCATTAGAGAAATGCAAATCAAAACTACAATGAGATATCATCTCACACCAGTCAGAATGGCCATCATCAAAAAATCTAGAAACAATAAATGCTGGAGAGGGTGTGGAGAAAAGGGAACACTCTTGCACTGCTGGTGGGAATGTGAATTGGTTCAGCCACTATGGAGAACAGTATAGAGGTTCCTTAGAAAACTACAAATAGAACTACCACATGACCCAGCAATCCCACTACTGGGCATATACCCTGAGAAAACCAAAATTCAAAAAGAGTCATGTACCAAAATGTTCATTGCGGCTCTATTTACAAAAGCCCGGAGATGGAAACAACCTAATTGCCCATCATCGGATGAATGGATAAAGAAGATGTGGCACATATATACAATGGAATATTACTCAGCCATAAAAAGACACGAAATTGAGCTATTTGTAATGAGGTGGATAGACCTAGAGTCTGTCATACAGAGTGAAGTCAGAAAGAGAAAGACAAATACCGTATGCTAACACATATATATGGAATTTAAGAAAAAAAATGTCATGAAGAACCTAGGGGTAAGACAGGAATAAAGACACAGACCTACCGGAGAACGGACTTGAGGATATGGGGAAGGGGAAGGGTGAGCTGTGACAGGGCGAGAGACAGGCATGGACATATATACACTAACAAACGTAAGGTAGATAGCTAGTTGGAAGCAGCCGCATGGCACAGGGATATCGGCTCGGTGCTTTGTGACTGCCTGGATGGGTGGGATAGGGAGGGTGGGAGGGAGGGAGACGCAAGAGGGAAGAGATATGGGAACATATGTATATGTATAACTGATTCACTTTGTTATAAAGCAGAAACTAACACACCATTGTAAAGCAATTATACCCCAATAAAGATGTTTAAAAAAAAAAAAAACCCGACAGAAAAGACCTTTTCTCGGGGTCCAAGGGAGCTGAGAAGAGGAAAGTTGATTCTTAGGCAAACAAAAAACAAAAACACAACTTCTGGGGACCCAGTCAAGAGATGGGTAGGAGACGGTGGTAAGGAGTCTTGAAAGAAACTAGAAGAAAGATCTCAAACCAAAGAAGGCTTTAAATAATATAAGCACCTTTAATAATTACCTTAGAGGTGTTCTAATCTTACCTCTCTGTTAAAGCATGACTAGAGCACAGTGTAAAATGCTAAATGGATGCCATCAGGCCTTGAGCCCTTAAACATTCTCATTCAGTTAGTGAAAGAGAAGGTAAAGCAAGAAAGGAGGGAAAATAAAGAAATCAGTAGTTCAGGATGGAATTTTAATTACTCAGATATTGGAAACACATCATCCTTTGAGTGGACCAGGTTTTCCCAGACCGAGTCCAGAGATTATCTTATCTGTTCTGCCTGGGCTTAAAAGAGGCAATACCTAGAAATAAGCAAGTTGAACTATCTAAATCTAGCTCTTCAGTGAGGAGAGGAACAGCTGATCCCCAATCAAGGACTCAATTCAGAGCAGAGCCAAGGGAAAAAAGCAACACCAACTTCTGAGGAGCCACACGTCTACTAAACAGAAAGAGGGCAGCTGTTCAACTCCAGCTTGTTTTTGTTTTCTAACCCCTAAGCAAGCAAGGACACACACGGCAGAGGAACAGTTTCCAGTCGAGTCTCTCCATACCCACAAGCAATACTGGTGGAAACGGCACAGAGATCCTGGCAGGCTTCTGATCACACTGTCTCACTCCTCAGCCAGAAGTCCCAGTAGACAGCATGCACCAGGCTGTGGAGTGGCTTTTCATTTCTCTTAAAATCATTTTAGTTGGAGCACAGCTGCACAACATATTAAAAAAGACAAAGCTGGGCTCTGAAACTCACTTCTATACCTATAATGTGCTTACCGGCCCAGAACTTTGTTTCTTCACGTATTAAAATAATTTGCCTTAAAAACTAGCTGAATGTGAGGGCTGATGACTCAAAAAGAATAAAGAAATAGAACAGGGACATGGTTATGAATATTCGCTTTCTTTGGGGAGTTACATAACTCCTGAGGAACAGTAGAACCTTATGCAATTAATTTTGTGCAAATTACCAGCTATATCAACTTAAGCCTCAAGAATGAACAAGCTGGGTTAGAAGTATTACTCAGCAAGGAAAGTTGTTTTCCAATTCCTCCAACTCTACTTCAAAAAGACCCCCAGTCAAATCCACCTCTAGTTTCAGAGGCCTGTAGGAAAAGCTAGAGTGTGGATTATTCATTTGTTACTTACCCAAATGAATAGCGTTTTTATTAAGTTTTTTTCAAGTTAATTTTCCCACACAGCTGACAATTATCAAGTCTATTTTTAAACTGTAATAGGCCTGAACCTTCTGACACACTGAAGCCATTTAGTTCTATTAATTCTAGTAAGAGAGCATCTGATAACTACCATCACTGATATTCATCCTCAAACTTAACATAAGTCGTGTGAAATACATGTGCCATCTTCTCTATAAGAAGAGTACTTAGTTCTAAATTGTGGGTGCAGCCGGACCTCCGCTTAAGCAAAGAGACTCTGCCTGGTGTTTCAGCACTGTCCTTAAATTCTTTAACTAAAAATCCCTTTTCTAGAGGTGGTGATGCAATTCCCTTTTTTTTTTTTTTTTTTTTTTTTGTGGTACGCGGGCCTCTCACTGTCGTGGCCTCTCCCATTGCGGAGCACAGGCTCCGGACACGCAGGCTCAGCGGCCATGGCTCACGGGCCCAGCTGCTCCACGGCATGTGGGATCTTCCCGGACCGGGGCACGAACCCGTGTCCCCTGCATCAGCAGGCGGACTCTCAACCACTGTGCCACCAGGGAAGCCCACAATTCCCTTTTTAAAAAAATTTCAAATCTGGACTACCTGTGTGAGCATAAAATTTCAATCACTTCCTTCACTCCAACCTGGATGTCACAGAAAGATAAGTAATAGGCTGAAGATAAAGCAATCATCAGATCACTTTAGATTTTATTTCAAAATTATTTTCTTAAACCAAAAACTGGGAACCACCTAAGTCATACGGTAAATGCATATAATGGAATCCTTGCAGACTTTAAAATGTTGAGAGGCACCTCACTAATGCACTGGGTAAAACTGTTGGTATGAACCCATTTGTGTAATAGTTTATCTGTGTTTCTATATACATGGAACTAAGTCCACCAAAATGTTAAAAGTAATCATTTCTGAGAAGATTTAGGGATTTTACTTTCTTCTTTGAACTTTTTTGATTGTATGAACTTTTTCTACAGTCATTTTCTCATAAGGTAAGAAGAAGATATGTACGTACTGACAACCATTTCTTACCTTCTACCAATAAAGATATGCAGAAACACTCACCATTCTGGATTTTATTGTTGCTTCTTGTACAACAGCTTTCAGTATCTACTTTTGCTGAAGACTCCTTTAAATTCTGTGACTGGCAACCTAAAGTTGAAGGTTCTACCTTTTTTTCTACACAACAATTAGGACTATTACTATTGACATCTGCTTTCTCTTCTGGCTTATTTGAAAGGACATCAGATGTGGAAGGTCCATGTTCGAGATGCTTCTGCAGTTCAGGAGTACTGGCAATTTCCAGTTCTGCCGTAGAAGAAGGCTTTGTAGGTAAGCACTCCCTAGGAAGGTCAGTCGATGATGGAGGAAAAGATTCCAAGCTGCTTTCCTGGTCAGTGTTTGTCTTCAGCTGGGTATAGCTTCCCTTTGGTTCACTCAGGGTTTTCAAGTCTCCAGTTCCAATCTGAGAGGACTTTGAAGAGAGCAACCCTACTTTGCAGACAACATCTGGTGTTCTCAGTATTTCAGGCTTCGTATTTAGACAGGAAGAAAGTTCTGGTAAAATCTGTTTATGACTTCTGAAAAAGAGTAATATGAAAACTAGCATCTAGGATCCTTTTATCTCTTCCCTACCTTCCAAAAATAATTGCTTGGTTCCCTAAAGTAACAAGCATGAAAGAGAAAAGAAAACTGCTTATATTAGAGAATTTATGATAGGTTTCTGTGGGTTCGAGTTAAAAGTAATCAGTCAATGGCTCTGCAAAAATATATTAAACACGAAGAAAAAGATAACCCTAAATCCTATTTGCAAGTTCTCATAAATCTGTAACTACTTCAAGTTAGTTCTACTTCTCATAGCAAAATGAACCTTAGCTTTCCCTCAAAACAAACTGAGTATCACATGGAACCCAAATCAACAGCAGCACAAAACCCTATCTGACTATGAACGTGTTACCAGCCTTAGCACTGGACTATTTCACTCTTGTTCGGTCAGCGATCAAGACCCAAAGCAAAAAGAAGAGCCAGCTGACCGATTACGTACTTGTTCACAGAACCATCTGGTACTCCCTCCACCCCCAGTAGGGGTTATCCTTAAAGAAACTTTGTTTCTCTGAAATTCATCCTAAAGTTCTTTCCCCAGCAAGACGCAAAGTCCTTTTTTCCTGTTACACTTGTTTTCCTGCCTCTAAAAAAGGATCTCATCCTGGAGAAGCTGTTCGCACTTAAGTACCCATACTAGACATCTTTGCTTGGGTACCACCGAACTTCTTACCGCTCCCTCTTTCTGCTCTGAGGACCACTCCGCCCTCTCTCTGACTGCTATGTGTCCCTCCTCCAAGCTCTCTCCCAAGCAGCCCGCTGTCCTCCCAGTGAACCAACGTGCTCACCCACCCTCCCACCTTACTGCAGTGGTCTTCCAAGCCTACCTTTCTATACCAGTCTCTGACCCCTATCTTAGGTTTTTATCCACTGCCTGCACAGGCCACCACTCCTCCTAAGACATCCTTCCCTTCAAACTCTTCTCTCCATTAACCTTGTAGCCACTTTAAATCTCTGATTAAATTTTACACTTCTTATAACTTAGAATTCTTATAACTTATAACTTACATTCACCTATAACTTAGTAACTATGCCTCATGACTTAGTATTTTCTCTACTGCCACATTTCTCACCTATACTTGAGGTCTGGGCTGATGAGAACCACTCACTGGGACCCTGTCTCCCTCTTCTCCACACTCCCACTGACCTCAGTCTTCCATATACAACCAACCTGCTCCCTTTTCCTTGAAAGTGGACATTATTCTACAGCTGCCTGTAGTATTTCAATTGACCATTCTCCCTATATCACGTCAAGAAAGCGCCTCTTTCCTCACACCCCTTTCTTTCCTGTAACCCTTTAAATGTTGTCCTGTCTGCCTACTACACTTACCACCTCTGAAGGCACCTGACCAACCTAGAAACTCTAACCTCCCTGGACAACCTGAGATACACTGAATGGCAGGTAATTACATCAAATTCTAGCTGCACTAAGAGTCTCTCTATAAACACTGAATGTAGGGTCAGTCTTGCCGCCTGAGCAATGTCAGCTCAGACAGGAAGAACCATGGCTAAAATAACCGTGCTCTGTATTATGATTAAACATTTTTCAATCATAACTACTCACCCTTGAGGAATTTTTGCTCCAAGGTTAGGTGGCGAGTTGGCAGCCTGGGGAGTACTCTGGTGTCTCGGGTCCTTACTTGGCGGAGTGGCTGCAGTGCAGCCGAGCAGTATCTCCTTAAAAACTGTTGTGGGAACAGACTGTACAGGACACACACTGGGAGAGGCCTAAAAGATACCAAACCAAACAGATATTAAAAGGAAAGCCCCTAGTTGAGGCATCACGAAATGCTAGCAAGATTCAAGTTTATTCGCTCGGTTTAGTAGTAAACAAGCACACCAAAATCACCAAATAAAAAGAACAGGACGGTAGAACAAGTAATAAATCACAAATTAAGGACTTATACCTGAGAGCTATTAAATAAGTCACTCCAGCTTTTCACGAAACTTGCGTCTTCCTATAAAAGATCACAGGCTGATCTTTCAGACCTCTGAATCATTATGCCGGGAAAATGCAGCCACGTGGCAATTACTTTACTAACGCAATGCGCAGAAGTGAGCTTTTAATCAACAGTCTTCAAGTGGTGGCAGCTTCAGATGCATTCAGTTTGACATTACTAAGTGCCCACCACGCACTTACTGCGTAGACTGGCAGGAGACCAGACCACATAGGACTCTTGCAGGCAGTGGTGCCTACTGGGTACCAACTTAAGCCTTTACAGTGCAATAAAGGTTGAGGACATGGTTCTTGCTGGTTTGTGGCTCATCAAGTCACAAAGGTCATCCCAAGCTGCAAAAAATATCAAGTCATGACAGGCCTGTGGGACAAAGTTAGGACACTTGTCCCCTTCCACTTTCGTGTACTTTTAACTTTACAAAAATATTAATAACGGACCAAATTCTTCCCAGTTTATATTACCCAGTTTATACTTTCCCACCATGGAAAGAGAAGGAAGAGATTAAACTCAACTCCAGACAACTAAACAGTCTATGGCTAACCAGGTGAAACCCACTGACCATCTTCACCAGCCTCTTCATTATGTGCTTAGATTTAAAGTCACGTTGTCCTTTTCAACTGCGTCTCTTTCACACCACAATGACCTTTACATTCACCCTACCAAATGTGAATTTGCAAAATCTTCAAAGTTTCATCTTCTAGTTACTAACTTCTAAAATTTGATGCAGAACCTCCCTGAGTAAATTTTTAAAACCTCACAATTCCGTATACAGACTACGTAGTCTACTCATGGATCTTTTTCGCAGACATTTACTCTGACAGCCTTGAAAATACTGTCTAGTATATGCTAAATACGAATATCTGAAAAATAAGAATTTTCTTAATCACTATTACAGTTTCGGCATAGCTTCCAACTATTTCAAGGTATCAATGCTAAATCATCTGATCATATATTACACTAGGTTAGCTCAGTTTTGGTTAAATATTAGCAGCCTAGTGTTCCCCAGAAGGATTTTTTGGGGGAGGCTTTGGCTATTACAAGGACATCCTTGGGCTAGCCAACTTTACCTCTCTGGGCCTCAGCTTCCTAATCCTTAAAATGAGGAAATCAGATGTTTTTATTCATTTTATCCATTGAACTGCTCGAGCCAAAAAACCCTCCAAGTCATTTCCCATATCCGATCAATGAACCAGGAAATCTTGCCTCTATTTCCAAAATGTTTCTGGAATCTATAAATTTCTTTCCGGGCCACCATGACCACCATCTTTCCCCTAGACTATTATGTGTATACTAACTGGCCTGATTCCCTTCCATTTCTGCCTAAAACTTTTGCCTCCTATCTGAAATTTATCCTACCACAGAGCAATCTTTATGAAACATAAATCAATCAGATGGTGGCACTCCACTGCCTCCAAGAATTCTACATGGTCTGGTCTCTGCCAACCCTGCCCCTCATCTCACTCCATTTGTTTACAGTGCTCCAACCATACCAGCTCCCTTTCTGGTCTTCAATGTTCTAAGCTCTTTCTTGCCTGCCCCTTTGTACTTCTATCCCCCCTGTCTGGGCAGTTTTCATGTGGTTGGCTGGTTCCATCCTTCACCCCCAAATCTGCTCAACTGTCACCTCAGTAGCTCTGATCGCTCTTTCCAAAGCAGTGTCCCACAAGCCACTGCCTGACGCTTTATTAGATTGCCATGTTTCTATCTTTCACTGTACTACCACACTGTGAAAATACCTTAAGTTACTTCTCTTTACTGTCAGTCTCCTCACAATGAAAAGTAAACCCCTATGGACACAGACCCTGCTCTTGTATCCACTGTTATACCTTTTAAAGCCAGGCACATAGCAGATGCTCAATAAAAAAGACTGGTGGAATGCATGAATGAATACATGCTCTTAGCACTTAGTATTTCAAAGAGCTACAACTAAGTCTTGTGAGATACCTCAAGAACCAGGCAGTAATGCTCACCAATGTCTAGCACATATTAAGTGTTCAATAAATATTTGCTGGAAAGCAGGATGGAGGAATAGAGGGAAGGGAGGAGGACTCTGCTGTTTTTACAATGGTGCCTCACCATACCGAGGAAAGGTTTTGTAGAGGAGTGGCAACGACAGCACGGTGGCTAAGAGCACTGGGTTTTGGTGTTAGACCCTGGTTGGAATCCAGTCTCTGACACTTCCTAGCACATTATTTAACCTCTCTAAGCTTCAGTTTCCTCCATCATAACGAGGAGTAATGAATGACAGTAATGAGAAAAAAGGAGAGTAATGAAGCATACCGTACAGGGCTGTGCTGTACCACAGTGCCTGGCACACAGATTAGCTGTCTCAGAGCAGAAAACTATCCTGAAAAGTTTCTCGGTGCAGTCACCATGTGTTAGAATTACCATAACCCGGATGCTTTTCCTTTAAGAAGATGAAGTATATCACTCTACAACTTTACTGAGGTTTAGCTCAACAGGGATAGGGCTCCGATTCCAAAACCCATCTCCACGTGCACACCACTGCATTGGCCTCTGACTTGACAAGGGTCAAAGTTTCTTCTTACCTGAAGAGTTTTCCCTGAAGGTCTTCTATACCAGTCATGGCAATAGTTCCTCCCTGCCAGCAGACGGAGATAATATAATTGAGCGTATAATGATATTCCAAAAAGGACACTGCTGGCTCACACTCCTTAGCAGACTCTCTCAATTAACCAGGCAACGTCCTAACTCTGAGGAATAGTCTGCTAGGCAGAGAAGACCTTCAAGGAGCCAGATGTTACTGGCAAACAGGTTTACCTTATCCAAAAGTATTCACCCCAGCAATCAAGAGTGTTCTCAACCTCAACCTCAACTCCTGTCGTCCAAAGAGCACCAAACTCTTTGCCAGTCCAACACATCTGGAAAGTGCAGACACAGTGAGACGTGCACCAAGGGTGTTACTGTACTCACCTTTCACTCACACATGTACATGAACTCTCTTTCTTTCCCCACTTCTTCCTTTACCTCTCCATCTCCCCTGAAATCTAGGCTAGGCCAGTGTTTCCAAAAACTTGCCTGATTGCAAGGATCACCCAGGATATGGGAAAATATTCACAATATACTGTAAAGGAAGCTACACAAGAGTATGGCTTTTAGTTTACCAAAAAAAAAAAAAAAAGCCTCCACGAATATACAGGAAAAAGAAAAAGAAAAAAAACAGGAGGAAGACAGGTATTCCAAAATGTGAAGAGTGAGTCTCTGAAAAGTATGATTATGAGTGATGTTTCTTTTCTTTACTATGCTTTTCTGGGTTTCCTAAATATCTTTAAATGAGAATAACTTTTTTTAAAATGTAAGAATCTTTATTTTGAAAACAAGTGCAATATAAAAGGAGAATAACTTTTATAATTAAAAAATTAATAATAATTTCTAAAACGTCAATACTCAGGTAAAAATTTACCATCTCCAAATTGCTTTAGAATGTGAAGATGACTAGGATAGTTCTTAAGAGCTGAGACAGACATTTTTTTAAACATCAAATTTATTTCCACATTTTAGATGCTGAAGTTAAGGCTCAAATAGGTTGAGGAACTTATCTCCCAACCAAAGTTCAGGCTTTTTGGAAAAACAGCTTCTACTGTGTCCAGTAATCAGTAGCACACAAACCTACTGAGCTGGACAGTGTGCTGACAGAGAGCAAAGACACAAGCTCCCTGCCCTTCAAGAGCGTGAGTCAGGAAGACAGAATCACTTACATACGTATATGTTACCATATTTTACAAGCACCTCCTTCAAGGTTATAAATTTACTTGCTCAATTGCCTATCACATCACGGATAAACTTGACACTTTGAAGAACTGGCACCTTCCCCAACAGGAGGTCCCCACTGACCCCAGTCCTGCTTGTACCCCAGGTTGATTTCTCCATGATCCATCAGGATGCCATTTCCTCGGGTCTGGTCCCCACCTCAACATAACATCATGTGGCTCTCCTTTTCATCTTACTGAATGTCTACAGTGATGCCTTCTCCATGGCAGGCAACATGCAATCAAATTCTCCAAACTGCCCTTTATTACCTCTACGCAAGACTGTTAACAATTTATCCAGAACAAAACCTGACAGGTTACCATTCTGCTCTGTTTCTCTTTCAGCTTCTAATACCATGGATTACTTGACAGTATCCCCTGTGAGTCTGCCTCTAAGAGTCAATAATCACTTGCCTGACATCCTCAATTTACAGTCCTTACTACATTACTTCCCCTTTGTAAACTTTAAGGCAAAATGAAAAGGTAGTAATGCTAATATCCATAATTACCTCTTCATTCCTTCCTGAACCACCTGAGGTCAAGCCTGCACATTTGGAAGGAAGACAGGTATCAGACATCCTGGTTTGCAAAGTTTCTCATCAAGTATCAAAGCTCCTGTGGCCTGTACACAGGCTTAAGACTCAGGAAAGCCAATCATCTTAGCCACCCAGATTCTTTAGTATTTGTGCAGCACGTGCTTGCTTTGGTTCTAGTTGATGTTGTAGTCCAGCCTGCCCTGATCCAGAGCCTTAGATGCATTCCCTGACCCTGACCCATTCTCATGCCATCTCTCCTTGCCCTGCCCCCACCCAGGCTCCAAAGTTCCCTCTACAATGCTGCCAACAATCTTAACAATATCCACTTGATCAATTTTAAAATTCTAAACTCCAGGGACTTCCCTGGTGGCCCAGTGGTTAAGACTCCGCGCTCCCAATGCAGGGGTCCCGGGTTTGATCCCTGGTCGGGGAACTAGGTCCCGCAAGCCACAACTAAAGATCCCACATTCTGTAACTAAGACCTAGTGCAGCCAAAGAAATAAATATTTTTAAAAATAAATAAATAAAATAAAATAAAATTCTAAACTCCAGCCTAGAGCAGAGCATCATAAAGGCGTTTTTGACAATTATAACACAGTAAACTTTCCATGTAACACAAGTGCATTTGGATACCTAAGTTGTGAGAAAAGTAATCTGTACTGTAATAGGACCTAAGGATTCAACTCAATTAAAAAAGAAAAAGCCTTAAGTTTCTTTTTCCCCCCCCAGATTTCAAAATTTGACCCTGTCATTTATACCCTCCCTTGAGAAGTCTACCCCAGTCCCCCATCCCCTCATTAGGCTAGTCTGTCTAGCCTAATCTTTGGGGAATTCTGAATAAAATTGCCCCATTGTGTACACTGTGATGTCCTGAAGACATGTACGAGTAATTACAAAGCATAATAAATTAGGGAATTTGACCTAGTTTGGGATATAGGTTACAATGATTGTAGAGATGTTAGGTATGGCTTCCTGGAGGAAGCAACATCACATCAGAAAGATAAATGGGAGTTAATTAGAGTGAAGCTAGGATTAGAAGAGAAAGGAGAACAGTGAGTCCTAAGGCTGGAGAAAGCATGAGGACTTGAAGAGCTAAAGAGGGCCAGCTTCTCTACAACAGGGAGGAGAGGGAAAAGGTGAAAGCCTTAAGTTTCTTGATCCAAATCCTATTCCAGGATAGAATTAAATCCAGTACTTGAACTCAACAGTGCCATTCACAGAAGCCTGTAGTTTTCTAGGCAGAAATTAGCAATGGCAAACCAACCACTTCCTTCAAAAAGTGAGTATGTTTGTTCACCCAATCATAAATGACCGATCAAACCTCTCAATTATTGAGGTGGGAGTCCTATTTCAACACCAAATCTACTCAGAATTCTAAGCTTCCTCCCCTCCTCTCATGCAAGGCATTCTTCTGATTTGACACACACAACTCAATTGATCTTCAAAAATACCTCCATATGGTGAAACTGTCAAATCTATTGACAATTTTCAGGAAACATCAAAACTAAAAACTTTTTCTTGACAAAAATAGCGAACCAGAAACTTATATTATCTCCATCTGCTTGAGTATAGAAATTACGGCCAAGATCTGGGACTAGCAAAGAGCAGACACAACAGCACAGAAGAGCAGAGCAGACAGCTTTATTACCACTAGACAAACTGGCCATGCACTGTGAGAATTAGAGAAAGGTTTACACAAGTGACAAAAATAAATCAAGTTACCTCAGAGCAAGATTTTGCTTGTTTGGAAACCAGGCTTCCATTATTCTCAGAAGATTTGCGTTTTATAGCCCCAATTCTTGTAGAATTACCTAAAATATTTAAAAACAGGTAAGTTGGCGTCCCTGTCTCTCTTAATGTGAGAAGGATAAAGGGGAAAGGAGAACAAAGATTTTAATCAAACAGTGTGTCTTACCACATGTCACAAAGTTATCATGTACAACTTCAACATGAATCAGTGATGGATCGACAATTTTCAGTGCTGGAATCTTAAAAACAAATAAATAAAACAAAGATACTAGGAAATTTTAAAATGCTCAGGAACACACCAGAAATTAGCTCTATCAACATAACAGTAGGGGCTTCTGGGACTTCCCTGGTGGCGCAGTGGTTAAGAATCCGCCTGCCAATGCAGGGGACACGGGTTCGAGCCCTGGTCCGGGAAGGTCCCACATGACACGGAGCAACTAAGCCCGTGCGCCACAACTACTGAGCCTGCGCTCTAGAGCCCACGAGCCACAACTACTGAGCCCGCATGCCACAGCTACTGAAGCCCACGTGCCTAGAGCCCATGCTCCACAACAAGAGAAGCCACCGCAGTGAGAAGCCCAGGCACCACAACGAAGAGTAGACCCTGCTGGCCGCAACTAGAGAAAGCCCGTGCACAGCAGTGAAGATCCAATGCAGCCATAAATTAATTAATTAATTAAAATTTATTTAAAAAAACAAATAATAGGGGCTTCTTACATATAATTGCTTTTTAAAATAATTGTTTTTTTCTACTCTGATATTTTAATATAAAATAATAAAGGTGTTTAGCTCCTATAAAATACTATAATTCCTTTTTATAATTATCTTTCCCTGTCAAGTTATCTTACACACAATTATCATCATCCTTACCTCCTCACAGTTGACTTGAAGAGTTTTTGATGTTGGGTTTCCATTTACAATGGTTGCAGAAAACCACTGAGTAGATGGGTCCAAGCTATAAATTTTTACTTCTGAACCAACTAAGTTTTTGTCACCTTAAAAAATAAAAATTAAAAAAAATCCTTAGAGCAATATGCATTATCTCCCAACAGCACCATTATCCAGGGTAATCTTTTCCCAAGTCTTTAAAAATGCAGTAGACAAAAAGTAAATATTAAAAGGTACTGCTATAAATGCAAGAAGACAGACATTTCAGCAAAGCTAGGAGAAGATTTAAACTGTATTTTTAAGCTTCACTTTTCTACTGATTTATCTCAGACTTGCAATATATTTCTTCTAGTATTTGTATCAGACCATGAAGTATCAGATAACACATTGAGATGTAACTCATTCTCCTCTGCAGTTTTAGAGGATCCAAATTCAGGAACCTCAGCAAAACTGCTAAGTCTGATAAAATACTTACAATTGTGAAATTGACCAAGAAAATCAATAACAGTAAATGGCAAGATCAAGCTTACCAAATTAATGCTTTATTAATTTTATAAGACTGAAATTCCAAACATATCAAATTCCATGTCAAAATATAGCTGAGCTTGTTTAATACCTACTTCACTTTTATAGTCTTCACATGATCCCTGAGCTCTCCAAATTTCAGAGGCTTCAGAATACATTACAGAATAAAGTCCTCCACTCACCTAGTTGCATGGGAAAAGCAGCAAAAGAATTTCTAACACATTAGAATTTTTAATGAGCAAATGAGTGAGAAGGGCTAAAACATAGCTTCTTACCTTGTAAAAGATGGCTTTCATCCAAATGTTTCACAATCAAAGCTTGAAATTCTTTACTGACATTCTGATTATCGATAAGCGAAAGTCGAAGATTGTTTACATCCTGAAAAATGGAAAATCATTACATTTTAAGGTAACAAGAAGAGTTGTTTAAATTCCAGTGGATATTTCAATCAGTTTAATCACAGGGATTAAAGTAGTGTCAATTAGCCATTTGATGGCAGCAAACCATTGCAACTCCAATGAATTAGACTGGTCAAGTAGTAGGAAACCATCAAACCATCACAAATATAAGGCAGACAGAAGTGAAGTCACCCCAAGCTAAGAGCAAGACAATACTAAGAGTGGCTCAAATTTTAAATATAATAAGCAAACAAACTAGCTAGTCAGTTCGTGTCAAAAATACTCTGTATCCCAAACTCTAGGGAAATTAGGGAAATCACAGCTCCAAATGCAAGGGGCAAAAGACACATACACAGAAATCACTTAGATCCATAGTGTCAGTTCATTGAAATTGCTGTTTTTAACAAACATCATTTCACACAGATTCATTTCCCCTAACTAGAATTCCAAATGCATTCTTGTTTACGAAGAGGGGCGTGGGGGGGGAGGAAGGACAAAATCTGAATGAATAGCGTTAAGCCTTCAGCTAGCCAGCTTTGAAACATTCAATTCTTGGCAGCTCTAGTTTTGGCACTATTCCACAGTGCTCTGGCTTTGTGTGTACACTCAGTTATGATAAATGTATACAGACTGTCAATAGGAGGAACCTGCCAAACCCAAACTGCATAGCACAGAAGCCCTTCCAATATCAGGCCTTCATGCTTTTCTGCATGTGAAATGGGTACACAGTGGCCAAAAACAGTTCATCCATTTCTCCCATTGGAAAGAACAGTCTTTTAGAGAGGCCATGCTGGAAAAATTTCTTAAGCCAAATAACATTAGACTTGAACTAGGGGTTTCATAAGAGCTCAACATTAATAACCAGAACGGGCCATGTGTTTTGTTTTGTTTTTTTTCATGCTACTGCAATTTCAAAAAATTTAAATGTGTTCTCCAATTCCTACTACAAGGTAAAATACCACGTCAGTGTGGCAGGCCACAAAGGGCTCTTAAATAAATAAAACTTACTGACCTTTTTCAACCTCAAGAAACAAAACTGAAAAGGTTAAACACATGAAAGATATAAAACAGAACTGTCCTGAAAACAATGCTAAGAAGTAAATACTGCTCAGTGAAGCAGACATCCACAGCCCCTGCTGTATGTTCCTTGGTCCTTAAGAGCAGTCATTCTGCCTTTTAATGTTGGAAAAATATCAAGATGCCTATTTGACATATGAAGATAACTTGTGTCTGCAATTAAGTAAAAGCATCTTCCTCTGTTCCATTTACTAAACATTATAGAATAGGGTTCAGAGTGTGAATCTTGTTTTCACTCACTTCGAGGACATGGAAGTAAAAGTAAGACTTGCGCAGAGAAAAGTCAATGCCAAGTCAATGACCCTTGGTCCTAAACTGTCTTTCAGCAAATAAACTGGTTTAATTGTCCTACAGGCCATAGAAACAAGTCAGGTCACAAAACAGAAGTGGTTAAAGGGGATGACTAAGTTTCACAAATGACATATAAAAAAAACAGTGTTAGGGCTTCCCTGGTGGCGCGGTCGTTGGGAGTCCACCTGCCGATGCAGGGGACACGGGTTCGTGCCCCGGTCCGGAAAGATCCCACATGCTGTGGAGCGGCTGGGCCCGTGAGCCGTGGCCTCTGAGCCTGCGCGTCCGGAGCCTGTGCTCCGCAGTGGGAGAGGCCACAACAGCGAGAGGCCCGCGTACCGCAAAAAACAAAAAACATAAAAAAACCAATGTTATCATAAGACCAACATTATTCCCAAGGTAGTGATCTGTGGCAGTAATCTGTGTGTTCTTCCCCTCCCTCCCAACATTTTTACAATAAAGGAAAAAATCACACACGAGCAAGAACCAAGAGCCTAAATGTTGTGAAGAAAAAGGAGGGAGTTCTGCAAGCTAATTGGAAAGAATATGAATGAACACACACACACACACACACACACACACACACACACACACACGATTTACACTGTTTGTGGTAGTTATGTTAAGTCGCCACAAACACTGAATTAGTGAATACTGAACCATTCCTAGGGGAAAGATGGGGTTAGCTTCCTTCAAGCCTCTGGTCACAATACTGTCGTCAACCAATCAATACATAACCTTGTTTTATGTGTTTCTGTTGAAAAACACATTATTTAGTATATATTGCTGCAATGCTAACCTCGAACCCATGGCCACTATACCTCACGGCTGAATGAAGCTTATCTAACACATGTATTTTCTCCCTAAGACACATCACAGCCTCGTTGCACTTAGAACACTAGAGAGCACTTCAGCACTACCCTTGGGGCCATTTGAAAGAGTGAAATCACCAACGAAAAAGCACAAAAATGCAGTACTAAATAGACCTTGAAAAGGACACTTGTTTACAGTAGAAGAGAGGAAGTAAGAAGGCAGAATGTCACCTTATTCAAGCTCAGCTGGGAACATGTGTCAGACAACTGAAAATCTTCACCACTGTGCACATGTCTGTGAATGACCATGAAAGCACCAAAGTACTGACTGGGGGGTTACAAATATATTTTAGCAAGTAAGCAAGTTCCCAAATACAGAATCCTTAAATAATCAGGACTGACATATATATATACATACACAGATATATGTATATATATGAATGATAGTCTTAGAAATGAGCTTCATATCACCTAGGTGTTTCTATACACACACATCATCAACTGTAGTACGTTTGTCCTTCCAACCCCAAATAAACAGTACCAACCCAACGGCTAACACTAAGCAATGATGTCTGACAACTTAACTGCTCATAAGATGGGTCCTTTTCTCTGTTAGATATCTGAATGAGAGCAATCAACATCAATATGTTAGTTCTCATATTCAAGGAGTCTGTCTTTCTATTTTTAGGGTTTAATATCGTTTCCGTGTTTTACCTGTATAGGCTTTAAAAGGTCTTTAGAAAGAAATACTCTTTGTTGATCTCCTAAAAAGCGAATAGACGTTATGGATCCCAAACCAGCTTTGTCCAGCAGAGGTCTGTACATCTGAAACAGAAGAAAATGCTTTGGCATCATAACTGCTGCTGGCGTAATTCTGAAAACGGGGACTGGCAATATTCCATACACGTGGAGAGAGAGAAAGCCATTCAGTCGTTTATTTACTATCAGTATCTCAATAATAACTATTCATGCAACCACAACAGGCGCACGTAATTTCTACCCAGAATCAATAACTTAAATGCGATACACATTTGAGAGTCATTAACATATAGGTCTGGGGCCACAGATGTATGGCTTCCCCCAAATTTATGCAAAATATTGCTTTATGTACATTTTTGTGGGGAGACAGGGCCATGTTTTTAGCAAATTCTTAATAGATGGGGGAAAAAATACAAAGAGCAAAATACAACTTTAAACAAAACCCGACACCACTCAAAAACCTCCAGCAGCTCTTCTCACCCATGGGCAAAATCTTAACTTTGCTCATACGGGCATGCAGGCCCTTCACAAGCTGGTCAGCCTTTCAATCATCCTCTTAGCCTTTCAACTATCCAATCTGCCCCTTCCTCCTTCAAGCCCCAGCTCATGTCTCAAATAGCCTGAACTGTGCTCTCCTGATCACTATTTTCCTTTAACTGCACCAGACTTATGGTGTGGAAATGGCACAGTCATATACTGACTGCTAGCATCTTTAAAGCCAAAGAAATATGAGCCGAGGGAACCTTAAAGATCATGAGACCCCAAGTGGAAACCCTCACAGGGTCCAGGCAACAGCTACTTTTCAGCTTCCGCCCACTGTTGCGACAAGGAACTGCTATGCGGCCCCAGTGCTCCCATATCTTGCCACTTCTCCAAGAAAAACTGGAACTCTAGATTTTTAAGGACATTCTCTACATTTTTTAAATGTAGACAGCTAGTTTAGATTTTCTTAAAACACTGTGAGGGTCAAACCAAAAAGATCTGTATGTCTGTATATATCTGCTGGTTTCTAACCACTGACCTAGACTAGACGTTCCCCACATGACCTCCACCCCCGACTTTTCAAGTGAAGAAACTGAGGCCCAAGAAAAGTCAAGGGTCAGAGTTGCAGGGCTCCTAGCAGGGCTGACAGGAGGTTCTGGGGGTTCTTCTGAATCTTCTACACTGTCATATCTCTGTACTATTATTTTCCAGAGGACCAAATATAGGCATTACGTATAGATTTTCCCTGTTTCATTCGTAACGGGTGAAATACCCTCTTCTCAGGAGTTCAAATAAGCCCGAGTTTTACTCACTATCGCAGGCCACTGAACAATTCGCTCAGAAACTTCAGGAGACTTCCGTTCAGCCAAAACCAAGTTATGTTCCACTAAAAAGGCTCTCCTTAGAAGGCTGTAGACGTCTATCCATCTTCTCTTCCTCCAAGATTCCCCATCAAACTCCACACACACCTAAGACAAACAAAATTGAAGGAAAGCAGACTTGATTAACAAAAATAAACATGAAAAATGCCTAAGTTGAATTATACCCTCACCATTCTACTCGAGTCTGGTATCTGAATACGCTGCCCCCAACTCCTGCTCTCTTACTTCCCTTCTAAACCCACAATAAACTAACCAGATCTGTTAGAACCAATGAGCTTTGGCTCCCAAACCACTCTGGGAAGCAGAGTCAAGGGATGTGGAGACCAGTCTCTGCCCTCAAAGTAACCTCTGGGAAGCCTTCACAAAAAAGAACCCCCGTGTAGAAGGTTTTTACATATGTTAATTAGACATCAGAGCTTTGAGAATTCAAAGACAGAAATCTGAAACCCAAAGTACTTCTCGCAGGGCATTGTAATTCTATGTTGACACTGTCAGTGAGTTTAAGATGACCGCCCATCACACAATCCACCACTGGCTTCTGAAGCCCTCTGGTAGCAGTAGGACTCGGCACCAGGCGCTTTCAACACCTTGAGTTGAATAAACTGGGAAATTACCTCGTTTGAAATCCAAGACAAGACAACTTTGCTACATATAGAAACGAGTAATTGATAAAGGACCCCAGAATTTTCCAAAACTACCTCTAACTTCTTACATGAAAATTAAACTACCTTTGAAATACTATTTTCCAAGTAACTATGAAGTTTTCTGCTTCTGATCTGCAAAATACCTTTTAGCCCTAAAGTTAAAACCCTTATAATTTGTAGATATTTTAAAACATAAAAAAAGAATTCAGTCCAAAAGTGGGTCTCTGACAGTAACCCATAAGTAGGAATCAGTCACAAAACCTTAAAAGTCATATAAACGTACCAAACACCTTAGCTTCCTTAACCCATTATGAATACGCTACCGTTTCATTTACTCTAAGTCTTTTAAAATGTTTCTTATGTTTTAACTGAGATACAATAAACTCCCTCAATATTCAGTGTAAAAATCACTATTTTGGGCTTCCCCGGTGGCGCAGTGGTTGAGAGTCCGCCTGCTGATGTAGGGGACATGGGTTCGTGCCCCGGTCCGGGAAGATCCCACATGCCGCGGAGCAGCTAGGCCCGTGAGCCATGGCCGCTGAGTCTGCGCGTCCGGAGCCTGTGCTCGGCAACCGGAGAGGCCACAGCAGTGAGAGGCCCGCGTACCGCAAAAAAAAAAAAAAATCACTATTTTAACTTGATTTAAAAGCTCTCCTCTTAATAGAGTGATGTCTCATTTTTGGTTTCAAAGAATTAGTTAATAAATCTATCAACACTTCATAATTTCATAGGCAATCATATCTCCCTTTTCAACCTTTAATTTAAAACAGTTTATTTAATTTCCATTTATTCATCAGAACCCAATTCAAAAATCCTTTCCTCAAGCCTTCCCTTACCAAAGAGCCCCTCTCTCTCCCAAGAGAAGTCCCTTGCTAATTGTTCTCAAAACTCTGTACTCTTCTTTTGTAGCACTATTCCACATTTTGAATTATTTATTTGTGGTCAACTGATTGACATTTTAAAAACTCTAATCGGTCAAAGTCTGTCTTCTTTAACTTACCATGTATTTCATCAGTCAGTACTCGAATACTTGTTGAATGAATAAATTTCTCTCTGAATTGGGCTCTTACCTTGTTTCTCTCACCCATTTGGAAGGCAGGAAGTTCCCAACTGATATACCACTAGCCTCAATCCCAAACTTTTCCAGTTTTATGGCTATAGACTATCAATCTTTAAAACCAATGAAATTTGAGACCCATCCTATCCTTCTCCCCCAACCACAAAATATGCACCCCTAATTTCCCAGGCAACTTCCCCTGAGAAGCTGCATATCTTCTTGGTATGGCAGGCTTTTAACCTTGCAGTTATTACAGCATAAGTGTAAATGTGTTAAGCACCTACTATGTGACAAGGCCCTGCGTACTCCACCTTGGTTCTATGTATTCCATCACCATAACCAACCAGTGGTCCTTCACATCGGGCTTCAGAGACTGCCCATCTTCCTTTCTGTTTGCCTAGTCACAGAATCCAGGTCCTCTGACATCTCCCCTAGTCTTTTTGCCCCACAGCACATCAACCTCAAACCCAACTTAGCTTTGGATGACAGTTTTCCCATCAACATAGTGTAAGAGGAATGCACATCTACACACATCAGAATCAGAGAGATCTGGGTTTGAATACCAGCTATGTTGAAGCTTTCTTAGAATGATTTTACATGCATAAAATAAAATATGTAGAATTACAAAGGAAACCAATTAACCGTACCCAGGTCAAAAAGCTAAGCTCTCTGAATCTTGTGTTCTGGTAGCTTCAAAATGAAAGTACTAAGACCCACCCTTCACTGAATTGTTAGGTAGATTTTAAAGGCAATTTATGTTAAGTATCTGGCAAGGAGACTAGGTAGGTTTTTTTTTTGCGGTACGCAGGCCTCTCACTGTTGTGGCCTCTCCCATTGTGGAGCACAGGCTCTGGACGGGCAGGCTTCAGCGGCCATGGCTCACGGGCCCAGCTGCTCCGCGGCATGTGGGATCTTCCCGGACCGGGGCACGAACCCGTGTCCCCTGCATCGGCAGGCGGACTCTCAACGACTGCGCCACCAGGGAAGCCCAAGACTAGGTAGTTTTAAGACCTCCGTGGTAATTCAAATCTTAATTTATCAGAGTA
Source organism: Tursiops truncatus (assembly GCF_011762595.2). Taxonomy (NCBI): domain Eukaryota; kingdom Metazoa; phylum Chordata; class Mammalia; order Artiodactyla; family Delphinidae; genus Tursiops; species Tursiops truncatus. Next base: position 13,296,397 of record NC_047047.1, read on the forward strand.
TCACTTCTTCAGTTAGGAATGGGAGGAGGAAGACTTCAATATGATTATCTAACATCTACTCAGAAAAAAAGTAATCTAAGATCTTAAGTGGCTTCCCAAAACGTATGCAATATCACAGTTCTTATCATATCTATAAGCTATCTATAAAGCTTATGATCAACCCTAAACCAAATTTTAGACAAGCTGCCTCTTTATATCTCAATTATTTTAACATAAATTTATTTATTTATTAATTATTTATTTTTGGCTGCATTGGGTCTTCATTGCTGCACATAGGCTTTCTCTAGTTGCAGCGAGCAGGTGCTACTCTTTGTCGCGGTGCATGGTCTTCTCACTGTGGTGGCTTCTCTTGTTGCGGAGCACGGGCTCTAGGCATGCGGGCTTCAGGAGTTGTGGCACACGGGCTCAGTACTTGTGGCTCACAGGCTCTAGAGTGCAGGCTCAGTAGTTGTGGCGCACAGGCTACGTTGCTCTGCGGCATGTGGGATCTTCCCGGACCAGGGCTCGAACCCGTGTCCCCTGCATTGGTAGGCGGATTCTTAACTGCGCCACCAGGGAAGTCCCTATGTCTCAATTTTTGAGTAATCTGAAAATTAAGTTTAGTTCTTTAAAAATAAACAAATTTAGTTTTTTAAAAATAAATAATACTTTGAAGTATTAGGCTGTGTTGGTCAAAACTTCACATTTAAAAAGATGACTTTTAAGGGGCTTCCCTGGTGGCGCAGTGGTTGAGAGTCCGCCTGCCGATGCAGGGGACACGGGTTCATGCCCCGGTCCGGGAGGATCCCACATGCCGCGGAGCGGCTGGGCCCGTGAGCCATGGCCGCTGAGCCTGCGCGTCCGGAGCCTGTGCTCCGCAGCGGGAGAGGCTGCAGCTGTGGGAGGCCCGCGTACCGCAAAAAAAAAAAAAAAAGATGACTTTTGAAAAAATATAATAAAACCAACAAGTTGTGAGCTTTCTTCAACGTTCTTTAAAAAGTTTCCTGTTTATCATAACTACATATCTTTCATTTGTGCCTTGAGGTCTGAAGTTCTATATATAAGGACACCCCCCCCCCCCGCACCAAAAGCCTCTTTTACAGAAATTTCTATTTAAGAAAAACAACGGTAAGAATTCAAATTCAGGGGGAACTAATGTGATTTGACCAAGCTCCTGCAAAGTGACAGATACGACTAGTTCTCATTCTAAATGGTGTTCTTTCCTCCACAATCCCTTGGTCCACAAAGGAGATGTTATCTGTGCTGTCTGACTCCAAAGGCCAGAAAAAGGCCTATTAATTACAACTTACTACCTATAATTCCCAAATTTCCTATTTAAAAAATAGGGCATTTTGTAAATACGTGCCTATTAGCTTATAAAATTTCTTGACCAGATGTTGGATATTTCAAGTTAATTATTTCAAGCTGTTCGTCCCAGAAAGATAAATCTCTTTCCTTTAAGATATATGAATTAATATTATCTAATCAAGCTAATCTCAAAACCTCCACTTTTAGTATACACTAATCTTACCTAAGTATATGATTTTGAAAACTATCAGAATAGCCAAGTAAAATGTTTCCAAGTTTAAAAGTAGGCACTTACACAATGGCATGGTTTTTAATCACGAAGTTTTTAATGACATTCTACTCTATGCCCAGTACTACGGTACAGAATATCACTTATTTCACTGCTTCACAAATTAGGAATTAATTCATTATGCTTCTATTTATGTCTTCTTACACCTAGACTCTTATCTAAAATCCCAGAGTCTAGCATTCAATTATAGGGGTAAACACTTTTTATTATTACACTGTGCTAAGTTTCTCATTTTACATGGGTTGACTGTCAACAGAATCCACCAACATTCAAGTTTCAACTGTATGCAAGGATGAAAAAACTAGGCATTGATTGGTCAAGGTATCCAACTGCCAAAAAGGGCTTTAACAGCAGCAAATGGTACATATAGTTGGCAAGTACTACTCATCTGCTAAGGACATCCCAAAGAACTAAGAAGGGGCAGAAGACTCAAGGAAAAAGTAGGTTCAAAGCAAGGAAAAGACTTAGACAAACAAGTTGGGGAAGGAGGGCATTCCCAGCATGCGTAGAACAAAGTCAGTTAAGAAGCAATCTGCCTCACACTCAAGTAGACAGAGTAGCACAAAAATAAGGTTGAAGAAGTCCTTATAATCACACCTAATTAAGATCTGTTGTTATCCAAGTTAAAGAGAATGCCAATGCTCCATTGGAAGATAATTTCTGAACTGCTTTTCTATATACGAGTAATAATTTTATGATTCCTTCATCTGTTCAAATATTTTAGCAAAAACTACATGCCAAGCAATGTTCTCAGTGCTGGGGATACTGAACCCAGCAAAATAGAGTTGCTCTAACCTCACTCTATCTGAATATTAAAGCCTAGTGTTTAAGGTCTGGGGACAAACTTCGGCAAGTTATTTAACTTGTTTAAGCCTCAATTTCTAACACTAAAAAATGTGGTTTACTATCTAGGATTTTTGTGAGGATTAAATCAAAGTATTTACTGCATGATAAGTATCTATTATGTCTTCACCTAACTTCTTTGTAATCAACTACTAAACATTGTATCTGAATAAGTGACTTTGTTACAAAGTCTTTCTCTAGATGAAACAAATCTGTTATGTCTTCACCTAACTTCTCTGTAATCAACTACTAAACATTGTATCTGAGTAAGTGACTTTGTTACAAAGTCTTTCTCTAGATGAAACAAAGTTAACAAGCCTTGGTCTCATTCATTTCAACCTCAACTAAGGAAGCAAGTCAGTCTAGACAGACTTGTACTTCTATTAGTACTAAAACAGTTGCACACTACTTGAATTTCATTCATTCATATTCATTGCAGCCCCCCCAACCCACTCCCAAAAACTCAATATCCCTAAGCCCAGGTCTTAGGCATTGTCTTAGTTACTCAGTTCCTGCCTGCATCTGGCCAAACACAATAGGTTTCAATGTTTCAAAAACTGTGTTTTTGCTAACACAACATATCCTTAAACTTACACCAATTACTTTATCTGCTACTCAATTAAGGAATGCAGCAATAAATCATGATTCAAAAAGAGAAACTGAGTAGATTTCTTACATGAGGGCTGAGTTGTGAAGTCTGTAGGTAAAGCAAAAAATCCACTATAGTCAAAATTGCTTTTGAATTAAAATCCCTGTCGTCTCCAGGTTAGGCACCTTAGTGCAGTGAAGACACACATAGCCAAACGTGGATTCCAATGCTCCCTCTGTCACTTAGTAGCTAACTATGCAAGTCTGGACAAGATTTCCTTTCCTAAATCTATTTCTTTATTCTGAAAATGAAGATACCACCACCACTTCAAAGGCTGGGGGTGAGGGAGATGTGGAGATTTAAAAGAACACACATAAAGGACCTCCTAGGTTCCCTTCCTAACCCAACGGGTCTGCAATCACTGCTGAGTAAGGAAACACCTAGTCTCTCATCATCTGCCAAAGAACTAAAGACTGTAAGGATTAATCTTGTTTCCACTCAAATCGGGTAAAAACAAATGCACTACAGAAAATTTTACTTGGCAGGTGAAATGAACCGCCGCAACTATGACTGAAATCTACTACACAAAGCCCATTTTATTGAGAAAGATGATTAGCCTAAGCAAATAGGCTGTACCACATTACCTTCTTTCTGTAAACATCAAAACGCACCTTGCTAGGAGTGAAACCAAATTTCACAGTGTACGACAGGAGTCCTCTGGTGGCAGAGCCTTTGATCAGGGAGCACGATGATTAAGAAGGTGGGCTCAAGGGTCAAAACTTTCTGGGTCAGAACACAGGTTATGCCAATTCCTTGAACAGTGTTTCAGCAATCAACACATATTCAACTGCCAATGCGAAAACTTGCTTCCCTTATTTGAGCAGTTTTCAAGAAAAAGCAAAGATAATGACCAAGTGGAGATACTAAAACATATCCGTTACCCAGGATGGAAAGCTCTTCTGTTCTGACAAGCTTCCTTCAAGTTATCACCACTTCGGAGTCTTTGTTGGGGACCTTTTTTCAGTTATTTTTGCACAAAGGAGTCTTTGTTGGTACAATGGCTTCCTCACTGGTAGTTTCCACACAATCCTTTCACACCAATACTTCTATTAGGGAGTACGATCAGAATTCATCTCTTTTTGAAAAGATCTAACTGAAAAAGGTTCTGCGTGCCATTCTGATTAAAAATCACTGGCCGCACTCGTTCCCATTTCTCTCCCTTCCCTCAAACACCCAAATGGAATATTTCAAAGCCATCCCTCCAACACACCATATAAGGGGCAGCTCCACCCCAGCCCTCCATATATGGTCATATCCCACACCCACTCACAGACTCATCAGAGACAACCAGGAACCCACTCCTGCCCTGACCCACCATATACGGACAAATACCCACCTTAATATACTGAAGAGAATTAAGCTCCTTCCTCTACACTCACACTTCTAAGTCTGAAAGTTTAAGAAGTTGGGTGAAGAAATTAGAAGGAACAAACAAAAAACCCGACTGAAAGCACTTCTAAGCACTAGTGCTCAATTCTCAATGATTCCTAACGTCACCCACTTGCCCAACTTAATATTAACAACACTCCCCCTTCGGAGAAATCATCGTACAGCCCTGATAAGGCACAGCGCGTGCAATAACTAATCATGTCTGAGCAACCCTAAGCCCATTATTAAACACGGGCAACTCTAAGCCAAACACACCTCGCTCTACACACCATTTCAAAGACTTTCAAGGTCTACTTTTCTGCACCTTCAGATCAGATGCCAACTTTCTGGTCGCCTTTTCAGAAAAAGGGAGGGAGGGTTGCTGGCTGTCTCGTTACCAAGGTAACTAGGAAACGTCCGACTGCCGAGGCCCGGGAGCCGGTTTTACCTTCAGATCCTTCTTAGTAACGTCGGTGTGGGAGACGGCTCGAATGGTCCCGGAGAGCCAGGGCCACTCGGCGACGCGCTCCAAGTCCCAGCTGTCGTGGCCGCCGTCGCTGCCGTCGGCTGCGGACAGACTGAGGAATCGCTTCCCTACCAATACTGGCCAACTTTCTCCGAGCGTGAGCACCATGGTTCCAACGCTGCAGGAAGGGCTCCTCCCTGCAAAAACACAAAAACAAAATGCAACGGGGGCGGCCGGCGGGAGGGGGCCGGGAAGAGAGGTCGTTGGGGGAGGCCAGGGCGGAGGAAAGGGTCCTAATCCCGATCGGAGGAGGGGACCCCAGGCGGCGGCGGGTGAGACGGAGGACCCGCACCCGATCTCTCCACCCGCGCCCTTCCCGCCCCCCGATCCCTCCCCCACCGCAAACACTGGCCCAAGCGTCGCGTGACCCTGGCTCTCCCAAGTTTCGCTTTTCCAAAACCTGAAACCTAAATGCAGACAGAGTGAGGGGAGAATTATTTGTGGCTTAAGTGGATTTGAAAGTGTTCGCCCCTCACCCCGGAAAAGAAAAGGCCCCGAAGCAGAGGCCCCGTCCCAGGCGGCCGGGTCCCCGCCCCGGGCAGCCCCGCGGGAGGGGCGAGCCCGCCGTTCCGCACTTGCCCCGCCGCCCCGCCCCGACACCCTTCTACTCGGCCGCAGACCCCCAGCCTGCGCCGCGGCGCGGGGGCGGCGGGGCCGCGGGCTTGGCGCCTTCACCTTTCTTCCTCCGATCCCTTCAGCCGAGGCCGTGGCGCTCTTACCCCGCCTCCCGCCTCCCGCCTCCCGCCTCCCTGAGTCACCGGCGGCGGCCACCGTTTCCAGCCGCCCAGCCGACTCTAGCTCTCTGACTTGGTTCAAGAGCTCTCACAAGACACGCACAGCCTCCCGGGCCCGCCCCCTCGGAGCCGCTTCCATCGCTCATTGGCTGGGTCCAAGGAGCTGGGCGAGACTCGTGGGGAAGGAGCCCATCGCCATTGGCCGCCCCGGCGAGGGCGGGGCGAGAGAAAAAAACAATTCCTCGGCTGCCTCCTCCCTTTCCCCTCCCCCTTCCGACTCTCGGACGACCCCCATTAGGTTAAAGTACACCGAGCGTAAGCGAGGGATCCCTCCGCCACAGCCATTCTTTCCATTTGTTGCCTCACGGGATGCAAAAAAGTCCAGAGAAATCGGTCATCAACTTTAGGACCCAGAGGAAAATTGCAGTGGTGCACAGATAAGACTGAATGGCGAACCCCAGGGCTGTAAGTGCTTATTGGATTGCTTTTCAAGTGCGTAGGCTGTCGACCGAAGATAGGCTTTTCACTTGGCGGAAGAATCTCACAGGAAAGGGGTGAGGGCGGTGCAGAGTCAGCGGGGGAGGGAAGGGACATGAACGTGCGGTTTGAAGCGTACTCAGTTAGAGGGAGGAGCGACGGTGCTCTAGAGACTCGTGCGCAGGCGCTTCGCGGAGGAGAGGCTGGAGCTTGGGCTGCTGGGCGAAATGGCCGCGGGAGGCGCAGGCGCACGTGGTGCTGATCATGGAACGTCTAAAGTCCGCCATTTTGAAGGAAAAATGAAGAAAGGCATGGAGTCCCTGGGAAATGACACGTTAATTAAATCCAAAGCAAAAGATGCAGTTCAGTACAATGCAGAATGGGTATTTTTCTTTTTGTTTTTCAATGTAAAGGGAGGATGAAAAGATATTCTGAGTCTTACAATGAAATGGAAAGACTAGATCAAGGTCATAATGATGTAAGAGATATGAAGAGGAGGTGACTTTGAAGGACAAAGGAGTTGAGGGGTGATTGTGTCTTTTGGACCTGAAGTTTTTTGGTTGAATGAAGAAAAAACGGAATGAAGTAATTGAAGATCTCTTATTTTATAAAGGCTGGTGCTTGACCTGGCATCACATTTAATCTTTAAATGAAGATTAAGTGAAGAACTCAAGCTCCCAATTTTACAAGTGTGAAAACCGAGAATCCGAAAAAGTTCAGAAATGTATTCAAGGAATTATAGATAGAAGTTAAATTCAGGTGTTGATTTTCAACATATATGTTCTGAATACATGACATTAAATAAAAATTTTAATTAAGAATAAACACTGAAGGATTAATTTGATTTGTAATTTACAGACCATTGAAAAGGGGGAAAATGGAACAGAGAAAACCAGTACAACATAAGTCAGAATGGGAAGAAGGGAGGAATAAAAAAAGAAAAAAAAAAAAAAACCTAAGCAGAAATACAGTAAATACAAAAATAAAATAAAATAAAATTAGAGGAGTAAGTCTAAATATCAGTATTTACAATAAATATAAGTGGGTTAATTTACTCAGACCTTAAAAAGACACACTGGATTAAAAATAAAATCCATCTATAAACTGACCACCAGCAAACTCCAACAACAACACAGAAAGCTTGAAAATAGTGGGTTAAAAGAGTTTGTAATCTAATGGTAATTGAAGGAAAGCGATATAGCAATGTTAATATAATTGAAAGCAAAGGCATCAAAGAGAAAAGGATTTTATACTAATAAAGGATAAAGTCCACAAAGGTAACACACACCCTTGAACTATTGTGACTCTGGGAACATATTCTAGCCTATGCTAAGACTAAACTTATGAGAAATTTTTGACAATTTGTAATAAGAGTACAGTGAAGATATTTATGAATACATCTACCCCAGAAATAGGCATCTCAGATTTTTAAAATAAGTGAGGGTATGGAGGATCTAGATTACATAATTAAATATTAATGTGAAAAACAATAGCTGGGAACAAGTTCTATCAAACTTCAAATAACATATAATTCCTAGGTTACATTCATGGTTCCAGAACTTAAGAAAGATGGAAAGGTATCCAATGCATCTTATAAAACTTGCAAACCCCTATTATCCAATCTGAACCAGTAGAGTACAAGAAAGGAAAACGATAGTTCAATCACATTTATGAACAGAGATAGAAAATTCTTACATAAAACATCAGCAAGTTAAACCCAGCAACATATTTTTAAAATAATCACTGTGATTAATTAGATTATGTGAATATGAGGATATTTCAAGATTAGAAAATTACTATAACTCACCACAACAGGTTAAAAGAGAAAAATTGTGTTCCTTTTAATAGAGGCTGAAAAGAACACACACTCACAATGAACACTGAACTACCAAGAAAACTAGGAATATTAAGAGCACACACATATTTAATGCTTATTCATGATTAAAAAATAATTTTAAACTTCCTACAAACCTAGGAATATAAGACACCCACCTTAGAAAAACACCTTCAAATATGAACTAGGAGACATCGACAAGGTTGTTCATTTCAGCATTGTCTGTGGCTGTGAAAAATTAGAAATAATCGAAATGTGCTTCAATTAAATAAATAAATGAAATGTGATACATATAGCGAAAAGCTGTAGAGCATTTGAAAGGGAATGAAGTATATTTAGATGTACAAATAACGATAGATTAGCAAAACACATTTTGAATGAAAAAGAAAGTTGCATTTGGCAATATTTGAAAATACACACACACAAATTACACTATATATGTTCTATGAAATATATATATTGAGACTCATAATGATGGTTACTAGTATTGGAGGGTGCACACTAGTATTGGGGGTGTTGGTCAAAGGTGATTTAACATTGTAATTCATTTTTATAAGGCAAAAGTATTCATGTTACTTTTGAAATTTAAAGCTATATTTTAAATCCTATGAATGCAGTTTACTACATTAACACTCAAGAGTATTCATGACAAATTATTAGAACTTATACAAGCATCGAGAAGGTGATGCAATAAAAAATCAACAAAAAAAGATCAAAGAATTCCTATTCCTCAACAAGCATCAATTACAACAGAAAACAGAAAAAAAGAAACCATTTATGACTATGAAACTACAGAATACCTTGGAAAAAAACATAACATGAAATGAACAAACCTGTATGAAGAAAGCCATAGAACTTTACCAATGGAAAGATATCCATAAAATATATGCATAAAAGAAGATTTGAAAAATTCCATTTCCTTATATTACTTGATAAAGATGTCATTTCTCCTCAACTTAAACTACTTTCAAATTACATTTCTTTCAGTGAATGAAAGAAGCAAAATAGAAATACAGTAAGTCCCCTACATACAAACAAGTTCCATTCCAAGAGTGCATTCGTAAGTCCAATTTGTTTGTAAGTCCAACAAAGTTAGCCTAGGTACCCAACTAACACAATTGGCTATATAATACTGCACTGTAATAGGTTTATAATACTTTTCATGCAAATAATACATAAAAAACAAACAAAAAAATAAAACATTTTTAATCTTAACAGTACAGTACCTTGAAGAGTACAGTAGTACAGTACAACAGCTGGCATACAGGGGCTGGCATCAAGTGAACAGGCAAGAAGAGTTACTGACTGGAGGAGGGAGGGGAGGTGGGAGATGGCAGAGCTGAAGGATCGTCAGCAATAGGAGACGGAGGGGAAGCTGCCATTTCCGTCACGCCTGACGCTGATGGCACAGGTTCTGGTTCCTTGCTGGATTCAATTCTGTCTACCCTCTTGAAAAAATGATCCAGTGATGTCTGGGTACTAGCTCTTTTTTTTTTCATCATAGATGACATAGTAGCACTGGATTGCATTCTGAACGGCTGCTGCAACCTTCGTGTACCATTCTAGGTTCGGGTCCTCTGCCTCAAAAACTAACAGTGCCTCCCAACAAAAGAAAGTCCCCTTGCCATTTCCTGCATCGTGAATCTCTTTGGTTGTTCAGTTACTTCTTCCTTTTGTCTCTCTTCCTTCTTTCTCTGGGCCTCCAATTCCATCAGGTCTTCAGTGAAGCTCCTCGTGTTGCACAGCAAGGAGTTCAATGAAGTCATCCTCTTGTAGATCTAGCTTGAAATAAAGATACTCTACTACTGTACTCTATACAGTACCGTACAGTAAAATACACAAAAGCACAACCACTTGTAGAGGATACACACACATGACAATGTACGCCAGACGCGTGAACTAACTTAAATGATTCGTCATGTGAACGCACGTTGGCATCTTTGAAACTTCGCAACTTGAAGGTTTGTTTGTAGGGGACTTACTGTGTGTAAATAATTAAGAGAATACATAAACAGATCCATGTATATATGAACAATTAATTTATGATTAACACAGCATTTCAAATGAATGTAAACAATAAACTATTCAATATATGCTTTGGGGTCTATTTGTTATCCATTAGGAAAAAATAACAAAGTCAGATCCCCACATCAACGTTCACAAAAATCAGTTCCAGGTGAATCAAAGAGCTTGATATAAAAAGTCTAATAAAATATTTTAAGATTCCTTCCCCTTTTCCTTCCTCCTTCTCTTTCTCTTCCTCTTCCTGAACATTTCAGTCCTAAAGCCATTAGGAGTGCAGAGTAAGGTAGGTTTTCATAAGAAGAGGAATGGCATGGAATGTTTGAGCTAATTAAGAGTTATGGCCTGGCATCCCAGAGCCCAAGTGGGATGAAAAGGGTAGATATACAGAAGGTCAACCTGGCATGGGGTACCTAGAGCCCAAGTAAGGTGAGGTGGGCATCCATGAATGAGGGTCACCTGGTGTGGTATGTTAGAGTCCAAACAAGGTGAATAGACTGCTCTCGTTGGGGGAAAGCATGGGACTGGAAGTTAGAGCCTGGGGAAGGTAAGGAGAGCATTCACTCAGGCACCAGCAAAGGACACTGAGAAGACTAAGAGAGACCTTAGAAGTAGGAGGAGAACAGGAGGCAGGTGCATCCTGGAAACAAGGCAGGAGAGAATTTCAATATGGAGAACCATTCACAGAGGTCAAAGGATAAGCAGATGTCAAGGCAGATGGAGGACTGAGAAGCAGGATATTGACACTTCCAACAAATATATTTTAGCCTGGAGGTATTGCCATAAATCGCTTCTATTAGTTTGTAAAAACTATCATCCAAGCTCCAGCATAAACATGACACTCAAAATCCTGCCGCTAATTAAATGAGTTGACTTTTACCCCAAGGGACATCAGAAGTTTCCAAAAGCGCTTAAGAAAGTTAGCAACTAGAAATTTGGAGTCTGTTTGGACCTTGATTTCTCAATTGCAGAACAATTAGAATACAATTTTCTGTCTAAATCTGCTTCTCTTAAATAGCACAAGAATAGTGTTTTGTGTGAAAATGTAAATGTTTTATGTTATTTCTGTTAATGCATTGCACCTGTGACAATTAATGAAGCAGACCCTCAGTACTAAGCTCCTTGCCTTCTTTTTTTTTTTAAAGAATTTTTCTGTTGAGGAATCATTTCCAGAGAAATGCACAGATCTTAAGTGACCAGTTTCTTCAATTGTACAAATGCATACATCCGTATAACCCACACCCCTATCAAGATGTAGAACAGGGGTCAGCCAACTACAGGCTACAGGCCAAATCTGACACATCACCTAATTTTCTACAGCCTATGAAGAATGATTTTTACTTTTTTTTTTTTGGCCCAGCCATGCGGCTTGTGGGATTTTAGTTGCCAGACCAGAGATCGAACCCAGGGCCCCAGCAGTGAAGCACACCAAGTCCTAACCACTGGACCACTGGGGAATTCCATATTTTTACATTTTTTAATGTTTGAAAAAAAACAAACAGTAGTAATATTTTTTTGACCATGAAAACTGTGCAGAATTCAAATTTCAGTGTCTATACATAAAATTAGAACACAACCTGTAAACAGAGGGACCTCATAATTTATTTTCTTCTGTAGTTTCCTTAATGTCTTCAAAATTTGGTCCCTAAATATCTCTAGATAAATTCTCTGGATTAAGTCCACTGGAAAGGCTAATACGCCTCCTCGACCCCCACACACAGAAGAATCTCTTTCTTAAAATCATATATTTCAGTTACTGCCTTCTTACCATCTGGCTGAATGACTCTGTAAGTGACCAAATATTGTTTCAAAAGTTTTGTAGAACCTGTCTTTTAGTTAGTTGACTTATGGCTGAATATATTGTTATTTCTCCAGCTGTTTTCTGTTCTACAACTCCGACCTCAACAATCTGTGCAATGAGTGGAAAAGGGAAAGAGGGAACAATTCACATGAGACAGTTCCTAAATGCAACCTCCTGTTTGTTTTTCCCCCCAATGCTTTATTATGAAAGATTTTAAATATTACCCATATGCCTACCATCTAAGTTCAACAATTAACATTTTGCCGTGGTTGCTTTATTTATATAATTTTATTTACATGTATATATATAATTTTTTTCTGAACCACGAAAATTTGCAAATATCATTGAACTTCACCACTAAATACACCAGTGTGCATCTTCTAAAAATAGTCTTTTCGTACAAAACTGTAGCATTGTTATCTAATATAATTTAACATCCTGTCAATTTTCAACTTTCTCCAATCATTTTGAGTTTAATCTTGAAAAACAGACATTCTTGGATCTCAAATATTCCCTGAAGGAAAGAGATGATAAATAATCTATAATTAAGAAGTTTGGATCTTTCCCTGGTCTCTAAAACAAGGTGAGAACTAAAGGGATTTAGTTCATCAAAGTTGAACAAACAATTCTTTTATGCAAATCTTTCTGTCTCCCTCCTAAGAAATCACAGGGTAGTAATCATCCCTAAGAAGTTTTCCAAATAAAAGATTATAGGGCTTCCCTGGTGGCACAGAGGTTGAGAGTCCGCCTGCCGATGCAGGGGACACGGGTTCGTGCCCGGGTCCGGGAAGATCCCACATGCCGCGGAGCGTCTGGGCCCGTGAGCCATGGCCGCTGAGCCTGCGCATCCGGAGCCTGTGCGCCGCAACGGGAGAGGCCACAACAGTGAGAGACCCACATACCACAAAAAAAAAAAAAAAAAAAAAAGATTATACATGTTTGGATTCTTAATATCTACCCCTCTCCCCCAACAAAAAGTGATTAACTGATTTTAAATCTTGATGATGATAAGTTCTGGCTTTCCATGGTTAAATGATTTGGGGTGCCTAAAAAAATTTTTTAGAACACAGCCACACCCAATCGTTGTTTTATGTATGGCTAATTTCATGCTACAACAGAGATTGTATGACCCCCAAAACCTAAAATATTTACTCTTCACCCCCTTACAGAAAAAAAATCTGCCAAACCCTGACAGAGAACATTCCATGACCCCTGAATGTTCCTAAGTATTATTTCTTAGTCAATACCCCTGCCCAGAGTAAACTTTGTTCCCATGTCTATTACTATAAATTGACTTTGCCTGTTTTTGAATTTTATTTAAATGACATAATACAGTATGTATTCTTTTGTGTCTAGCTTCCTTTACTCAGCATGTTTTTGAGATTTATCCATGTAATTATATCTATAAGATGTTTGTTTCCATTCATTGCTAGGTAGTATTCCATTGTCTAAATATGCCATATTTTGTACGTCCGTGCTCTGTTAAATATCTGAATTGTTTTCAGTTCTTGGTGATTATGAATAATGTAATTATGGGGGACTTCCCTGGCAGTCCAGTGATTAAGACTCCGTGTTTCCACTGCAGGGTCTTGGGTTCAATCGCCAGTTGGGGAACTAAGATCCCACATGCCATGAAGTGCAGCCAAAAAAAAAAAAGTAATTATGAATATGTTTGGGTTTAAGTCTGTTTTCTTAGTGTTTGATTTCTTATCTGTTCTGCCTTTATACTTTCCAACATTTTAACTCTTTCTGCTACTGTTCATTCCTTCCTGCAAAATCAGATTTCTATTTCATAGTCTTTCCCTTCAGCCTAATGAACTTTTAAAAAGGGATTAACAATTTATTCAGTAATTTAGATGGCATAAGAACAAATAATCTGATAATCTGATAATTGCTCAGTGTGTAATTCTGACTACTGATAATGCTAAACCAAGAATTTGATATATATTCCACTCAGTTGTATTACAAGTTTCCATGTGTGTGATTTGGTCAACAACAAAGACCAACAGGGTTTGGTCTTCTTAAGAGCAGCTCAATGATTTGGGGAGTATTAGTACAATACAGAAAACATAAGGGGGAAATGATATTTAGAATTTTACTTTGGAAAGAATTCATGAGAAAGCAAATTGGAAGGTAAGACTTCATCTTTGTTTTCAAATAAGTGATCTTAATTTTTCTATATAGAAAAAGTTTAATTCAGTTCATTATAAATATACCTAAACCATTCATTTTTGCAGCTTTCAGGTAGAGCCTAGCACTTTTACACGAATGAACTAATTTTAGTAGATCTTACAGTGTGTAGATGTGCTGCAGATAAATTCTTTCAACTTCTGTCCATTTAAAAAGTCATACTTTTAGGGAATTCCCTGGCAGTCCAGTGGTTAGGCCTCAGAGCTCTCACTGCTGGGGCCAGGTTTGATCCCTGGTCAGTGTACTAAGATCCCACAAGCCATGAAGCTTGGCAAAAAGAAAAAAAAAGTCATAATTTTACCTTCAATTTTGAACGATATTTTTGCTAGATATAGAAATCTAGATTGACAGGGATTTTTTTTTTCCTTTTACCTTTAAAGATGCCAATATATTATCTTTTGGTCTCTATTATTCCTGATGAGAAGTCAGACATTATTCTTATCATTGTTCCTCTGTATGTAATGTACCTTTTAGTCTCTGCTGTCAAAATATTCTCTTTACCTTTGGTTTTTAGCATTTTGACTCTGATGTGCCTAGGTATGGTTTCCTTCGTATTTAAACTACTGTAGATTTACTGAGCTTCTTAGATCTGTGGGCTAATATCTTTAATTAATTTTAGAAAAATTCTTAGCCATTATGTCTTTAAATATTTTCATTCCATCTCTGTTCTTGTGGGAATTCATTCACACATATATTAAACTGTTCTACACACTCAGATATTTTGTTTTGTTTTGTTTTCATTCTTTTCCTCTTTGTATTTTGGTTTGGGTAATTTCTAATGACTTGTCTTGAAGTTATCCTATGCCTGTGTGTAACCTGCCCTTTAAAAAAATCCTTTATTTCTTATATCATTTTTTTTTTAATACCTAGCCTTTCCACTTGGCCCTTTATTATAGTTTTCCTCTTTCTGGGGAAATTCCCCATCTGTTAGCATATGTTGTCCACTTTTACCACTAAATCTTTTACATATATATCATGGTTATTTTAAGTATGGATTTTGATTATGCCAACATATGAGACAGCTCTGTGTCTGTTCTATTGACTGTTTTATCTCTTGACAACGGATATAATTTTCTTGTTTTTAAAATGTCCTTACACAGGACTTATTTGACCACATTATTGAGGCAATTAGTCTAAGGCTTATTTTGCCCTTCCGAGGACCCTATCCAATGCCCAGTGAATTATGATGCATTCTACTCTGCCTGGTACAACCATGGATTATTCCCAGCTCTCTGGTGATTGTGTTCCTTTCACACAGTTATTACCCTAGCTATGGGTAGATTACTTACTCAAACGCTCTGATCAACATTTAGCTAACTACTCAAGGTGGACCTTTAACAGTTATCCAGAACTTTTTCTTTGTGCAGCTATTTCCCTTCTGGTACCCTGCCCTGTGAACTTTAGCCTCCTTGGCCTCCCCAGTCTCCCAACTCTATCTGTTCAACTAAAGGAGACTTCCAGGCTCTGCCTGGGTTCCCACTCCTTGCACTGTAACCTGAAGCCTCTCTCAAAAAAAGTAAGTTGGGGGCTTCCCTGGTGGCACAGTGGTTGAGAGTCCACCTGCCGATGCAGGGGACATGGGTTCGTGCCCTGGTCCAGGAAGATCCCATATGCTGCGGAGCAGCTAGGCCCGTGAGCCATGGCTGCTGAGCCTGTGTATCTGGAGCCCGTGCTCCGCAACAGCAGAGGCCACAACAGTGAGAGGCCCGCGTACCGCAAAAAAAAAAAAAGTAAGCTGGGGCAATTGTAGGGCACACTTCATTTGTTTCCCTTCTCTCAGTTCTGCACCATCCAATGTTATGTCTGTGACCCATTGTTTCATATAGTTGGCCTTGTTTTTTAATTTGTTTCAGGCAGGAGGGGTGAATATGGTCTTCAATGCTCCATCTTTCCAGAAGCAGAATTCCATCAAAGGTGCAATTCAGATCAGGGAGGAGAAGATGAATTGTTCAATAAATGGTACCAGCCCATGTATTAATTGGGGGTCCTAATTTACAGCTATAGAGTCCATTGTTGATAGTTTTAATAGAAAATAAATGTATGAAGCAATAGGAAGTAGAATAAAAAATTTCCAGAAGAGTTGGAAAGTTAGACTTTGAAGTGAAGCATTTGGAAACTGAGTTAGCTTGTTCAGCTACCCAAAGGAATGGTTGCACCATTTCTGGTGCTGGCACCAAACTTTCCACCATAGATGTGCTGTTGTTGCTGCTGACTTCTTCATGACTTTCTGCTGCACTTCATCACCCTCTTCAGAAACTATGTTCAGGTGGAAACTGTCTCCTCATTCTACTCTTTTCCAACTCAAGACCTCACTTGTGCATGCCTGGTTAATGAAACCTGGGTCATATTCCTCGTAGCCACAAGAGAACCTGGGGAATCCTCTTTCCTAGCCACATGAGGAGGCAGGGCACATAACATGAGAATATCCCCAGATATAGAAATGGGATTCAAATGACACTAGGTGGCCACAAATAGAACACATGATCCCACAGCAAAAACTGAATAATCATCTGAAAAAAAGGTAAAGTTGAATTCCCTGTCTCACACCTCACACCAGCAGGTCAAAGAGTTAAGCAGGAAAAAGTAAAACAGTAAAGGTACTAACAGAAAACTAAGAACAACTGAAAAATAACCTATTTTATTTATTTTTTGCATCTGTATCTTCTAATCAAGTATCTAAGAACTTACGAATCTAAAATAAACAACATAAAACCCAATTGAAAAATGGGGAGAAGACCTAAATAGACATTTCTCTGAAGAAGATATACAGATGGCCAATAGGCACATGAAAAGATGCTCAACATCACTAATAATAGAGAAATGCAAATCAAAACTACAATGAGGTACCACCTTACACTGGTCAGAATGGCCATTATTAAAAAGTCTACAAATGACAAATGCTGGAGAAGGAGTGGAGAAAAGGGAACACTCCTACACTGTTGGTGGGAATGTAAGTTGGTGCAGTCACTATGGAAAACAGTATGGAGATTCCTCAGAAAACTAAAAATAGAATTACCATATGATCCAGCAGTCGCACTCCTGGGCATATATCCAGACAAAACTATAATTCAAAGAGATACATGCACCCCTATGTTCACAGCAGCACTATTCACAATAACCAAGACATGGAAACAACTTAAATGTCCATCGACAGATGAATGGATGAAGAAGATGTAGTACATATATGCAATGGAATACTACTCAGCCATAAAAAAGAATGAAATAATGCCATTTGCAGCAACATGGATGCAACTAGAGATTATACTAAGTCAGAAAGAGAAAGAATAATACCATATGATATCACTTCTATGTAAAACCTAAAATATGGCACAAATGAACATAGCTATGAAACAGGAACAGAATCACGGACGTGGAGAATAGACTGGTGGTTGCCAAGGGGGAGGGGGCTGGGGGAGGGGTGGAGTGAGAGGTTGGGCCTAGCAGATGTAAGCTTTTATACATAGAATGCATAAACAACAAGGTCCTACTGCATAGCACAGAGAAATATATTTAATATCTTATGATAAACCATAATGGAAAATAATAGTTTTAAATGCATATATATGTATAACTGCATCACTTTGCTGTATAACAGTAATTAACACAACATTCTAAGTCAACTATACTTCAATTTAAAAAAGCAAAAATAAAATAATATAAACAACATTAAAATGTACCAATGAAATGCTGATGACCTGTGAAATAAACATAAAATCCAACTTCATGGCTCTGCCTTAGGCATAGGCTGTACTAGTAGGATCTGGGAGGTGTCTCAAAGAGTCTACAGAGTTTTCTAATCTCTACGCATTGTGGAATATGAAACACATTTTTAAGTCACACATTTTAACTATCCAGGGGCTCGCAGTTGAATTGGTGAGCTCAGGTGTTAAAAAAATTGAGATGGAGTGAGGGGTTTTCACTGTCACTAATTTTGGACTCTGATAGACTTTCAGAACTCCATCTCATTTGCCTACAGTAGGAGAAGCATCCCCCTCATTTCTTGTCACAGAGCTCTGCTAAATTAAAACTGGTTTTATCCATTCTATATTTGGAGAAACATGAGTTTCATCCTTGCAGTTCCTCGTTTAACAAGAGCTGTAGGGACATAATACCTAACGTTGGAATCTTGAGGATGTATCGTTAAAAATGAACTATTTAATAGACCACCTTCAATATATTTTCTAACAGAGAAATTATTATGAACATTTCACCTCTCAAACTCCAGCATATTATGGGCTTAATTATTTGACTTAGTGACCTTGGCTGTTACAACCAATAATAAGGCAGATTTGAGGATATTGTTGCCATGATAAGGTTCTAGAAAAGTGAAATCCCCTCACTGGTCCACTTACCTGCCACGTGGCATCTTCAAAACCATCTTTCATACTACTGCTCACCTACCAGAATGACCAAAATCCAAATTACTGACAATACCAAATGCTGACAAAGATGTGGAACAACAGGAACTCATTCATTGCTGGTGGGAATGCGAAATGGTACAGGCACTTTGGAAGACAGTTTGACAATTTCTTACAAAACTCAACACGCTCTCACCATGGGATCCAGCAGTTATGCTCTCTGGTATTTCCCAAAGGAGCTGAAAACTATGTCCACCTGAAAACCTGCATTCAGATGTTTATAACAGCTTTATTCATAACTGCCAAAACTTGAAAGCAACCAAGATGTCTTTCAGAAGATGAATGGATAAGTAAACAGGTATATCCAGACAGTGGAATAATATTCAGTGCTTATAAAGGAATGAGCTATCAAGCCATGAAAAGACATGGAGGAATCGTAAATGCATATTACTAAGTAAAAGAAACCAATCTGAAAATACTACTTATTGTATGATTCCATTTGTATGACATTCTGGGAAAGGCAAAATTGTGGAGAGAGGAAAAAGATTAGAGGTTACTGGGGCTGAGACAGGCAGGGAGAGGGATGAACAGGTGGGACACAGAGGATTTTTAGGACAGTGAAAATACTCTGTATGATACTACAATGATGGTTACATGTCATTATACAGTATATATACATTGTACATAAAATGTACAACTCCAAGAGTGAACTTTAATGTAAACTGTGGACTTTGGGTGATTATGTTGTATCAATGTATGTTCACCAGTTATAACAAACATACCACTCTGGTGGGAGATGTTGATAATGGGGAAGCTATGTATGTGTGGGAGCAGGAGGTACATGGGAAACCTCTGTACCTTCCTCTCAATTTTGCTGTGAACCTAAAACTGATCTAAAAAAAATGAAGTCTCAAAAAAAGAAAACCAAAAAAACTTTTCACACAATCCCACGAGAATGGTCCTCCTGAAATGGCTGTAGCAAAAATATTTCAGTGGCTGGAAAGAATAAGTCAAAGACCCTTACCATGGCTTTTGAGGTCTTCCATACTTCCCCCAACTTGCTGCTGCCCTGTATATATTAAGTTTTCTTTTCTTCTTGGCCACACTGCGTGGCATGGGGGATCTTAGTTACTCCACCAGGGATCGAACACCCACCCTCTGCACTGGAAGCACAGAGTTCTAACCACTGGACAGCCAGGGAATTCCTGCACATATTAATCTTGATTAACATAAACATACCTGTAGTTCCACACCTTCACGCTGATGTTTCTTGATTTCATGGTTTTGCATATACTATTCCAAGAATCTAGAATACCCATTACTTCTCCAAAGCCTGGCTAATTCCGGCTCACCTTTGAGACACAGATCCAGTGCCACCTCTGACAGTCCTAGGCTGGGCTGAGCACAAAGCCTTCTGTCTCCTTCTTTCAGGGCTCATGGATTAGGGTGGGTGAGTGAGGCGGGGGGATAGTGAGCAGAGAGAGTAGTGAATGCTACGGTGGGAAAGTACAGGGTTCTGGTGGCACCCCCGTCTCATGCAAGTGACACTGCAGCTGATAGCCAGCAAGAGGGGATGGAGAAATAATTTTACACCAAGGGAAGAGCTTGTGCAAAGGCCCAGAAAAAGGAAGCTGAAGAGTTATACCGGGCCCAGGTGGAAAGGAGTTTTTGAGGCATGTCAAAGAGTTTGGACTTTATGTTGAGTAAAGGGCAGCCATTGAAGGATTTAAGCAAGTTTAAGCAGATCTGCATTCCAAAAGATCACTTTGATCAACTGTATCATGAATTATAAAACAGAGGAGGTGAGAACAACAGCAGGGAGGTGAGTAAGGAGATTGTTTTCTTAATAAAGATGGAAGATGATGGTAGCTTGATGTGGGTTAGCCAAAGAGGAGTTGGAGGGAAATGGAAGGGTTTGGAAAGTAATAAGGAATAATCAACAGGACTTGGGGATACTTAGAGAGAGGCTGGTGGTCCCAGTTTTCTGGGTTGGATGGTGACACTATCCATGAGAGAGGAGACAGGTAAGAAAACTGTGCAAATGTGAGTTGGTCTAACATTTTAGAGCTTAAAATTTTAGATCTCAGTTACAGAGGAGTCATTCAACATTTGACAAAGATTTACTGAGCAACTACTATGTGCCAGACCCTGTTCTAGGCACTGGGGATATAGTAATAAATAAAACAGAATAAAATTCTTGCCTCTCTGGAGCTTACATTCTAGTGGGGAGATGGGAGGAAAATTAGTATATTGTACAGGTTATCAGAAGATGATAAGTGCTAGGAAGAAAAAAAAAAAAAAGCTAAAATAGTGTCCTAAGTGAGAAGGTTACCTCTGGACAGAGACCTGAGGCTTTAGGGGAACAAGCTATGTGGGTCACCGGGGAAAGAGTATTCCTGGCAGAGGGACCAGGCAGTGTCCTGAGGCAGGCATGTACCCAGCATGTCCCATGGAGGCCAGAGTGGCTTCAGCAGAGGGAGCAAAGAAGAATAAATCTAAACAGGTAGCAGAAGGCCAGTGGCAGTCCTGACAGGCACTGTAAACACCTTGGGTTTTAAGCTGAGTGAAATGGGAAGATACTGGAAGTTTTTCAGACTAAGAAAGAGATGACCCAATATATGTTTATCCAGGATCCTCCTTGGGGCAAGAATGGAAGTTGGGGGTCCAGTTAGGAGGCTATTGCTGTGGTCCAGGTGGGAGAGGGGGGTAGCAGTGGAGGTGGTGAGAGGCAGTCAGGTTATAGATGTATTCTGAAGGCTCTGCTAAATGATTGAATGTGCGGGGTGTGAGGAAGGGGAGAGTCAGGGGTGCAACCATCCTGATACACTGCCTCGTTTTCACACGGTGGCCTCGCTCACTGATGCACTTCATGAAAGGCATTCCCTAAGTGACTGCGCTGACTTCTGTGGTTCACCACAAGGTCTATTTCCATGAAAAGTTGAGTTTCATAGTGCCCATTATGGTGTCTTTAACATCACCACAGAACAATTGATCCATGCTCTGTATCCTCTTAGCATGACCCTCAAGAAGCACATGTTTTCTGTTCTTACATGCTGAATAATGTTTTGAAATACTTAATTCTTTGATTCTCCCTGAATTTTCCCCTTTCTCTCTCCTCTCTGAAAGCCCCCCTCCCACCCTGTTGAACTCAGGAGTAACATTTGTTGGCAAAAGTGAAGTGGATCACTTTGAAATCAAAGCTTTAAGAGCTAGCCCATGATTCTCCACACTTCCTCTCCCTTGGCCACAATGACTGACAATATTCCATACAGAGAATGCCCCAACAGCACGGGTCCAGAAGTGAAAACAACATGGAATAGAGACACAGCTTACCCCTCAGTAAACATGTAGTCCAAGGGAGAACACAAAAACCCAGAAAACAAAAACAAACACAAAAACCTTTGTTGCTGTAAACAGTTGAGATTTGGGGGTCGTTTGTTCCCACAGCATCATCTAACCTATCCTGACTGACAAACTCACCTAAGGACATGTCACGATAAGCAGGGTTGCTGGGCTCCTGGGGCTCAAACCTAGACAGTCTGGCCACAGTTATTGATTGGTCACAATATGTAACGCTGTCTCTTTGTACAAACACAAAAGTTGCAGCCCACAGCAGCTCAGGTAAGCAATAGGTAGTAACTATTGCAAGAATTCAGCCTCACTTCTGCTTCAAGCCTCTACTCCATGAGGGACTAGAAACTTCAGTGCAGGGTTGGGTCTACACTATACCATGGACATAATTTAAATTAGTAGATACAGATTTACAGGATGATCTTCCTAATTTGCACCACTCCCCTGTTTAGACTTTTCCAATGACCTCCTTTGCATTCAGAATAAACCCCAAACCCTTACCATGACATGGACATCTTCCTGCTGTGGCCCTGCCACCCCTTTGGTCTCCTCTCCAACCTCCTGGCCCATCCACACAAGGCTTCAGCCACTTCCTAGCCTCACTAGACTGGTCCCCACCTAGGACCATGCCACTGGCAGTCAAGTCTGGAGTTTTTTTTGCCCAGATATTCCTAAGACTGGCTTCTCCTACTCATGCAGGTTTTCAACTCAGCATTTATTTCTTTTAAAGGGCCTTCCCTGGCAAGCCCCTCGCTGCACTGCCTCCGCTTTCCCTACCCAGCCCTGCCCACTACTAACACACTTATTTTATTTTTGAAACTTATCATACCTGAAACTATCCTGTTCATTTATTTATTTACCTGTTTATTATCCATCTTCACCCTCTTTCACACACCAGAAAGAGAAGAATCGTTGTATGTCTTGTTAACTGCAGAAAACCTGACTAAAAACCCTGTAGGAAAAGGGCTTAGTGTGTGGAAAGGCTCAATTGTGGAAATATTATTAACGTTATAAACAGTCTCGATACATATTGTCAAAATGCTTTCCAAAAAAATTGGACAACTTACATCTTTCCCTGCACTCTTGATAATATTAGAGAAGATTTACAAGTTTTGTTTTTGCTAATTTTCTAGTAACCAAATTTGAATCTGGTTATTTCAAATCTGCTTTTCTTTGATTACTAGTAAGTCTGAATATTTCTTATCCTCTTTCTAAACATTTTTTATTCACATCATTTGTCCATTGATGAGTTAGGGAGTTAGCTCTTGTCTTACTGATCTATATGTCTTCTTTATAACGAAAGGCAGAATTTTGAAGATCAGTAACTTACTGGGAGCTTGAAATCTATTTTAAAATATCCCACTGGAAGCCCAGAATAAAGACATGCTCACATGGTTTGTTTTGTTTGTTTGTCTTTAAATTTTAAAAAAATATTTATTTATGTATTTTATTTTTGACTGCATTGGGTCTTAGTTGCGGCACACAGGATCTTCCCTGTGGCGTGTGGGCTTCTCTCTAGTTGTGGTCCGCGGGCTCCAGAGCACGTGAGCTCTGTAGTTGTGGCCCGTGTGCTCAGCAGTTGCGGCACGGGGCGTAGTTGCCCTGCAGCATGCGGGATCTTAGTTCCCCGACCAGGGATCAAACCCACATCCCCTGCATTAGAAGGCGGATTCTTAACCACTGGACCACGAGGGAAGTCCCTGTTTGTCTTTATTGGAGTGGGGAGTGCATGTCCAGTTAATAAGCCATGTCAAGGGGAAGATTACAGGGGTAAACAAAATGCTTTTCACAATATGGTAAAAAAAATCCTACTGAAAAGAGACAGGAACCTATAAGTGAGTCAGGTAGGTAAGACAAAGTCCTAGATCAGGGTTCAAAATAAGATTCAAGGTGAGTTCCAAAGGGAATTGTGAATAGAGGTCTCCCTATGAGACCAGGGTTAGATGAAGCTACAATTAATAATATTAAGGTGAATTTGAAAGGTAAAGTAACTACTTCTATTTAATGTTTATTAATCTGCTTAAATAATTCTTATTAACTCTGTATACTTGAGCTGTTTTAATGAAAAGTTGATTTGCTGCCTACTTTGTATCTGCCCCTCCAGATTTGCCCATCTCTTGTCTCTGTTTCCCAGGAGGCTGGCCCTCCTGTTGGGTAAGAGTTTGGATGGTGGGAGAGGGAGAAGTTGGCATGTGTATTCCCCAGGCTCTTCTTTCCCTGCTGGACCCTGGGTTAACTGCATTCCTTTAGTGAAGGTCACATCTCCTGCTGGGTGGCTCTCTCCTACAACCATAGCCTCTCCTTCCGGGCCCCAGTGACCCCTTCCTCTTCTTGCCCCTTGAGGTAATGGGTGGTGACGGCTCCACCTCGTTGCTAGCCTTGGAGTATTGCACCATCCTGTGGTTAACCTTAACCCTGCCCTGGTCCTGTAAATACAGTGGCTTCATTTAGCACTTCTTGGTTTTCTTACTTGAGTGTGCTATTTGCTGCCAGGATCCTCACTGGTAAAGTGATGTTCCTTATTAAAAATAAGGAAGGAAGGAAGGGAGGGAGGGAGGGAGGGAGGAAGGAAACTGTCAATCTGGTACTAGTACCAATTGGTAGGATCATAATATATCCAAAGATGAGAAAATCTCTTAACAATCAAACTTACGAATCTCAGCAAACCCCATGACACATTCCCCCTTTTCTCTGCACAGCTCTGCTTACGTTGTGTCCCTGTAATGTAACACACCACCCTTTGTGGAGTATGTTGGCAGAGACAGCGAGTTGTCTCTGCATATCCATTATCCTCCCTTTTAGTAATGAATCCCCAAGTTTTAGCTGGGCTCATAGTCATGCAGCTCAAGATTACATTACTGAGCCTGTTCTATAACTAGATGTGGCCATGTGACTAAGTGCTGGCTAATGGGATATGAGCAGAAACAATAAATGAGGTGCACCTTCAGGTCATGCCTTTAAAGGGAAGGTGTGACCTCCATGTTTCCTCTCCTCTTCCTGCTGGATGGAGTATTATAGGGTGACCAGGGGCCCCTGTTTGTACAGATTCCTGAGATGCAGGACTTTCTGAGCGAAAACTGGGAGAGTCTCAGGTAAACTGGGACATGTTGGTCACCCTAAATGTGGATGTGATGGTAGAGACTGGAGCAGCCATTTTGAAAGCTGTTAAAGACAGAGGAGCTTGGATTCCTGGTTCCATGACTCTTACATAATCGAAAAACAAACTCCTTTCAGGCTATTGTTATTTTGGCTTCTTTTACAGTAACTAAACCTGTCTCTTGACTAATGCATGTGTTTTCCTTCTATATTTTTTCTCTTTCATTTTCTCCTCCTTCTTTCCTCTCTTTCATCATCTTCTCCTTGAGAGCTCTTACTTCCTACTAGAGTATTACAATGGTTTTTTTTAAAATTTACTTGTCTTATTTATGTTGTATTTTTAAAAGATGGCCCATTAAATGTATTATTACCATATGACCCTGCAATTCCACTCCTAGGTATATACCCAACATAATTAAAAACAGGTATTCCAACAAAAGTTGGTAGATGGACATAGCAGCATTATTCACAATAGCCAAAAGTTGGAAACAATCTAAATACCCATCAACTGATGAAATGGATGAACAAGTACAATGGAATCTTATCTGGCAACAAAAAGTAATGAAATACATGCTACAACACGAATGGACCTTGAAAACAGGCTAAGTGAAAGAAGCCAGGCATAAAAGATGACATATTGTTTTCCATTCATATGAAACATCTAGAATATAATATTGTATAGAGACAAAGTAGATTAGTGGTTGCCAGGGTTTGGACGAGGGGGAAATGGAGTGTCACTGCTAAGTGGGTATCCTCTTGCAGTGATGAAAGTGTCCTGGGAGAAGATTGTGGAACTAGATTGTCGTGATGTTGAACAGCATTGTCAATGTGCTAATGCCACTGAATTGTACACTTTAAGATGGCTGAGATGGTGAATTTTATGTTATGTGAATTTTATCATACTCTCTCTCTCTCTCTCTCTCACATACACACACACACACACACACACACACACACACACACACACACACACACCACTCTGTAACTGGAACTGAGAAAGTATAGACTGGTTGAAAAGTATAAAACTGGTTGAGTTTTCTTCCTCGCTCCAATGGGCTTTTCTCCCTGTTTTACCTCTCCTATGGCTTCCTGGAGAGCTGGGGCAATAATGTGTCCAGAGCACAGTGTCTCCTTGGCTTTCATCACAAACAACTAGACCCCACTCCTCCAACCCCTTTTTAGGGAAGGGTCTCTGTTTGCTATTGGACTGAGTGATGATGCGTCAGAAGTCAGGGACAGCATTCTCAACAGCAGGGTTTTGATGTGTTAGATGGTCCTCCAAGGCAGATCTGAATAATCTGTTCCTAGTAAGAGTTAGGTCTTAAAGAGCTAGGACACCTTAGCATGGACACTAGGTTAATCCTTACGGGGGGTATGGTAAATAGAATAATGACCACCTAAATATGTCCAGGGCCTAATCCTCAGAACCTGTAAATATGTCACCTCACATGGCAAAGGGACTTTGTAGGTATGACTAAATTAAGGATCTTGAGATGAGAAGATTATCCTGGATTATCCAAGTGGGTTTGATGTAATCCACAATTGTCCTTATATAAGAGGGGACAGGAGGATCAGAGAAGGAGATGTGATGGCAGAAATGAGAAAGAAAGAGAGAGGTTTGAAGATGCTATTCTGATCACTTTGAAGATGGAGAAGGAGGGGGCCATAAGCCAAGGAATGCAGGAGATTTCTAGAAGCTGGAAAAGGCAAGGAAATGGATACTTCCCTATAGCCTCTAGAAAGAATTTAGCTCAGCTGACACCTTGATTTTAGGACTTCTGAGCCTCAGAACTGTAAGACAATAAATTTACGTTTTAGAGAAACAGACAACAAAAAAGTGGCATGGTTGAACCTTTCCTTTTTCTCCCTCAAGAAAATCCCAATACCTTAAAAATGCTTTTCTTTCCTATACAGCTGTCATGAAAACGAACTCTTTTCTCCTAATGAGTGAATGATGAAGGCTATCCTTTGTTGATAGCTTATCACATAATTTGTAAGCTTTATCTTATAGAATCGTCAAGATAGCCTTATAAGGTAGGTGTATTATTCTTACTTTTCTCAGGAGAAACTTGAGTCTTTGAAAGGTTAGAAAGCTTGCCTAGGAGCGTGTAGCTAAGAAGGGTGAGTTGGTCTGTCTTCAAAGCTAGTGTGTCTTTACCCCAGTCTTCTACTATTCTTGACCCGGGGTGTTAAGATGTGTCTGACTTCTGCCGTAGACAATTATTGACTGCTGCAGCTGTGACCGCATGTGTGCAAGGGGCTGAGAGGGGCCTCCTGGCAACCCAGTTGGTTTGACAGATTTAGCTGACAGCTGCCTACTATTGCAGTGTGGTTTCTCCCAAAGAGCAGCCTGCAAGGGGCTCCCACAGGGGACTGGGGCCAGAGGACAGGGGTCCTGCTCTCTTGCTCTATGCCGCCCCCCAGGTTCCTCCCTATGGGGCTGCTTCAGCCCTAAATTCCTTCTTAAACACTCACCCTTGACTGTTTTTCATGAGTATATCTTTCCTTTTTAAGGGTTTAGCCTGAAATAGTTTTACCATTGTACTTTTGTATTGTCTTATTTTGTTTTTTAATTCTGATTTATGTTGCTCTGATTTATTTTATTTTATTTTTATAAATTTATTTTACTTATTTTATTTTGGGCTGCATTGGGTCTTCATTGCTGTGCGCGGGTTTCTCTAGTTGCGGCAAGCAGGGGCTACTCTTCATTGTGGTGCACGGGCTTCTCCCTGCGGTGGCTTCTCTTGTTGCGGAGCACGGGCTCTCAGCCCGCGGGCTCAGTACTTGTGGCTCGCAGGCTCTAGAGCGCAGGCACAGTAGTTGTGGCGCACGGGCTTAGTTGGTTCGCGGCATATGGGATCTTCCCGGACCAGGGCTCGAACCCATGTCCCCTGCATTGGCAGGTGGATTCCTAACCACTGCACCACCAGGGAAGCCCTTCTGACTTATTTTAAATGGTATTCTCTTATTTTTTCACCTCTCAAGTCTTTATCAGTTTTCTAATTTTATCTTTTTAATCTTTTCATATTTGTTTTTCTTTAAAATGTTTCCTTTTTAAACTTTTATTTTGTATGCAATTTTTAAAATATATAGCTTTCCTAACGTTGTGTTTGATTTTTAATCTTTTTGTTGCTGTTTTTCTCCCTTTAATCTTTTTCGTTTTTTGCCCTGCTATCCTTTAGCAGTCACTATTTTATCTTCAACATTTTTGATCTTCTGGTTTTACTTATTTCAATATACGTTTTTTCCCCCAATTCTTTACATTTTAAATTAATTGGCTTCCTTGTTTTGATTTATTTTATAATTTCTATTCTCGAGCTCATTGTCTCCTTTTTATCTGAACACATTATATTAGCTTTGGGATTTATTTAAAGATTATTTGGGTTTTTTGATATTTATTTTCATATTTTATATTATTTTAAATTCCTTTAAAAATAATTTTATATCTAAACTGTGCCATTGATTTCAGCAGATGAATTATTAAGCTTCTGCCTTGTTTTGAATTTTTTTCATGAATTTGAATCATGATTCTTTCCCCCTCCTTTTCATTTCATTTCTTCATCCCCTTAAAAAAGAAAACTTCATCTTAATAGTTGTATCTATTTCTTCTTTTCTTAACTTCTACTTTTTACTGTTTGTTTTCATAATGGTCATCAAGAAGTTGCTGGGAGGCTGAAAGCTTCTGCAAAAACTCTCACCATAAACTGCTGAGATTTCGTTTCAGCTCTGGCTACAGAGGTCCCTCTGGCTTCTCTTAATAGATTTCACATGCTCCTGCACTACTCAAAAGATTTTAAAAATAACAATAAGAGAAACAAATCACCCCTCCTGAAATGAACACGTTTCTGGCCGTGGAGAGGTTGCTGTGCATCAGCTGAGGGGCATGGATTTAACAAACACCTTCCTTGAGCTTGGGGAGCAGCGTACTCCCATGCAGCCACCAGGGCAGTACCAGAACTACACACGTATTCAAGCGGCAGGCATGCACCAGGGATTATTTTGAACTGATGTTCATGTTCTTGGTCCTTACGCTCCTGAAAAAAATGTCTTCAGCAAGCGAGTAGGTGTGAATCTCAGTCCATAGATACAGGTATGTAAGAAATGGAAGCTTCTTTACTTTTTATAACTCACCTTAAATTCCATGTCCAGCCTAGCAGAAGATCTTGAGTCCTGGCTGGGGTCCCCATTCACAAGGTTGTGTCATGGTTTGAGGGCCTTACTCTGGTCCAAGAAATGGGCGTGCCTGAGTCTGTCTGGTCATCAGTGATCTGAGCTGGGGCTCTGCCGCTCTCCTGCTCCACGCCTGCTAAAGAAGGGGCATCTTTTTGAGGCTGACAAAAAGACAGGATACCCATTCCTCCAAAACCCACAGGTCCTCTCCCCCCCTGGCCCTTACTATTCCGTCTCATCACTCTTCTCCCACACCGTCTTTCTGGGTTTGGGGATGACTCTTCTCTCATTTGAAATTTCTTCAAAGCTCTTGTTTATGCCCATGAATTTCTCTTCCTGGTAGAATTCATGGCAGACATGTGGGATACTTCTGGTTCTACTCCAGAGCAAGATGGGAAAGCAAGTTACTTAATATCTCTATGCTGATGTTTTCTCACTTGTAAAATGGGAACAATAATGGTATCTACCTAAAAGATAGGTTTGTTTGTTGTAAGTACAAGGCACGAAGTGTTAAGACAGTGCCTGGTACATACATAGTAAACACAAGGTCCATGGGCCAAGAGTGGCTTATACAGTTTTAAGTGGCTGAAAAAAATCAAAGGAAGAGGGACTTCCCTGATGGTCCAGTGGTAAAGAATCCACCTTCCAATTCAGGGGATGAGAGTTCAATCCCTGGTGGGGGAACTAAGATCCCACATGCTGTGGGGCAACTAAGCCCCTCGCACCACAACTAAGACCCAATGCAGCCAAAAATCAATCAATCAATAAATATTTTTTAAAATCAAAGGAAGAATAACTTTCTATGACACATGAAAATGACATAAAATTCACATTTCAGTGCAAAACAGAAACAAAAATGAAAAAACAACTTTCCCATATTTCTCAATGCCTCCTAAGAATCAAGAATAGGAGAGAGATTGGGTCTCAGTGTCTCAACTTGCAAATTATTCTGATGTCAGGATGACCGGACACTTCCAGAGCCCAAGAAGAGCTTCAGCCATTGGAATATGTACCCAGAAAGGAAAACACTTCTCTGGCCCTGTGACTTGTTTGACTTTGAATGTTTTGAATGCTGTGGAAGTGATACAGTGTGGCTTCCAAGGTCAGGTTTTAGGGGCACTGTCACTTTTGTTTTCAGTGGAATGCTGCCTTGAGTCCACTGTGCTCTGAGGAAGCCCAAGCTATCCACCTGAAAAGATCACATGGAGAATATCCAAGATACGCCACCTGACTACCCCCACTGAGCCCAGCCCCCAGCTGACCCACCAGCCCATCACCTATCTCAGCCAATATTGTATGGAACAGAAAAACCACCCAGCCAATGCATACCATGACAATCATCACAACAATTTATGAAGAATTGTCAGAAATAACGAATTATTGTTTTAAGTCATTAAGTTTGGGGTGATTTGTTACACAGCTGTACTCTCAAATGCTAGAGAGATTGTATGAGCCAGTGCATTCCATCTGCATATCCCAACCTAGTTCACCCCAAGTGAATGTATCAGCTGTTACCATCCTTAGAATCTGCTTCCTAGAACCAATTTTGATACTAACCATCTGATGTCAATTTCCCTGGAAGTTTAGCCTGAGACAGGGAAGCATGTGCATCTAATTTATTGAGGGTATGCTCTCAGAAGAGAGAGAGTGAGGGAAGCTAGATGATACAGGGGAAAGAGCTAAGCAAGGATGTAGTCTCAGCCTGAGCAGTGTGATCACACAGGGGACCCAAAAGCATGAATTGTACCTCAGCCTGGTCCTACCTTGAGGCAGGGAGCTGGTCTTTTATAAAAAACAGCTTTATTGAGATATAATTTCACATACCATACAATTCACCCATTTAAAGGGTACAACTCAATGGTTATATCCATCGCCCTTTAGTTATCACCTCCCTATGCTCCGTCCCCACATCACATGCCTTAAGCAACCACTAATCTACTTTCTCTCTACATTTCCTTATTGTGAACATTTCACATTAGTGGAATCAGACAATGTCTTTTGGTCTTTTGTGACTGACTTCTTTCACTTAGCGTAATGTTTTCATGATTCATCCATGTTGTAGCATGTATCAGTACTTCATTCTCTTTTTATAAGTGAATAACACTCTACTGTATGGATATACCATATTTTATTTATCTATTCGTCAGTTGATAGAAATTTGGGTTGTTTATACCTTTTGTCTATTACGAATAATGCTCCTATGACCATTTATATGCAAGTTTTTGTCTATGTTTCATTTCTCTTGGATATATGCCTAGACATGAAATTGCTGGGTACTACAATAAATCTCTGCACAATTTTTTGAGGAACTGCCAGACTCTCTTCTAAACTAGCTGTACCATTTTACGTTCCCGCTAGTAGCGTATGAGGGTTCTAATTTTCCAGGATCCTTGACAACACTTGGTATTCTTTGACTTTTTGATTCTAGCTATCCTGCTAGGTATGAAGTGGTATTTTACTGTGATTTTGATTTGTATTTTCCCAGTGACTAATGATGTTAGTGTTTCCAAGTGCTCATCGACCATTTGTATATCTTTTGGAATCAGATCCTTTGCCCATTTTATAACTGGATTATTTGCCTTCTTACTGTTGAGTTGTATGAATTCTTTATAGATTCTAGTATAAGTCCCTTTTCAGATACATGATTTGCAATATCCCCCCATTCTGTGGGTTTTCTTTTCACTTTATAATGGTGTCCTTTGTTTTTGTTTTTTAATTTATTTTTGGCTGTGTTGGATCTTCGTTGCTGCACGCAGGCTTATTCTCTAATTAGAGCGAGCGGCGGCTACTCTTCATTGTGATGCATGGGCTTCTCATTGCGGTGGCTTCTCTTGTTGCAGAGCACGGGCTCTAGGCATGTGGGCTTCAGTAGTTGTGGCATGTGTGCTCAGCAGTTGTGACACTCAGGCTCAGTAGTTGTGGCAGCAATAATAACTTTATGTCTATCTATATGCCATTTCCACACTGTCTGTATTATTGCTGCTTTGTAAGTTTTGAAATTGGGAAATTTGAGTCTCCCTACTTGTTTCTTCTTTTTCAAGATTATTTTGGCTATTCTGAGTCTCTTGCAATTTTATATAAGTTTTAGAATCAGCTTGTCAGTTTCTACAAAGAAGTCCACTGGGATTCTGACAGAAATTGCATTGAACCTATAGATAAATTTGAGAAGTTTAACCATCTTAACAATCTTAAGTTTTCCAATCCATGAACATAGATGTTTTTCCATTTATTTAGATCTTTAATTTCCTTCAACAATTTTTTGCAATTTTCAGAGTATAAAATTTGCACTTCTTTTGTTAAATTTACCCCAAGTGTTTTATTCTTTTTGATGCTATTGTTTAAGTGGAATTGTTTTCTTAATTTCCTTTTTTGGATTGTTTATTGAAAGAATATAGAAATATAATTAATTTTTATATTGACTTTACATCCTGCAACTGTGCTGAATTTATTTATTAGTTCTAATATTTTTTAAGTGGATTCCTTAGAATTTTGTACCTACAAGATCATGTCATTTGTAAATAGAGATAATTTTGATTCCTCCTTTACAATCTGGATGCCTTTTATTTCTTTTTCTTGCCTAATTGTCCTGACTAGAACCTCCAATACAATGTTGACTAGAAATGGTGAAAGCAGGCGTCCTTATCTCGCTCCTTATCATAAGGGGAAAGCATCCAGTCTTTCACTATTAAGTATGATGTCATCAGTGGGTTTTTAGGTAGATACGCTTTATTTTATTTATTTATTTATACAATTTATTTATTTATTTATGGCTGCATTGGATCTTCATTGCTGTGCACAGCCTTTCTCTAGTTGCAGCGAGCGGGGGCTACTCTTCATTGCGGTGTGAGAGCTTCTCACTGCGGTGACTTATCGTTGAGGATATTCTTTTTGTATATGTAAGTCAGTAAGTCTTTGGTTGTGGGATGCCCTTGGATGGGAAGCAGGAAGAGGGCAAAATATCTCAGCTGCTATCCCTGTCTCAGGTTACTGGCAAGTCAAGATGGCACTGTTTGCTCAGTCAGGATGGATAGATGCTTCTCCAAGGTATGTTCTCTTCTCTGTTTTGTTTACTGCCTTCCAAACACACACCTGGATTCTGGGGATGGGGGGGACATTGAGGGGGAGCAACGTGTTCTCACTTGGCCAGAGGGCCTGGGGTGTGGCCTTGGCACTTGACACACAGCATTTACTTCCAGACCCCATTGTGAGCCTGGCCCCAGCTCACAGCAGAGTTCTCTTGGGAAGTGATTCCAAACCTCAGTTGTCCCAGTGACCAGAAAATTCTGCTCCAGGAGAATTGGACCCTTAGGAATGGGGAAAGAAGAGCCAGGCTTTCTCAGTCCCTCCCACCCATGTTGGTTGCCCCTGTTTAGCCTAACGTCATTTTTTAGCAGCAAACTACAGCTGACTGGGTCTTCCCTGGTGGTCCAGTGGGTAAGACTCCATGCTCGCAATGCAGGGGCCCCGGGTTCGATCCCTGATTGTGGAACTAGATTCCTGCATGCATGCTGCAACTAAAAGTCCGCATGCCACAAGAAGCCCACATACCGCAACAAAGATCCTGCATGTTGCAACTAAGACCTGGCACAGACAAAATAAATAAATAAATTAATTAATTAATTAATTAAAAAAAACCCCTACAGCTGACTGTCATTGCCTCCTATTCCCACCACCCTGGGCTCTGGGCTACAGTTACAGTGGCTGCAGGACTCTGAAAAAGGAGTCTCGAATCAACCCAACCTTTAAACCCTCAGAAGGGAAATGCTGTTCTAAGTTAGGGGATCTCAAGAAAGGCCTGTCGGCCATCTGGTTGTTGGCAAAGTCTCTCCAAGGCCTAGAGTTCAGGGGGCCTCTTCCTCATGTCTGGTCTCAAGGCAAGTTGCGCAGTGTGTTTTCACACTCACCCAGATCATTCAACTTAACATCACTAATAATGGGGCCCATTGCCATAATGTGTGCTATAAATTGAATGTTTGTGTCCCCCCAAAATTGAAGCCTAATCCCAATGTGATGGTACTGAGAGGTGGAGCCTTTGGGAGGTAATTAGATCATGAGGGTGGAATCCTCATGAATAGGATTAGTGCCCTTATAAGAAGAGGCTCCAGAAAGCTCCCTCCCCATTTCTGCCATAGGAGGTTGTAGGAAGAAGACAGACGTTGATGAGCCAAGAAAAGAGCTCTCACCAGACACCAAATCTGCCCTTACCTTGACCTTTGACTTCCCAGCCTCCAGAACTGTGAGAAATAAACTTCTGCTGCTATAAACAACCTAGTCTGTCGGATTTTGTCATGGCAGCCCAAGCTAGGCCAACGTGACTCCTCATGTGCTGCTCAGAGAGCAACACAACATCATCTGTGAAACATTCCTCCTAAAAATATTGAACTGAATGTGATCATGAGGAAACAGCCAGACAAATGCATTGAGGGACGTCCTGCAAACAACTAGCTTGGAATCTTCACAAATGGCAGCCAACCCTCCCTGGGTATGTGTGTGTAGGGGTAGGAGGTAGGCTGGCCCTGGCACAATAGGAGGACCAGAGGTTCCTGGGCATATATCTCCCACCTCCTGCAGTCCTCAGCCCATCCCTGACCTGAACACAACAGACACCCCAGCATGCCCACTGCAGAATCAGGCTGGAGCGCCCCTCCCTGGGACTTGAAGGAAACCATACTTTTGTTTCCCCTTTTTCCTTTCCCTGTCCTGCTGACCCCACTCTGTGTTGATTTTCCTTGATAAGTCTCTTGCACAGGAGTTCTCCTCTACAGGTCTGCTTCTGGGGAATCTCTCCAAAGTGGGGGCACACCAACCTAGCAGGAATTTTCCACTTTGCCCTCAGAGACTCCTCCTCAGGCTCCTCTCAATGTTTGACATCCCAGCCACTCTCCTGGGCACAGCTCTTCTTTAAACCTCTGTCACGACTTCTGCTTTCTGCTTCCTCTCTAACACCTCCTCCTCTGTTTCTCTCTCTGGCTAAGAGTGCTCACTCCACCCATGAAGGGAGTGTGCCCCAGAAGTTTTTTTTTTCTTTTCTCTCTACATTTTCTCACTTGACAAACTCATGTATTGTCATAGTTCAGCTCTTATCTCCATATTGGGTGGCTGCCAAAATCCATCTTCTCTCCTGAGTTTCAGTCTCACAGTACCACCAGATCCTGGCAGCTCACCCTTACTGTCTAAAATGGGACTCTCACGAATTCCCTGGTGATCCGGTGGTTAGAACCCGGCACTTTCACTGCAGTGACCCGGGTTCAATCCCTGGTCAGGGAACTCAGATCCCACGAGCCATGCAGCGCAACCAAAAAATTAAAAATTTAAAATAAAATAAAATGGGACTCTCCTCCAACTGACTTTGCCTCCTTGTCTCCTAGTTCTGGGACCAACACCTCTACTCTACTTCGCTGTCATCGTGGGATCCTCACTCTACTTTGTTCCCCTTTTCCAAGCACCGGCCAAGGACTGTTGGTCTTGCCTCCACAATTCTTGACTCACTAGCCCTCCTTTCTCTGTCCTCCACCACCTCAGTGAATCAAGTCCATATCCAGGTCTAAGCCCCTCCCATTCTGCATGGTCTCAGGTCATTTCTGGTTCTACCCCAAGATATCACAGAAGTTAGAACAGACCCTGGGATCCCAAATTTCTCTCTGAAAGCATCACCAATGAATTCAATGACTTATATCAGTTTATATCTAGTAGATCCTCATTACAGTATTGATGCCAGAAGATGTTAATATCAGGAATTATAGGCATTTTGTGGTCACAGAAAGAAAGAAATCTTAGGTACTATGGAGTAGAGAGAAAAGGTAAGTTAAGCTCAGTTTACCCCAAACCATGGCATAATAAAGCCCTTTATAAAAGATTACTATAAAGTAAATGAGACACATTTTCATCTCATGGACATGCATTGAGTTGTGAAGCTATGGTAATTTGCTGAAAATATCTGGATTAAAATACCTTTTTGTTGAAACTTTAAGTAGTTGTTTGTTTATATTATCAAAAGATAAACACCTTATTCTAATTGTGTAAAAGACAATCTATTACTGACACCATCAAAATAGAATTTAAAAATATTGACTTGCTCACTAATTATGTCACTGACATGTATTTCCTCCATAGCAAAAGTTAACATGCATCTGTGTGGTATATTATTATTTATATCATCCGCCCATGACTGCAACATCCTTCTTCTGGGAAGTTGTCCCTACCCTCCAGCCACACAAGTCTGCCATTCTTGATACCCTACACTTCCAGTCACCAGTGAGGATAGATCTAAAGGATTCCCGGACCCAGCTCCAGCGTGTGTGTGTGTGTGTGTGTGTGTGTGTGTGTGTGTGTGTGTTTGCGCACGCGCACATGGACTTCCCCACACCAACGAGGAATTCTTGGACGCCAGCAAGATGTCCGAAAATTCAACTCAGTTCTGACACTATCTACCCAGAGACAGAATCAGATTCCACAGGTAAAGGGCTCAGTCCCATAAGACCGCCCTCCACTTCAGACACGAGTCACAAGCCCAGGTTGCTACCTGTACTTCTGACTGACTGGCTATAAATCAGATGTTCCCATGACCTCCTCTTGGGGTTCAATTAATTTGCTAGAATGGCTCATAGGATTCGGGAAAACCTGGTTACTCACTGGATTACCAATTAATTATAAAAGAATATTAAAGGTTACGAAGCAGCTGCCAGATAAAGAAATACATAGGGCGACATCCCAAACAAAGGAGATTTTGTCCTCATGGAGCTTGGGGCCTGGCACGGTGGTACTTGGAAGTGTTCTGGTTCCCTCATGGAGAAGCTTTCTGAAAAGGGCCATAAAGCTATTCTTTTGGGGTTTTGTGGAGGCTTCATTACATAGTCATGATTGACTAAATCCTTGACAAATGATGATTGATTCAACTTCAAGCCCTTCTCCCTTCCCCTGAGGTCAGAGAATAGGAAAGGACTGAAAATTCTAACCCTCTAATCACATGGTTGGTTTCCCTGGCAATCAGCCTCCATCCATAGACTCTACTAAAAATCACCTCATTCACATAACCAAAGACAACTTTCCCTCCACCTCCCCCCAAGGGATCAAACCCATGCCCCCTGCATTGGAAGCACAGAGTCTTAACCACTGGAATACCAGGGAAGTCCCAACAAAAGACAACTTTATTACTCTCCACACTTAGGAATTTCCAAGAGTTTGGGGACCTGTGAGCCAGGAACTGTGGATGAAGATCAAATATATATGAGAAATGTATTTTGGTGATCTGAATGACCAACTATATATTTCTTATAAATCACAATAGCACAGTGGGTAGTGCAAGCCAAACATTAACTCCTAAGGCATAATGATCGGGCCGGCAATGAATACATGACCTAAGCCTGGACAATCAGGGTTCTTCTGTAGGATTTTTCTCATTAGAACTTGGAGAAAAGAGCCCTATTTCCTCTCTGGTTGTGTGCTCTATGGTCACATCTCCTACCCCATAGAGGAGCCAGTCTAAGAGAACAGGCTAGAACGAAGAGAGGAAAAGAGACTCAAGCACAAGAAAAGAGTCCTGGAAGAGTTTAAGCCCTGGATCCAGCTGAATCTGAAGGCAGATCTACTTCTACTTTTTCTGCAGTCTTTCTCCTTGAGCCAATATGTTTCCCCTGCATCTATTTTTTAAAAATATTTATTTATTTTATTTATTTAGTTTTTTGGCTGCGTTAGGTCTTAGTTGCGGCACGTGGGGTCTTCATTGAGGCATGTGGGATCTTTCGTTGTGGCGTGGGCTCTTCATTGTGACGCTCAGGCTTCTTTCTAGTTGTGGTGTGCAGGCTTCTCTCTAGTTGTGGCGTGGGCTTCTCTCCAGTTGTGGCAGGCAGGTTTTCTCTCTCTAGTCGTGGCATGTGAAATCCAGGGCACGTGGGCTCTGTAGTTTGTGGCATGAGGGCTCTCTCATTGAGGCGCACAAGCTCGGTAGTTGTGGCGTGTGGGCTTAGTTGCTCCACGGCATGTGGGATCTTAGTTCCCTGACCAGGGATCGAACCCGCATCTCCTACACTGGAAGGCAGTTTCTTTACCACTGGACCACCAGGGAAGTCTCTCGCCTGCACCTTTAAGCTAGCTCCAAGAGTCTTGACTAGTAAATCCTTGTAGGCAGAAACCGTGTCTTGTATTGATTTTTGCTTCATGGAATCTGGAGCAAGAATAGCGTGAGGTCTTAATGAAGACCTGCTTTAAAAACTAACACACAGGGCTTCCCTGGTGGCTCAGTGGTTGGGATTCCGCCTGCCGATGCAGGGGACACGGGTTCGTGCCCCGGTCCCAGAAGATCCCACATACCGCGGGGCAGCTGGGCCTGTGAGCCATGGCCGCTGAGCCTGCACGTCCGGAGCCTGTGCTCCGCAACGGGAGAGGCCACAACAGTGAGAGGCCCGCGTACTGCGGAAAAAAAAACCTAACACACAATTATCTGAGTCAAGTTTAACTGATTCATTTGCTTGGAATCCCCAAGATAAGCATGCAAACGCACACATACTCACATACACAACAGACTTACTCTGGCCTCTTCTCCATTTAGCAGAACTGGAGCGTATGCACGTGTACACACACATACACACACACAAACGTGCACACACACACAAATGCTATTTCCTGGAAACACAGCAATAGTCAAAAGCCAAACTGCCAAAGTCAAGTCTTTTAGGGACTATATCCAGCATTATATTCAAGACATGAAAGAAAAACTGGTATTTTTGAGGTCTTACTTTCTCAGGACTGGGCTTTGTGTTGTTTTCTAGTCCCTGTCATTTGCTTCCCACAGTACCCTGTCAGGTAGATATTATTATCCCCATTTCACAGATGAGTGAGCTGAAGGCTCAGAGAATTGAAGCTCAGGGCCACAATCTAATATCTAAATGGGAATTCAGGACCAAGCCCGGCTCATGCTCTTGGACCACACCTTGCGGATTACAGACTGCTCTGAGGTGGAGCAGAGCCCAACAGTTCATTTCTGGGAACACACCTCATATTTTCCAGAATCAAGAGAGGTGCATAGCTAAGGTCTCAGGCAAACCCGAATTCTGGGGACTCATCCACATGGAGAGCGGTGGGCACTCTGTTTACAGGGTTTACAGGTACAGGGTGGTGTCGGTGGCCTTGCGGCTGGTTTGCTCTGTGAGTCTGTGGAACCTACACTGTGAGGAACAAGAAAAAGAAGACAGTGTTGGGGGCAGCGGGAGGACCAGGGTTAGAAAGGGGAAGTAGACGAAAGCAAAGGGGGAGGGGCAGAGACCCAGACCTCCTTGTCCCCCATCTTCTAGTTTTGTTCTTTGCAAACCAATGACCATCTTTCAATACTTACATACCCCGGGCCATCTCTCCTTCTTCACTAAGTGGACGACAGATGTAAATACTACTTAAAACGCTGTCTATTGGGAGGATTTCCCTTCGCCCTTGTCTTTCAGACTTGCTCCTGAGGGAAGGGGTAAAACTGCATCTGTTCACTTGAGGCTGTATCATACAGACCCATCTGCAGACTAAGCCTGTCTTCCTCTGTCAACTAGTCATAATTCCCCATGAGGCTGTGGATGTGGGCTGAGAGGGAGATTGTAAAACAGGAGCAAGAACCATGGGAGTACGGCTGAGCTACTCATGCAATATTCTTGAGCCTTTAGATCTGCTGAAGCCTTATCTTCTTCTTACCATTTCCATTATACACTGAGCGCTGTTCCAACTCTATGACTCAGTGGATAAAATAACATCTAGTTCATGAGGGACAGTTTGGGTTTCCTGGTGTCCCATGTTCAAGATTCAATCTCTATCAGGGCCTTGTTCTGATAACTGGTGCCTGGGGACTTGTGGTTTCATGGGATTTCCGGACTATCTTCTCTAAAGGGCACAGGGCTTCCTGTGTGCAAAAGAGGACCTTGTACCAAAGGCTAATTGAAAATCTCCATCCTTAACATGGTTTTGTTGCTGCATAAACCAGGGTGATAATGACTAACATGGTTTTCACTTCTACTACCTTAGTTAACCTTCGTAACAATTTGGTGAAGTAGGTTTTATGATCTCCATTTAATCAGAGAGGAAAACCAAGACATGGCCCTGGATGTTAAAAGCCTTGCTCAAGTTCACATGGCTCAAAAGCGGTGACAGCTGGATTCAGACTGCCAACTGCAACAGTGTCCGTTTGCCCATCCGAAGTAGCTGCCTAAAGGCACGTTCACATCGTTGGCTTCTGGAGTCTTCTCACCGCAAACAGTCAAATTAGATTGATCTAGCTCTGGCCAAGGGAGAGGGCATGTTGGGGGTGGGGGTTGTCAAGGCAGGATATCCATGGCTATGAACGGCCACAGGCTGATTTTGTTGAACTCCAAAGGACCACTTTGTCAAAGGAGATGACTACGTTGTGATATATATTGAAGTACTTATGGATAAAATGATATCATCTAAAATTTGCTTTACAATGGCCAGGAGAAATCAGTGATGCAATAAGATTGGCCATGTGTGGATAACTGTTGAAGCTGAGTGATGAAAATATAACTCATTATACTATTCTTTCCACATAATAAAAAGTAAAAAATGTATTATATTCACCAAGATAGACCACATTCTGGGCCACAAAACACACCTTAACAAGGTTAATAGGATGGAAACCATACAGTATCTGCTCAGACCACAATGGAACTAAACTAGAAACCAATAACAAGATATCTGGGAAAATCCCCAAATATTTGGAGATTAAACAACATTCTTCTAAATAACACATGGTCAAAAAAGGAATCGGTTTTTTCTTTTTTTTAAATTGGAGTATAAGTATAGTTGCTTTACAATGTTGTGTTAGTTTTCTACTGTACAGCAAAATGAATCAGTTATACATATACATATATCCACTCTTTTTTGGATTTCCTTCCCATTAGGTCACCACAGAGCACTGAGTAGAGTTCCTGTGCTATACAGTAGGTTCTCATTAGTTATCTATTTTATATATAGTAGTGTATATATGTCAATCCCAATCTCCCAATTCATGCCACCTCTCCTTCCCCCCTTGATAACCATAAGTTTGTTTTCTACATCTGTGACTCTGTTTCTGCTTTGCAAATAAGTTCATCTGAACCATTTTTCTAGACTCCACATATAAACAATATTATATATTTGTCTTTCTCTTTCTGACTTACTTCACCCTGTATGACAATATCTAGCTCCATCCATGTTGCTACAAATGGCATTATTTCGTTCCTTTTTTTTTTTTTTTTTTTTTTTTTTTTGGCGGTACGCGGGCCTCTCACTGTTGTGGCCTCTCCCGTTGCGGAGCACAGGCTCCGGACGCGCAGGCTCAGCGGCCATGGCCCACGGGCCCAGCCGCTCCGCGGCATGTGGGATCCTCCCAGACCAGGGCACGAGCCCGTGTTCCCTGCATCGGCAGGCGGACTCTCAACCACTGCGCCACCAGGGAAGCCCTATTTCGTTCCTTTTAATGGCTGAGTAAGATGCCATTGTATATATGTACCACATCGTCTTTATTCATTCCTCTGTTGATGGACATTTAGGTTGCTTCCATGCCCTGGCTATTTTATTTTATTTTTATTTTTTAAAATTTCATTTATTTTTTGGCTGCGTTGGTCTTCGTTGCTGCACGTGGCCTTTCTCTAGTTGCCGTGAGCGGGGGCTACTCTTCGTTGCAGTGCGTAGGCTTCTCATTGCGGTGGCTTCTCTTGTTGTGGAGCACAGGTTCTAGGTGCGTGGGCTTCAGTAATTGTGGCATGCGGGCTCCGTAGTTGTGGCACACAGGCTTAGTTGCTCGGCAGCATGTGGGATCTTCCCAGACCAGGGCTCAAACCCGTGCCCCCTGCATTGGAAGTGCCTCTTAACCACTGAGCCACCAGGGAAGCCCCAGTAATCCACTTTTAAGAGAGGAGAGGTAAGAAAGAGGGAGC
The DNA here is from genome assembly GCF_011762595.2 of Tursiops truncatus. Classification (NCBI taxonomy): domain Eukaryota; kingdom Metazoa; phylum Chordata; class Mammalia; order Artiodactyla; family Delphinidae; genus Tursiops; species Tursiops truncatus. The sequence goes on from NC_047047.1 coordinate 13,338,297, forward strand.
TACACAATCAAACAAATATATTGGGTATGAATCTTAGTTTGCTAAATTTATTTTCCTTAAATCAAGTTAATTCTGACTCTACGACTTCATCCTTCCTACAAAAATCCATCTTGGGCACTGTTGGGCCCCTCCCCCTGATGCTGAAAGCTCAGCTTCTCTGTGCACTGGTGCCAAATCGAATCTCGCAGATGCAGTTTTGGGTGAAGTAGAAAAGGTTAGCTTTATTGCTTTGCCAGGCAAAGGGGGACACAGTGGGCTCCTGCCCTTGAAAACTATGTGTCCTCATCCAGGAGGATTTGATAAGGAATCTTGTTCTTGGTTTTTTTTTTGGCCACTCGGCATGTGGGATCATAGGTCCCCAACCAGGGATCAAACCCATGCCCCCTGTATTGGAAGCACAGAGGCTTAACCACGGAACTGCCAGGGAAGTCCTTAATGAGGAGTTTTATAGCACTAGTTCAAGGGTGGGGTTGCTGACAAGATGAGGGTGTGTACAGGGTGTCAGGTGGTGGGTCTCCTAATCTTGATGAGCTTCTCTGGTCCCTGTAATCTCGCCTCAGGTGGTTTCTTTGCTGCTCCTCCCTTGATTAGGGCAGATTGTTCAAATCTGCCCTTTGGAACTCAGGGAAGGTCATGGAGGGTGGTGTCTCGCCTACAAGAAACAGGGCTAAAAAAAAAAAAAAAAAGGCTTCCCTGGTGGCGCAGTGGTTGAGAGTCCGCTTGCCAATGCAGGGGACACGGGTTCGTGCCCCGGTCCGGGAGGATCCCACGTGCCATGGCCACTGGGCCTGCATATCCGGAGCCTGTGCTCCGCAGCGGGAGAGGCCACAACAGTGAGAGGCCTGTGTACCGCAAAAAAGAAAGAAAGAAAGAAAGAAAGAAAGAAACAGGGGACAAAAAAGGCTTCCATGCTCAGGAGCCCTGCCCCTGCGGGGGTGTCATGGCACTCCAAAATGCTGATAGAGAGCCCTGAGAATCAGAGAAGGGTCTCTACTCTCCAGTTCACCACAATTGCCACTGTCCCCGAGAGAGGGAACAGCGGGGAAGCACCACATTATCCATAAAGTAAGTCTTCCAGCCCCGGGGGTGTCCTCACATGGCCACGGTCGCGGAGCTCACACCACTTTGTAAGGCAGCATCCCCTCCTTAAGACCGAGTGACCCTGAAAGTTAGCATTCCTTTCTTTTTTTCTAACTTCTGTACCTTCTGGGGGACGGGGGCTCAGGAACATGTGGCTGGCTGTTCCCCCATGCCACTTCAGAGCCATGGGAAGTTAGGTGAGGCTGTCCCAGGACCTCTGTGTCCCTGGCATCCCACTCAGCCATTTTTACTCTACGGCTGCTACTGCATGAAGGCTTGAGAAACTGCTGCAAGGTACCAGAGTTCTGGAGAGACAGAGGGAACAGAGCTCTTCTGCTCTCAGATCTCCAGACTTACTGCATCTCCTTCTGTGCCGCCCAGATGGTAACCACTAGCCACGTGTGGGTATTTAATGTTAAATTAATTTCAATTAAGTAAAATCTGGGGGAGGGACAAATTAGGGGGTTGGGATTAACATATACACACTACTATGTATAAAATAGATAATCAACAAGGACCTACTGTATAGCACAGAGAACTCAATACTCTGTGATAACCTATATGGGAAAAGAATCTGAAAAAGAATAGATATGCGTATATGTATAAATGAGTCACTTTGCTGTACACCTGAAACTAACACAACATTGTAAATCAACTATACTCCAATATAAAATAAAGATTAAGAATTAAAATAAATAAATAAATAAATATTTTAAATTAAGTGAAATGTAAAACTCACTGCCTCAGTCACACTAGGCACATGTGTCTAGTGGCTACTGCATTGGCTGGTACAGCTACAGACTGTTCCCATCATTGCTGAAAGTCCCACTAGACACCTCTAAACTATTGATTTCCATTTCATTTGGATCTAGGTGAGAAACCATTAGTTCTCTTGCTTCCTCTCTGGCTGTCTTCTATTCCACAGGCCAGAGGGAATTTTTATCTCCTTTCATCTCCTGTCGAGAGCATGTGTGTGTGTGTGTGTGTGTGTGTGTGTGTGTGTGTGTGTGTGTGTTGGGAGGGGGGCGCATACTGGTTAATTACAACATCCCTCCTCTCAGCTTTCCCATTCTTCTTCCTCTCCCATTATTTCCTCAGAGATACCTGTCATTAAATTGCTGACCTTTCCTCTGACTCATGAGAAGAGGAAGGAGTGTGTCACTCAGTGATTTATTAAAAGTGTCCTATGACAGTGCAATTCCTTTTATTATATAGGAAGCTGTTAAAATGGATATTGATCAGTACTCTTTATTAGTCAACGCGAACATTAGATTTTTTTGTTATTATTATGTTGCATGCAATTCTTTTACCATAACTGAGGTCTGTTAAAAATCAAGATTCTGGAACGCTGATCCGGCAACTGAAAAGCTGAGAACAAAAGGAATTTCATCTTATCCCAGGGATTGTTTCAGAGGGAACATCGAATGTGAATGAATTGGTAAATGTCTAGCAAAGCAGGAGGGAGGTTTTGAGGAGGGAGGGGGCTTCTGCAGTTAGTAAATAAACCAAAATGCCCTGCTGTTGGCTGTCAGGTGCAGAGTTTTATGAATACCATACTGCTGCATAATTTTGTTCTGTCTCTCTCCTCTTTCACAAAGAGAGGAAAGATTCAAGAGAGATGTGGAAAGGAAATGAGAAGGGCAGAAAGAGACCCCCACTCCCGCCCCAAGGGTGCTGTAAATAAACTGTTAAATGTCTGTTCTCCTGGAGGGGAATCAGATCTTTTTTTTTTTTTTTTTTTTTTTTTTTTTGCGGTAAGCAGTCCTCTCACTGTTGTGGCCTCTCCCGTTGTGGGGCACAGGCTCTGGATGCGCAGGCTCAGCGGCCATGGCTCACGGGCCCAGCTGCTCTGCGGCATGTGGGATCTTCCCGGACCAGGATACAAACCCGTGTCCCCTGCATCGGCAGGCGGACTCTCAACCACTGCCCCACCAGGGAAGCCCCATATATTTCCTTTTAATTATAAAAGTAACACATGCTCAGTCTAAGAAATATAGAAAATATAAATATGAAGAAGAAATGAAAAATTAATCACTATCCAGAGATAAACACTATTATAATTTCCTTCTGTTTCATTATGCACAAACACACCTTTTTTATTTTAACACAATTGAGAATATACTACAGAAACATTATTTGACCCCTTTTTCTCTTTTTACATCATGAGTATTTTCCCATTTCATTAAAAATTGTTTTAAAATGTCATTTTTAATGACCATGTAATATTCCATCTTGTAAACACACCATAATTTATTTAATCATTCTCCTGTTGTCAGACTTTTAAGCACTTTTTTTCTCTTATAAAAAGCATGGCAAAAAAAAAAGAAAAGAAAAAGAAAGGGCTTCCCTGGTGGCACAGTGGTTGAGAGTCCGCCTGCCGATGCAGGGGACACAGGTTTGTGCCCCGGTCTGGGAAGATCCCACATGCCGCGGAGCGGCTGGGCCCGTGAGCCATGGCCACGGAGCCTGCGTGTCCGGAGCCTGTGCTCCGCAATGGGAGAGGCCACAACAGTGAGAGGCTCGCGTACCAAAAAAAAAAAAAAAAAAAAAGCATGGCAATGAACTTTTTTTTTGCATTGGCTTATTGTGGGTCTCTAGAAGTAGAAATTCTTGATCAAAGAGAATGAATTTTTATACATTTTTTGATGCACTCATAGCCAGGTACTTAGCAGGCAGGTCTCCATCTGCCTAAATTCCAATTTAGACAAATTTAAGCTGTTTCCTAAGGCAATGTGAGCCCCATGCAAATCAAAGGATACTGTTTTTCAGTGTTCTGAACATTCTAAGATAGTTATAGAGTGTGCCGGTTATCAGTTTATTGCTTTCCAGCTCCAACTTCACCCTTTTTGACTGCTCTGTGAAAATGGGGCTGGGACCTTTAAACATTTTTCCTTTCCCAACTGGCCTTAAAGCTGTGTCAGTAGAGGGCGCTGGAGAGACACTGCAGAAGGAAAGCTTTGCTTCCTCCTTCCAGTGTGCTTGGTCAGCAGGTTCGTGCAGCAGGCGCAGCTTGTACAGCCCCAGGCTCCTGCAGCACCCAGAGGCTAGCAGTTTTCCCTGGCACTCCCACCTCTGGTGGTTTTGCGGCCGAGTGTCTCCAGTGACACCGCAGCGTGAGCAGCTTTCCCTAGCCCGCTAGAGGGCCGATTCTCAGCAAGTTCTGCTGCTGCAGCCTCTCGGTAACCGTGCCATCCTGTCCACCATGCCAGCCCTAGGGGTAGCAGCTGCTCCTTGTATTTGCTACGGGTATATTCTTCAGAGTCCTCTTTGCTTCTTACTGGCCAATCCTTTGTTATTCCAATCCACTAGTGTAGTTAATAATTCTTTGCATTAAACTTTTCCTGTTCAAACTGGTCTGTGGTTTCTCTTTTCTGATCAGACCCTGAATGATCCTGGAGCTAGACTGCCCTGATCTCTATCACGGGTGATGCAGCCCGACTCCTCAAGCCAGCCTGGATCTCAGCTCTGACCCAGACCCAAATATTCTATGTTGCAGTATTAACTAAACTGCTGAAACACTGATTTAAACTTCCTTTTAAGCTTTCAGGTTGAAAGCCTTATTGATATTTAATTTAGGAGGCAAAGTATAGGCACTACTGAACTATTGCTTCTTCCTCTTTTCTGATGGCCTCTACTCAGCGGCCACCAAGTTCAGTCAATTTCTCCTCCATCTCTTCTTTCCTCTCTGTTGATGTCTCTCCGTTCCTCTTTCCCCATTTCAAGCATTTAACCCTCTACACACAGCAATGCGTTCTTGCCGTCACCAGGTAATTCTCCTTTCCACCTATTGCTCGACTCAAAACCAGCGGCATCTGAGTCAACAGTCCCCAGCCATGACCTTGGGTGATTAGTGACCTCGTGAACTAATGAAGATCATATATTTTCCCTTTTCTGTTATCATCCAGAGCCACCGGCAAATGAGGCTGCCTGACTTACAGGGTAAATACGAGATAGCAAGGATAACAGCTATTCTGCTCTGTTGAGCATAAAAGAAAATGTTGAGTTTAAGGATATTTGAATAGTTATTAAGTAATAATAAAGTCCTTCTTCTCTGCCTGCTGGAAATTGCACACAGCCTTCAAGGTCCAAATCACGTGTCACTGTTTTGTCACCTGAAAACTGGGTTTGCCTCTTGGTGGGCGTTGAGCTAAAAGACACAACCCAGCCAAAGAGCAAGAGAGAGAAGGATTTATTATTTGCAGCAAGTAAGAACACCAGGGATCTTTCCCAAAGCAGTTGTCTCCCCAGACAGCAAAATTGGGGAAGTCTTATGCATATGCATGAAGAGGCTTGAGCAGAGGAGAGCTCAGCATAGAATTTGGGAAAAGGTTGACAGAGTCCAAGCTTTAGTTGATGGAAGTCATGAGAGTCAGAAAAAGCCAACGTCATCATTCCTTAGATTCCAGCTGACCTGGGGGTTGAGCGCTGGAGTGGGGTTTGAATTCGGGGAAACTGCTCAAGAAAGTGCTTCAGGCTAATCTTTGCCATTGAAACAGAACTGGGAGTCTTTACAACTGATTTATTACCTTTGCTGTTGTTACTTCTTTTGCCTGAAAACAGTCATTTGTTCCTGCATTCTTTTGTTCCCTTAAGGTCATTAATTACTTTGACCTGTTCAAGGGCAAGCATTGTGGCCAGGCTTAGATCACCAAATGGCTTGGGCCAAAAATGGCTTCTCTTATGTCAAGAAAGCCATGCCTGGTACCCTTTCTCTAGGACCTCCTACCCTACGTACCTAACAATTTCAGTAATGTTTTCCCTCAGCTTATCAGTGGGAATAAATCCCTTCTTTCTTCTGTGCCCTTAATGTGTTTACCCCTTGGCTGTAGAGCAGATCACAGTTTGTCTGGGTTGAAATCAAGTTTCCCATCACATTGTAAACTCCTAAACGAAGAATTCTTGTTCACTTTTGTGTTGACTCATAAGTGCCTAATTAATGAATGCTATATTGTTATATTAACAGCAATAAAATCGATCCTATGTAATCAACATTCAGAGGACAAGAGCAACCAGAATAAGATGAATTCTAGATAAGTGGTTCTCGAACTGTAGCTTGTATCAGAATGCTGGAGTGGGGGTGGGGTGGAGAAGGAAGGTTTGTTAAAACACAGATTCCTGGGCCCCGCCCATAGAGTATCTAATTCAGTAGGTCTGGGGTGGGGTCCCCAAATCTGCATTTTTAACAAATTCCCAGGTGATGCTGAATCTGCTAGTCAGGAACCACATTTTGAGAACCACTATGAGACAGGGGGGAAGGGGGCAGGGCACAACCAGTAAAAGAATGATACAACCATTGAGAAGAACTGGATACGACAAAAACTGGTTAGAACCAAGTAGGTCCAAGATGGCGGAAGACTAGACTTCCAGTGGACTTTAAGCCTCATTATACGCTCATTGTAATATATTAGCGTTTGCTAAATGACACACCCACCGGCGCCATGACAGTTCCGAGGCCGAGCATAAAAGGCTGAAACTGGGTGGTGGCCCAATTCCTGGAAATCCCTGCCCCTTCGCCGAAACAGCTGGAATAATCCTCCCAGTCGTTAGCCTATGAAATTACCCAGCGCATAAAAACTAACCACTCAGGCTTCCCTGGTTGCGCAGTGGTTGAGAGTCCGCCTGCCGATGCAGGGGACACGGGTTCGTGCCCCGGTCCGGGAGGATCCCACATGCCGCGGAGCGGCTGGGCCCGTGAGCCATGGCCGCTTAGCCTGCGTGTCCGGAGCCTGTGCTCCGCAACGGGAGAGGCCACAGAAGTGAGAGGCCCACGTACCGCAAAAAACAAACAAACAAACAAAAAAACTAACCACCCTCCACACCTCAGGGCCCTCTAGCTTTTTGAGACAGACCACATTCAGTCTCTGGAATGTGTACCTCTACTTTTTTTTTTTTTTTCCTATCTTTATTGGAGTATAATTGCTTTACAATTTTGTGTTAGTTTCTGTTGTACACCAAAGTGAATCAGCTATGTGTATACATATATCCCCATATCCCCTCCGTATTGCGTCTCCCTCCCACTCTCCCTATCCCACCTCATTAGGTGGTCACAAAGCATCGAGCTGATCTTCCTGTGCTATGCAGCTGCTTCTCACTAGCCATCCATTTTACATTTGTGTACCTCTGCTTTCACTTTACTGTGTCTGCTCTTGAATTCTTTCCTGCTCGAAACCAAGGACCCTCACCTGGTGCCCCGTCCCAGAAACTCGTCTGAGACCTGGGACATGACTATCCTCTTGTGCTCCATTTTCCTGCAACCCCTTTAATAAGTAGATATTAAAAAATCTACTTCTTACCTATCACTTTGCCTCTCATTGAATTCCTTCTGCAATGAGACGTAAGGAACCTGAGCTTCATTAAGTCCTGGGACAAGTTGTGCAGTTTCAGTTGTAAGACTGTGGGTTCGAGTCCCATCTGAGGTGCGGTTTCAGCTAGGCTAGCCCACCCCCGTCTTTCTCAGTATCTCCTCCAAATGTGCTTGTGTCATCCTCAGATTAACTCCAGGTGCGAGAGGACCCCCCCCTCAAATGCACTTTTCCCTAAAGCAGCACCTGTGGTGGAATCACAGATTCTTGACACAGAAACTTCAACTAGAGAAACTTCAGAGTTTTCTATTAATTGCAATTTTGTATCCAAAGCGGGAATCCTTTTGACTGTCAAGTGGTCCTCCGTACTTCAACTTTCGTCTTCTGTAACAGTCGATTGTCCTATTCCGTCAAGTTCTGACACTTTCTGAGTTGGACCTCAACAGCTTTCACCTCACCTGGCTGCCTCTGACCCGCCGGGGAGTGATGATGTCAGCTGACCAGCGCCAGGGACTGTCCCCTGTGAAGCGGGCTCCTCCGGGAATCTCCCTTGTTTTGAAATTCTCACCCACCTGTTCCCGATTCTAGATCCTCCCAGGGCATAAGTGTTGGGACAGTACGGGTTTGAACTTGGGTTTAACTTGGGGACTTAACTGAATTGCCGTCCCTCGGGAAGAGCCAAGCGCCGGCTGAAGGCAGAGGGTCCTGGAGCCCCGTCGGTGGCTTTTCTCGCACCCTCCCCGCAGGCTCCCCCAGGGGGCGCATGAGCCCCAGGCCAGTCCCCGAGACGTCCCTTCTCGGGGCCGCACAGTGCAGACGGGCTTCCTCTTGGCGAGACGGTCTTGGGACAAATCGGGTCGGTTTGGGATTGGGAGTAAGATTGCTGGGTCCTGTCTAACATTGTATTCCTGCGTGACCATGGGCAAGTTACTCACCGTCTCTGAAACTTCGGGAAATTGCAGGATTCGAGTGAGAAAAATACATTTAAAGCACTTGCCGCCAGCCTGGTAGATAACGTTCTAAATGTTCGTTGCGGTTAAGTTTGAATCCACTGACTTCCATTTGAGTCGTATTTTCTCATCTGATGGAGGGATGTTTGCAGGAAAGAGCCAGGGACGCAGGGTTCTGCAATTAGGGGGAAGGTGGGGGGGGGGGTAGATGAAGAGGGCGCTTAGCAGGCTGAGGTGCAGAGGAAGAAACAAGAATTCAGGGAATGCTGTGTGCCACCTGCTTTATAGACACTGTTTGATATAATCCTTAGAAGGAAGCAAAGGAAATACAAGAAAACCATCCTTATTTTACAGATGAGTGGTAGAGAGGTTACATAACCTGCCCATGGTCAGCACGTGGGAGTAGAGCTGGGGTTTGAACCCAGGAATTGAATAGCTCTGCTGTTCTTCTTACTGGCATCCAGTGGAAGCCAGGACACGAAGGAAGCTCAGGGTAAGGGGCACCTGGCTAAGGAAGGGCAAGGGGGCTTTGGTCATGAAAGACACTGTCCCCAGTAGGCTGCTTCACAAAGTCACCCCCAAGTCTGCCTGTCCCACTCACAGCCCAGCAAGCCACCTCCCTCTGCCCCTGAAATTATATCCCAACCCTCCTGATTACAAACGGATATGTCACTTGATTGAGGCAAAGTTAATAGCCTGGTGTCATGTCGCCTGGGTTTGCATCCTTACTCTGCCACTAACCAGCTCTGAGCCCTCAGACAAGAGTTTGGGGCCTCCAGTTAGAAATGTCTGTGTATAAACAACTACTACATTTCCTTTTCGAAATGATGTGGAGGATAATCATTGATTTAGTAGAATTAAATTTAAAAAAAAGAGTTTTGGGCCTCAGTTTCCTTATCTGTAAGATGGGAGAATTTTACACTTCCCCTCTTGGGATTGTCATGAGCTTAAGTGAGTTATATGCGTGAGGCCCTTAGCCCAGTGCACAGAGGAAGTGTAGGTCTGGGTTACGGGAGTGTATCCCACATGTCAAAGGTTGGTTTGGCTTGGCGTTGCTACTGGCCAGCCTGGCAACCTCAAGGAGGCACTTCCTGTCTCTGGTCAGCAGTTTCCTCCTCTATAAGGTGGCAGCAGAATCCTTTTGGTTTTGCTAGTGCTAGGTGTCAGCGCCGTCCCATGCTCTTGACGTGCGTTGAATGACCACCCCGGAAGATAGCTGCTAGTATTATCCCCAGTTCACAGTGGGGACACGGAGGGTCAGAGAGCTGACGTGATGTTTGCACATCACAGGACTGGGAGGGGCAAAGCTCGGAATCAGAGTCCCTTTTTCAGACAGAATCCCATGACGAAGTCCTGGGGGCAAAATACTTCAACAGTTTGGCCCAGGGTGGGGGAGGTAGGGAAGGGCCTGGCACCTGTAACATCTGCCTTCTACCCACCTGTCCCCCAGCAACTGTAAGGACCCTCCAGCTCAGAACACTTTCCCAATGCCTTTTATTTTATTTAGCCACACATATGTCTGTTTTCTTCATCTCCATGTTCAGTGTAAACACCTTACTCCAGGATAAAATATACCCACTCCTGCATCTCTACTTTTCCTTAGATAATCTTTCCATCTGGAAGGTTCTGGCTCTCTGCCCTACCCATTTTAATAATAATTAGAATACCTAATATTTACTGAGAGCTTACACTATGCTGGATGCTTAAGAAAAAATCCTTTGAAACACTAGCCCCTCAGGCTTCAGAACAGCCCATGAGGTTGGAATTCATTTTGTCACTGTTTTACAGGTTTTTCTACACTGGGTGTTGCTTCTCCTGCTAAATCATGTCCATCAGCTCTGTTGTTTCTTCCTTTCTTTTTACGGGCACATGTCTTATCTGCCCTTCTCTGTTACCTACGAGCTTTTTGACCTTGGGCACATTATTTACGTCCAACGGCCTGATGTGAGGCTAAAACGAGACATTGTTTGTAAAGTGCATGGCGTGCTGCCTGACATGCTAAGTGCTCAGTAAATGGTAGTTTTCATCATTATATTAAGAACCGGATCATAACCTCCACGTGTTTTTGCCTCCTTGTTGTCTCCCCAGCACCCAGCCTTGCCTATTTTTAGTAACATTCTGCTCGTTCACTAATATTACCTCCACAGTGGCTCATTTTATCATCTCTACTATAGAGAGGGGGCAACTGCGCGGCGGACTGCCTCCTAGCCCTGGGCCCTAGCCTGGACTTTGCACAGGGCTATTTTCACAGGGCGTCCCTGTGGCTGGCTGTTACAAACCCATGGCCCTGTATGCTTTGCTCACATGACTGTGATTCCCACCCCGAGCCCTGCCAGAGATGCGGGAAGAGCCCAGCCTCCAGAAAACAGGAAGAAAACAAAGGCACCTCCCCAGAGATTCTGAAGGCAGCCGCCTGTATCAGTTTCCTAGGACAGCCGTAAAAAATTACCACAAACTAGGTAGCCTAAGACAACTGAGGTTTATTCTCCAGTGGTTCTGAAGGCTAGAAGCCTGAAATCAAGGTGTGGTTAGGACTGGTTCCTTCCTTTTTTTTTTTTTAATATTTATTTATTTATTTGGCTTCATTGGGTCTTAGTTGTGGCAACCGGGCTCTTCACTGCGGCGCTGAGGCTTCTCTAGTTGCGGCACGTGGGCTCCAGAGCACTTGGGCTCAGTAGTTGCAGCTCCCGGGTTCAGGGAAACTGAGAACTCAGCTAAGGGGCTGGGCCAAGGGGGAGGGCTGGGGACGGAGAGGAGGGAGTGGCTGGCATCCGGGCTCTGCAGAGGGAGGGGCTCTACCCGTCCTTTCCCCTTCCTATTTGCCTCCCTCCCGTGCCCCTCTCCGGCACCCCTGCTGCTCTCTGAAGGTCAGGCTTCTCTCCTTACCCCTGTCCTGGAAGGTTGTACAGTTAGCTGTGCCACCCTCGAAAATGAGCCACAGTCTGGTGGTGTCTGTCTGCTCAGAGGCCCCCTCCGAAACCTCCCTCAGTCTCCCATTCCGCCCCCCACACCCAACCGTTGCCACCTAAATGCAGGTGGCAAAACCGTGGTGCATGGTTGGTGTGTCAGCATCACTCGGCCAGTGGGTTAGAATGCAGGTTTCAGGCCCCGCCCCTCAGGGTTATCATTTGATTCTCACGGGCCCCGGGCAGGTCTACCTTCCTCCGTAAAAAAAATGCTAGAAGTTATATTTTACCACGATGTGGGTACAAAGAACCTAATCCAGGCTAGACTATGTTTCTTCTCATTTTAAAAGAAATTAAAACATTTTCATGGGCCGCAGGCACTGTGCCTGGGGGATAGGGCAGCCCTGCCCTCCCCTGGACATTTTGACCGGGAGGGGCTGGGAATTCGCACTTGAACATGATGCTGACCGCGCTTAGACGAAGAAAGCCGTCGGGGGTTTTTTGGACATGTTCCTAAATGTAAGGAAGCAAGAACAGGTCCCAGGAAGCAGCTCTAGGGAAGACTTCTAGGCGGCTGAGGGAGTCTTAGACCTCAGGACACCCCCAGCTCAAGTGGGGAGTATGGGGAGGGGGTCTGTGTGTGGCGCCGTGTGCTGCCCTGAGGAGAGTCCTCAGGAGAAGCAGAACAGAAGGTGAGGCGGAGCCAGACCTTCTAAGGTCTGGAGTAAGACAAGGGCTTCTGACCTTCGTCGGGGCAGGGGGAAGGGTGAGGTGTCAGTGACAGCTCTGAGAGTCACGGGAAAGCTTTGGATCCACTGCCCAAAATGATGCACGCATGCACACACATAAAACAGCATTTAGGGACTTCCCTGGCGGTCCAGCGGTTAAGACTGCACACTTCCACTGCAGGGACACATCGTGTTCCATCCCTGGTCAGGCAACTAAGATCCCACAAGCTGCGAACCTCGGCCAAAAAAGCAAAATAAATAAATAAATAAAATAACACCAAACAACATTTACACAGAGTTTCTGGGGTCACCAGCAGCAACCTGTACCCTGGAAAAGAGAAGCGTTGCGCCAGCCGTGTCTCCCTACCTCCTACACAGAGGCTCCCTGCTCCTGGGTTCCAGAGCTCAGGCCGGAACGCTCAGCAGCATCGTGGGCTACTCAGAGGAGGCAGTGCTGTTCTGGACGGAGCATCCGTTTCCACGGGGAAATGCAGGCCTGCTTCTACAGCAGACTTTTGAGGGGCTCTTGCAGCACGACTGAGTTTGTCATTTGGGGCTCGGTTGTCCTGACGGTAATCCACGTTAATGAGCTCAACAGCAAGAACAGACAAAGCAGCCTTTTCTTGTAGTCCCTGCTCTGAGTTGAAATGCTTCCCACCTCCAAATCCAAGTGTCCCACAAGCATCGCTCTCCCGTGCCATGGCTAGCCAGCGCGCATCACAATAGCGTGGCTCTGGGTGGATTAATTAGAGTTTATGGTAACAATTCACCCAGCTTCTACAGAACCTGCTTCTGCCTGGAGAGCAAAATAAAAGACTTTAATTAATTCTGAATTAAAATAACTAGAAAGAAATCTCTCCAGTCTACCAATCAGAGAAGGCAAACTGAAAATGAAGCTAACCACATAGGCCAGAATTTCAAGTTTCACACACTCAGCTAGCTCAGATTATTACTGTTGGTCTTGTACTTGAAGTCACTGTTTTCAACTAAATCTATTAAAATATAAAAGCAAAAGATTATTTGGTTAAAATAATAGTACCTGGTCATCGAATGTAAATATCCAGAAAAAATGGGGGTGTGAGGGTGTGTGTGTATCCATTTACGTTATCATTTATGGGGAATTCCCTGGTGGTCCAGTGGTTAGGACTCCGTGCTTTCTCTGCTGAGGGCCTGGGTTCAATCCCTGGTCAGGGAACTAAGATCCCGCAAGTCGAGCGGTGTGGCAAAAAAAAAAATTTTGATCATTTATGAACTTTCATTCTGTAATTCGGTGAGATAAAAGCTGGTTGTGACAGGGAGGCAGGAGAAATTTAGGGAGTGCTTCCTTTGTGTCTACCTGGTACTTGCTTCATATGTGTGACTTAATTTAATTATCTTGTAAATAACCCTGTGGGAGATCACCATTTTGTGGATAAGAAACTGATGTTCCGAAAGCAATAGTTTATCATTATCATCATTATTGTTGTTGTTGTTTTTTCTACTGAGATAGACTCTTCTTTCCTGGATAGCCTAAATTTTATGTTTCCTGAAGTCAGATGGGTGAACCAGATTTCTTCTGGTCTGGAAATTCTCTGCTTGTATAATTCTCAGTTCTCACGTGTGGAGCGAGAGCTACTTGTTTTTCCGGACATGTCAGCCAGGTCTTCTAGAACAATGGCATTGCAGGGAAGTGTGAACTTCCTTCACATTTCTCAGTGGGACATTACCCTGAAATCTAATCAACTCTCTCTAGGTCCTTACCCAGAGGATCCTGGACCTTTGGGAAAAGAGGGGTAAGCAGTAAGCTCTGCTCAGCACTTGTCCAGCCCAGCTGTCTTAGTCCATTCAGGTTACTACAACAAAATACCATAGACTATGGGACTTCCCTGGTGGTGCAGTGGTTGGGAATCTGGCTGCCAATGCAGGGGACAAAAGTTCGAGCCCTGGTCTGGGAAGATCCCACATACCACGAAGCAACTAAGCCCATGTGCCACAACCACTGAACCTGCGCTCCGGAGCCTGCAAACCACAAGTACTGAAACCTGCACGCCTAGAGCCCGTGCTCTGCAACAAGAGAAGCCAACGCAATGAGAAGCCAGTACACTGCAAGAAGTGTAGCCTCCACTCTCCGCAACTAAAGAAAGCCCACGCACAGCAACGAAGACCCAACGCAGCCAAGAATAACTAAATAAATTTAGGGAGAGAAAAAATACCATAGACTGGGTGGCTTAACTGACAAACATTTATCTCTCATAGTTCTGGAGGCTGGAAAGTCCAAGATCAAGCAAGATGCCAGCAGATTCCATGTCTCATGAGAACCCACTTCCTAGTTCATAGTCAGCAGTCACTTTGCTGTGCCCTCACTTGGTAGAAAGGGTGAGGTGAGGGAGCTCTTTTTTGAGGGCACTAATCCCATTCATGAAGGCTCCACCCTCATGACCTAATCACATCCCAAAGGCCCCACCTCCAAATACCAACACATTGGGGATTAGCTTCCAACATATGAATTTGCGGTGGGTGACGGGGGGCAGGTGGTGACACGACACACAAACATTCAATCTATAACATCAGCTTTGTGAAGTAGTAAATGAACTCTTTAGTTGGTCACCAGTGAGACTGTTAACACTCTTGAAAGACGTCAGGAAGCTAAAGAGGTTGGGTAGAAGCTGGGGATGTGGTGAGAAGAGCAATCAGCCTCTTCTCTGGGTTGGATACGAGGGAATAGAGATTCTTTGTCTTCTGGGACTGCCAACATGGGAGGATAGAAGTCTGGGGCTGCTGGGCCATCTGTCTTCAGCCCTCTGTGTGGCTACCACCTACATGCAGACACAAATATCAGAGAGGCACAGTAAGAGAAATACAGCTCTGGTAAAGTAAGCATAGCCTGGGAGTTTGTCTAGTGTTTTTGATTCATTCATTCATTCAACAAGCTTACATGTAACACCTGCCACATGCCTACCATTGGGTCATGAGCCAAGGAGCCAGAAACCGTGGATGGAGAAGCCAGGCCTATGTTCTCTTGAATCTCCCAGTCTGCTGGGATTGAAAGATGTGTAACGAAATACAAGACATTTCACTACTCCCTGCTAGGTGTGAACAAAACTTCAGGAGAAACAAAGAAGGGAGTGATCAGGTTTGCTCCAGACAGGATCTTATAAGATGTATAAGAGTCCGGGGTGATGAGAAAAGGGTCTTCTGACATTGAACACAGCCCAGGATAAGTACTAGGTGGAAGCTGCTTTCTCTCTATGCTGCCATAGAGAGAAAGCCAGCAGTGGAGGAAGCAATATTAAAATCCACCTACAAGAGGGAATGTGCTGTGGAGCCAAACCCCACACTCTTCCACAGCTGAGCTGTGGGGAGTCTGGGCTGTGGGTGTGGGCATCACGGTTCTCATCTCAGAGAATCAGTACTTGGGGCTTGGTACGCCTGTAGTTGGCTGTTGGTGAATATCCCTCAGCATCTGGGAGTCCTCAGCAGTCAGAAAGTCTTGGATGGGAATAGTTGGCCCTTTGCACACCTTTATGTCCATCTGTGATCTTGTTTTCCTTTCCATTCTAGGAATGAATCAACATCTCATGGGAATAATTGGAATCATATTAAAAACTTTATGGGGCAGTTTCATTTGAGCCTCATAACAATCTTATCAGGTAAACAGGGCAAAGATGATTTCCCCTACGTTCCTGGTGGAAAACAAAAACCTGAAGTTCAGACAGGTTGTAATTTGTTCCAAGGTCAATGTCACTAGTTGTGCAGGCAGAACTCTGAAAATTCTGACTCTTAGTACAGTCCACATTGCTTAATCCACATTGCTTGTCTAGCATGTATTTTACCAGGCATGTGTGAGTATCTAAACTTGTGTGGGATGAGTTCAGGGGCCTCAGAGGTCCCATGGACCCTGAACTGTTACCCCCAAAGAGCTTCCCTCCATGCCTGAGTTGAAGTTTTTGTCTCCAGGTAGCCCTTTTTAAAATGCTGGACTCTTACCTCGAAGACATCGAAGCCTGAGCTGCTATAACAGAAATGCCTTAGACTAGGTGCCTTAAACAACAGGAATTTATTTCTCACAGTTCCAGAGGTTGGGAAGTCCAAGATTCATGTGCCAGCCAATTCAGTCCCTGGTGAGAGCTCTTTTCCTGGCTTGCAGCTGGTCAACCTCTTGCTGTGTCCTCACATGGGAGATAGAGAGAGAGAGAACAAACTCTCTGGTATCTCTTTTTATAAGAGCACTCATCCCATATGAACACCCCACCCTCATGACCTCATCTAGATCTAATTACCTCCTAAAGGTCCCATATCCGAATATATCACATTGGGGGATAGGACTTTAACATATTAATTTGGGGGGAACAGGGTTCGGTCTATACAAACCTGCTATGTGAAACATTAGCACTCATTAACAGAATCCAAAGTAATTGATCAATTTAGTCAGACATCACCATGGAGAGCAGAGTGCGGGATCCAGAGGGAATAGGACACTAGATCAGCTTTGCCTTCTAATAGATAAGAGAATTGTAGAAGCCTGGGCATTATTGGGGAGGGAGAACTGAGTAGGTTTTGGCACGTGAGGGGGGTTGGTCCTGATGTGGTAGTGATGGCTATTTCTAGCTTCTTTCTTTGAGCCCTATGATAGCATTGTACTTCTTAGCTACTCTGTGGTAAGGTGGGACCATGAGAAAAGGGTCAATGAGATATGAGCTTAGGGGGTATTGATTACTTTGGGCTAGAGAATTTAATCATCAGTATGAGACTCTCCAGGGTACCCCTTCCCAAGCCACATTTCAAGGATGGCTCTTCTGTCAGCCTCAGTCCCAGAGTGAAGACTTGCAGAGTAGCCAACCTGTGATTGTCACGTGGCATTAGAGAGAAATATCTTTGTGCGATAAGCCATGGAGCGTTTGGGGTTGTTTGTTACTGTGGCATAGCCTAACTCTCTTAGTTGATGCATCGGGATTCGTAAACAGTAGGAGGCAATCTGGGGCATCCTGGTGGGAAGTCATAGGGGCTAGGTCTTCATGCTCGATAGTTGAGCACCGCTGGAATCACACAGTTCAGGCACACAACGCAGTCCTGCTGACTCAGCCTTTGGGATGTTGGGCCCTTCTCAATGAGGCCAGTGAATTCCTTAGGATTTGTTCTTTTTTTATGAAGATGAGCCATAAGTCAATGCTGTATGCTGACCATGATGATTCTGGTATATTGGCTGCTATTTTAGAAGCCTTAGGCTGGAGGGGGTGTGTGGAGGGTGTCTTGCTGGTTTGAACAAGAATGTATCCAAAGCTTTTATGTGATGTGAGAAACATAATTCTCTTAGAACGTTTATTCATTCATTCAACAAACACTTATTGAGCACCTGCTGTGTGCCAGTCACTGTCCTAGATTCTGAGGATACAGCAGTGAACAAAATGAACAAATGCCCCTATTTTCATGGAGTTAATATTTTAGTGACAAGAGACAGACGTCAAACAAGAAAACTAGGTAAAAAGATAGATACTGTAGCAACCACCTCTTGAAGTTACTCATGTCTGCTGAAGGCAGCCTGATCTAGAGGAAAGAGCATGGAAGGCAGTCCTGGGTCCCGGCGCCACCCTTTGCTGGCTGGGTGACCTGGAGTCTCAGTGGCCACATCTATGATTCTAAATGTATAGGCTGTAGAGGTCAGGGGCAGGTACAACCAACATGATTACAATTCCCCAGCTGTGAGGAACATTTAAACTATCATCAGATATTTCAGGCACACAAAAAAATAGAGAGAATAATGTAAGAACACTTACATAACTACCTACCGGCTTTAAGTCATGAAACTGCAAACTTAGGGTGGCTTTGTGATGTGTCAATTTGGCTGGCCTGAACTGCATTTCGCAGAGTTTCCTTCCCTGTATGCTTCTGCTGAATTGGGCCACAGGAGACTTCTCGTGAGATCTGGAGGGCAGAGCTGAAGCAGCAGCCACATTATTTCTCGCACATGGAAAGTCAGGGCAGTTGCTTTTATTGCACATTGTTGCTTCTCTGCTCACCTTGGTGGCTGGGACAGCATCCAGGCCTGCAGGGCTCCACCACGCCCTGCTTCTTCCTTCGGTTTCCCTGACTGCTGAACCAGCTGTGTGCTAGGCTCCGTGACAAAGAATGCCAGCTTCTCCTGCAGGATACCCTTCATCAGGGTTGGAGGTGGTGAGTGACGGACACAGCTTGCTGTCCAATCTTGTGGGTTTCAGCTCACGCTCATGGGTTCTACCTCCTTCTCACTCTCCCCAACTTTACAACCGTCTTCCCTTCCTTAGCCCAAGTTTCAGCTAGAGCATCATATTATATACAAATAGGTAGATTTTAAAAAATCGATTTACTGAGGTATAATTTCCATATAATAAAATTCATACATTTTAAGTGTATGGTTCGTTGCGTTTTAAAAAATACATATACTAGGCCACATCCATCACAATATACGTAGAGAGAACATTTCTCTCCCCCAGTCAGTCTTCTCTCTCCACCCTGTACAAGTATCAATCTGCTTTCTGTCAATGTAGATTAGATTTGTCTTCCCTAGCATTTCCTATAAATGAATAACACAGTATGTATTCTTTTGTTGCTGGTTTTATTTATTTTTCTCAGCATAAAGTTTTTGGAGATTCATCCATGTTATTGCATGTGTCAGTAGATCATACCTTTTTATAACTGAGTAGTATTTCATTGTATGGGTACACCACATTTTGTTTTTCCATTCACCTGTTGATGGTCATTTGGGTTGTTTCGTATTTTAGCTGTTACAAATCATGCTACTGTGAACATTTGTTTACAAGTCTGTGTGATCATATGTTTTTATTTCTCCTAGGTAAAATACCCAGGAGGTAAATGTATATTGGGCCATTTGGTAAACATATATTTCTTTTTCTGTAAAGACTTATGCATCATCTCGTATTTATGCACTTTATGTGTACATTTTATTTTATGAATGGAATTTTAAAAACATTTGGCATTTTATAAACAACCAACATGTTTTCCAAAGTGGTTGTGTCATTTTTCATTCCCATCAACAATGCACAAGACTTCCATTTGCTTTTGAGAGTTTGCTTTCAGCAATTGGTATTGTTGTTCTTTTTAAATTTAGCCGTTCTCCTGGGTGGGTGGGCTATCTCATTGTGGTTTTATTTTATTTTATTTTTAAAGATTTTTTTGATGTGGACCATTTTTTAAAAACTTATTTATTTACTTATATTTATTTTTGGCTGCATTGGGTCTTCATTGCTGTGCTCGGGCTTTCTCTAGTTGCGGCGAGCAGGAGCTACTCTTCATTGTGGTGTGCAGGCTTCTCACTGTAGTGGCTTCTCTTGTTGTGGAGCACGGGCTCTAGGCACGTGGGCTTCAGTAGTTGGGGCATGCGGGCTCAGAAGTTGTGGCTCGCGGGTTCCAGAGCGCAGGCTCAGTAGTTGTGGCACACGGGTTCCAGAGTGCAGGCTCAGTAGTTGTGGCATACGGGCTTAGTTGCTCCGCAGCATGTGGGATCTTCCCGGACCAGGGCTCGAGCCCGTGTCCCCTGCATTGGCAGGTGGATTCTTAACCACTGTGCCACTGGGGAAGCCCGATGTGGACTTTTTTTTTTTTTTTTTTTTGCGATACGCGGGCCTCTCACCGTTGAGGCCTTTCCCGTTGCAGAGCACAGGCTCTGGACGCACAGGCTTAGTGGCCATGGCTCACGGGCCCAGCCGCTCCACAGCATGTGGGATCTTCCCGGACCGGGGCACGAACCCGTGTCCCCTGCATCGGCAGGTGGACTCTCTACCACTGCGCCACCAGGGAAGCCTGATGTGGACCATTTTTAAAGTCTTTATTGAATCTGTTACAATATTGCTTCTGTATTATGTTTTGGTTTTTTGGCCACGAGGCATGTGGGATCTTAGCTCCCTGACCAGGGATCGAACCCACGTCCTCTGCATTTGGAGGTGAAGTCTTAACCACTGGACCGCCAGGGAAGTCCCCTCATTGTGGTTATAAATTGCCTTTCCCAGGCCCTGGTTTAAGTGCTTAATTCTCACAACCACCTCATGAAGTATGTACTATTATTAGTATCCCCACTTTACATATGAGGAAACAGAGGCACAGAAAGGTAAGGCAGCTTGCCCAAGGGCATGACATACCTAGTAAGTGGCAGAACTAGGGTTCAATCTGGGCACTCTTCCTCCAGAGATCAGACTTTTAATTCCTCTGCTTCACTAGCCTCCCCAAAAGTTTTTGGGTCCCACCACAGGTGACCATTTATAAAGAGGGGTGACAACAGCAGACAGTCACCTGAAGGGAAGAGGTGTTGCCTAAGTCAAAGCTTTACAGCCTAAAGATGGACATCTGAAGAACCGCATGTCAGGAGACAGAAGAAGCTGCCGCTGCCAGCCCACGGTTGGGGGCTGGGCCAGGACGAGGGCCAAGGGGCCCTGGTCTCAATCTCTGCCTTTCCCTGCTGAGCTCTGCCACATAGCAATGTGGCAGCTCTGTCTGCAATAGATAGCACAAGATCGTCCCTCATCCACCCACTTCTGCTGTTTGAATCCTGTCGGCACCGGGGGAAGGGCCCCATCTGACTCAGTAACCATTATAAGAATCTGGGGGTATGCCAGGGGAAAAACTGTCTTGCTGCCTTGAATCCTTTTTGGAAATAGGTGGGGTATAAATTATAAACCAACATATGTGCTAGTTCTATAAGGGAAGAGGGAACAACCAAAGAAAACATGAAACCCTACAACAATGTCAAGTTTCCAGTGTATCTACCTCTGAATCCATGATACTCAGGGGATAGGACAGAGCAATGGCCCCTGGACTTCCGAATTTCAAATACCAGCGAAGCTTAAAAAAAAAAAAAAAAAAAAAAAAGGAACTGAAGGGAATGATATTTGTTTGGTAGCTTTTTACTTTGCCAGGAAGGATATTAGTAAAATAACAACCACTAATTGCTATCACCATTATGTCATAAAAGAAAGGACATATTAAGAACCCCAAAGGTATAAAAGACAATCTCAGAATAAGAGATGGTCTTTTAAATGGCATATGTTAGCTTTATGAAAAATGCACTATATTACCTTGATTTTTCTCACTGAAAATGCTATCATTGCCGGGCACTGGTTCCCAGGAACCACTGGTGAAGTAGAAAGTTCACGGTCTGGAGAATCAGAAAGATGAGCTCAAATCCCAACTTTGCTACTACACCTGGAGCTTCACTTGGCATTCTGGTTATCTGTCTATTGTCATGTAACAAACTACCGCAAACTAGTGGCAAAAAACAGCAATAATTTTATTATACTTATGTATCCTGTGGGTCAGGAATTTGGACTGGACACGGTGGGATAGCTTGTCTCTGCTCCAATATATATGGAAACTCAGCTGGGAAGACTCCAATGGCTGGGGGTGACTCTAATGACCAAGGGCTAGAGACATCTGAAGGCTCCTGTGTTCACCTATCTGGTGCCTGGGCTGGGATGACTTGAAGGCTGGGCTCAGCTGAGACTGTCAACTAAAACACCTACATACGGCCTCAGCGTAGTCACGTTTCTTTTATGAGCCTGGTGGCTCAGTCCTCCAAGAATGAGTAGCAGATAAGGCAGAAACTACATGGTCTTTTATGACCTGGCCTTGGAAGTCATGTGGCGTCACTTCCGCTATGAAACAGTAAAGTACTGAGCTAATACCTGACTCCCTGCATTTTCCTGTGCTCATGGCCTCTCAACCTGAACCTTTAAGCCGGCAGACCATACCCTCTGACCTAGCAGGTGCAGGAGCTGCAGGTGCCCAACACTGCTTGAAGAGAGGCCAGGGACCTGCTTTCTGCCTTAGCTGATCTGTTCCTATAAATCTACTTCCCAGGCCCCTAGCTCTCTCTGCCTCCTGGTCTTGGCACTGATGAGAACTGAATCCTCCACTTACAATTTTATACAGCCAATGATTGGAAGAATAGTCACAGACTAGATTTTTGGCTCTGTACATTTCAAACCTATTTCTCTGTCACTATCCAAACATTTCCAGGGGCAAGGCTGTAGGACACATTCATACCATGATCATACCAATCTTTAGCCCTGTACCCTTGTGTCTGAAGCTGGGTGTGTCGGCACAGAGGGCAATAGGAGGATTCTTGGAAGCCGTCCCTCCAGTGGAGAGTAGCCATAGCTTAAGCTAGACATGGAAATGACTGCAAGTCCATAAATCTATATCTTCAAACCCTAACAAAATGTATTCCCAATTCAATTTCACTTTACCAGCTCCCAAAATGCTTTTGACCACTTGGATAATACTCAGTACAAGGAGAAGCATGATTGAGAGATGGAGTGGGAAAATTAGCCACTCCAACAGATCTTAATTAAAATATTTTACTTTTGCACATGTAATCATGTGACTATATTGCTAGGGTCCTGCCTAGCGTCTGAAAAGGGAAAAAATTAGAGGCCGTAAAACTCGTTTTTTTTTTGTTTTTTTTCCATGGTAAACCACTTCTGGTTTATCTGTACCTTATGTTGAGTTTTCATATCAATAGCAATCTTTAAGGCAAAAAATTGTATACAGTAAAAAAAATTATTTATATGGTCCAAAATGTCTAATACAACGAGTTTTTCCTCAAGCCATGAATCAGATCACTTTATATTTTTGTTCATTTCCAGATGAAGCATTGGAAGTGTCTAGGATGTTTTGCTTTCAAACAGGAAGGCTAGATATTGTAATGAAAAAAATTCTCACTAAATTAATTGACAAATCTTACCTCATAACAATTAAAAATAACAACCAGAAGTTCTTGAAATGAAAAATACGGCTCTAAAGTCTTATGAAAGTATAAATGGCAAGAATAACAAGAAAAATTCAGGAAATAAGTGGAGGGACTACCCCTACCAAATAGTAAAATATATTATAAAAAGCTACATTAATTAAAATTGTTTGGTAGTAACTCATGAATGAATGGGCAGAACAGAGTCCCGAAATAGACCCTGATATAATAACAATTAGAGTATATCATAGAGATGGTCTTTCGAAGTAAGGGAGAAAATTGTGGATTATTCAATGAATAGTGTCAGGACAATCAGCTAACTCATACACTAAAATAAATTCCAGATAGACTGTAAGATAAAAGGTGTGAAATTAAAATTGAAACCACAACAGCAGAAAGCTTGGGGAGATCTTTTTAATTAAAAATATTTTTAAATTACAAAATTTTTTTAAAATTTATTTTTGGCTGCATTAGGTCTTCGTTGCTGCACACGGGCTTTCTTTAGTTGTGTCGAGCAGGGGCTACTCTTCGTTGCGGTGCGTGGGCTTCTCACTGTGGTCGCTTCTCTTGTTGCAGAGCTCAGGCTCTAGATGCCCGGGCTTCAGTAGTTGTGGCACGTGGCTTCAGTAGTTGTGGCTCTAGAGCACAGGCTCAGTATTTGTGGTGCACGGGCTTAGTTGCTCCGCGGCATGTGGGATCTTCCTGGACCAGGGCTTGAACCCATGTCCCCTGCATTGGCAGGCGGATTCTTAACCACTGAGCCACCAGGGAAGCCCCAAACACTTTGAAAAGAAAAAAATACCATGAACAATGTCTGAAGGAAAAAAACGACAAACTGGAAAAAAAAAAACATTTTTAATGTGGATTGAAAGACATTTTCTTAATATATAAAATTTTAAATCAATCAATAAGAAAAAGACTAATAAAAAACATGGCTTCGTAGAACTACTGAGCCTCACATAGCACATTAAACTTTTTTTTCTAATTTTAAAGATTAGCTTTACTGAGATATAATTACATAAAATAAAATTCGCCAATTTCAAGTGTAAAATTTGGTGAGTTTTGACAAATGTATATGGTTGGTAATTACCATCACAATCAGGATATAGAATTTTTTCATCATCCAAAAGTTCCCTCTTGCCCTTTTGCAGTCAATTCCCTTCCCCCATTCCTGGCATCTGGGCAACACTGACGTATTTTCTGTTACTATTGATAGTTCAGGTACAAGCAGCTAGAATTTGTAGAGCAAAAGGTTTTGTCTTGACTGGAATTTCGTATAAATGGTTGAAAGTGGAAGTGTCTTTTTCCTATTTTCAACTTTAGAAATCCTAGGGGAGAACTTTGGTCTAGCTTATGTCCAGTGCTCACCCATGGCCAATCGAGGTAGTAAGGACCTGTGAGAAAATGACACTTAAAATATTGGAAAATTGGGTTTCCCTGGTGGCGCAGTGGTTGAGAGTCCGCCTGCTGATGCAGGGGACGCGGGTTCGTGCTCCGGTCCGGGAAGATCCCACATGCCGCAGAACGGCTGGGCCCGTGAGCCATGGCCGCTGAGCCTGCGCGTCCGGAGCCTGTGCTCCGCAACGGGAGAGGCCACAACAGTGAGAGGCCCGCGTACTGCAAAAAAAAAAAAAAAAAAAAAAAAAAAAAATTGGAAAATTAACACAACGTTATAAATCAACTATACTTCAGTTAAACAAACAAAAAAAAAAAGAGATTGGAGTATGGGTAGAACCATTCTGCAATGCAAAATGGAGAGATCTTCCCAGAAGAAAGGGGAAGGTTACAGGGTGGAAACAGATCGTAAGCACCCGCGTGAACAGCAGTTCACGTGAAAAATAACTTAAAGTGAACCCGCTGATACGGCTTTAGGAGTCGCATTGTCTGGAAGGCTGTATCCATTCCCTGGCCTGATGTTTTCCAGGGTCAAGGACAAACTAGAAGGGGTCTGTGATGGAGAGATGTAATATGTGTAACAGTTACCCTGAAAGACATAGAATGAAATAGAGAAGCAACTTTCTTCTCTCTGTTCTTTCCCCTTCTGTGCCCGTCAATGCTTCGCACTGTTGAACATGTTCTTTCCACAACCCTTGAGTGAAATCTGGTTGGTCCCACTAGTTTTCTGGTCCTCTTCAGATAACAGAAAGACTTCCAGATATTTTAATCCCATGAACGGTCTCATTTCATTCATGAAAATGTCCAGTTGTGTGCAATAGACAAACCCAAGAATTTCATTGATAGGAATGGGGGCATCTCCAGCACAGAACTAGCACATGACCAGTTTCTCCTCTAATTTCCCACCCAAAGGCTTTCTTTGAACCACAGTTTCCCCCTCCCCCAATTCCCCCCCCCCACCTAGCATCACTGACAGCATTTTCTGACCTGGGGTTGGGGGGAGGGGATGGAAGAAGGTCCTGTTTGATTGGTACTGTCCTGATCTGCCTAGTAGGTAGGTATTCCAAGCTTTTTCTTGTCGGGTACTGTTTCCACCATATTACCTTGGGGAAGGTATGGTGAGGCTGGATCGGGAGAGAGGAGGCAGAAGCTTTTACAGTTTTGTCTTGCTCACGGTTCCCTGGACAGAACACAGCATGCCATGTAGGGCCACTCACTGTAAACACTGGGGTGGCTTATGAGGCAGGCAGACAGAGGGAAATTGTGGTTTCTGCGGGAAGGAAAAAGCAAGGCAGGATAAACAGGTTCAGGATTGGCTAATTTGAATAATTTCAGTGGGCTCAAGGGCGTAGGAGCTGTCCCCGGCCATCTGGTACCCGGCCCTGGGGTGATAAGCCAGGCGTATGGTGGCCTGTGTGAGAGCCTGATAAAGCAGGTGGTGGGGTGTGGACTTATTTGGCCGCCTAAGAAGGGGAACTGACCGGTCCCTGGTGGGCCTCAAAACTGGGTCAAAACAGCATTAACAACAACAACAACAACAACTGTATTACGTATTTTATGGGTTCTTTGGAGACCCCTTATCACAGAGGATGTTCTGTCTGCTGTCCCTTTATTGTGGGCAAGGTCTTTCTTCAGCCTGTATCACACCCACTCTCTCTCTACTACCTCTGAAGGTACATTTCCAGCCTCTTTCCGCCAAGGTCTGAGGTCTCCTTGCCTGTGCTAGGAAGCTGTCTTGGGCAGGGTTCCTTTAAAGAAGGCTTCGAGCTAGCTATTTCCTGTGCCTCTCGCATCTGACACTGAATTATACATGACACAGCATTAGCAAAGGAGGAGAGTGCTCTGAGAGGGCACCATGGAGGTGGTGAGGAAGGCAGCAACCAAGGCCAGGGGCAGTGGACAAAAGTTTTTCAAGAGCACAAGGAAACAATGTACCAGGCAGCACTTATATAATAAGGGCCAGGATTAGGGTGTGGAGAGTGAGGCGCTCTCCTCGGTGGCAAAATGTAAGGGAGTGCCACAAAATGCAGCAATCAAGATAAATCACATTCGATGCAATATTTTAAAAAACACATTAAAAACGGGCATACGATGCACATTTTCCCTTTTGCTTAAGGCTCTAAAATGGCTCCGCAGGGCACCGGCACTAGGCAATTCCAGCTTCTACCTTCCTCCCAGCCAGATCGTACCCCTGAGTCACTTTGATACAGAAGTGCTGAGCAGCCATCTAGGAAGGGCTTTCCTTAGGCAATAAACTTTATCTGAGGCATGGAGTGAATGAACAGGGGAGAGGGAACAGCGCTTCTCCAGGTCCCAAATTCCTGAAGTGAAAAGGGCTAGAGGGGTATCTGGGGCATGGTGGTGGCAATGAGTTTGCAGGCAGGGACAAGATCTCGTAGGGACTCTTTAGAATTTTAACTAGGGGAGACACAGGCCCAGATTTGTTTCTTATGCAGATAATGCCTTGTGGGGGACAACTGGAGGGGTCATATCTGGATACAGTGAAGTCCCTTATTAGGCTATCGCAGTATCCGTATCAGAGCGAGGGACGACTGTATCTGAGTCAGAACAGGTGGAGACAGATTCCCAAGATCCAGGCCTCAGTTTCCCCACTGGAGCACAGATGGTGGGGCGGCCCCCGGGTCTCTGCCTTGCCGACTGGACCACCTCAGGGTCCCCTGTGAGCGGCGGGGGCACCGGGGCGCGCAGAGGAACCTCCCGAATTCAGCCTGGGGCCCGGGGCAAGCGGGGCGGGGCGGGCCCCGCTGGTGCCCGAACGGCTCGCCGCCCAATCGCCGCGGGCCCGCCGTGCCCCGGGGGGCTGGGGCAGCCGCCGCCGCCGGAACGTGCCGCGGCTGCGCCGACGCGCCAGCGCCGGGCAGGGCGGCGGGCGCGTTCAGTCTGGCGGCGGCGGCCGTGCGCGGACAGACGTGCCCGGAGCGCCGCAGCCGCCAGCATCCGAGACGCGCCGCGCCGCCGGGCCGCGCCCGCCCGCCCCCCGCCATGGTGGCGTGGATCATCTCCAGGCTGGTGGTGTAAGTGGCCTTCTTCCCCGCGTCCCTTCCTTCCTTCCCCTCCTTCTCCGGCCCCCGGCCCCCGGGCTGCGCGTGCCCCTGCAGCGCCCGCCCCGGTCGTTCCGGCTATTAATACCCGGCGGCCGCTAAATTTAGCAGGTACAGTAGGTGCCGAGGTCGCGGGCGAGCGGGCGGCACAGAACGCGGCTGCTGCCCTGCGGGGCCCGGCCCGGGCGCGGGGGCCCGGCGGGCGGGGCCGCGAGGGCTGGGGGCGCACGGGGCTTCGCTGGGGTCCGCGTCGAGCCGCGCCCGGCCGCTTTGTTCCCCCGCTTGGTGGGCTTGGCCGAGGCCCCGAGTGAGTGCGCCGCGGGGACACGTGTCCCTCTCCTTGGGAAGAAATGTTGGCCTGGGGTCGCCCGTTGCCGCGCCCCGCCGCCACGCTTTTGTCAGGTGAAAATGACAGAGCCCAGAAGAGCCTGGGGCGCTGCCTGGAGGGATCGGCCCGGAGAAGGGCGGAGAGCTGGAGGCAGGGCTCCTAAGGGGGTTGAAAAATACTCCTCCTTTTTAGGGTTCTCAAATGGACAGCGGCCTAGGCAAGTAGGACGGAGGAGGACAGACCCGAATCTTGGGGTAGCCGCCCCGCGTCCCCTTGTCTGATTCCTTGGGCGGGGCGTTTGAAGGAGAGATAGAGACGGGCATCTCCGAGAATTCACGGGAAATTTCCAAGTGACAGACGGCCACACTGACGGTGGCGATGACACCTGCCAGGCCTTGCGGGAGAGCGCAGAGTCATCTGGGGTGAGGCCTTGTGTGAAGCCATTGCGGGTGGGCGCGGGGGCGTTTTGCTCTGTCAAGCCCCAGAGCCGAGTGGACCTTTGAAGAGCTCCTTCCCTCGTGGATTTGTTCTCCTTTGGAGATAGACATGGCCATCTATTCCAGTCCCCCTCCTTTCCTAACCATCCTTGCCTGAGTCAGGACAGATTTGCCACCTGCTTGGGGAGCCGGGGTGAAATCGTTCTGGGGTGTGGGAGCCGGTGGTACCATTCCGGCTTTTTCTTTGTCTGAGGAAGAGGGGCTCCCGACTCTGGTTGATTGTGCGCCATCACTCCCCACGTTTGGGAACACCTCCCATCTCCTACCCTTCTTGCCTGATTTTCAAAGAAGCCGGTCAGGGTAGCCTTCTGAAGCCATTCTCAGCATTGTCTCCTGGCCACCATTATGAGCTTTCTTCCCAAGGCCAGTGTATGTCCCTCTCGGCCCCCAAGTCATTCATTCCTTGCTGGCCTCTCCACAGCTGTTGCCACCTGCTGGGGATTTGTGCTGTACCTAGAGGAAGCATGTTAAATGTTTGGAAGATTCCTGCGGGCAGAGGTGGCATGAATAACCCAGGGAAGTGGCTGGCACGGCTGGCCCCGCCTCATGCCTGATCAAGGCCTGTCTTGCCTTCCGGGTGGTATTTTTTTTCTCCTGAAGTAGTGCCCTGATTGTCAGATTTGCAGGTGGCTTCTGGGGGGTGGGGGTGGGGGTGGGGGTGCCTCAGGGTGGGCCAGAGAGTTGAGTTGGCCAGGCTGGAGGACTCACTCCCTATAGGTCCTCCTGGGCTGGGGCTGGAACACTGAGCAGCCAGGGTTTCTGGTCTGGGGTCCATGTGACCGTCTTTAATTTTATTAGCACCCACCCCCTGTATACTAGACAACTAAGAGGGGTGAAGGGGAGAAACATATGTTTGGGTGGGGTCTCAGGGACTAGCAGTTACTTTCTAAAACAACCACACTCCCCAGAAGTGAAGAATTGCATTTCAGAGAATTTAAATGACCGTGAGAACTGCCCCTCAGGTCAGCCTAGGACCCTGTGCTCCAAGGGAGAATTTGTGAGATTTGGGGTTGTTATTCCCACTATCAACTCCAAAAGGTCAGAGATAGGACCTATCCCTTCAGCCCCTAATTCTGTATAGAAACCCAACATGGATGTGTCAGTTGTGAGTTGTTAAAACCATTTTAATAAGCAGCACCTGTTTTGCGTAAATCATACCTGTTCACTATAGGAAAATTAGAAAATGTAGGTCCATAGATGGAAAATCATCTGCACTATTCCCTTACAGAGATAGCTGATGAAAAATTTGAGAAGTATATTCGTCAAGCTGTGTTTCCCTAGGCATATATGCACATATGTTTATATTTACCATGCAAGGGAATTATCGACTCAGCCCAAATTTCCACAAACCTCTTAGCAAAGAGTAGAAATGCCATGTTTGGAGTCAGAAAACCCTTGATTCAAATCCCAGTTCTGCCTCTTGCCAACAGATCCCAGTTCACAGCTCAGATCACAGGAGATCCTAGTTCGCAAGCCCTAGTTAATCTCACTTTACTGTTGCAAAGATTTCGATGATACGTGATTTCTAAATTGCCAAGTACCACAGAGGACATTCAGTCAATGAGTGTTCCCTCCCATCCTCCGAGAGAGGTTGTAAGAGCTCTGGAAGGGGCTTTCAGACATTATTCCTGCAGTTTTCCAACTGGCTTCCCTGAAGGCCACTCAGCCTGAGTGGGCGGGCTCTGGGTTCCCAGCCCTGATTCCTTTTCTTTGTTTTATATACTGGGGTTCTATATAAAATATAATTTGGAAACTACATGGGTTTTACTGCTAATAAAAACCACTGAGCCAGTCCTCCCCTCATCTGTAAAACTGCAGAGGAGTGTGCTTTGCCCAAGGACACGAGGTGAGCTGGTGAAGAACACAGGCTCTGGATTTGGGGGTCAGTGCCCTTTCCACCTCTGCCTGTCCTTGACCTAAACTGATCTCTTTCAAGCTTTCGAGACCTCTAGTATGGCATCCTATGATTTTGTCCACAGGTCCCTTTTCCTATAAGCAATCTTTTCATGGTTTCGTAAGCCTCTGTCCCATCAAAGAACATTTAAGGAAGACCTGTCACTGTGCTCTGAGGATGTGGGGGGAGCGTCTTCCTTCCAGCCAGAGGCGTCAAGACAAGCTGATGGTGTCTGGGGACAGCCAGCTGTGATGGTGACTGTGTTGCCATGGGCTGTGAGCGTTTTTAGGGCAATGGTGGTCGTTTTTTGCCCCCTCCCACCTCTCGCCCCCTCCCAAGGCTCTTTTTTGAAGCACCTGGCACTTCAAGTGCACTCAGTTGGTTGTGTTGAGTGAGATCAGAGACCTTAGGATAAGCAGGGGAGCTGGTCATTGTCATCCCCTGGGGACAGAGGTTAGTGGGCATCGGGACAGGCTTGTGCCCACTGGGCAAAGCTGTTGGGATGGGAACCAATTTGAGACGCTGCTCTCTTGCCAGCTGTCTTCCTCCTAACTCCCTTGGCTTAGCTTGGGAAGAATTAAGGAAGAAATATTAGTGCAGTGGCAAGGCTGGCCTTGTTGAAACCTGGTTGATATCTGCATGGAACATGGGAGCTCATTTAGGACTGGTCTGCTCGCCTCCTTTAAAATACTTTGTTTTCTTTCCAAACAACTCAAGGCCTAGGTGTGGAAGCATTTCAAACTGTGCATTGGAGCGGGCATACAGAGGTCGCTCTGTGTCTTCTTGGGAGAATGCACTATCTTGAAGCATTTATTCCAAGGAGCAGGTTTTGCCTCATTGTCTCTGGACAGAATTTTGGCTGAGGCCCAGGATGTTGGCTAAATGGATCCAGAGCTTCCCACCACTTACTGGGTTAGTAGACCCAAACTCCAACTCACTGCATGGGGAAAAAGAGAGTCCTAATTCATAAGTAACCAATAGCTATGCCGGAAAATATCATTTTCCCACATTGCACATCTTTAAAAAATGTTAGTTTTTGGAAGGTAGAGTCTGATGTTTAAAACAGTCTTGAGTTGGTAGCTGAAGATCTAGCTAAGTCCTAGGACTGTCTCAAGCATGAAGTCTCTGTGCCCTGGGTCGGGGAGGGACATGTAGAGAAGCCTGGAAGGGATGTGGGCTGTCCTCAAGATGTTCCTCAACGGTTGCAACACAAATGGAAAAAAAAGAAAAAAACATACACTCTTAAACATAAACTTACCTTTCTTTGGGGCCTGCTTTCAAAAGGGGAATGCAGAAAAATGATCCTGTTAATGGAGGGTTCAGGTTAGTTGATGATTTCTTTCCTGGCACTGGGTGTGGTACAGGGTAGGAGCTGGGTGACTGTTTCAGTTGAATTGTGAGAGGAAAGATGTTAGGTTCTAGTCCAAGTGCTG
Organism: Tursiops truncatus; assembly: GCF_011762595.2. Lineage (NCBI taxonomy): Eukaryota > Metazoa > Chordata > Mammalia > Artiodactyla > Delphinidae > Tursiops > Tursiops truncatus. The sequence goes on from NC_047047.1 coordinate 13,369,586, forward strand.
GTCTGACCCGCCTGCAGAATCCTGAGGGCAACTTGCACCTACGCTGGGGCCCTGCTCCCGGTCTATGATACAATATTATTGGCCAGCATCATCTTGGAGGTCTTAATAATTCCAAGAGCCAGTGCTCCTCTGGGCCCCTTCCTTTCCCTCAAGTCCCCCAGCCGGCCTACATGCACTGTTTTTATTTATAAACAGGGGCGGTATCCTCAAGGAAGTGAAAAACATCAACCTAGATTTCGCTGCTGTTCTTCTGCCCTGGTCTTTGTTTATTAATCCTGGCTGCCTGCTGGGAAGTAGCTTTTGTGCACTTCGTCCTGCTGTGTCTTGTTTCAAGGGTAGCTGACAAGTGAGGGTCTCACCTGGTTATTAATGGCTCAGTTTTCCCCTTCCTTCTAAAGCGAGCTATCCTCTTTGTAGTGTGTATTGTCGGGGGGTGGGGGGGGGGCGGAAGAGCCCTGGGAAGAATGAGAGAAGGCGGGTCAGACCCTCAGTAGCCACCTAGTGAGGCTGCCATTTTGTGTTGTGTATGTGTGTCGTGTGTGTGTGTATGTGTGTGTGTGTGTGTGTGTATGTGTGTGTGTGTATTTTCCAAGGGATTTCAAGAGGCTTGGGGATGGGGTAGACTTGGCCGTGCGGTAGTCAGGGTATATGTTACCTTTGCAGTTTTATTGCCAACAATGAGCTGTGCACATGCCCAACCGGTTACCAGGATTCTTGGTGTCTGTGGGAATTTTTCCGAGAACCTACAGGAGGGGGTTTGCATTTGGGCCAAGAGAATATTTTCCTCTCACTTCAGGGCCTTGGGAAGGCCCTGACGGATTGGAAGATGGATAGTTACATATATACGGGTTTGTTCTGAACTCTCAGATCTCATCCATCTTCACATAGAAGCACACTGTTTTCCCTCTGGGTTGTTTTAGTCACACCCAGGGCCTTCCCTTTGATTTTAGAGAAAAAGTAAATATAAAGGACCAAGGATCTGGCACACAGTAGGGGTGTCTGAAGGAATCTTGACAGTTAATCTGGTATTACAGGCCCTCAAGCATGGCATGTGCACCTAGACCAGGATGGCTAGTAGGTTTTATCTCTTTTAATTGATGGGAGGCTGCCTGGGACCTGTCTTGAGATGGGGTGTGAAGCTGAGTTGGGCTCAGTGGGGAAGGAGACCCCTGAATTATTCGTGCAGGGATGATGGTAATGGGGGCACACATGTTGGCTCAGTATTTGTTCCCCCAGGACTTATTTGGTGGTCCAGTGTTTAAGACTCCGTGCTTCCGCTGCAGGGGGCGCTGGTTCAATCCCTGGTCGGGGAACTAAGATCCCACATACCGCATGGTGTGGCCAAAAAAAAAAAAAAAAAAATTAAAAGTTTAAAGTATTTGCTCTCCCAAACTTGGTCTGTTCCTGATCACAGAAGGTCTGTCCCACTGTCAGAGTTTTAAGAAGCTTCCCTAAATTAGTAGACAGGAGGAGCATCCTTTAACTGAGTTCACATCCCCTCCTGACACCCTGCCCCCACCAGGCTTTGTCAGTCACCTGGCAGTTCTAGGCCATAGGTACCTCCTTGACGCCAGCACAGGGAGCTGTCCAGCCAGTGGCTCTCCAGTCTGCTCCTTTCCTCTTAGGGTGACCACACATATGCCACATTTTCCCTTTTTCCTTTGCCCTTCACCCATCGCAGCTCAGTTACATTCTACCTTGGCTGCTCTCATGTACCTGTGCACTCACATCCTTTCCACCTCCTTTAGGGATCTGTGGATGGTACTCTGGGCTTCCAAATGCATTTCTCATTCCCCTCTGGTCACATACCCCATCCTATCACCCTCCACTCAACCATGGAGGTGGGCAGGGACTCAGGCCTAGCGACACATTTCCTTGGGCACAGAGATTGGTCCAGAGGTGGGTCTGTGGCCCAAATGGAACCCCTAGATCCTTCCCCAGGGTGTCTTGGTTTGAAGCTGGGAGAGGAGAGCCTTGCCTATGGGACCCAGAGCTGGAAAGATGTGAAGGTGGGGCCACTGGTGGCTGCCTGGCACATGGAGAAGGCATGGTGGCCAAAGGGGCGAAGTATGACAAAGCAGAGGTAAACAGAGAGCCGGGAGCTGGCTTGATTCTGGTGACTCAGGCCCCGGTTCCTGCAGCTCCTCGTTTAAGGCCTTGATCTGCCCCATATCCTAGAATGAAGGCCTTGAGTAGTGCTTGTGTGAATTAAGCATTTACTGTAGTGGTGAGGATGGACTGGGCTATGCTGCGGTAACAGCTCTCAAATCCCGGTGGCTGGGGACAGCACAGGTTGGTCTCTTGCTTTACGCTGCCTGTGCGCTGTGGGTTGGCAGAGGCAACCTGCTTACTGTCATCACCAGAGGCTCAGGCTGACGGAGGCTTCTTTGTCTTAGGGCGCTATCATTGCAGCACAAGGCACCAGGATTCACTGGAGTAGGGAAGGAAAGATGGAGAGTCAGGCACCAGTGCTTAAGGACCTCTAACCGGGAGTGACACGTGTCACTTCTGCCCACATTTCATCAGCCCAAGAAAATCATATAACCAAGCCTGAATTCAAGTGGGTGGAGAATTACAGTCTGACTAAACATCTGTGAACAGCCCCAGTGACCACCGTATATGTTGAATGAATGAATCCTAACCAACTTTGCAAACCTATAAATGTCCTTTTCTGTTGAAGTTGGTGTAAGATGGTTTTTTTTTTTTTTTCTTCTTGCAACTGGGACAGTCCTAACACACTCCTTTACCTCTTCATGTTAGAAAAATCTCTCACTCTCCTTTTCACCTCTTTTCTTTATCTTGTTTTTGAGTTTTAAAAGGAAGTCTTAATTTTGAGGAGAAATCAGCAATTGCAGAGGACATGCTATTCCATGGATAAAGACCTTGAAGGTGCCCTACTATTGTCATTACACTCTCCATGTTGGCCTCCATCTACCTTCCTCCAGGAAACCTCCCTTGGGGCCCCTAACTGAAGAAAGATTTCTGTTCCTGGGGCCCCAGTGTGGCATCGTCACTTTGTACCTTGTGACGTGGTGGTTTGTGCCTTTACCTCCCACATCTGTTTCTTAGTCTCCCTCTCCGCTCTTCATGGGTAGTAAGTGCCCAATGAGTATATGTTGGCTCACGAATGAGTCAGGACCTCTCTATTCAAAGAGTGGTCTGTGCACCAACCACATCAGCATCACCGGGAGCTAGTTAGGAATGCAGAATCTGGGGACCCACCCAAGGCCCGGGGAATCTGCATTTTGACAAGACCCCCATGAAACTTGAGAAGCACTGAGTCAGGATTCAGGGTGTCATCATCTCCCCTGTGAAATGAACACAAATGGACTTGCCTAATATTCCCACTATTGGCTGTAAATGGGAATTCAATCCCAAGTCATCCATTTGTGCTGGACTGTGGTTCATCCCTCTGATTCCGAGAGGTCCCAACCCTGATTTGTATGAGTTCTGAATAGCCTAACTGGATTCCACCAACCCAGCGCCCAACTACGAACCTTTCACAAGTGGGCTGCCGAACCGTGATCTATGTAAAATTTAGTTTTGCTGCAACTGGGGTTTAAACCGCCAAGACAATGCCTGTCAGACAGGATATTGCGGCGAGCAGCTCGTGCTATTCAAGAGGGTGGGTTACAACCCACCGTGAGAAAGAAGCTGGAGAAACACAGTCGACTCACGCTGGGGACTCACGGTGGGTTTACAGGAACATGAAAGGACTTTTTCTCATGAGCACATGAGGCCAAGAACCACTGGTCCCTAGATGTCCCTCCTGAGGAAGTCACAGGACCCAGTGGGCTCTGTAAATGCTTCATGCCAGACACTGTGTGCTGCGGAATCCGGGCGTGTCAGTGAGTCCTCTCAGCCCTACCTTCAAACCCTCCCTGCCCAACCAACTCCCACCTCCACTGCCACTGCCCTGTTCCAACCCCAAATTATTGCTCTCCTGGACCATTTCAAAACTCTCCTAATTGCTTTCCCTGCTTCTACTCCCATCTCTCCAATGTCGACGTTGTTTAAAATGTAAGATAGGGGAATTCCTGGGTGGTCCAGTGGTTAGGACTCTGCGCTTTCACTGCTGTGGGCGCGGGTTCAGTCCCAGGTCGGGGAATTAAGATCCTGCCAGCTGCATGGCGCGTCCAAAAAAAAAAAAAAAAAAAAATGTGAGATAGGTCTTACATAGAAAACAAACTTATGGTTACCAAAGGGGAAAGGGGGTGAGGGACGGATAAGTTAGGAGTTTGGGGCTAACATACAAATTACTAAATATAAAATAGATAAACAATAAGGACGTACTGTATAGCACAGGGGAACTATATTCAATATCCTGTAATAAACCATAATGGAAAAGAATATGAAAAAGAATAAATATATATATTTGTATAACTGAATCACTTTGCTGTACACCAGAAAGTAACACAACATTGTAAATCAACTATATTTCAATAAATAAATTAATTAATTAAATATAATAAAGGAAAAAATTTTTTTAAAAAAACCCATAAAGTAGGTCTTAGCTTTCCCCTGCTGTTTAAAAACTGTCTAAAAGGGCTTCCCTGGTGGCTCAGTGGTTGAGAGTCCACCTGCCGATGCAGGGGACACGGATTCGTGCCCCGGTCTGGGAGGATCCCACATGCCGCGGAGCGCCTGGGCCCGTGAGCCATGGCCGCTGGGCCTGCGCATCTGGAGCCTGTGCTCCGCAACGGGAGAGGCCACAGCAGTGAGAGGCCCGCGTACCGCAAAAAAACAAAACAAAACAAAACAAAAAACTGTCTAAAGAACTCCCGTCACACTAAGAATAAAATTCAGACTCCTTACCATTGTCAGCAAGACTCAGCAAGGCCTGGCCCCTGCCCACTGCCCTGACCTCACCTTGTACTGTTCCCCCCTCACTCGCTCAGTCCCATCATGCTCACTGTTCCTAGAAGGCGACAAGCTTATCCCACCCAGGGGCCTTTGCACTTGCTGTCTCCTCTGCCCTGAACACACTGCCCTGGATCATGCATGGCCCTTTCCCTCTTTCCACTTAGGTCTCTGCTTACATGTCACCTAATCAGGAGAGGCCTCTTTTGACCACCTTCTCCAAGATACACCCCACCCACACCTCTGTGCTTTTGTCCCTCCCTGAAACTATGCTTCTAATTCTTTTGCTTGCTTGCTTCTGGTCTGTCTCTCCACTAGGATTTGTTCTCCATGACGTTTGAGACTTTTATCTTGTTCACAGCCGTTTTTCCCAGCAGTTCTAAGCTCATAGAACATGTTTAAAATGTATACGAATGATGACTTTGTATTCCCTCTGGGGTTAGAAGATCCTTTCTTAAACCTAGGTTTGTAGAACCTTGATTTGTGACCATGGCAAGTAACCTAACCTCTCTAAGCCTCAATTTTCTCATCTGTAAATTGAAAGATTTGATTTCTATTTCTGGCAGTATGGAAAACTATATAGTCTGAAACCCCTCCCTACTAAAACTGAATTGAACATTTTTCTAAAAATCTTGCATGAAATACAACAGCGATCCCCTAAAAGTATAGCAGAGCTTTTAAGTAAGTAAATTTGCCAGGAGACAAAACAGAGAGGGAATCATTTTGCAAGGCTGTAAACCAGTACTGTAGCAGCTGCACGACAGACTACCCTGAGATTTAGCTTAAAACAACAGACGTTTTGTTATCATCTCTCCTGGCTCTGTGGTCAGGAAGTTGGACAGGACACCAAACACAAAACTCATTTCTGCTCCATGATGTCTGGGTCTCAACTGGGATGATGCAAATGGCAGTGGCAGACTGGCTGTCTCTTTCTTTTTTTTTTTTTTTTTTTGCGGTACTCGGGCCTCTCACTGTTGTGGCCTCTCCCATTGTGGAGCACAGGCTCCGGACGTGCAGGCTCAGCGGCCATGGCTCACGGGCCCAGCCGCTCCTGCGGCATGTGGGATCCTCCCGGACTGGGGCACGAACCCGTGTCCCCTGCATCGGCAGGCGGACTCTCAACCACTGCGCCACCAGGGAAGCCCTGTCTCTTTCTTTTTAAAAAAAGAAATTATTTATTTTTATTTATTTATTTTTGGCTGTGTTGGGTCTTCGTTGCTGCACGCGGGCTTTCTCTAGTTGCGGTGAGTGGGGGCTACTCTTTGTTGCAGTGCGTGGGCTTCTCATTGTGGTGGCTTCTCTTGTTGTGGAGCATGGGCTCTAGACGCGCGGGCTTCAGTAGTTGTGGCATGTGGGCTCAGTAGTTGTGGCTCACAGGCTCTAGAGTGCAGGTTCAGTAGTTGTGGCGCATGGGCTTAGTTGCTCCGCGGCATGTGGGATCTTCCCGGACCAGAGCTTGAACCTGTGTCCCCTGCATTAGCAGGCGGATTCTTAACCACTGCGCCACCAGGGAAGCCCTGGCTGTCTCTTTTTGTGTGTTTTAAGCCCTCTTCATTTGGTCTTTCTATGTGATTTCTCCAGCATGGAGGCCTCAGGATAGTCAAGTTGCTTACTTGGTAGCTCAGAACTGCAAGAATGGGTGTCCAAGAAGCATCGATAGAAACTGCAAGACTTTTTACGAGCTGGTCTCAGAAGTCCCAGGATGATACTTCTGCTGCATTCTATTGGCCAAACAATTCACTTAAGGCCATCCTAGATTTGAAGAGAGAGGGATTAGACTACCTCCCCATGAGTGGGGTAGCAAATAGTTTGCAGCCATCTTTAATATACCACACTGGAGGACTGGCCTAACTTGGTTTTAATATCTCAATAGAGAAAAGAGGGGCCTTGAGTCTGTGGGGTATTAAGTCAGAGCTGAACGTTGGCATAAAGTTCAGACTTGAAGGGCGATTCTGCAGCATAACCCTTAGTAAAAGCATAGACCCCCAAGCCCTGAGAGATGACAGTGAAGCTTGTCTGTCTTGCCCAGGGTTCTTGGTGGAGGGAAAATCTCCCTTGGGAATTTGAAACCATTTTTGGACCTGTCCTCATCTGGATTTGGGGTTTAACACATTCTGCACGGTCTGCGTACCCTTAGCTGAGAGATTAACATAAACATTGGTCTTGGGCCAGCGTAACTCCTGGGACATCTGACAGAAATTAATCCAGTCTCTCTAAGAGCTCTCAATACACATCATACAGAATTAGCCCCAAAGCACATGAATTCGTACTCCAAAATTACGAACCCCGCTCCTAAGCAGGAGTTAACAAACACTACAAGGCAGGATTAGCCCTCCAGAAATAAATAAACAAATAGGTAAATAGCATACCTATATTAATTGTAGATTATTTATATAAAGTAACTATTAATACTTGGAGACCTTAGAATAAATCTTTCTAAAATGAAAAAGTAAAGAACATACAAGAAAATAGCAGGTGTCGGGCTGGAGCAGGGAGAGGAATGGGCCCACGGGAAAAGAAGCAATTCTAAAAGTAAAAAATAAAGTATTAAAATTTAAAACCCAATGGATAGTTTGAAATGATGAGGGATTGAACACTAAGGGGGTGATGTTTTCCACCCCGCTTCTTGGAGCTAGAGGGGCTCTTAGTGATTTCAGGCTCTTGTTGACAGACAAGGAAGATGGGGCATGAGGGTTTAGTTTTAGGTCATTCATCAAGGTCAGTAACATGATCGGCTAGGCTAGGACTTGAGGCCAAGTCTCCAATTTCTGAAAGTATTTTGATGTGGAAGAAAGAGGTTTGTTTTATGTGGTTAGAGGCTTGGACTAGGACTCGTGGGCGATTAGAAGACAAACTCCTGTCATGATAGAAGGAAGAGTTTTCTAGTAATTGGTGCTAAAGTGAGGCAATGAGCCCCTGGCTTCCAACCCTAAGACCTTCCAACTCTGAAACTCTAGGATTTTAATCTTTTCCCTTATTATAGTGGAGGAAGAGAGATACGAGTTGTTGGAAAGATTCTGTTTTTCAGGCCTTCTATCCTTGTTCGAGATTTATTGATTCATTGCTCGATTGATCCATTCATTGATTAGCTGCTCATTTATTGACCATTTGCTTTGTGCCAAGCATACACTGGGCACCAGGGATAGAGAGATGAATGAATTCCAATTGCATCTTTGAGAAGTTTCTGAGTTCACATAGCCAGTCAGTGGGGAACTTGGACTTGGATTCCAGTGTCCTTCCTGCCGGGCCAGTGTTCTTTCCGTTGGGTGGTTATTTTGTGGGTGTGTGTGAATGACTTTTCTGGCTTTGGTTGGAAATTGTAGGGAGGAGCCCTTTCGCAGGGGAAGTGGTACATCTGATGTGTGAAAGGAGATTAAACCACTGCTGTGTCTCTGCCTGGGAGACACCGTGGCAGCCAATGTTGAGAAAGAAGAGGAGGCAGAGGAGAGGATGTGCTGCGTGAATACAATCAGGGACAAAGAGATGGGTAAAGTTGAGCATCCTTATCCACTGTATTAGTCTACTATTGCTGCTGGAAGAGAGAACCACAGAGTTAGTGGCTTAAAACAGAAATGTAGTCTCTTAACAGATCTGGAGGCCTGAAGTCTGAAATGAGTTTTGGGGGGCTGAAACCAAGGTGTTAGCAGAAGTGTTTCATTCTGGAAGCTCCGTGGAGAATCCGTGTTTTGCTTTTGGAGTGTCTGATGGCTGTTGGCTTATGGCCGCATCTCTCCAGTCTGTGCTTCCATGGTCACATTGCCTTCTCTTCTGTCTTTATATCTTCCTCTACCTCTCTCTTAGAAGGACATTTGTGATTACATTTAGGGCTCACCTAGATAATCCAGGATAATCTTCCCATCTCAAAATCCTTAATTTTGAGACTCCACAAAGTCTCTTTTGCTATATCAGGTAATATTCATAGAGTCTGGGGATTAGGACCTAGACATCTTTGGGGACCATTATTCAGCCCATTAAACCCATGGCTGTTGGCCCTGCTGCCACCAAGCTGAGGGGAGTTAAGAAGAGCCTAAAGAAAGAACACTCTGGGGGAATTCCCTGGCGGTCCAGTGGTTCGGACTCCTCGCTTTCACTGCCAAGGGTTCAGGTTTGATCCGGTGCAGCCAAAAAAAAAAAAAAAAACAAACACTCTGATGTTCTAACATCTTATTTTGTCTCCATTTCCAGACTCTCCTTGATTTGTAAAAATTAATTATTGCACCAATAGAAAAGATTACAATGAAGTGGTTAGGGTATACAGTAATGGATAATAATACAATGAATACCCTTTTACTCACCAACCAGTTTAAGAAATAGAACATTACCTTCATTGTATCAATATACCACTGTTTACAGACATTTGGGTTCTTTCTAATTTTTGTTTTTCTCTTGCTCTTGAAAAGAAAAGACTTCTGCAGTGAACATGCTGATATGTGATTCCTGGCGCACTGGTGCACAGATTTCCTTAGGAATGGAATGGCTGAGCCATAGGGTGTATGCATCTTTCGCTTGACCAAATAACATAAGTTTCGTAGATGTGTGGGTCTGTTTCTGGGCTCTGTATTCTGTTCCGTTAATCAATTGGTCTGACCCTGCACCAGGACCACACTGTCTTAATTACCATAACTTTTATGAAAATTCTTGATATCTGGCCTGCCAGGTCCCCTTCACATTTTGTTCATCGTAAATCGCTATCCAACATCGTTTTTCTCCAGCAACATATACAATTTCAGTTGTACCATGTCTTTACCATCACTTGCTATTGTCACACTTTAGAAGTTTTGCCAGTCTGGTGGTTACAGAATGGAATCTCATTATAGTTTTAATTTGCATTTCCCTGAATACTAATGAGATTGAGCATCTTTTCATATGTTTATTGCCCATTCATGTTCTCTCTCCTGTGAAGAGCCTGTTCAAATCTTGCCAGTTTTTCTCTTGTCCTTATCTTACTGATTTGTAGGAGTTCTTTAAATACTTTAGATGCTAATCGTCTGTCACTATGCATTACACATGTTTTCTCCCAGTCCCTGGTTTATTTTTTCATTTTCTTTATGGTGTGTTTTGATAAACAGAAGTTCTTGATATTAGTGCAATGGATTTATCAGTTTTTTTCCTTTATAGTTTATACTTTTTGTGTCCTAGGCAAACCTTACCTAATCATGAAGGTATTCTCAAATCATGAAGCTATTCTCCTATATTGCTCCTAGCTAGCAGTCTTATAGTTTTTTCATTCACATTTAATTTCTTAATCCTTTTTTTTTTTTTTTTTTTTGCGGTTCGCGGGCCTCTCACTGTTGTGGCCTCTCCCGTTGCGGAGCACAGGCTCCGGACGCGCAGGCTCAGCGGCCATGGCTCACGGGCCCAGCCGCTCTGCAGCATGTGGGATCTTCCCGGACCGGGGCACGAAGGCGTGGCCCCTGCATCGGCAGGCGGACTCTCAACCACTGCGCCACCAGGGAAGCCCTATTTATTTTTTAAAAATAAATTTATTTATTTATTTTTGGCTGCATTAGGTCTTCGTTGCTGCGCATGGGCTTTCGCCAGTTGCAGAGAACGGGGGCTACTCTTCGTTGCGGTGCTCGGGCTTCTCATTGCGGTGGCTTCTCTTGTTGTGGAGCACGGGCTCTAGGTGCACGGGCATCGGTAGTTGTGGCACGCGGGCTCAGTAGTTGTGGCACATGGGCTTAGTTGCTCTCCGGCATGTGGGATCCTCCCGGACCGGGGCACGAACCCGTGTCCCCTGCATTGGCAGGCGGACTCTCAACCACTGCGCCACCAGGGAAGCCCTCTTAATCCATTTTGAGATGATTTTGGTATATGATGTCCACATCAGAATTTTTTTTCCATAAGGAAAAGCAATAGCGCCGTTTATTGTAAAGTATGTCCTTTCTCTTTACATCTGCAATGTCCAGCCCTGTCATAAATTAAGTTTCCCTGGATGTGTAAGTCTATTCTGAGCTCTTTATTCTCTTCCATTGAACAGTTTTTCTGACCCTGTACCAGTACCACTGTTTTAATTACCATAACCTTAAGAAAATTCTTAGAATCTGGCCTGGCAAGTCCCCCCACCTTCAAAAGCGCCTTAGCCCTTTCTCTTCCATATACATGTTTAGAATTATCTAGAATTATATATTACAACACACACACACACACACACACACACACACACACTCACTCACTCACTCAGAAATCTGTTGGGAGTCTGATTGGAATAACACTGATGTTCCTAAGATATTGACTGTTCCAATCCATATACATATATGTATACATATACATGGCATCTGTCTATATTAATTTAGATCTTCTTTAATGATTTTCAATATAATTTTATAATTTTTACTGTAAATGTCTTGTGCATCATCTGTTAGATTTATTCCCAGTTACTTGATGTTCATTGATGCCAGTGCATTTGGTATCTTATTAAAATTTTAGTCTTCCAACTGTTTGTTAGAACAATGCATCCTTGCCACACTATACATTCTTTGGGGCTTTCCAGGTAGAGTCATGCCATCTGAGAATAGCACAGTGTTGTGTCTTTCCAGTAATTCCTTTTTTTTCCTTATTCTTACTGTCCTGGTTAAGATCTCTAGTACAAGATGACTAAAAGTGGTGAAGGCAGATCTTCTTGTCTTTTCCTGGTTTAAAAAGGAATGCTTCAACATTTTCCCATAAAGTATTGTGCTTGCTGTAGGGTTTTCAGAAATATACTTTATCACTAAGTTTTCTTCTTGTCCTAGTTTGTTGAGAGTTTTTATAATGAATGATACTGTATTTTAGCTAATGCTTCAATTGAGATGATAATGGGGATTTTTGGGGGGGCCTTTAATTTGTTAAGTGGCAAATTGTATTAATTAGTTTTGCCATTAAACAATTTTACCTTTCTGGATAAACAAAATTTGGTCATAAAGTTGGGTTTTTGTTGTTGTTGTTGTTAGAACAACCTAAGATTCAGTTTTGTTAATATTTAGTTTAGTCTTTTTTTTTTTTTTAAAGCTATGTTTGTGAGTGATATTAGCTGTGCTGTCTTGTCTGGTTTGGGTATAAAGATTATACAAGCCTCATAAACCACATTGAGGGTGGATATATCCTCTTTTTTATACCCTGGAATAGTTTGTGTAAGATTGGATTTCTTTCTTACGTGTAAAATACGTGACCTTACCAGTAAAATTATCAGGGACAGGTGTTTTTTCTGTGGGAAAAATTGAACCTACCTATTCGATTTCTTTAATGATTATAGATTTTCTCTATTTTCTTAAGTTACTATTAGTTTAGGAGTTTATTCATCTTAGTAATTTTTCAAATTTATTCATAGCTAACAACACTGCTTTTGCACTCCATTCCTTTTTTCCTCTTTTCCTGGTACTCTCATTAGGTACATGTTAGGTTCTTACTCTGTCTTCCGTATCTCTTCATTTCTTATTTCCGATTCCTTTTTTTGTCTCTGCTGCTTTTTTAGTAATTTTCTTCACGTCTGTCTCCTTAGCAGTCTCTAATCAGCTGCTGAACATATTCATTGATTTTAAATTTTCAATTATTCTATTTTAGGAATTCTATTTAGTTCTGTTTCAAAACTGGTCATACTTTATGGCTTCTGTTCCTTCCACATAGTTTAAATTCATGGATCTTTTATCCATGCGTAATTTGTAACATCACACTTTGATCGTTTAGAAACTATTGGTTTACCCAGTGAAAGGCAGATCTTCTAAATGCTGACACATTTCATTATACAATATCAAAAATTCACATTCATTAATATCACCATCAATCCCATCAGGAAAGTCTTTTAAGTGTTGGGACACTGTCAGTTTCATGGTAGTGGATAAAAATTTTCCAAAATTCTGGTTTTAGCTGGAAATTGAATATTATCATTGGCAACAAACACTATTGGTTTTTCTTGAAGTCATGGGCTCATTTCATCCATTTCCTAAAATATGCTTGCCAGATACCCAACTCTGAATAACCATTGTTTATCAGTCATTCAAGTAACTGTACTGTTCCCTGAAAAACGGGATAATCGGCACAAGGGCTTTTCCTCAAGACAGTCATCATACTTGGTATGCAGCAGTACTTAATGCATGCTTCCCATTTCATCACGAGATATTAAAAACACCTGTACTCCAGCGTCAAGCTTTAATTAAATTGATGATTTCTGCTATATCATCAATGACATTCTTAAATGAAACAGGCATTTTTTTTTTCCTACTGCGTCATGGTGACGAATACAATGACTACGGGTAAAGTTTAGTGCCATTGCCTTGATTCGTGCAAAGGCAACGGTTTTACCCCTTATTGTTCTTACATCATCAATGCAAGTTCAACACAGTGAAAAAGGCGTATGTTTTAGTATTATTATTAAAGTTGTTTCAACCTCATGAACCCTCTGCCAGGGTCCCTCTGAAAAGGGTTTTGGGGTCTCCGAGGAGTCTGCGGATCTTGCTTTGGGAACCATTCACTGTTCTGTACAATGAACAATCATTTCCATACCTAAGAAAATCGACTCTCATTCCACAGCTTCATCCAGCATGTGGTCCGTACTCAAATTAACCCCAATTAAACAAAAATCCTTTATTTATTTTTTCTTGTTTCTATTTGGATCCAGTCAAAGCTCATACACTGAATCTGGCGGCCGTGTCTTTTGATCAACGTAGAACAGCACCTGCACCCCCCCGCCCCCCAACTTTATGAAGAGTCTAGGCCGACTGTGATATAGACGTTCTGGACTTCAGACTTGTCCTTAGACTCAGGCCCTTGTGTCTACATTGTGTAGATGATGAGCTGCACCTCCCACTGCCTTCTGTCAAGAGGACAGAATGTCAGGCTGTCCCATGATTGGTGATACCAAACTTGACCACTTAGTAAAAAATTTACAATTTCTTTTTTTTTTTTTTTGCGGTACGCGGGCCTCTCGCTGTTGTGGCCTCTCCCGTTGCGGAGCACAGGCTCCGGACGCGCAGGCTCAGCGGCCATGGCTCACGGGCCCAGCCGCTCCGCGGCATGTGGGATCTTCCCGGACCGGGGCACGAACCCGTGTCCCCTGCATCGGCAGGCGGACTCTCAACCACTGCGCCACCAGGGAAGCCCCTACAATTTCTTTAAATCCAGAATTTTTAGTTGTTGCCAGTGGCAGGGTAAGTCAGAGTCTCTTGTCTGATACTATTGGAAATAATGGTCTCCTTTTGCATCTTCATTTTTGAGGTTCAGAGGTATAGCAGTTAGAATTCTTCTCCTGATTTTAGTCACACACCTGTCCCTGAGCCAATCCCTATGGCAGGGGGATGGGATGTGTAGAATGACTTACACCAGCCGAGACCCACCCTAGATCTGGGGATATGGTCAGCTTCTCTGAAGGACAGGGGCTACATGGGGCTGCGGAGAGGACCCAGAGAGCCTCTGCATCCTGTATCCAGATGAAGGCAAATATCCACCAAGGATTAGTATCCACAGTAACGGAACACACTTGACTGAGTACCTAACATGTGGCAGATACTGTGCCGTCCTCTTCCTCATTCATTCATTCAGCGAGTTCACTCAGTCATCTCATATTTAGTGCGATGCTCCTGTGGGCTGCGAGCTGGGCCACCACTGAGGCGAAACGGAGTCTTCGCCATCACAGCACTTCTCATGTAAGGCTCTGTGATGTTATTAATACAGCAGTCATACAAGGCGGGCATTACTCCTTCTTTCCCAAATGATAAAACTGAAGCCCAGAGGGCTAGGTAGCCTGCCCCAGGTTCCCCAGCAAGTTAGTGGTGGAGCTGGACCCAGAGAAACATGGTGCTGCCAGCAGTGCCACCTGGCCCAGGACTGGGTGGGCCTTGGGGGTGTAGATTCTGGCCCCAGCTCTACCCCTGATGGGCTGTGTGACCTGGGGCTTCTCTCTCAGAGCTCCTCTTCCTCTCTGTAAAATCGAGTGGGGTCGGGCTGAACCTCCTGCCAGGCAGGTTCCCTGGTTGTTCACACCATCCCACCCTTTACATCTCCTGGAAGTACCAGCTGCTCGGAGCAGGGCGGACCTTCTCACAGCCACTCAGCCTCTCTCCAGAGTCTCAGGGGCCCTGCAGGGTCTATGATATTTATAGTGAGGAGCTGTTGAGGACAGGAGACCCAGGAAGGAAAAGGCAGGACCCTCAGGAACTGCCTCCACCCACACATACCAGTCTCCCCATTCATAAAATGAAGTGGGGGGGGTAGCTAAATGCTCACAGGGGTCCTGCTACGTATGTCATCTGAGTAGTCATTGACAGTGTGCTGCTCGGTGCTGGAGGGTCCCAGATCTGCGCTTTGTTCCCAGACCTAAAGGCAAAACTTAGGTCCATTTTACTGTAATACAAATAAGTACTTTTATTGACACATATTTATACTCCATGTCAGATGTTGCACTGGCAGTGTGTGTACATCATCTCACTTAATCTTGACAGTAGTCTGATGGGATAGGCACGTAGTATTATTTCCATTTTACAGATGAGCAATCTGAGGTTTAGAAAGGTTAAGGAATTTGCCCAGTTCTTAATTGTTAGATCCGTTGGATCTGTCTGATTTCACAGCATTTGCTTTGTCTTTGCTTCAGTGTTGCTGCATCCCCTTTGTCGGAAATGATCATTAACAGTGGAAGGCCGGGGGCTTCCCTGTTGGCCCAGTGCTTAAGAATCTGCCTGCCGATGCAGGGGACGTGGGTTCGAACCCTGGTCAGGGAAGATCCCACATGCCGCGGAGCAGCTGAGCCCGTGCGCTACAACTACTGAGCCTGCGAGCCACAACTACTGAAGCCCGCGCGCCTAGAGCCCCTGCACCGCAACGAAGAGTAGACCCCACTCTCTGCAACTAGAGAAAGCCGCGCACAGCAACAAAGACTCAACACAGTCAAAAATAAATAAATAAAACAAATTAATTTATTTTTTTAAAAAAGCAGTGGAAGGCAGTGGGAGAGTAAGGATGCACTAAAACTCACGGAGATTCCAAAGTACTGTGTGCTGGGCTGGCTGGTCCCCAGTACTGTGAAAGAGGAATGAATGGTCTTCCAAATGCAGTTTGGGTTCCCTTCTGCAGGGAGGGAGGCCCATGCCAGGTGATATCGGGTAAGGTGTAGGGGGTGAGAATGTGCCAGTTGTGTTTGAAGGACCAGACTGGCTTGAGTTGAGAATTCATGTCATGCTGTCTGAGGAGTTCAGGTGGGAAAGGTCAGTTTGAGGTCAAAGTACAGGACTTTGCTTTGAGGCAGGAGTGAGCCAGTGAAGGTTTTTTTTAAGGGGGGAGTGATGTGAAAACAGTTATATCGATGTCAAGTTTGAAGCAATAAGGGTTGAACCAGAGTCTTGGCAGTGGGAATGGAAAGAGAGGACTGAATTGGTAAATCAGTAGAACAGAAGTAATTGACAGGACCTTGAACCCCACATGTGTATAATCGGAAGGATTTTTGGAAGTCATCTAGCTTTATCTTGTCCTGACGAGGGGATCCTTCTTTGGTGACATCTGTCACAGCATTGCATCCAGTCACTTCCAATGCAGGATCAGGGAACAGTTGCTTACATGGCTGTTAGCTTCTGGAACCAGCACATAAGGGTGAGAGTTACTCAGTGTCTGCACTGACATGAATAGTGTCCCCCAAGGTTCGTGTCCACCCAAGACCTCAGAATGTGACTTTATTTGGGAAAGGAGTCTTTGCAAATGTAATCAAGTTAGGATGAGTTCACGCTGGCTTGGGGTTGGCTCTAATCCAGTGACTGGTGTCCTTATAAGAAGAAGGAAGTTTGGACACAGACTGAGACATGCAGGAAGAATGCCATGTGACAACTGAGGCATTTTGGAGCGATGCCTCCGCAGTCCAAGGAACACCAAGAATTGCTGGCAACCTCTAGAAACTAGGAAAAGACAACGAAGGATTCTCCCTTTGAGCCTTTGGAGGGAGCATGGGCCTGCTCATACCTTGATTTCAGACTTCTAGGCTCCAGAGCTGTGAGAGAATAAATTTCTGTTATTTTAAGCCATCAGGTTGATGGGACTTGGTTACAGCAGCACCTTGAAAACCTGTAGTCCCCTGTCGGTCCCTCTGTCATAAGAAGAAACAAGGGCTGCCCGGCATGGTTGCCCTCAGAGGACCTGTGCAGGCTCCAGGTACTTGTTTCTTTCCTTTCCAGCACTCACATTCATTCCATAATCCAGTCTAGAATTTTGCACTGATGTTCAGGGCCCCCATAATGTATCAGTACTTCTAAAAGACCTTATTTTTCACTGTTCCCCATGACCATCCCTACACGTCATGTGTTTTCCATGCTTTGACTTGAGTCACTGCTACCGCACTCCTGAAGGCCATACCCCAGCCCCCCCACCCCCCACCAAGCTATATGCCACCCATCTTTAAGGCCTACTTTTTCTTCCTGGACCATTTTAAACTAAAGTGGGTTCTCTGTCCTGCCACCTCAAAGCACATTCAGCTCGCTAGCACCAGTCATTGGGCAATATCCTTCCCAGCTGTCCTGAGACATCTCACATGTTCTCTTATTTCTTAACTCATAATTTTTTTTTTTTATTTTGCCAGTGTTGATGGCTTGTCTCTTGGGCTCAGGTCTCAGTCCTTGAAGGTAGACAGTCTGTCTTTTGCTCCCTTTTCTGCTCTATACACTTTATACATTGCTGTTACTCAACATACATATAGAGGAGTTTCTATGCAATGACAGGTGATCATTTTCTTTGTCTGGGAAAGATGAAAAAGAAGAAGGGTTGACTAGAAGGGAAATCTTCTTGACCTTTAGGGTGGAAAGCATACTCTGGCTCTGAGAAGGTGATGATATGTCTGTATATATCTTTGGAGCACAGACTCTTTATCCTTCTCTCAGTAAGTGTAGCCCCGTTTATCCAAAAAGGCAACATCCAGGCACTGAACATTGTCTGTGTGCCTGCTTCCTTATGGGCATGAAGAGGTGGTGGTGAGTAAGAGAGAAATGACCTTTATCCTCCATGAGTGTTTAGTTTTGTGGGAAATATTGACCAAGAGGAATACTTCTTGACTTGCTGCCCTATGGCTTTTCATTCAGGTGACAAGGTACAGACAGGCCTGGAGATCAGGATAGGCTCCAGGCAGCCAGGTTTGTGCTGGATGACCTGTCCTCTCCACATGGATACCTGACTCAGACGGAACCAATTCTGTTTTCCCTCTCTTGGCAACACAGAAGTGCGATTCAGAGGTAGCCAGTTGCCATGGACTGGATTGTGTTTCCCCCCAATTTGTATGTTGAAGCCTTAACCTCCAATGCGAAGGTATTTGGAGGTGGGACCTTTGGGAGACAATTAGGTTTAGATGAGGTCACAAGGGTGGAGCCCCCATGATGGGATTAGTGACCTTGTAAGAAGAGACACCAGAGAGCCCTGTCTCTCCTCTCTCTCTCTCTGTCTCTCTCTGCTTCTGTCTTTCTCTGTCTCTGCCATGGGAGGACACAGAGAGAAACTTGGACATCTGTAAGTCCTCACCAGAACCCAGCCTTGCCAGTACCCTGATCTTGGACTCTGAGCCTCCAGAACTGTGGGAGAATAAATTTCTGTGGTTTCAGCCCTCAGTCTGTAGTGTGTTGTTACGGTAGCCTGAGCTAAAACACCAATTATTCAAGAGGCAGGAGCCGTAATAAGTAAGCGTGAGGAGGTGTGCAGGCTGTGTTCTGCCACGAGGAGCATGTGGAAGGTGGGCCAGCAGGGAAGGAAGAGTGACAGGAGACGTTCAGAAAACACAGAGGTGCCAGAAACACTGCATGGTTTCCCAGGCTCTTCAGTCCCTGGTTCTAGACACTAACAAAGCCAGCTGCCCTGGGGTTCTGGCTCTACCCCAGTGTCCTCCCCACAAATTCCCTTTGTTGCTTACTCCAGCTTTGTCAGTTTCTGTTACTTAAAACCGAAAGAATCTCTACCAAGACCCTCCCATTTTACAGATGAGGACAACAAGAGCCGAGGGCTACATTGGTGAGTGACAGAGTTCGGGCTGCAGTTCAGGTCCTCAGACCAGCTGTCTGCAGTCCTGCCCTTCCAGGCTAGCAGGGTGAACTTGTTAAGCAGACCCGGGAGGTTCTGGAACCAGGAGGAGAAATGTTACTCCTCTATGGCCCACCGTTTAAAACACCACGATCTGTGTTTGGTCATACTTGAAAGTGCCTTTCCAACATCACATGTGTTTTCCCCTTTTTTCTGTAATCCTGTCAAATTGAGTAGCAGGGCTGTCACCACTTGCATTGTTTGCCTTCGAATCTTGCATCTAAGAGATTCTTAGCAGCCTGCACTGGCTGAAAACAAAGGTCTGCCCAGTCCTTCCTGCGTTCTCTGCATTTGTCTGCCTTTTGTTCTTGTAATCGGATACACGTTTCTATCAAGAACAGGTGATTTTCTCTGAGCTATATGATAGGGAACACCTGACACCCGTGCCCGGTTTGGTTTCTATATTTATTTTAAGATATATATATGTTAAATGAGCTCATCATTAATTGGAAACACCTAACAATAGAAAGGGAAAGTTATTACTGTTTCTACCAGCCCACCACAACTGCCGATAACATTGTAGAGAATCTCTCTGGTAGTTTTCCACTTGTGAACTTAATTTGTAAAAATATGTAGTTTTGGTTACACATAGTAACAATTTTGTATTCTACTTTTCCCCTAAACATGATGCTCTAAACAGTTCTGTCTCGTTTAAGACATTTTGTAAATATCATTTTTTAATGGCTGTATCCATTCTAGTAAGTTGAGCACAATTAATTGTATAGTACATCCTTTTTGTCATGAATGACAAGAAGTAAGTATGTGAATGTGAGAGCCCTGCCTCTGTGAGACATTTCATTTGTCTCTGATTTTGTGTGCGCCTGTTTGATTGTAGGGAATGGCATAGTCGCCTTTGTTTTTCAGATCTTCTCCTTATACTAGTGGAATTACGGATAAACAGGTGTGAGTCTTTGAAAGGCTTTCGATATGTGTCATCGAATGGCTGTCACACAGGGAGTGCTGATTCCCATGCTAACCGGCAGTGAGAGAGGCCCTACCAGAATTTTGTCGTACGGTTCTCGGCCCTAGGCTCTGCATAAGTAACACAAGTAAGAACAAATAGCTGTTTCTATTAGTGTTCTTTGAGGTCTGTTAGGAGAACTCCCAGCCACCGGTTTGTAGAAGATCCCATGACCCTTAGCAAGAGGGAGGGACATGCATTTTGTCCCTTCATTTGATAAAGTTATAGTAACTGTTTGTCTCTAGTGTATGGGAAAATGTTGCCAGTGTGGTACTGTAGATTTCTTTCTTTATTTTTTTAGAATTGAAACTGTAGATTGTTTTACATAAAAATCCATCAGTCCTGTTTTTTTTGATGACTGGATAAAGACTAGGTAACAGTGCAGACCAACTGGGAACATTTTCTTATGATCACACTTTTTCAAGCAAAGGTGGGAAAATGAGGAAGTAGATTGTCTTTGCTTGACTGTTTCTGTATATTCTGTGTTTCAGGAAGAGAGGCCTCTGTGCTTTTCAGATGAGGGTGGGTGGGAAAAGTCTCACAGAAGAGGTGGGACTTGATTTCGAGGGAACGGGACACAGGCTGAACACGATGAGGACCACGGGAGAACGCATGTGCTGTGCTGGGTTTGGCTGGATCGGCAAGTTGGGCCAGATTGTAGGATTCTGGGAAGCTGAGCCCAGGATTTTGGAAAAAGGTTACTACTCTGTATGGAGTCATTGAGAGGCTCCGAGCAGGGAGGGGATGCAAAGTGGTTTGGACACTTCAGAAAAGTTTGTCAGTTTCTTATTAAGTTAAACATACTTATCATCTATCACAGCCATTTCACTCCTAAGTATTTACCCAGGAGATAGGAAAACATATGTCCACACAAAGGCTGTACTCAGATGTTCATAGCAGCTTTATTCATAATAGCCAGAGGTTATGGCAGGAGAGTGTCCTGAGGATGAATCTGGCCATGATGTGCAAGGTGGACCATTTTGGGTCAGGGCATAAGCGAAGGGAAGCAGGTCAGAAGGTTCTCACAGCCCTCCAGGAGTGAAATGAGAAGGGCCAGTGTCATGAGATGAATAAGAAAGGGCTGAGGGGCTTCCCTGGTGGCACAGTGGTTGAGAGTCCGCCTGCCGATGCAGGGGACACGGGTTCGTGCCCCGGTCCGGGAAGATCCCACATGCCGCGGAGCGGCTGGGCCCTTGAGCCATGGCCGCTGAGCCTGCGCGTCCGGAGCCTGTGCTCCGCAACGGGAGAGGCCACAGCCGTGAGAGTCCCGCGTACCACAAAAAATTAAAATTAAAATTAAAAAAAATAAATAAATAAAAAAGAAAGGGCTGAGTAGAAGAGTCACTACAGAGGAAAAGTCCTGAGATGTGGGTTCCAAGGGAGAGAAGGAGGTTATCTGAACAGGGCAGGTGGTGGTATCTCAGATGGAAATAGGGCAGTGGTCTTCACAGCATGTTCCCTGGGCCAGCAGCAACACTACCTGGGAACTTGCTAGAAAGGCAGACTTGGGCCCTACCTCAGACCTACAGACTCAGGACGCTCTGGGGGTGGCCCAGCAATGTGTGCTTTAACAAGCCCACTGAGGAATTCTGATGCACCCTCACGTTTAATAGGGAAATTGGGTGTGAGTGGGGGCATCTGATCCAGGAGGAAATGCTGACAGGCTGTTGGAGATTGGGGGAGGGGGAGGAGGCTGGGGAGGGGAGTGGCGGGGCTGGTGTGGACACTGGGCTTGCCGGATCTGTGCACACAGGAGTGTAAGGGCTGCACTGCGGGACGAAGGGGGCAGGGCTCCCAGGCAGTCTTGGGGTGTCTCAGTGAGACTCTTTGGTTGCAAGTAACGGAAATCTGCTTAGATCTGCTTAAGCAAGAGAGGACATTTATGGGAAGGATGCTGGGACAGCATACCTGGAGTATGAGGTGCGAGAGTCCAGACCAGGAGCTGAGCATGGAGAGAACCCCGAGAGCTGCTCCCTCTGTCTCTGCCTCTCTCTTAATTCACTGAACCAGCATCTAGCCACCTCCTTACTCTGTGCCTGTTTTAGGTAACAATGATGAGCTAAAAAAAGAGACTCAGCTCTGCCCTTATACAGCAAGTCTGTCTCTCTTAGCATGAAATATTGTCTCTGCTTCTCTGTGTTCCATCCTTCTTTTTGTCTCTGCAGACATCCATTTCTGCTCTGGTGAGCATCTAGCCAGACGTGGCCACCCCAGAGCTGCTAGTTTACAGTGCTCATTTTCAGAAACCCGCAGACCTCTCAGCTCTGATTCTAAATTCCTGGGGAGGAAATCTGAGAGGCCCAGCTGGGAGCCAGCGCTGGTTGAATCAGTTCTGGCTGGAGGCAGGGTCCTTGGTACGTACCGTGAGGGTGGGTGGTCCTTATGAGAGAGGCGAACGCACGGCGCGGCTGTGCCAGTGTCTGTTCCAGAGTGCGCTGTTTTCATCGTTACTGGTGTGATCCGTGGGGGAAAAATGGCTTTTGTTTTCTTTCATAATGAACTTAACGGAGCAGTCCCGCAACGTTGCAGGGCCCCGTTGAGGGTTTGCGCGCACTAATTATTAGGAACCCTTGTTGGCCGAGGCAGGGGGAGGGGAGGAGCTTGTTGGTGCAGAGGGATTGACACGGTGCGGTTTTTCCTTTTGGGGGTGGGGCAGTAGCCTTGAAAGCCGCTCCCCTTGAGAGTCTGTGATTACACATGAAGCAACAGAGTTTGGGCTTCCAAGCCTGGAGGATGGGTTCTGGGCTCAGAGGGGAGAGAAGGGCATTGCAGTGGCTTCTGTGTTTCTTCCTCTCGGCCGGAGTAGATTCACCTTCATCTGGTTGGTGCTGTGGTGAATTTGGGTACATGCATCTTTCTTTCCCGTGAAATCTAAGGCTTGGTTTCTAATGGTTTTACAGGAATTGTTCCTTCGTTCTACTGGAATATTTATTTGAGTCCTGGGAGACCACAGGGCATATGTCTGAATGGATCTGTTACCCACCTTCCAAAGAGGGGGAACGCCGACTCACTGGTTTCCTAGCAGTCTTGGTTGTAAATTCCTTCTTTAACCTCCTCTCTGCCACTGAGCCATTCATTCATTCATTCATTCACTCATTTATTCATTCATTCACTCAATTATTCATACCTCTGGGTGCCAAGCACTGTGTTAGGAGATAGAGTTCATCCTACTTCGTATTTTCAATCACACGCCTTGCCACTTTCCTCTTTAGTTTTCCCTCCTCCCCTCAGCCTTTGGAGTGACCCTGGCAGAAGGTGCTCTGAGGAGTGACAGCTCCCTCCCAGCCTATGCCCAGCTAGCCTGGTCCCAGCTGCACTGAGCACCTTGTAGCCCCAAACCCACGATGTTCACTCCTGTTTCTGAGGTTTGCTCATGTTCTCTCCCCTCCTGGAATGTCCCCTCCTTCCTCTCCAATTTACCAACCCCCTACTCATCTTTTAACATCTCCTGGAGCATCTTCTGCTAATGTAGTAGCCCAGCCTCGGATCACAGAGCGCAGTTGTGGGTGTGATGATCTGACTGAGTGTCATCCAGCTAGACTTGAACTTGGTGATGTCTGGGACTGTCCCACTCATCTTTATATCATGACAGTGATGGATAAAGGATCAAATGCTACTCTGGGCAATAGGATGAGGGAGAAAAGGAAAGGATAAAGAAGACAGTTTAAAACCACTCGTAATTCCGTTACAGAGATGCATCTGGAGGAGTCCTTAAGACTTTTTGAATACAAAAATTTTGTGTGGTTGGAGTTACACTGTGTATCTTCCTTTCCCATTAACATTAATATATTAATATATCCTTGTGTCCAAAAGATTTCTAAACAGGATTTTGGTGACCTTTTAAAATTGTACAGTTAATTCCTTTTTTTAAATTGTTGGACATCTATATTATTTTCAATTTCTTATATAAACAAAAGCCATGGAATGTAGTTGTGCCTTAATCTTTGTTTGCCTCTGATGATTTCTTTTGGATGGATTCCCAGGAGTACAATTACTAGGTCAGAGGGTAGTAAAGCTGTAAAGATTTGAGAGATAAGGGCAACTTGCCTCCCAGAAAGATTGACCCAGTCTCTACTCCCATCTGCGGTTTTTGATGATTGGGTTTGTAAATTCTTAAAGAAGATGGAGGCAAAAAAATGAAGCACTGATAGCCTCTTAACTGGCCATGCCTTCCATCTGGAGGGAGTGGCAACTTTTCCTGTGTTAGGAGACCCCGTGTGGAGAAAAGCCTGTTGCTCTGTAGCCCGCGGCCTGGACTTTGGCCCTCAGTGACAGGGGCCTGCGCTATCAGCACAGCTGCCCTTTCCAAGACTCCAGAGCCTCCTGCACAGCTTTCCGAAGCAGGGAAAGAAGCTGCTTGCTGACCTGTGGTTAGGGATCTCCAGGCAGCAGTGCATTGGCCGCACATCCACTAGTGAGGAACGCAAGCTTCAGGAAGCCTGTCGGCTTTATAAAGCCTACTGGACATTAAAGGAAAATGGAGTGAGGATGAAGCATTTGTTGCCATCACGGTGTGGGGAGGTCTCTATTACTATGCATTCATCCGCATGGGGCCTCCTGGCCAGTTAAGCCCAGGAGCAAAGGTGGGTTCCAAGAAGTCATTCGTTTGCCTGATAGGAAATCGGACCTGCCTGGAAACTGAACTTGCAGCCTCTTGCACGTGTGCATCTGTTGAAGTATTAAGTATACTCTGCTGGTATTGCCTATTTATTTATTTTTTTATATAATTTCAGTTTTTTCCTTTTCTTTAATTCTTTTTTTTTTTAAACCCCACATTTGTTTATTTATTTATTTTTTTGGCTGTCTTGGGTCTTCGTTTCTGTGCGAGGGCTTTCTCTAGTTGTGGCAAGCAGGGGCCACTCTTCATCGCGGTGCACGGGCCTCTCACTATCGTGGCCTCTCTTGTTGCGGAGCACAGGCTCCAGACGCACAGGCTCAGTAGTTGTGGCTCACGGGCCCAGTTGCTCCGCGGCATGTGGGATCTTCCCGGACCGGGGCTCGAACCTGTGTCCCCTGCATTAGCAGGCAGATTCTCAACCACTGAGCCACCAGGGAAGCCCTGGTATTGCTTATTTTTGCTGACGTACTTTTGGAATTGGTGCCATTTCGAAGCCACTTAAAAAATAAAATGAGTCCCGGGGCTTCCTTGGTGGCGCAGTGGTTGAGAGTCCTCCTGCCGATGCAGGGGACACGGGTTCGTGCCCCGGTCCGGGAAGATCCCACATGCCGCAGAGCGGCTGCACCCGCGAGCCATGGCCACTGAGCCTGCGCGTCTGGAGCCTGTGCTCCGCAACGGGAGAGGCCACAACAGTGAGAGGCCCGTGTAACGCAAAAAAAAAAAAATAAATTAAAAAAAAAAAAATGAGTCCTAATCACGTTTTTATTTTTCAGCTGAGGATGATCTCTCATAGATTATGTTTTTAAACTGACATTATATTGTCACTTAGGAAACTGAAAAAATTAATTAAACCGTTGAATATGAACAAGAAGGGAGATGGGAAGCTAACACCTGGTGAGTATTAAAACCCTCTTGTTTTAATACTCTGGTCCCTTTAAAATTTTCGTTTCATTTAATCCTTGCAATGGGGACTGTTGTTATTTCTTATTTTTGTAGATGAGGGAACTGAAACTTAGAGAAGTTAAACAGCTTAATCAGAGTCATTAAGCCAGTAAGTGGTAGAGATGAGATGAGAATCTGTCTGTCTGATCCAGAGCCCCTGCCCTTCTCGGTATTCGAGGGTGGCTTTTCTCCTGGCTCTGGCAAGGGCTGGAAGAAAGGGCGCTGTAAGCCAGCTGCCATTATCTGCTCCTGGGGAGGACAGGGCTATGCGCTGCTAGGAAAGTCTGTTGTACTTTCTGCTGGGGCTGAGGCCTGCTCTGAGAGGTGCTTAGAAGCGGCTTCAAAGGGAACCAGAGGGAGAAGTTGGACAGCTCCCAGCTTCTCCGGCCTTAGACCCTCACTGTGGGTGCTGGTGTTTCGTTGGGGTGATGTGAATTCTTACACAAACATGCACTTTGGGTAGGTCCTGCTCGACTGGATTTCTGCCTCTCTCAGCTCAGGAACTAAAGCCTCACCTTTTGGTATCATCATAATTGGGTTTGTTGGTGGTACTGAGGCGTGAAGGGCTTTGTGCCCATGGACGCATAAAGCCCACCAGAGAGGCCTCCGTCAGCCCCAGTGGACGTGAGTTCATGTTGGAGAGAAGAAGGTTAAGGGGACCTGAGCTTTCAGGCATCCGTTGTCAGAGGCTGTGTCTTAGTCAAGGCTGCTTTCCCTTTCTGTTTTTTTGGTTTTGTTTTTGCATGAACCAGGATAGATAAAAACCAACTGGGGGACTTCCCTGGTGGTCCAGTGGTTAAGACTCTGCCTTCCAACGCAGGAGATGCGGGATCGATCCCTGGTCGGGGAACTAAGATCCCACATGCTGCGGGACAACTAAGCCCTCGCACCACAACTACTGAGCCCCTGCCACAGCTAGAGAGAAGCCCACGCACTGCAACAAAAGATCCCACATGCCGCAACTAAGACCCACCGCAGCCACAAAATATAAATAAATAAATAATGTTTTAAAAAATAAATAAATAATGAAAACCAACCGGACTTAGCATGATCCAAAAAGGGGAATTCATTGTACAGAGGCAGGGAGTTGCAGCTGGACTCTGTAGGGTCCAAGCACCTGGGCTGGATGCTCTTGGGAAGCCTGCTGTTCTCACTTCCTCCCCCTCCCCCAGACCCTGGTCTCACGTCTCTGCTTCTCTGGCCACATCTGCTTCATTTTCTCTGCGTGTGTCTGTGTCTGTGTCTGTGTGTACATCTGTGCTGCTCTCTTTCTGACTCTGTCTCTCTCTCCAGGTTTCTACTTTTCGTCCATATAGGGCCAAACGTGGGCACCTACAATGACAGTCCCCACTCCTGAGTTTGTATCTCTTTAGTCTAAGTATCCAGCAGAAACTGCTAACTCACGTTTCTCAGTCCCGGTGCCAAACCCTGGGAGCTAGACCCTGCCTGTTCAGAGTCAGAGGGAGGTCGTGTAGTATGAACCTGGCCGCTGGGGCCCACCCCAGTGTTTGAGAGGGGATATTCTCAGAGGGGAGGAAGGAGGGCTGGATCGATACCCTGTCAGTGGAAAACTGAGTGAATAGATCAGTTGGGCTAAAGAGGTAGAATTTGGACTGGACCGAGGAATAGACGCTCCCAGGTAACAGGTTTCAGGTCAGCAGAAGAAAGAGCTCCTTAGAGGGGTCCAAGGTAGACCAGACTGCTTTGGGTGATTGCAAGTTCCCACACATACAGGGGTTCAAACAGAGTCAGGAGTAGCATCCTAAGAGATCCAGGTGTCTGCTGGGGGTGGACCATGTGACCTTAAGGGCCCCTTGTGGCCATGACAGTCTGGCTGTGAAATGCTGCCTCTGCTTGCAGATACTT
Organism: Tursiops truncatus; assembly: GCF_011762595.2. Classification (NCBI taxonomy): domain Eukaryota; kingdom Metazoa; phylum Chordata; class Mammalia; order Artiodactyla; family Delphinidae; genus Tursiops; species Tursiops truncatus. The sequence goes on from NC_047047.1 coordinate 13,396,846, forward strand.
CCCCTGGACTCTTCTTGCATAGAAAAGATTGGAGGGACATGTACCAGTATTTTATTGGTATGCTAGTAATGGAGGGACATATTCAGTATAGCAGTTTTTTAACTACCGTTATTGCTGGATGGTGGGATTCTGGGTGATTTTGATTTTTTTTTTTTTTTTTTTTGTGGGATCTTAGGTCCCTGACCAGGGATCGAACCTGTGCCCTCTGCAGTGGAAGCTCAGAGTCTTAACCCCTGGGCTGCCAGGAAAGTCCCTGTTTTATTCTTTTCTGTCTTAATTCTTTTTTCTACAACAAACGTAAACAAGTAACGTAAACAAGTTATGTTTGTGTTAATAGTAAGCAAGTTAAACCCAGTGGTTGAGTTTCACTAGGCCAATAGGTATGGAATGGCTTGTAGAAGATGAACAAAAGGTGGTCTTTGCCCTCAGGGAATTTATGGCCTAATAAGGAGGGGTGATATAAGCACACATAAATCAAGCTAAAAGGAGGCTATGTTAGATGCTAATAGAATATTACAAAGGGTGTGGAAGGCACACATATATGAGATAACCCTCCTTCTAAGAAGCTCAGTGAAGGGTTTCATGAAAAGAGTAACACAGGATCTGGGTGTAAAATGGTGGTTCTCAACCAGGGGCTCTTTTGCCCCCAGGGGACCTTTGGCAGTATCTAGAGATGTTTTTGATCGTCACACCCGGGATGGAGGGAATGCTACTGGCATCTAGTGGGTAGAGCCCAGGGATACTGCTAAACATCCTCCAATGCCCAGGACAGCCCCCCGCCCCGAACAAAGAGTTACCTGGCTCCAAGGTGTCTAATGCAATGCAAAGGATTCTGGCAGACAGAGATGGGGAAGAACCTTCTAGGCAAAGAGAATGATGGCAGAGCACGGTGGCAGAAACACATGATGTGTGCACAGGAGTTAGCAGAGGCGCATGAGCCTGGTGGGGTGGGCCTGGCTGGATGGTAGAGGCCCTCAAGGCCAAGGCAAGCAGTTTTCCGTGGGCAGTAGGGAGCCACGGCAGTTTTTGGAGCAGCGGAATCGCCCCATCAAGAAAGGTGTCATTTCTCATCAGCCCAGCTTTGCCTCATCATTTGCTCACCTGCACATCCACAGACTAAAACGCACCTGTGTTTTCCTGTTTTTCACCCCAGTCCGTCCATTCTTTGTTTTCCATGCATCCGAAGGAAAGCTGTGTCAGCACTCTGCCTTGCTGGCCCATGATTCCCATCTGCTGGTGACAAAGGGATACAGCAAAAAACACGATCCCCTTTTGACCGCTTCACTTCCCGCGGCAATTTCCAGGAATCTACCACGGCGAGGGGTGACTGTCCACCTCTGTCCTGACGGCCTTGTAGCAGCTTTGCTCGTTTGCTTATCACCCACCGCTGTTTGGGGGTTTGCTGACATCCTCACTCTATCTCGGGATGCAGAGTGGAGCGGGGAGTGGTGACAAGGGGACAGTTCATGCTCAGCGGTGTCCCCAAGATGCAAGCGGCGAGCAGAGGCCGGGGCTGGAGCTGGGTCAGCCTGCAGTCATGGGATGAAAGAATGCCTGAGCTGGGGGAGGGGGCTGCCCCAGAGCTCGACAGGGTGCTCTCCCCATCTGTTCACTGCTGGCTCATCAGCAGCAGAGTGGTGCTGGACACCTGCTGTACCAGGTCATGCAATAGGTACCAGGTCAGTAGATCAGTGACTTCTGAATGGACGAATGAGGAGACCGAGGTCCGGGGAGAGATGGTGTGATGGCCCAAGATCACCCCTCTGGTTGGGATCAGAGCCGAGCCTAGAGCCGTGGTTCCTGAAGCCCAGCTGGGAGCCCTCCCCCTGTGCTGCATCCCGCTTCAGCCCACAGGCACCCAGAGATGTCGTCCTGGGCGCTGGCTGTTACGGATCTTCCCCCAGACCAGCCACCTCTACCCGGCGCTGTGTGCTGCCAACCCCTCCTTGTTGCTAGGATTCCACTGCTCCCCAAACCAACCAACCAACCAACCAACCAACCAAGTAACCAACCAAGTAACCAACCAACGAAGTAACCAACCAACCAACCAAGTAACCAACCAACCAACCAACCAACCAACCAATCAAGTAACCAACCAACCAACCAACCAACCAAGTAACCAACCAACCAACCAAGTAACCAACCAACCAACCAACCAAGTAACCAACCAACCAACCAAGTAACCAACCAAGTAACCAACCAACCAACCAACCAAGTAACCAACCAACCAAGTAACCAACCAAGTTACCAACCAACCAACCAACCAAGTAACCAACCAACCAAGTAACCAACCAAGTAACCAACCAACCAACCAACCAACCAAGTAACCAACCAAGTAACCAACCAACCAACCAACCAAGTAACCAACCAACCAAGTAACAACCAAGTAACCAACCAACCAACCAACCAAGTAACCAACCAACCAACCAACCAACCAGCCTACCCTCAAAAGCAACTTGCCTGCTCTACCTGCTGCCATGGCAAAAGAGCTGTAGAACTATCCCACACTACATCAGAGGCTTCCGGTTCCTTTAGTTATACCTCCCAGGATAGACTGTCCCCCAGGGATACCTCCAGGGACGCCTCAGTCCAGGCATATTTCTCCACAGACCAGTCAGGGCAGGGGTGCGAGGTAAGATCCTACTGGTGCTGAAGTTTGGGCCAACCTGTACCGTTTATAGTGAAGCCTTCTTGGTCAAATGCACATAGGGAGAGGGAGTGGTGTGAAGTAGTCCATCGTTTTCCCTCTCTATTTTGGGAGGGGCGCAGGCTGGACCTCAGGTGTCCTCTGAGACCCCCAGAACCTTCTGGGAAGAGGCAATTCCCTGGTGTCACACAGCCAGAACGAAGCAACAAGTCAGGGTAGGGGGCTTTTCTGCCCACGCCTCCCAAAAAAATACGTGTCGGAAATGTTAGTGGCCACTTCCCCACCCAGGCCCCAGGGAGGGGCTTGCAGGAAGTGCTGTCCTTGGTCTCCCAGCAGTGGGGCATTCCTGGGTCTTACAGGCACAAGGGCTTGACCTAGCCTCACCCAGGACTGGCTGGATAACTCCCACGGTGGCTTCTGCTTTATCCCTCTTGGTAGTGGGACACCACGGTCCTCTGCACAGAGCTCCCTTTCACAGATCTGTGCAGCGTTTCTTTTCAGAATATTTTCTTGTGTATCATACCATTTGACTGAACTACCAGCCCCTGTGGGGACACCCTGTTGTGCAGAGGAGATAAAACCAGTGAGTCTCCTGGGTGCTTGTCCAAGGACCGTCGTCTGGTGTGTGGTGCAGCACAGACCAGCACTGAGGTCCCTGAGCCCCAAAGCCTCCAAGGTTGTCACTCCTTCCATGGGCAGATAAGGGTTCAAGCAACTTACAGCCAGGCCACATCCCCCGTTCACAGGCGCTGACCAGCTCCGTGGACAGGGAAATCCTCCAGATGTCATGAGCATGGGAGGAGATCCGGTGGGTGGTTTGCAGCGCAGTGCTGGGCACGGAGCAGGCACTGGGTCTGCATGTCAGAAGCGCGTGTGGCACACGCTCCCCGGGATAGGGGGTGGGGGTCCTGAGGAGGAGGGGTAGACTCACAATGTGGTGGGATCCACACGGTCCCTCGCGCTCTCCTTTGCTTTCAGCAGAACCCAAGTCGTATTACCGTTTGCAAGAGCCTTGGGAAGTGGGGCTTATGTATTAGATATTCTCATTCTAGATAAACCAGCCCTCATGATGACTTAAAAAGATTTCCTCAGCAAAGCCTGAGGATTCATCATCATACAGATAATATGTGATCAAAATATTTTACTGATTTTGTGCCGTCAAAATGTCAGGATATCAGTTTAGCACCGAGGCTTTGTCATCTCACGTTCTAGTTTCAACCCTGACATGGACTCGCTGTGTGACCTTAGCCTGATTACTTAAATTCTCTGATCCTCATAGTCAGTGTGAGAAATGGAGATTAGAATCATGCCTACTTCCTTAGAGCCATGCTCAGTAATTGACACTGCTTATTATGTGATGTTAACTCTTTTCCAAAATGTGAAGCAGTCCTTCTTGGTGTTGATTCCCTGGATGACAGGCCATCCCTCACCAGAACTTTCCCTTATGCCTGCCCTGTGATCGTGGCCATTTGGGGCTCACAACAAATGGAAAGAAAGTGTATTATTTTCATTCTGAATCGAACAGAATTTCTTATATCACGATCCTCAAAACCAGCTCTTTCTGTAATTTTGTGTTGGAATTTTTCTCTCCTTAGTGACCTAGTTTTATCCATTCTCTTCGGATCTGCAAAAGCAAATGGGACAGATGTCAGAAGTAGTTCTCATTCTGTGTAGTTGAGAGGACTTAGCTTTCTTTTCTAAACAAAGCAAACTATTTAGTGTATTTCAACTTATTATCTCTTAAGCAGTGTTCCACCACACCTTTTAGAGCAGTACCAAGGATTACCTTTCCAAGCGCCAAAACTAAAATGTTGTAACCCACACCAGGGTCTCGCCTTCCTCTCTCAGGGCCCATTTGCACCTGATGGCCGGGTCCCCAGGAGTCGTGCAGCCAGCACGGCCCCTCAGCAAGGCACTCGCTGGCCTTCTCCCAGGGCAGCCGTGGGCTTCCTTACATCAGCTGTAGGACAGTAGGACAGGTGTTCCCGATGACGGGAGTGGGTTCAGAGCGCCCAGCCAGACCCATTCTTTAGCAGCCATCAGCTGCCTTTGTGCCCTAACCGTCCCTCATAATTAACATAACTCCCTCACCATTGAGACATGTGCTGGAGAGCCTCCTCTCAAAATTTAAATTTCACTCACTGGAGGAAACCTGGCTGTTTTCCACTTTGTTTTCTTTTCTTGGACTTTTATGGTCTCATTAGGGAGATATTCTGGGCACCGGCCGAACATCCCTGCTGCAGACAATCTCTGTTCTTCCACGGGCAGGTGAGTCAGGCCTGGCTGTGATTGGCCTTCCTGTAGCTCCTCCCACTTTGGGTGAGATGACAACAGTGATTTTGTTAGCTGCTCGATCCTTCCTGCTGACGAGCCCAGTGGCCTGGAATCGTGGTAATTTCTTATGAGCCACACAGTTTATAACCAAGTCACCTCAGATCTTTTCTGGAGCAAATCAAGGTATAAATATATATATATGGTATCGATAGCAGGAACATACTTAGTAGTGAAACTTCTGGCTAGAATGTAATATACAGGCTTTTTTTCCCCCCTCTACAACCAGAACCATTTCAAAAATGCATATTTGATTTGCTTGCTAATTTTCATCCATCTTAAATGTCATTGTAGCCTTTATAATGAATTGAGACGGGTTTACAGTGCCTTCTAAAATTGGTAAATTTTATTTTGTTTGACAATTTCAGGAAATTAAATAAATAGCATTGTACCATGAAGCAGAACGGATGTAACCTGAAAAATTATAAATTTTGTTTTCTTCTAAATTTGTTAGAATGAACCATTGACGGATTGAATGAGCCAATGGCCTATACTCAGTATATTCTGTTTTTATAAAATTTTCAAGTGTGTAAAGAGTTTTTGGGGGGGATTCATAAACATCAGACATTTATTAATTTTAATTGTGGTAAGAAACACATAACAAAATTTGCCATCTTAACCATGTTTAAGTTGTTTTAAGTTCAGTAATCTTAAGTATATTCACCATTTTAAAATCTGAGCTGCATTCTTTTTTTTTTTTAACTTATTTATCTATTTATTTATTTTTGGCTGCGTTGGGTCCTTGTTGCTGCCTGTGAGCTTTCTCTAGTTGCGGAGAGCAGGGCCTACTCTTCGTTGTGGTGTGTGGGCTTCTCATTACGGTGGCTTCTCTTGTTGTGGAGCACGAGCTCTAGGCACGCAGGCTCAGTAGTTGTGGCGCATGAGCTCAGCTGCTCCGCGGCATGTGGGATCTTCCCGGACCAGGGCTCGAACCCGTGACCCCTGCATTGGCAGGCGGATTCTTAACCACTGCGCCACCAGGGAAGCCCCTGAGCTTCATTCTATCCTGTTAACTTGGCTGACTTTAACCGTAAAGAAATCAGTAACTCCACCCACAAGACCAGCCTCATTTGGCTGTATTTGTTCACTTAGTATCACAGATCGTCAGGATGAAGGGTGCCGCCTCAGTTTAGCTGAGTGAGAGGGTTGGAAGGACCTGGATTCATACCTGGGCAGGTGTGTCTACCACAGGCCCACATCCCTGCTGCAAGGGAGACTAGAAAAAAAGTGAATATCCACCAGTTTCAGTTTCAGGTATATACTGTGAAAGCTTCCCTCCACTAGGCGGTGGGGGTCCTTGCTGTGTGGGGAGCCAGAAGAATGATAAAAGCTGGTTACACCAGCTCACCAGCATCTAGAATTTTCACATCCTGTTAGGTCACAACTGTCTACCTGCCTTGAATGGCTTGGCGTGGCTGAGGAGATCACACCACGACACGTGCACTTGGGTGGTGAACATAAGTGTAGGACCACTAGGTTCCTGGTGCTCGTGTGGTCATGAGGAACCTTGGGAAAGCCCTGCACTTGTGTCCATGCTGGTTCTGTTCCACGGGATGTCTTCCCTACCTCTCTCTCTGCCGGAACCAGGTCTTGCCTTTCTCTAGGGTCCCACTTGAGTCCAACTTCTTGAGAGCCCACCAGTCTTCTCTTTTTTAATCTGTTCTTGTAGTTTTATTCAGGGGTGGATCTAGGTTTCATGGAGCGTGAAGCTTTCACAATGGAGGGAAGGCGCTTTCTCTGAAAGAGTCATAACAAATGTGATGAACACATTGCTAGGACCCCTTCCAGGACCCATGCAGTTGAGGGGTCTTGAAACTTAAGCTGCATTAGCTTCACTGTAAACCTACTTCTGCTTTTTATGTTCATTCTCTTTTTCTCTTTTTTCCCCATTAAAAAAAATTAGAGTATAATTTGTATACAGTGATATTTACCCTTTTTACCGTGTAGCTCTATGAGCTTTGACAAATGCATACACTCATGTAACCATGGGACTCCCCTGGTGGTCCAGGGAGTAAGACTCCACGCTCCCAATGCAGGGGGCCCAGGTTCGATCCCTGGTCGGGGAACTGGATCCCTCATGCGTGCCGCAACTAAAAGTCCGCAGGCCGCAGCTAAGGAGTCCTCATGCTACAACTAAAAAGAAAAAAAGAAATTATGTAATCATTATCACAGCATAAATATAGGACAGTTCCATCACGTCCAAAAATTTCCCCATGCCCCTTTGAAGTCAACTTCTCCCCCCAACCCCAGCCTCTGGCAATACATCTGTTTCTATCTCTAATAGTTTTGTCTTTTTCAGAATGTCACATAAATGGAGACAAGCAGCAGGTAGCCTTCTGAGTCTGGCTTCTTTCACTTAGCATAATGCATTTGAATTTCACCCATGTTGTTGCATGTTTCACCCACTCTGTGCCCAGCGCTGGAGATGCTGAGATGGGGAAGGCCCAGTCCCCGCCCTCAGAGAGCTCACAGTCTAATGGAGGAGGCTCTTGGGCCCATCATCATAGGCTTTTCCTTCAGTATTTAGTACACACAGCTTTGCCCTGCTAACTATCTTACTCTGCTACACCTGCCACTCCAACCACTTTGTGATCACCCTGAGGATAAACTCTCTTGCCTTCTTGAGGTATCACTTGGATTGGAAAGAGCAAGGGGTTTGAAGCCACGAAGACTCTTTGAATCCAGCTCACCCACTTGGCAGCTGTGTGACCTTGTGTTAGACTCAGAATTTGGCACAGAGTGTGTACTGAATGAATATCAGTTGAATGAATGAATATAACCTCTTAAGTCCCAGGTACTGCCTGTGGAAGACGGGTATAGTAGTCTCGACTTCACCTGACTGCTGTGGGGGTCAGTGCCTGGTGCAGCACCTGGTGGGCATCAGTAAAGGTTTGTGCTGTTCCCCTCCCTCCCCTGGAGCCCTTTGACACCCTCCTCGGATGGACGCGTGCACCTTGTGTAGACCTCCGAGCTGGGCAGGGTAACACCAGCCTCTGCCACGTGGGAGCCAGGAGGGGCATGAGCTGAGCAGACAAGTCCCCAGAAAATCCCACAGGTACTCCCCAGCTACCACCCCAAGTCCAGCTCAAAGCACCCCTCAGGCTTATTCCCCCACCTCCCCTTTCATGGTACACACAGGAAGGCCCATCAGTCCTTTCCTCTCACCAAGTATATTCCTTGCAGGGGGCTTTAGAGAAAGTCCACCAGGAGGAGAAAGCCATAACCCTGTACCAGGGGACCCTCTGGCTGAGGGTCAGGTGTCTGGATCTGAGATCCTGGGAGGCAACACAGGCTGGCAGATGGGTGGCCACAGGACAGTCATTGTAAAGCAAATCTGTTCTTGCCTTCCAAACACACTCAGCAAGACTCAACACATCAGTTGTCATTAATCAGTTGTTTGTATAATTATCTGTTTGCTGGCTGCCTTCCCTACCAGAGGGCCCAGGGCACATAGTAGATGCTCAGCAAATACTCAATGATTAGATGAAAACTGTTTTGTGCCTGAAAGAATTGGCATTCGCAGTGACTATTTCTGTAGAAGGAAAGGGAACTAGGATTTGTCATTCCTCTACAGTGTGTCTGGGATGTTAAATCCTTACCTATGGTCTCCTTGTTTAATCTGTGCAGTGGCTGTTGAATGTACGTGTTTTTCTTTTTTATACTCAAGGAAACTGGCTCAGAGGAGTTAATAAACACTCACAGTCCCATAGCTAGTCAGTGATGGAGCTGGATTCAGACTCAGGTCCAATGCCAAAGCTCAGCCTCTGGATTTCTTAAGAATAGAAATCTCTACAATTTAGATTTAAAAAAGATATTCAAACTGGTACTTGAGCAGGATATAAGCGGGTTGGATTGCAGAGTTTAACGCTTAACAGCACGAATTGAAATTTTGCAGCATGTGCTGTTTTGTGCTTTTCTAAATTGGATTCAGGGGTAAATCCGAATTCGGATTTTTGCCACACACACAGTCCACACAGCCCTACATAAGCAATAAACCCCTCTCTGTGCTAGGGTGATGTGGGCTGTAGAATGGTCCTGGACTTGAGGGCAGGAGGCCTGGGTTTGAGTCTTGTTGGATAGGGAAGGGGCCTTTGGCAGGTCCCTGAACCACTCTGAGCCTCAGTTTTTCATTAACTGCGGAAAGAACCCCAGTTATCTCAGAGGGTTGTGGTGTGGATCAAAGGAGCAAATAAGTGAATGAGATGTTTGTGAGGGCGGTTCCCCCAGGAGGAGTTTTGTATGTGATTGTTGTCCCAAGTCTGCAGAGAGGAGTAGGGCTTGAAACACACTGAAAAGAAAGAGTCTACAGACAGGGGTCAGCAGAATCATGTGTCAGGCTGAGAAAGAAGGACGTGGTTGGTTTCTGTTCTGCTGAGATCAGCTTGGGCGGAGAGAGAAGCTCGTTTGTGTGCTTGGAACCCTGTAATTATACTGTCACCTCGTGTCAGCAAATATATAATGCAGGGCCAGAGTGGAATTCTCTTGGGCAAGGAAGCAGGCAACATTCTTCCTCCCTCTCTCCTGGTCCTCATTCATTCATTCATTCATTCAGGGGCCACTGCAGGCTCTGAGCCATGCACTGAGGTCAATGAAGAAGGCAGTATGTCATGGGCAGTAGAGTCAGATAGATCTGGGTTTGAGTCTGACCCTCTCCCCCAAACAGTTGTGAAACTCAATTATTCGATTTAACTAAACTCCAGTTTCCTCATGTATATTATAAGGAAAACAATTTCTGTCTCATGGGGCCATATGAAGATGAAAAGTGACGACGCTTATAAAGAAGTTTGCACAGTTCGTTGTACGTAATGAACACTCAATAAATAAATAGTAGCTTATAAATCATAGTAATATAATCTCCACGGAGCCAAACTGCACAGTGGGCCGGTTTTGCTGTTTCCCCCCTCTAGCCTTTTAGAAGGTCACTGTGGGTAAGCAGAAGCAGAGGCCCAAGGGTTGGGACCCACGGAACCAAAGCCTAGGTGGCTTGCTGTGCCACGGGAACCTTGAGCTGTGCACCCAGCCCGAGAAGCTGCCCAGCTTAAGTTTCTGAATAACGACTGTGAGTAGAGATGCTCCCTGCAGCAGCACAGTCAAGATCAGGCTTTTAGAACCCAGGCCCATAGTGCATCTAAGACAGTCCTTTCAGAGCTATAGTATTAACAGGAGGTGTATTATGTTTTTTGTGAACCCTTGTTTTGTCACACATGGACCCCTGATATCAGGAAGTTGTCTCGGAGCTTGGAGGCTAATGCCTGGTCAGCTGTATGCATTTTTGGAGACAACTATACACACACACACACACACACACACACACACACACACACACACGCTTATACTTGTGAGTGTGGATTCTTCCAAATGCTTTTTCTTTTTAAGGTCAAGCTTATTGAGATGTAATTAGTAAAATTTACCCTTTTCAGTGTGAGTGTTTTAAGTGGGAGCTTGAATTCTGAGTTTTGATAAATGCATACAGTTATGTAGCCACCATAATCAAGATGCAGGAAACTTCCATAATTTTCCAAAATTCTTTCACTCTCCTTTGTAGTTAGCCCTCCCACCGTCTCTAGTCCTGGCAACCGCTGGTCTGTTTTTGGTCCCTGTAAACTTTCCTTTTTCAGGATAACATATAAATGGAATCATACAGCATGTTGGCTTTGGGGTTTGGCTTCTTTCATGGAGTGTAATGCATTTGGGACTCCAGATGCTTTTGATTGCAGCAAGTTGAGTGGTTCTGAGATCAACGTGGAAAACCAAGAGCATTCCTGTATACCATTAATAATCAAGAGAAAATCTGATTTTTTTTCATTTATTTTTTTATTTTTTACTCTTTATTTATTTATTTATGGCTGCGTCAGGTCTTAGTTGCAGCATGTGAGATCTTTCGTTGTGGCGCGCGGGCTCAGTACTTGCGGCGTGTGGGCTTAGTTGCCCCACGGCATGTGGGATCTTAGTTCCCTGACCAGGGATCAAACCCACATCCCCTGCACTGGAAGGCGGATTCTTAACCACTGGACCACCAGGGAAGTCCCAAGAAAATCTAATTTTAAAAATGCACAATACCACCAAAACCCCCCTGAGGTACTTAAGAGTAAAGAAAGTGAAACATGCCCAAGATATTTATAGAGAAATTTATAGCATATCATGAAAAGACATTAAAGAGGACTCAGTGGAAGAGACCGTGTTCATAAAGAGGAAACCTGATAAAGATGGTGATTTTTCCCAAGTAAATCTGTAACTTCAGTGTACTCGCAATCAAAATGCAGATAAGGTTTTTCATGGAACTTGACAAACTGTCATGAAATTCATATAGAAAAACAAAGGCTAAGAATAGGCAAGACAGTTTTAAGAATATCATGATTTATTATAAAGCTATGGAAATTAATACACTGTGGTATAGGTGCACGGCTAGTCCGTAGACCAGGGTAACAGAATGGAGAGCTGAAATAATACCTACACATGTTAGAAAACGTTACAAGTGATGGTAGAATTAAAAATCAGTAGGAAAGAATTCAGTAAATGTTATTGGGACAGTTGGGATCTGTACAGAAAAGAATAAAGTTGAATCCCTAACTCATAGCATACATAAAGATAAGTTCCAGATGAATTAAAACCTAATAGTGAAAAAGCAAACATTAAACACTTTTATGAGAAGATGTATGTGACCAGATTTCCTCAACAATATATAAAAAAACAAGCTATAAAAGAAAAGATTGATGCATTTATCATATAAAATTTAAAACTTCTGTACAACAGAAGACACCACAGCAAAGTTAAAAGAGCTTTTTATTGGGAAAAGATGTTTGCTTTGCATATGTCCAAGGCATAATTTATACCCAGAATTCACAAAGTAGTCCTAAAAATCAGTAAGAAAAAGATGAATAACCTAATGGGGTGGGGGGGAGACGGAAGGGATATAAATAATTCAGTTAAGGGGGCCAAATGGCCAAAAGGCATAAAATGTTGCTCAACTTCACTTGTAATTAAGGAAATGCAAATTAAAGCAAACATGATATACTGTTTCACGTCAATCAGACTGGCAAAAATTTTTAAATCTGACTATATTAATTTGGCAAGAATGGGGAGCATCAGAACTCGTTTACACTGCAGGAAAGAGTAGAAACTGTTACAACCTCTCTGGGGAGTGGTTTTGCATTGTCTGGAGGAAGATGCTATGCCCTGTGACCCAGCAGTTCCACACTGTGTGTAAACCCTAGAGAAAGTGTCACGTGTGCCCAGGGAGACATGTATAAGAATGTTTGTTCCAGCCCTGTCTGTAATAGTGACAACTTTGGAAATATGCATCAATAGAATGAATTAATAAACCGTAATATATTCATATAATGAAATAGTATACAGAGGTTAAAAAGATCTAGAAAGACAAGTCTCAACCTGGATCAAAATTTCAAAAACTGGCAAAAGGAGGCATAAATTATTCACTTTGGGGGAGAAAATGTGTCAAAGTATATCAAAATGTTTAGGACATAAACCCCTTGACTCAATAATTCTATATCCAGAAATTTATCCCACAAATATATTCATACGAGAGTGCCAATGTGTAAATACACACAAACACACACACAGATTTCTTTACAGCAGTATTTATAACAATAAAAACTAAGAAGCATATTAGGTATCTATTGCTACACAGCAAAATACCTAAAAAGTTAGCTGGTTACACCTACAGTAAACATTTATTATCTCACATGGCTTCTGTGGGTCAGGAATTTGAGGAAACTTGAACAGGATGGTTCAGCTCAAGCTTTTTTCATTAGGCTGTGATTAAGTTATATGGGGTCTGCAGTTATCCGAGGGCTTCACTAGAGCTGAAGGATCCACATCCCAGATGGCTCCCTCACTTGACAGGCGTGTTGGCGCTGGATTTTGATGAGAGATTCACTTCCTCTCCAGGGCTGATTGTGTGTCCTTGCAACATGGTAGCTGATGTCCTGCACAGAAAGTAATCTGAGAGGGGTGAAGCCACAGTGTCTTGTATGGCATAGTCTCAGAAGTTACACACTGCCATTTCCACCTTAGTCTGTTCTTTGGAGGTGAATCACCAAGTCTGGCCCACATTCAAGGGGACCTAAATTAAGCTTCACCTTTCGAAAAAACGAATGTCAAAAAAAAAAAGAATTTGTATACGTATTTTAAAATCATTACAGGAAAAAAACTTAAACATCTATTAATGAAAGGCTGGTTCAGTGAACTGTGACTATTATCCCCAAACTTTTTTTTGTAGCACACCCCTTCAGAAAAAAAAAAAAAAATTTAATACACACTTCTAATATAAAAATATGAACTACAGTTGACACTTGAACAACATGGGTTTGAAGTGCACAGGTCCACTTATAGGCAAATTGTTTTCAATAAATATATTGGAAAATTTGGGGGGATTTGCCACAATTTGAAAAAACTCACAAACCACGTAGCCTAGAAATATTGAAAAAGTTAACAAAAAGTATGTCATGAACGCATAAAATATATGTAGATAGTAGTCTATCCTCAAATAAGGTATGATGTTTAATATAAATTAATAATGTGTTAGTTTTCTTACTGTTTTATAACTTTGCTTTCAAAGAATTACATTATTATGCAGTATGCCTCTCTCTCATAATTGGAGAAATTGTGTATCACCCT